>NC_048598.1:126217996-126817996 GCF_003668045.3 Cricetulus griseus
TTCAATTGTATATTTCTATTTCTGTTCAATCAGAAGTACTAAAAACAAATATTTTCTTTTTATATACATATATAAATTTTATTTAAATTAGAAACAATCTTATTTTACATATCAATCCCATTTTCTTAGAAAGAAATACAAAGAAGCAAGGTGTGGTGGCACACACCATTAATCCCAGAAGGCAGAAGCAGGTGGCCACCCAAGGCTACATGGTGAGACCTTGTTTCAAAACACCACGAAAGAAATACAGATGGATGAAAGCCTTTCAAGTTCTTCAAGACAAGACATAAAAGTAAAAAAGGGTTCCCCTTCCCCAAAAAAATAAAATAAAGTTATGTAGTGAACAACTGCTTACATGATTACAAAAATTACAAATAAAGAGAATAAAGTTTAAGGGACAAAGTAGTATTTTTTAAAAAAGATTCTCTCTGGTGATTTATTTAGTCTTAGCAAGTGTGTTGTTTATCATCCTCTGGCATTCAAATTGGGAAAACAGGCCAGGGAGATGGCTCAGTGTGTAAAGGCACTAGCTGACAAGCCAACAACCTAAGCTTGATACCTGGAAGCCACATAATGGAAGTAGAGAACAACAACTTGCAAGCTGTCTTCTAACTTCTATGTGTGTGCCCTGGTGCTCAAAAGCATGTGCGCATACACACACACACACACACACACACACACACACACACACACACACACACACACACACACACACTAAATAAACAAGTAAATGTAACAAAAAAAAATTATGAATGAACAGCAGAAGTGGTGGTACAGGCCTTTAATTCCAGCATACAGAAGATGGAGTCAGGTGATGTCTGTGACTTTGAGTCTGGTCTATATAGCGAGTTCCAGGCTAGGTAAGGCCTTACTGAGAAAGGAAGGAGGAGATGCAGATGGACTGATGGACAGTGTAGTAGCTGTAGTGTATGGTGACTCACACAATTGCAGATCAAGAAAAGGGAATGAACGCTGTTAAGTAGCAGTTACAGAAAATTAGTAAAGCATTAAAATACATAAGAGAAGCTAGGCTCATGAGTATAATCTTGGGGCAGAAAGATGACAAGTTCAAGGACAGTTTGGGCTACATAATGATAATGAGACAAAGACAGAAACAGAAACAAACAAAAGAAAAAGAAAGAAGGAAATGCCTGGTCTTGTCAGCCACAGCTAAGCACTTGGAAACAGGCATTGAAAGGTTGGACGCATACACCAAGCTTTCATGCCAGCCATCAACACTGATCTCATTCAATTTCTACTAGACTTACCTTAGAAGGACGAGGAAATTTTTTAAGTCAATTGCTCTTTAAGTTGAAGATGAGTCAACTAAAATTGCTGCTACAAAACCCTATTCTGACAGACAGCTTCTCCAGCCATGTGTCTACTCAATACCTTTTCATTACTACATAGTGTTGTTGTTTCTTGTACTGAAGAATCAGACCAAGGAAGGCAAACCACAGAGACAAAGAACTTAAATGTCAAAATTTTTAACTAATTAATTCCTTAAAGTTTTATAAAGGTACTACCTTGTGAAATCAAGAGCTAGGAGGAGTTTAAAATCATGACCAAGATCTATTGGAGAGTTAAGTCTCTGGGAGTGAGGTGGAGCTAACTAAACAAACAAACAAACAAACAAACAAAACCAAAAGGAAAACTCTTCTGTGAAGCTAGTCCATGACCTTAACCTTCTGAGGAAACCTGTAAGAAATTTGATCATCTTTCTCCAAGTTAGAGTTCTCCCTAGGACCTTTCTCTTGCTATGATTTTTCCAATGTACTCCTATGCTGTATGATGCTACTCGTTTCCTTCCAGAAAGTTCCATGTGCTGTGCTTCATGTTTATTTTCCTGAAAAGGTCCAAAGTAACTATAACACTACTTCTGAATGTGTATAAACACTAGGGAAATATGCAATACAAAAGTAAAGCTTCCATTGGTCACTGAAAAAAAATGAAAAGACAAACATTTCTCAAACTATACTGAACCAGTTCTATCTCACCCTTGCTGTTTCCTCTGAGATAGTCTCATGCTCATTCTACACAAAAAATCAGAAACTCAGTTTAAGAACTCAGTTTATCCAGTTAGCAACTGGCAAATACAATACTTAAAAACACAATTATCCCAGGTTAATTCCTGATTTGCAATAAAATGCTATAAACTACATTACAGTAGGTCAGACAACTGGTCTATAAGAAACAACTGCAATTTTTAGAGTATCAGTTTTCCTAAGTCTACTTACTTACTTTTTTTAATCTTTCAGAAAGCCTGATGGCTCATGCTTTAATTCCAGCACTTGAAAGACTAAGGTAGGATTGTTTGGGCAACATAGTAAGTTTCAGGCCAGACTGAGCTACAGAGCATGACCCTGCTTCAAAAAAAAATTATTTAAATATAAAATTCAGTGACTGTACTATAAGTATATTCTTCACATATTTTTCTGATTCTACCTCTCCCCAAATATTCACAAATAAAAATTAAATATCCTATAGATGCCTTTAATGTAGTCATGATGAATCTAACTTCACAGTCAAACAACCATCAAGTTTAACCAGGATTGTTCCCTAGACAGTTTCCAGTTCATTATTCTTTATATCACAGTTCAATAATTATATTCCATTGGTATACAGCATGTCCTTTTTATAAAAATTTAGAAATGGTATTGGGAATAACTCTGGCAAAAACAAAAAACAAAACAAAACAAAACAAAAAAAACCTAAACCTTGGCTCTATATGAGCAGGCTAATGGCTTCATGGAAGAGATTTTTTTTTTAAGTTGCCATTACAAATTGTGTACAATAATAGATACTTGAATTATCCTAGGGATAAAGCATAAAGAAATGGTAACTCTCAAACCAGAATTATTTTAACCACCAAAACTACTGGGATTTTAAAATAAAAGGACAGAAGTCAAAATGTACAAACAGGAAACAGATGTGTCTTCTCACTTGAAACAAACAAAAGAAGGCAGACAAATTATGGGAAACAACGGTTTTCAAGAAACTAGACAACAAGCAATAAAGAACAATGATTTAGAGCTGTGGTTCTCAACCTTCCTGATGCTGCAACCCTTTAATAGAGTTCCTCATGTTGTGGGGACCCCAAACCATAAAATTATTTTCACTGCTACTTCATAACTGAAATCTGGCTACTGTTATAAATTGTAAGGTAAATACCTGTATTTTTCTGATGGACTTAGGCAACCCCTGTGAAAGGGTCATTCAATCTCAAAAGGATCACTACCCACAGGTTAAGAACCCCTCCTGTAGAGAGACAGAAAACAGAACAAACAAAATCGTAGCATTGCCCCAGCTCTCCACCTCTAGAGACTGCACAGACTCAAAAATGAACAAGGTGAGTTGCTGAACTCAGTCCAGGTGGTGAAACAGAAGATCAGGCATCTATCCGGAAAGAAAGTTACAACAAAAAGTAAAAAAAGAGAGGTTTGCAAAACCATGTCTCAAATATTTGGCACAGTAATGACTGTGTAAGCTAAGAAAGGAACAACCTGAAAGAGGTACAGATTAGTGCCTGACAATCATACAGAGTAAGGAACACAGTCTGTTCCACCAGCCAAGCTAGCAAGGGACACTGCGTGGAGTACTTAGGAGGGTCTTGTCTCAGTAAGTGAGAAGACTAGCCCTAGAAAACCCTGCTCTAAGCCATTGGATGAAATATAAAACAAGATTCAAACTGTCTCCAAACAACTACAACCAAGGCAACTAAAAAATTTCCTAATACAAAATATAAAGGTAAAATTTACAGTTATCTATCATCCAATCAAATATTACCAGAGCTGGGCACAGTGAACATGCCTGTAGTCCCAACACTCGGGAGACTGAGGAAGAAAAATCAGCTTGGCCTAGAAGATTAAGGCTTGTCTGGTGGAAAAAATCAGTCTGGGGAATTACTAGGTACACAAAGAGGCGGAAGATCATGAATCATAATGAAGAAAACAATTTACCAAAACAGATGTTAGAATTAGGGCCAAGGATCTTAAAAGTTGTTTTAATATATTTTACATACTCAAAAATCTCAAGTGAAACATGGAAGATATGAAATATATATCTTAACTATAGTGATGGAAACTATAATCTGAGATGAAAAGTATACTACACAGAATTAACAGATAAGACATTAAAGACAAAATTAGTAATTTGGGGGCAAGAAAAAGCCACACAAACTACATATACAAATAAAACAGGAGGAAAGATGCCAAATATAATATCAAATATAGTAAAACAGAAAAATCAGCAGTATTGAAAACCAGAAAACACTATTGATAGAAACTAATTATCTAAATTACTCTGACCTTATCCAAGGGTCAGCAGACTCAATATTGCTATGGTGTCAATTCTCTCCAAATCTTTCTAAATACAATGTAATTCCAATTAAAGTTTCAATAGGCATTTTACAAAATGTTTCTAAAATTCATATGGAAATGCAAAATCTACTAAAAGAGAGAAGCCACCCAGGAATTTGAAAAGGGAAAGTTTAATATAAGAGATCATTAACTTTAACAGGGTTTGGGGAACAGTCAATTAACTAATGAGAAATAAAAAGGGCTGTAATGCAGGAGAAGCCAATACCCACTTAGGCCTGAGCCAGTTAAGAGCTTCTTCCAACCCTTAACCACCCCAAGGCTGAGATCTAGATCCTACTGAAGAAAACATGGTGCCATCCACTGAATGGCTGAAAAGCTGCTCTAGAGTTCTGTCACTGTGACTTCCTAGAAACAGACAGAAATCCATTCTTTATGGAGTTGATGTCCCAACAAGATTCTATGCTACAAACAAGAACAAGCAGCCAGTATCAGGTCTCTGGTTGCTGGGGTTCGCCTGCCTCTGAGCACTGCCGGAGCCTGGTACTTCTCAGCATTCTGCAGAAAAGTGTACACTACTGAAGAAGCCATGAGGACTAAGGAAAATAAATATGTTGATGGAGTGAGCCAAGCAAGCACACATGATACAAGAGGAAAAAATTATCAGTAGTGTTATCCAGAATTCTTTCTAGCCTAAGGTAAGCACTGGATGCTATGACAAAAGAACAGTATTTAAAGGGTCTGATCTGTTTTCAAACAGCAAAGGAAAAAAAGATTCATTGGAACAAAATACCAATAAGCAGTACAATAGGCAAAATAAAAATGAAAAAGAACAAGTTGGATGGGTTAACATGACCTCATTCCATAACTCACAGAGTCAAAGTGACCAGTATGGTAGAAGCACCAAGATACACAAAATGCCAATGTAACAAAAACTCAGCAACAGACCCAGAGACTTGTGAGCAGGGTCTCAATGTGCACCCAGACTAGCCTCGAACTTGTAACCCTCCTGCCTCATTTCTGAAGTGCTATGATTTATTGGTAATTCTGTTTCCCAAGTGCTGTGATTTACCAGAGCCAGCAACCACACCCAACATCAAGACTTTTAACAACAAATCTATTTCAACAAATGATGCAAAAATAATTGAACTCATCTTTGAGTGGTCCATCCAATTTTCATTACACACACAGATACATACATAAACACACAAACACACACACACCCCACATCAAAGAAATATAAAGAACTATTTTCCATCAAATGAGACTATTAGATGCCCAAGAATACCACTGTTCAAGAAAATGTGAGGAAACATACATTGTGTGGATTCATGCTCCTTTCTGAAGACGACCTATTTCTATGAATCTAAGTTTCAAAAATAGTAAAATCTTCTAAGGCAGTAATTATATCTCAGAATGGTAATGCATTGGAAAAACAAAAAATTCTTTCTGTGCATTTACATATGTATAAACATATGTTATTGGTACCTGTAGGCTTTAAAAGCTCCTCATAGAACTTTGTATGATCACCAATTTGTGGACCATGATCCCAAAGAATGAAAACATGTATAAAGGGAACTATAACCTACTGAGTAACTTTTGTGAACCTGACACTCTATGGACAAATACATTATCACATTTAACCAGAACATATTAAAAGCTAATGTTTTAAAAAGACCTTGTATATCCAAAATGATAGTAAAGGCCTTAAAGAGTATTTCCCTACTAAATTCTTACACTCAGTTGGCAGAATTCATGTTCTAAAGGGAGGGGGAGTAGTTTAAGACAAAATTAACGGTTTATGAGCAAAGAACAATTCAAGAATCAGGCTATATACAGAAGCACAATCAGTCCAGAGAGCTCTACTGCCAACATATTGGGCCAGAGCTGTAGAGCAGTAAGTCCTGAGTTAGTTAGCTGGTGGTTTCTGACTGATAAAGTTGCTGGTTTCCTTGTTTAGGATGGGTTATTTGCTTATATAGGAACCTAAAGAACTCAAGTTGTTCTGGTCTCATTACCTCCTAAGTTAAAAAATATAATAATAATACTGTGAAGATAAGTTTTAGTTACCAATTCAAAATCCCCCATTAATTTCCAAAATGTTAGTTGGCCCCCAAAATTAGATCATATTCATTATTTTAAAATATAAGATATCAAGTATAAAGTAGTGGTAGAGTAAGGCTTTTATAATATAATAGAATCAAAATAAATTTCAAAGTCCAACTATCTTACTGAAAATTACAGAGAATCTGTATGTTTAAAATTATAATTTATCTGGATCACTAAAATCTATAGAAAATACTATACTATTTAGCCATCTATAAAAGGTATCAATAATACAGAAAGGTTTTATACTCACACCATCACATATGGTAGCTATGGGAGCAACTGATCTTGCAGCAGATTAGCATGAAGACCCCCACAGTGTGGCAGAAAGCTAATGAAGGATTTGAAGCTTTCCTAAGGATTAAGACAACTGTGGAGCCTAGTTTCATCACCAGCAGGGCTTCCCCCCAGAAGTTCCAGAGCACCCTCCTGAGGCCTACTGTGTCTGGGCCCAAAGCTCCCTCCCTTTGCCACTCTTAGACCCTTCACACATGGGCCAACCACTATTCTGATGTCCCTCCAGGCTTCAGGGGAGCTGGGGTAGGAGCTGGTCAGAAGGACACTGAGGCTGACACTGAGACTGATTTAGAAGTGTCTATTGCAGATCAAGCAACCTGCACAAGTCAGAAAACTAATGTGTTAAAGATGTCTTTAAAGGTCCCTAAGAACCTGAGATGCCTGGAAGAGTTCTAAGGACATGTCACACCTCTCTGGTGTCTTAACCTGCTTTTCTTCTAGGACTTTATCTCAAATCTGTCCCAGAAAAGGAAAAATGGTGTTATTTTCTGAAGATCATTCAAATAGCAGGAAAGGACATCAGAGTTTATCAGACTGACTAGCCAGAGAGAATTCCCTCTGTCACTCTTATCTCATGGCCAGAGACTACCATCTTCCACAAACAGGTTCACCACAGCCCAGATGACTACAGTCTGGTCTCTGTCCCTTGACCTAAGTAAAATGGGCTTTCCGTTCTACATAATTCTGGTTTCTGGATCTACACAAACAAGCTGATTGTTTAGCAGCCCTTTTGTCATGTTAACTCGTTACTGTTCTTCAAACAAATAAAAATAGGGTAGATACTATCTAGATACAACTACAGAGCACTTAAATATGACTACTGAGAACAAAGTATTGTAATTTTATTTTTGTTTAATTTAAACCCACATGGCTATCGGTTACCATTTTCAACAGCACTGGTCTATAATGACTTCTGGTCCTTAAACAACAATCAACAGCTTAAGCAAGCCTCTACTGACTGTTCCTCTATATTCCCACCTTCTGTGTAACCTCCAAGCTAATACACTAACAATTATTTAATCATTACTTACTGAGTACCTCCTACAGGACACACCCCATGCAAAACACAAAAATACTCTTTGACAGTCTCTAGTCAGCCAATAATCCTACAACAAAAATAACATTTAGCTTTAACTTACATTTACTCCTTTTAAAGAGATTTAACCTGGTATTTATAGTGACACACACACACACACACAACTTATGACTTTAATTTAAACAAAGGCATTTTTTAAAGATTTATTTGTATGTATGTGTCCTCAACTCTATGAAAAGAAAACTTAAGAAATACTAAGAACAGGAGAAATAGTCTTCCCCAGGAAGGACACAGCAATTGATTTTCCAGTACCAAATGATCAGTCCTGAAAACACATACAACATTATACAGAGCAAGCAGGCTTCATATATATTCTTCAGGAATATAAGTGTAACAACAATTAATGAAAACAGAGGCTATGAATTTGAAAGAGAATGAGAAGGGGATATGGAAGGATTTAGAGGGAGGAAAGTAAGGGGAAATGACATAATTGTATTATAATTTCAAAAGTAAAAGAAATAATTTAATAAAGTTTTAAAAACTGTTAGAGGACCCAATCCCATCAAAGTAAATACTTCCTTGAGTTTTATCTGATACCTCTATCAGGTTGTTAGAGTCTGAGAAAAGACCCTTATATTTCTAGCAGAAACTAGAAGAAACCTAACTTTTCTGAAATGTGTCACATTCTCTGTTCTCTTAAAAGGCCTTCCCTCCAAAAAACGAAAGCATTTTATCAAAGCTTAAGCAAGTGGGTTTTTTTTTTTTTTTTTTTTTTTTTTACCTGTCCTGTTTCTAGGATTTTACAGTATCTAACCAATGCCGGGGAAGGGAAATACCCACTCCAGCCCCTACTATCTTCTGACATGGGGAAAAGATGCTCCAGGCAAACCCACAAAAGACAAATCTAATAACAGGACCTAAGAACTTCTTCCCTTCTTCCCCTTCTCCCCTCTTACCACATCAACATGACTACTAAGCAACAACCAAAGATTACAACTAAAAGAACTATAAACCTCAGGCATTATTTAAATATTCTCTCAGGAAAAAAAAAATCTAAATACAAAGTTAGCCTCTGATGCCACAGATGCAGCAAACACAGCCAAGCTTTTTGGCAGATAAACAAAACTTCATGCCATATACTATTACCTTAGCTTCTTTTACCTGATGCATCCTGTCTATGAACAATATAAGTAAAAGGTGTATTGTTAAGGCAAAACCCACAAAATAATAGAAAGAAAAGGAGCAAGGATGGGTGGGAAGGTACTAACCTATCTGCCAACCAGACCAGGGTATGACAGAGGTTTTAGAAATACCACCAGAAATGTGAAGTACATTTGCTAAGAATGCTGATGTGAGAATCCAATAACATGGAAAGCAGGGAATGGAACAAGGCAAAGGAAATGCCACAAATAAAACACACTGTAACAGAAAAGTAATTTTGCAGTGATAGTTCAGGGTACAGAGGACATCAAGCAGGATAAATATCAAAAGACTTACATATAGGCATGTGAGATGAAGACTGCCAAAAATCAGACAAAGAGAAACAAGAGAATAATAAAAAAAACTAAAAGGCCACCTTACCACAGGAAAGCAGGTCAGTATTATATCAAGCATTCCCCTTCAGAAATCACATAGCAAGAAAAGAACAAACGAAATACCTCAACTATTAAGAAGAGAACTGACCCAGTCAGAATTGCAGTATTATACTTCAAAAATAAAGCAGTAATTAAGATTTTTTTCAAATAACAGATGAGAGAGATGAGAGCTAAAAGACTTGTCTTATAAGAATGGATTTGATTCTTTAATAATAAGCAAAATTTTAGAGCAAAAAACGTGGCACATATGCACCTGGTACCCAGGGAAGTCAGAAGAGGTTGTCAGATCCCCTGGAACTGGAATTACAGTCTCTTGTAAACCACCATGGTAGTGCTGGGAACTGAACCTGGGTCCTCTGAAAGAGCAGCCAGTGTTCTTACTACTGGACCATTTCTCTAGACCCCTAACATTTTAATCCAATCTCAAGTAGAATAGCAAGGCAGTGTTTCCTACTCTTTTCACTGGAAAAAAAATAGAAAATATGACTTTACCATAATTACAGTACTTATTTAATTTCTATATTCTGTCCATTTAATATTTCATTTCCAAGTATTACTTCAAGATTACAGTAAATTCTATGTTCAAATATATCTCTATCCTCAGACTACAGTTTTGAATTTTTACTGCATGAAGTAAAACAAAAAATGACCTGATTTTCCTCATAACTTATATCCAGACATTGATTTTACCTGTACTGACGCTTACCACCAATAGACAGACATTATTAAACACCTATGCATGACTACATAAAAATTATAAGAATTGCAGTATTACCAAACAAGTTCCTTTACAATGCTCACAGTATCACTAAGCAATAATTAACATGACTCTCCACATTGATTGAAAGATTTCAAGTAAAATACCTCAATGACCCATTCAAAACATGAGGAAAGTCCAACTTGGGTCAATGAATCACAACTGTCATTTTCACATCATGCTCCACCTCCCAGGATAGTTAGCATTTTCTAGTAAGAATTTTTCTAAGATCCTATGATAACAAGAATGATGTGACAGAGAACCGAGAGCAAAGAGAAGAAACTACATTCCTTATGTTCATTTTGTTTTATGAACTCAGCAAAAAAGCAGAGTGGTAACACACTTTTTAGCTTTAAATGAATTAACTGGCTGTAAAAGTGTTCCTCTTTCTGATATTCTCTTCAAATTGAAAAATATTAAATATGATTCAGTCGGGGAGATTGGGACTAACAGCAAGCAGTGATCTTCACTGGTGATCTTCACTGCAGTAAGGCATACACAATTAATCTGCAGATGTTACATTTGTAAGTCAGCACCCCAGCTGGTGGGTATCTGAGCATTCTCTCTTTGCTATTTTATGGTGTTTTAGTGATCTGGTTATGTCTGTAAGGTCTATTTACAAGTAGACAAGTTCTAGTGATTCTGACACACACATGACAGCAGATATCGTCAGGGTAGAGTGGTTGTGGAAAGGAGCAATCACATGACCAGACAGGTAGCCATAAAGAAGGGAGGGCAGATTTGCTCTGTTTCTAAAAACCCTCTCAGATGACTTTACTCAGAGATTTAATTAAAATCCACAATGACCTAAGGACCTCCCATTAGGCTTTATCACTCAAAGGCCCAACTCAGCCCCACCATTAAGGTTTAGAGAGCAAATGTCTCCCACAAGTTTGTGTATTGAATACTTGTCCCTGAATGGCTGTGCTAATTTGGGAGGTTCATGAAATTTAAGAGGTAGTAAACCACAGATGGTTTCTGTGAGTGGGACAGAATTTGATCAAAAGATTCAGGAGGACTTGGTATTGGTGTAAAGATGCCTGATTATCAATAGTCACCAAAACTTCCAACAGTGGAATTGTGTCTCTTGAGTTCAGTGAATGAAACTGGCAAATAAGTGCAAAAGCAAAAGTAGTTTACTGAGTACCAGGTAAAAAGGTGCCCTGACTCACATCGAGCTTACCAGAGCTCCCTCCCAAGAGAGAAGAAGCACGGAGAATGGGTTCCTGCTAGCTGGCTCTTACTTGTGGAGTTTTAAAAAGAACTTTATATAGGGAAGGAGAACTTTCAGGGAAGCAAGCCATCAGCTGACTATCAGCACACTGTTGGTTGTCTCTGGTGTTTTTAGAAACCAGATGCTTTTGACTGTACTCAGCACACAGCTGTCATCAGTGGAATCCTTCAGGATCAGTGCCCCATCCTGACTGCCTGGTATGGTCTAACTACTGGCCTCCAGGGGTCTACTAGAAGAAATAAGTTAATGGAGAAGGGTTCTTATGGGCACTTTGTTCCCTGTCCCCTAAGTTGCAGGCCGCTAGCCCTATCAAACATCTGTTAAATTTTTTTCTAATTACTTTTTAATAATATTTTTGGTGCCAGGCATGGTGATATGTACTTCTAATCCTAGCAATTAGATGGTAGAGGCAGGAAAACCAAGTTCAAAAGCCAGTCTAGTCTATGTAGCAAGTCCCTGTCTCAAAAACACAACAACAAAAAAAGGAGACTAGGCAAAGCCCTTGCCTAGAATGAACAAGCTACTAATTTCAATATCCAGTACTGGAATTGGGGGGGGGGATTAAAAAATGCAAACCCAGCCCTCCCCCCCCCGAAAGATGACAGTTAAATTATATGGTCTATTTTAACAACAAAAAGTTATTTAATTTATAGCCGGGCGTTGGTGGCTCACGCCTTTAATCCCAGCACTCGGGAGGCAGAGGCAGGTGGATCTCTGTGAGTTCAAGACCAGCCTGGTCTACAAGAGCTAGTTCCAGGACAGTCTCCAAAGCCACAGAGAAACCCTGCCTCAAAAAACCAAAAAAAAAAAAAAAGTTATTTAATTTAATAAAGAATATGAAGTCATGTTGTCTTTTCAAATGCATGACAATGGAAGCTTTACTATCACCCCAAACTTGAAATAATCAAAATAATCAACTAATAGATAAACTAATTATAGTGAATCCACACAATAGAATACTACTGATATACATATGAACATGAAGAACTTACAAATGCATTATAGTAGGTCAAAGAAACAGATTTCAAAAGCTGAATACTGAATAACTGCATTTAAGTAGCACATTGGAAAAAGTAAACTATACAGGCAGAAAACAGATCCACATTGCTACAGATTGTGGTGAAAGGATGGGGGTTAACCACAAAGGAACAACATAAATGAAGCTGGAAGCTAGTATAACTGTTTTAATTGTAGTGAATGTATATGCCAATACTATTAGAATTAACATTAAAAGTAGAGATGTTAGTATATGACTTAATGTTCATGTGTAAAGAAGTTTTAAAAAAGCTACTAAAACATCACAAGTTTCTAAGGTGAGTTTATTTTCATTACCAACTATGCCACACAACAATTCCCAATGTTCAATATAGAAAGCGTGGCTAAAACTTGTTTTATCAAGTCTAAAACTTGAAAGTCAATGCCATTAAAAGTAACTTGCTTATAAAGGACATATTATACTCTGTAGGCAGGCAGAAAATATTCCCCAACTAATGCACAATTCACTAGAGTTTGGGCTAAGCTGGCCTTCTTACTCCATGGGTACACACACATGTAGCTTTAAAAACAAAATCATCCATGTCTCAAAATACTAAAATGGAAACAGAGAAGTGCTATTCACAAAAAAATATACTAACCTGAACTTGCTCAGTTAATAAAGATGGGAAGGACTTATAGTGAATGAAAACACCACCAGGGTCACAGATGGCCTAAGCCAGAGCAGCAACCTGAAATAAAAGAAAGTAAATTAATTCACCCTCCTCAAATTTCACTTAGCATCACTATACTTATTTTTTATTTACTTTCAATGTGGTAGTCATAAGTAAATGTTTGTATTTTGCATTAACTAATTCTGCAACCATCATTTTCCAAATGACAAGAAGGAATAGAGTTTCATTTTTCAAATTATACCCAAACTCAGTTGCACTCATTGTCTTAATTTGCTTCATATTTCATCCCCAGAACAAGTCAGCCCCTCAATGGTTCCTTCCCAGTCACAAACATTCATCTTTCCAGTCTACAGTTCAAAATCTATATCCCCAACACCTCAATTAGTTCTATACCTTTGTTTTCTTCCTCCTTCTCCACAAACTTCCCCTCAAACTAACTCATCTACTTGCTTTCCTCAGAACAATTTTATTATTCTCAGCCTTAATCATTGAATGAGCCTTCCTGGCATATAAGACAGTGTAAATCTTACTGTATTGAGTGCTAAGTAATTTCATACTCCTAAAAACACTGAGTGTTTCTAGGATTTATTCACATTTTTTGGAATTTTCTTTTTTGGGTACTGCTTTTAGTCTTTCTTTAGAGGAGTCATATGAGCTAAAGTTTGCTCCACTGGTAAGCCACAACTCTTCTGAACTCTTTTTTTGTTTTTTTCACTTTTTGCCAATTAAACTATATAAGTCAGCTTTCTCAAAGTTTTTTTAAGAATTCTATATTCCATTAACCTTTGGTAGACTATTTGCTTCCATAGACATATAAATACATATGTATATACATATTTATAATCATTTAATTAGGGAATTTATATCCTACTTTGTTGCTGGCTCTCCATCATCTATTACCATTTTTGACATATGGTAAGGAATCAATATGATTCACAGTCAAGTGAAGTATTCTTTTTAAAGATTTTATTTATTTATTATGTATACAATGTTCTGCTTGCACCTACAATGTTCTGCTTGCACATTTGCCTGCACGTCAGAAGAGGGAAGAGGGCAACAGATTTCATTATAGATGGTTGTGAGCCACCATATGGTTGCTGGGAATTGAACTCATGACCTCTGGAAGAGCAGCCAGTGCTCTTAACCTCTGAGCCATCTCTCCAGCCCAGTGAAGTAGTTTTAATAAACATTCACTGAACATATATATATATATGTGTGTGTGTGTGTGTGTGTGTGTGTGTGTGTGTGTGTTTGTGTGTGTGTATGTATATGTATATGTATATGTATATGTATATGTATATGTATATGTATATGTATATGTGTAAGTCACTGAGTACAAAAACCCAATTAGCACTGTATCTTTCTCTCAAGTCACCCTACTCTTATGACATGTGATTATTCTTGAAATGACATTAATCGTTAGAAGTAGGATTGACATTTACTATAAGAAGTGGTTTTTCCTACAGTGACACCAAAGCCCACGGAAACTGACTTTTGGCAATTAGAACTAATTGGAAGAAGCACCATTCCTTAACCTCCTATATAATCAAGAGCCCAATTACTTTTAATTTCCAAAAAAATTAAAAGTTCTGAGGGATAATAGGCTATGAAAACCTTCAACAAATTGCCCTAAACACAAATCCTTTTGTATAGTACAATATTGTTTACATTATCTCATCTGGTAGATCAATTTGAAGAGGACAAACAGTAACTCTGAAAAGACCATAAACGTACAATTTATACACAAACATGATGTCTAAAATCTACCTAGATTCACTATAATTCTTTCCTAGAACTTCACCTTAAAGCTTTTGGCAACTTTCTACAATAATTGAAAAGTGTAGGACTTATGTCTAATGCCACTGTAAAATAACTGGTACCAGATTTACCTTCTGATGGTAAACAACTGCAAACACACACACACACACACACACACACACACACACACACACACACACACACACACACACACGCACCATTTTCCAGATCTTGAACAAAAATAAGTGGGATCTGTAGTGCCTAAAACTTGAAACATCAGATAGTCTCTATAAGTATTTTGTCTTTACACTAAGAGACATGTTATATATACCACTGCAGACAGATTCAAACAAAGATCACAGGAGCCATACTAACTCTTAAGAAACAAAGATCCAAGTTCACTACAACAAAGTGGCAAGCATTTCTCAAATAAATACTGGAAAAGAAGGAGCTTAGCAGACAAATGCTACATATCTATACTAAGGTTCACTTACACCTCAGACTTAACAGTAATCCACACACACTTAGGCATGTGTTCATAAACCAAGGGAGTAAAGAAAAAAATCAGGGGTGGCATTTGTCAATGAGAGTTCTATCAAGCAAAGACAAAGGTTCTCGAAGTACATTGAATAAAATGGTCCACTAATAGACTGTTCTATAATGAACCCAAGAATTCTTTAAAAACAAGCCTTAAAGGATAATCTAATCTTCTATCTAACACCTGTAACCATCAACCAAAAAGGAAAAAAACTCATCCTTCATGGGATTGTGATAATCAGAAGGGGCGTGGCTCATAATACAGCAAACATTAGCTAATATGACCCCACTAAACAAAGACTAAAAGCATAGCCAAGAAAGAAAACTCCAAATAATGTGAATACATCCCAGAAAAACTCAGGAGTATTTATAGAAGTATGAAATTACTTAACACTCCACAAGATAAAATTTATAAAATGTATAATCTCCTTTTTTAATGCTTACTAAGCATCAACTGATTACTAAGCAATTTTAAATATATATATATATATATATATAAAGACAATTTCTAGAGCCTTAATAAGAGAAAAATCAATCAAAACCAACCTAGAATTGATAGTTGATAGAAATAGGAAACTAAAGTTAAAACATTAAAGTTATTATATATACACTATATATAACACTAAAGTTTATATATATACATATATATATATATATATATATGTATTTCATATCTTCTAGAAAACAAGAGAAAGACTAGATATATCAGAAAAGATACAGAGAAGAAAAGATCCAAATGAACACCTAGGCATACACACAAAAATGTCGAGATGTTCTATCAGATACTTGGTAATTAGTTTTCTATTCTGTAGCTCCAGGTTTTATACTGTTCCCTAAATTCCTTTGGGGTGGTTATTTCTCAGCCTCAAGAAGCTTCTTCATAGATAGAGAAAGTATAATACAGTACAGTAACTAGAGCAATCATAGGCTCATTTATTACCTGTCTTTCTGGAATCAGCTTTTATTCCTTGATGGCACTGTCTTAAGAATTGTCATTTCCATTCAACAGGAGGGAAAATATAACAAGTAATAGAAATCTAGGCAACTTCCCAAGGCTAGTAAAGCCAGGGATCTAATAAAAAGCATCTACTACCACTACTTTGATAGACCAGCATAATTCCTAACTACACTAAATCCTATCCCTATACTCACAGAGAAGTGTAGTTACCACCCCTCATCAAAGAAGCTCTTCTTTACAGCATATGGAGACCAACCATCACAGAAAACCACAACTGAACACAATGTAGAAGTCACTGAGAGAAGAATCATGTGAAACCAGAAATTATGACATTAGAAACAAAAAACATGTAATAAGAGATATATAAGTGATAGAAAATATGATTTATAAAATAGGCAATAGGCTGGAAAGATGGCTCAGCTGTTAAAGGAGAGGCTCACAACCAAAAATATAAAATAGGTGACTATCATTGTTCAAGGAATACTCAGTAGTAAACAATAATAAAAAGACAATATAAAAACCCATATTAGACAAAATATAAACTGAGTAGTTTCTCTAAGGGGGAAAAAAAGACCATATACCTATGACCAAGGTCGCAACATGTGATCTCATAGTTGTTCAGAACAAATACATGAAAGATGTTACTCATTTAAGAGGAAACACCACACTTGTTTATCAGTAGTGGTGCTGGAATTTGTTCTAGTTTAAAGCAAAGCTGAGACTAGAACTGAAGCAGGAATCATGGAGGAATTCTACTTGCTGGCTCACTTCCCTGACTTGCTCAGCTATCTTTCTTGTTCAGACCAGGACCACCTGCCTAGGGATGGGACTGCTACTGTGGGCTGGATCCTCCTACTTTAATCAGCAATCAAGAAAATGCCTCAAAGACAAGGCCAGGCCCATAGTGCCAATTCTTCCAATTATGGTCCTTTCTTCCCAGATCGTTACAAGTTTGTATCAAGTTTACAAAAAAATTAATCAGCACAGAATCCATGTTCAATATTATGAAATTTGCCTACAATCTTAAAAATACTAAAGGAAGAGAGAGACAAATCTTTAAAACTAAATAAACAAATTATCTCTGTAATACGTAAAATATGAATTACTTCCTTTTTGATGAAATACAAGAAAGAAAGATAGAGGGAAAGAGAAAGGAGGGAGTTATGAATCATAGGTTTTATATTCAGTCTGTAGTGTTGAATTGTCAGTCATTTTCCCATATTGCTAGAAAGAAAAAAATGACTATGAGTTACAATGAAGAAACCCTAGATGGGAAGAGAAAAACAGTAACTGATCCGCTGATGCTCATTTAAAGAAATAAGTCCTCGTCTGAAAAAAAGGAAACATAAAAACCACATATGAAATGAAAAAAAAAACTAAACTTATGGGGAAATTACATATTTAACAGATGACAGAAAGAAACTGAAGTAAAACTGGCCATTTTTTTGGGGGGGAGGGAGTTCTTTCAAAGGGAGTAAAGGCTGTAAATATGTCTAAAATGAAAAGCTAACCATGACTCAGTCACAACTGAATCTTATAAAACTAATGATCCCTGGGCTATTTAAAGTCTGACTTCAGAGAGGAGTAGATGAGACTGTATCTACAGATTATATGGATGAGACTACCCAGATTGATGATAGCAACCCACAAGAAGCTGCTTGCTATATGTAATTTCCCTGCTGAAAAAGTATCAACATAAACAGAGCATGAAGGTACACTGCACTGGCTCAGGCATAACAAGCCATGCTCCCTAGCTATGTGCACCTTGTTATAGAAGACCGAATGAGAAAGTCTCAGCTCTAGAGAAGACCACAGTGACACGGACAGTGTAGTGCTCCATTTCCTACTTTTTAGTGAGTCTGGTGAATCAATGGAGCTGCATTCATGCAAAGAAAAATAGGCAAGAGAGGTGATATTCATGGAGAAAGAAAGTATTACATGCTAATAACAACCAAAGGGGGTGAAAGAGTACACAGAGTGTTTACCTAGCATGAATGAGGCCAAATTCAATTTCCAGCACTAAATAAACCAGGCATGGTGGTATCTACCTGTAATTCCAGCACTCGGGAGGTAAAGAAAGGAGGGTCAGTAGCTTAAGGTCATTCTTAACTACACAACAAATTTGAGGACAGCCTGGGATAATCTTGCCTTAAGAAAATACACACATAAATAACTAATAAAATGTAAGGAATAAAAAAATTTGAAGTCTATCCCAGCACTATTTTTTTTTTTTTTTTGAGACAGGGTTTCTCTGTGTAGCTTTGGAGCCTATCCTGGCACTGGCTCTAGAGACCAGGCTGGCCTCGAACTCACAGAGATCCGCCTGCCTCTCCCTCCCAAGTGCTGGGATTAAAGGTGTGTGCCACCAACACCCTGCCCAGCACTGTAAGTATCCTGACAGCATTATTTTAAAGTAAAATAAGAAGTCAGAAACAAATTCGTTAGTCTTCCTCCTTTCCTGAAGTCATCTACTTTGTTAAAATAACACAGTAGTAAGCCAGGCCTCAGGCTATCACCCCAACTACTCAAGAGTCTGAGACTGAGAAGGATTCAAGTTCCTACCTTGAAAACTTAGGAAGACTGGCTCAACAACGAAAAGTAAAGATTTCAAAGGCTCGGGTACAAGTCAGTCATGGGCACTTGCCTACTATTCATAAGGCCCATTCCAATATTCAACCCCCAGAGCCACAGAAAAACAAGAAAAAAAATTATTACTAAATCAACCTTCCCTGATAAATTGTGTCTATTTTATCCCTAATTATTACTTACTCATATTACCTACATAAACTGTCTTTAATCTTTAAGTTCTTTATGACATTACAATATCAGCTCCCTTTTCTCCTTCCTCAAACTATGCTGAGAATCACCAAAGTAATTTAAGTGACTATCATCATCCTTAAGTCACTCACATCACACACGTGTTCAAATCTTAGGATCACCCAAAATACAAATAAGAATTCTGAAAAACTAGAAAAGTATGTCAATTATCTCATGGTTAACATAGTGATTATCTTCTCAGTTAATCTGAAATCGGAAGGCAAAATACCAAAATTTTCCATGATTTATAATACCACCATTCCTTCAACTTTCCCATGGGGCACAGTTTGAATTTCTAAGTCTTTTTTAACTTGCCATATCATGTAATTGGCTGCTTTCCCACCACACCTCCACAAGATTCTACACACTAAAACAAACAAGCCTGTTATTCATCTTTTTACCCCTTAGTGAATTCTAGCACAATATCTTAAAACATATTATGTTTGCTATTTCTCCACACCAATATCCTTCTTACCTATCTCACAAGGCAACAGCAAAGACAAAACATGGAATTATCTTTGAGAATATTCTGTGTAAAATAAAAATGCTTTGTAGCTATCAAATGGAATTTATCTCCTATTACCTCTTATTACGCTAAACCTTACCTGGCAAATAGTCACATGCTCTAGGAATAAAGCAGAACTGGCCCTTAGGATGCACCATAGTTCAATGGTGGCTCCACAGCCTACATCTCCAGGTCCTCCATTCCCAGGCTCTAGAGCTCAACTGAATTGTGTCAGAATCATTCGTGACCCTCCTGCCCTACCTACCACAGCATCCCTCAACAATCTCCAAACAACATTTGGAGTTTTTATGGTTTCCTGTATTAGTTCCATTTCCAAGTCTGTATAGTTCACAACTACCACCTTTGGCTGTTTTAAGTTTGACTTGGTTGGTTGGTTTGTTAAAAACTTCAAGCTATGTTATCCCTAACCAGGGAAGACAGAAAGGCATAATGAATATGGCAGGGTTTTGACCTATAACACTACTTCTTCGATACAAAAAAAAAAAAAGTTTCCATATGTTTTTAAAAATTTAGTCACTCCCAGCACTCGGGAGGCAGAGGCAGGCGGATCTCTGTGAGTTCGAGGCCAGCCTGGTCTCCAGAGTGCCAGGATAGGCTCCAAAGCTACACAGAGAAACGTTGTCTCACAAAAAGAAAAAATTTAGTCTAGACAAATGTGTAATATTATATTACCTACGCTAATTCATGTCTCATCTAAATATTTTCTATTCATCCAATAGCATAGTCACAAGCCTTAAAAAGTAAAAATCTATACCAGATGCAATGAGAAATTAAGAGAAACTGAATATTTGATAAAATAACATAAGATGTAAATGATATAATCAATAAACAAGATACTATTATATTCAATTTATGAACCTGAACTTTATACTCCAAATAACCTCATTTTAAGATAAGACGTAGTCACAAGAACTGACATATTTAAGGTCATAAGTCTCAGTAAATTTAATAAAGTAGAAAAACAAGCTATATTCTCCTATCACTATACAATAAAAATAAATATGCAGGGAAAACAGTCATACATATAAAAATAAAAAATATTTTTAAATAAATTGCATAGGCTTAAGAGCAAACTGAAGATGCTATACAAAAATAGTGAACCAGAGATCAATAGAAATTCCCATTTCAGAATAACAAAGTCCACTGGGAAACCAGACATTTACATAGTGTCAAGTATTTCCTCACAAGGTGTTTGTTAATTACAAAGAAAAATGGCAGATAATTAAAATTACCATCACTGTAACAGTACTCACATGCTTCCAGATCTAACATGTTGAGAAGGCATACATAACTACTGTGGCTATCTCAGCTGAAATACATAATCAAATTTTAGTAAGAAGAAACATCTAAATGTAAACTGAAGGACACTCACAAAGAACTAGGCCTACATTTCAAAAACCAGATGTCATAAAAGGCAAAGTTACTTCTCCAACTAAAGAACATTGTTTGCTTTTGCTGTATATTTGGTAAATTAGTGAAATTTAAAGTTATAGGCAGACTAAAATTTAAAATATACATAGAAATTAAATGCTAACATCTATAGACAAGGTCTACTGGCTAATTCAGAAGAATGCCCCATGCTTCATAAAATAAAACTAAAGTGTTAGTGAATCTGCTAATTTTCCAATAGTTCAGAAAAATAATAATGTATATAATAAAATAAAATGTATTTAATAAAAATAAAATTATATAGATATGGCATTATATTTAGAAACTGGATGAAAAAATTGCTTGATTATGTTAGCACTATTCTGTTTTCAACTTTGAATCATTTTAAAATTATTAAAGCCTTTTGGGGTATAATTTTTTATAAAGACCTTCTAGGTCTGTATTCCCAGCATTCCACAGGTTGAGGTCAAGGTCACCCAAGATAGCATAGTTGAGTTCCACGCTAGCCTGGGCTATGTAATAAGACCATATCTCAACTATCTGTATTTCTTGTTCCTCAGATTTTCTGTATGGACCTTTAAGTGTGTGTGTGTGTGTGTGTGTGTGTGTGTGTGTGTGTGTGTGTGTGTGTGTTGTGTGTACATGCCATGGTGCTACAGTGTGTATGTGAAGGAGCTGGTTTTCTCCTTCTACTATGTAGATTCAGTAGATGGGATCAACTCAGGTCCTTGGGCTTAGCTGCAAGCACTCTTAGGAATTGAGCCATCTCACCAACCAGACAGCCTTTCTTTCTAATGAAATGTTAATAAGATTGGTGCTATTGGCAAGTGTAATTTTTAATACTGCATGAGTATTTGGAATATCTACACAATTTAGTGAAACAATGTTTTCCAAATGACCCAACCTTTTTACAAAACTATTCAAAACACAGTCTATCAAGATGGCTCAGCAGTTAAGAACACACACTGCTCTTACAGAGGACTGGAGTTCAATTTTCAGCTCCCATGTAAGATGGCTTACAACTGCCTGTAACTATTGCTGTAGGAGACCCAAAACTCTCTTCTGGACTCCACAGACACTTACTTACACACACACACACACACACACACACACACACACACACACACACACACGATTAAAATCATTCAAAGTATACACTACAGAATTTAGCACAATAATAAAAAATTCATTGATAATCTGATACAAACTTTTTAACGATCAAAAGATATCTACAGTCATTTTTAAAGTCATTAAAATAATTCCCCATGTCCCAGCTTTACCCATATACTAAAAGCGATTATTTTTTTCTTTTTTTTTATTAGAAAGAAAATTATTTTACATGTCAATTCCAGGTTCCTCTCCATCCCCTCCTCCCCAGCCCCCATCCCATACACTTTCTGCTCCCCAGGAAGGGTGAGAGCTCTCTTCTGTTCTTCCTCCAACTCAACCTCCCTGCCCCATCATGTCCTCCTCACCTCTTCTCCTCTCCCCTTCTCATTCTCCTAGTTCCCTAGTGGAACCAATACAACATTGGAACATACTGAACCCAGAAGTAGATATTAAAAATGTAAATATTTTTAAGCATGACATTAAACAGTATAAAATGATGCCAGTACTGATTTTTAATCACTTGCTTTTTTAATTGTTATGTATAGAAACATGATATGAATCTGCTCTAATCCCAGCACTTGGTAGGCAGAGAGAAGAGAACTGGGAGTTCAAGGCCAGCTTGGGCTACACAGTATATTCAAGACTACTTAGCAAAAAGATAAGAGTCTGTCTCAATAAAAAATAATAATAATAATTAGCTGGGGGGAGGGCTGGAGAGATGGTTCAGTGGTTAAGAACATTGGCTGCTCTTCCAGATGACAGAATTCTATTCTCCGAATCAACATGGCAGCTCACAACCATCTATAACTCCAGTTCCAGGGAATCCAATGGCCTCTTCTGGCCTTTGCAGGCACCCAAATATGCAAGAGACACTCAGACATACATGCAGACAAAACACCCACAAATATCAAATTAAAATTTTAACTAAAAAAAAAAAAAAAAAAAAAAAAAAAAAAAAAAAACATGGGCTAGGGATTGGAAAGATGGTTCAATCAGTAAGGTGCTTGCCACACAAGCCTAAGGACCTGAGTTCAGATCCCTAGCATCTACAAAAAGTCAAGAATCAGAGCATGCATCTAGAAGTACAGAGACAGTCAGATCCAGAATTCACCAACAAGGCAGTAAAGCCCAATCTATAAGCTCCGGCTCAGTGGGCCACCTGTCTTGAAATATAAGATGGAAATCAATTAAGGAAGATACCTGAAATTGACCTCCAACCTCCACATGTTCCCACACATACATACGCACAGAGAAGATAAATAAACAACCAAGGGTTAGAGACGAAGCTCAGTGATAGAGCATTTTTATGGCATATTTAAGGCTCTATCACTCCCCCAAAAATTCTATCTTATACTCTCAGTTTTAATTTCCAGTAAGTAAATGTCAACCTAGCAACAATAATAAACCTCTTTGTAGTGCCTCACTACGTTTAAAGAACGTAAAATGGATGAAGTCAGGTCATGGGCCTGTGATCCAAATATCCAGGAAACCAAAGCAGGAGTTAGAAAGCTGATACCAGCCTGGGCTCCCTTGTGAGACCCTGCCTCAAAAGCCAAAACATGATCACAAGCTTCACACCATATATTAGAGCAGTAGGCTGATCTGTCAGAGAACATCATTAAACTTCCATAGAATAAGGATCACAGAATAAGAAAACTAATCACTACAGTTACAGTGCAGCTTCTATTTAATTCAGCACAAGTAAAACAAATCATCTTTTTAAATATAATTAAGTCGCTGCGGTGAATTATCTTAAAACATTTTCTCTTAGTCAATGATTAAGCTTGCTTTTGTTGTTGTTTATACAGAAAAATTTTAGAACCCCTAAATGTCTTCTCATTATGAATTTCTGCATCACTAACATGGAAATGCTCAATGAATTTGGATTAAACATATTTAAAAGTTCAAGAAAGGAAATACAATTGCTTATACTCATATTCAATCAATAATATATAATCAGAATATTTCTAAAATTAAGGCTATTTCACAGCTGTTACAAACATTTGCAATTTGCATAAAACTATGACAAATTTTATCATATTTTCAGGATAAACTCTGTCAATAAAATATACCATCAGGATTATTTGGGGAGCCAGCAAGCCTGCTCAGCAAATAAAGGTGCACACCACCAAGCCTGACAATCTGAATTCAATCCTCCAGACACACATATGGTGGAAGAAGAGAACCAACTCCCACAAGCTGTCCTCTGATGTTTACATGTGCACCCTGGTACCTGTGCATCTATACGCACGCACACGAGCGCACACACACACACACACACACACACACACACACACACACACACACCAACAAAAATGTCATTTTTAAATTTCAATTAAAAAAAACTTCACAGTGCTGAACTTCCATTGATAGTATTACAGTCATTGCCTACCAGTTAAGTTATACGATACCACCATTTTTAAATCAATAAATTGGAAAATACTAAGAAAAAAATAAAGATCTTTGCTGATATGAAAGACAATGAGATTATCTGCATCCACAGCTAAATAATTTGGAAGAGACATCATGTCAAAACTTTCCTAGCAGGTATAAAAGGTCATTTTTTTGAGCAAATTAAAACAGAAGATGAAGTTACTCCTGAAACATTAATTAGTAAGTAGTAATAATACTAAAAGAGAAGGCAAAAATTATGTGACATTTACTATATGCAAGACACATTTTTTCTTACATGAGTCTATATAGTTAACTCTCAAAATCACTAAGTTCACTCTTCCTTTATAGAAGAAACTGAAACTAAACAATTTGTGCAATGACACACTTAAGTGTAAATGGGATTTGACTCCAGGCTGTCTCTAGAACCTAGACCCTTGAATGTTATATAAACTCTTCTGTGACATGTGCTAAGGTGAAAACTGTTTTCAGGGACCTTGCAGGTTATCAAAAGCTCACAGACTGTGTCCCATTTTTATTAAGACTCATCTCTAACACTGGACCACTCTCCTTCAAGCACTCCTGCCTTGATGCTTGATTAGTTCTGTTGGTTTTACTTTTGATCTTTTTAACAAAAATTTATTGGACAAATTATTTATAAATTTTTATAAGCCAAGTATTATTCAAAGACCTGAAGGATAATTCGATGACCAGCCGGACCAATATCCCTGCTTTTCTGCTTACTCTTTAAAAAAGAAAGAAAACTAAATGAGATACTACAAAAAGTTACTATCTGTTTAATTTGAATAAAGTCTGCTACATGACTTACTATATTTTTTGGTATGTCTAAATTGTTTCATGAATGCAAAATTCTCAGTACACTAACAGAGGACTGCATGGCAGGGAAGAGAATGGGAGAGAGAAAAACAGGAAGAGAAGAGGGAGAGAAGCAAAAGAGGGGAAAAGGAGAAGAAAGGAAACAAGAGGAGAGAAACCAAAGGGCAGACAGTAAAAAGTGAACAACCTAACTTCATGTACTACACAAGTAGCTACACGTTTTTCGTATGTTACCACTCATCAACAAATTCTCTCTAGGTGTTTCCTATTTATTATTGTCTAGCCAAATAGCATTGATTAAATGAAGCATTTGTTAGCAGATACAAACCGTTTTCATAGTTCAAGCTAGGAGCATAATTTTGTGTTTGTTTACCTGCATGTAGGTTAACTTGAAACTGGTCTGTCTGTAAACATATTAAACTATATTTGATCTCTGTGGTCATATAAAAATACAACTATCAAGTTCAGTTATATTCTAAGATTTCTATTTCAATTTCAATGAAACAGTTTCTAGGTGAGCACTGGTCACTGATAAAACTATGTCTGCATTTCAAAAGTATATTAGACCAGACTCAGGAAGACAAATACTGAATGTTTTCTCAAGAGACTTTGAGGGGGAGGCACAAGTAATAGAATACATGTTATTTGAAACACATGAAAGCAGACAGGGTATGGAACTATTGGGAAGAGAAGCAAGAAGAAATTGGAGGAAAGTAGTAGTGAATGAAAACAAAATTCAGCCAGGTGAACATGTTTAATCCCAGCACTCAGGAGACAGAGGCAGGCAGATCTCTTTGAGTTGAAGGCCAGCCTGGTCTACAAAGCAAGTTCCAGGATAGCCAAGGCTACATAGAGAAACCCTGTCTCAAAAACAATAATAATAATAATGACATATATGTATGAAAATGCCATAATGAAACACATTGCTTTGTACATTAATTTTTAAAAGACATAAAAAGTATATAGTATATACCTTTCAAATGTTTACTATTTTACAAAAAGAAAAAAAATAGCCAGGCAGTGGTAGCGAGTGCCTTTAATCCCAGCACTCGGGAGGCAGACTGGTGAATCTCAGTAAACTTGAGGCCAGCCTGGTCTACAGAGTGAGTTCTAGGACAGCCAGGGCTACACAGAGAAACCCTGTCTGGGGGAGGGGAGAAAGAAAGGAGGAAGAGAGGGAGGGAGGGAGGAAGGGAGGGAGGGAGGGAAGGAAGGAAGGAAGGAAGGAAGGAAGGAAGGAAGGAAGGAAGGAAGGAAATATACAAACAATGCCTCCATAAAATCTTGCCAACACCATTTGTTGAAGATGCTTTCTTTATTCCATTGTATATCTTTAGCTTCTTTATCAAAAATCAGGTGTAGATAAGTACTTATGCCTAGTATAGGAATGGACTTTGGGAGCCCATTCCACATAGAGGGATACTCACTCCCTCATCCTAGACCCTATCCCAAAGGATATGATAGACTCTGAAGACTCCCCCATGGAAGGCCTCACCCTCCCTGGGGAACAAAAATGGTATGGGATAAGTAGGGTGTTAGTGGGGGGGCAGGGGAGGAGGAGGGGAGAGGGAATTGAGATTGACATGTAAAACAATCTTGTTTCTAATTTAAATTAAAGAAATGAGAAAAAATAAAACCATAGAAATATATTTAAAAAAAAACTGCCAAACCAAACTTGCTATCATAACAATTTGAAGCCTACACAGATTGTCTTACCCACGGTTTTCACTTGTTACCTGAGCTTCATTAATGGGAAGAACTTAATTTTTTTTAAAAGGAGTCATCTATTCTTTGAAATGGCCAATGAAATACTCACATACAATATCATATCTGTTTACTACTATGTCTTTTAGAACATAATTATATATATGCAGGTCAGACGATGTTTAGGCACCAAGTTATTAAAGAGCCACCACCAAGAATTCAAACTCTGATGGTATGCTACTGAGTACCTAATATTCACCAAGTGTGTTAGCTAAACATGCACTTTACAAGAACTACTATTAAAACACTTAAAACCTCATTAACCATACAGTTCTCATCAATTCAGTTTGTAAATGAAATGGTGGGGCTAGAATCTGTACTTGGCTTAGATTCCAAAACTAGTTGTTTGTTTGTTTGTTTGTTTTTTAATCTAGTGGCTTTACACAGATTTAAGTTTACAGTCTCTAATCATTCAATAAATACTGTCTGCTATGGTATGGATGTAGCCCCAAAATTCATATGCCAAAATTTAATGACCAGTGTAACATTAAGAGGCGGGGCTCCAAAGTAAGTCATGAAGGGCAGACCCTTCACAGATATGATTGAGATTCTTATGAAGGGGGATGAAGGAGTGGGAGCTTTCTCTTTTCACAGCATTATCCTTCCCTACCCCTCTGTCCCTTCTACCATGTGAGGATGCAGAAGGAAGGCCCTCACCAGATACTAAATGCCACTGCTTTGATTATGGATTTCATCTCCAGAACTGTAAGAAAAGTCTGTTCTTTATAATCAGACTATGGTTTTGTTATAGTAGTATAAATGAACAAAAAACACAAAAATACCCATGCCCTGCTGCACAAGGAAACATATCTTGCCAGACCAGTTGTTGCAACTTACCGGGTTCACAGCTGGGTAAGCCTATTTTTTCTCTCCACTAGCGTATGTAGCACCTTCCAACAATATGGAAGCTAGCCAGTAAATGATGGAGCTTCCATCAGAATCAGGTTGATTTTTCCATCTCCTACTACTCAGGTATATGCTGTCTTTTACAGCAGGGTCTTAGCAACAAGTTATGGAAGGTAACTAAGAGCAATGGCAATAGCCTGTAATGTAGGGACTATAGGACCCTAATGACCAACAACTCAAAAAGAGGCAACACATACCTGTCTCTGGGCTTTTTAGCTGATAATCTATAATACCTAGGGGAAGCATTGTCCTCCCAGTATAGAGTAACACCATTTAAACTTTTATGTATACAAACATATGTTTTAAGAAGCTTCTATGGTAGTAGGTTTCCTTATGGCTTTGTCCAAGGTCATAATTGTTAGGTATCCCTCCTCCTACTTTCTCCTCTATCCTGCTCTGCCATCCCCCACCCCACTGAAACCTTCCTGTTCCATTATTCCCCTTTCTCCTTCATACCACCTGCATTCTATCCCACCTCTCAAAGCCCAAGGCCTGCAATGGCCCCTAACTTTTGTTCTGCCTTCTGTGGGTAATCCAATGGATGTTATGGGAGTAACCAACCACTTTCTGACTGGACTTAAAGTCTGTGTTACAAGATGAAACTCATACTTCATACCACAAATTGTGCCAAAACCCTGGGGTTACTTAGGCCAAAGGTCCTAGGGGAGAACCTAAAACTGTTATTCTCCTAGATGGATATAGTAATAAACTGTCTCCTAAATTATTACCTTCATACCAATAGATTATTATATCTCTTAACCCTCACCAGAAACGCTTCTTTCCACAGCAAAGAGCAATTAATACAAAAATCCTCAACTTGTCAACCAGCAAGGAATAAGAGACTGTGGAGTGCCCACTCTCAATAGACAGCTATTCCACACCCTCTCCCACAAGGTTCAGGGATCATCTTGGAAGGGGGGGACAGAAAGATTATAAGAGCAAGAGATAGTGGATATCTGCAGGAAAACAGTAGTTGCCAGACATGACAACTCTGTTGCACATATGAACTCAAAGCAGCTGTCACTGCTTACACAAGACCTGCAAAAGACCAAGTCAGACAGAATCCCAGCACAGATGGGGAGGAGCTCATGAACCCCTAGTTGAAGAGCTATTGGCAACTGATGACTGCTAGGGGAAGGAAAGTAAGATTTCTTCAGGGATGCAAAATTTAGGAGACTGCCAATACCCCAGCTGATAGTCCTACACCCATGTACACACAAGCAGCACTAAATGGACTGAGTGAGTTTTTTAAAGAGCATGTGAAAGTAGCAGGGAATGTGGAGGATAGGTAAGGAATTGAAGGGGAGTGAGAAGAAGGTAGATTTGATCAAAATGCATTAAGTGTGTGTATTAAATTCTCAAACAATAATATTTTTTTAAATGCAAAAACAATCCATGGTTTAACATCAGTCACATGTATAATCCCTGAGGATTAAAAACTAGTATGCATGGCAAACACTCAGGCGTGGCAACTGGCAAGCTGAGCATCCTTATATGTAAAATGTAGACAAGTCACTGTGAAGGAACGTGTTATTACTAAGACTCATTTGGAACTAATAATGAATTACCTCTTTACACGGAAAAAGTATGTATAAATGGTAATTCTATCCCTCCAGCCAGCCCATATTAAGTACTAAATAGTAATTAACTATTCCTAACTACAGTTTAGAAATATAGGAAAATATATGAGTTGTGAATATACGTATATGTATTAATGTTCTGAGATCCAGGCTATGGTCATATGAAATTTTCTATCTCATTTCTCATGAGAGCAGGGATACACACCTAACAGCATGGCAGCCTTACAGAGGGGCAGTTATTCAGCAGCAGAATCAGAATTTAGGAACAACGACAAGAAAAATCAATGGTTCCTACTAGGGAAGGTGGCTTTCCTCCACATAGCATCACTTCCTAAGTAATGTGAATAAAGCAGGAGAAAGGTTTCCACATTAGCAATTTCTATTCTACAGAGTACTTAATTCTATGGTGCTTACAAGTCAAAACTATACCACAAGTTAATTTAATGTGCTATAGAAAGCATATCTTTAACTCTGTCTACTTACAATTGGGGAACACAAAACTAAAAAAATACAATGCTTAAAAACCAATTTGGCAAATATTATGGTTTAAATTCTTAACTAGCACATGAAGCTACAAATGATACATTTATTTGGGGCAGGAAAATCTATACTGTCAAATTAATTAAGTACTGTTATATACCATGTTGGAAGGTGTTCTCACCAACCAATTAATACATGTACTCCATGCATTTGGTTTTACAATATTAAATAAAATGATTAGGAAATCACTTAAGAAAAATATACAAGAGGGAACTAGGATTGATATGTAAAATAAGATTGTTTCTAATTTAAATTAAAAAATCAAATGGAAAAAATAAATAAAGAAAAATATACAAGCCCAATAACTATAGTAATGGTGTGTTGGGGTATACAATTGAACAGAGACAGTGTTGACATGTTTAAATTATTCTACTCAAATCTCAGGAATTCTATGTTGGCTATCAGTCCATTTTATACATAAAGATTCAGAGTTTAATAACTTATTCATTTTATTTTGTGTATAAATTTTATTATTTTATTTATGTGACTATGTGTGTACCTAAGTGTATATATGTGCACTACTTGCATGCAGGTACCCAAGGAGGCCAAGAGAGAATGTCAGAACTCCTGGAGTTACAGGCAGTTGCTGGGAGCCAATCCAGAGTCCTCTGTAAGAGCATCAAGTGCTCTGAACCACTGTGCGCCATCTCTTCAGCCCCTAGTAAGTTGTATTATTATTATTATTATTATTATTATTATTATTATTACTATTACTATTATTATTATTCAAAGTTACACAACTCATGTAAGGAAGAACAAGGTATGCTGTCAAAGCCAGGATTTTATTCAGTTCACTACACAGTGAGCACCTAGGAACCATATGTTTGGGGGAGGGAAAGAGTGCAAATCATGGCCTTAAAATGATATTCACAACATAATATGCACTCAGCAAATATTTACTAAATTAAATTTTTTTCTATGACCAAGTTGCAGTGTCTAGAGACACATATTTGAACAATAAAAATACAGATGACCATAAAAATGAAAACAGAGTCTGCTACTAGGGAAGGAAGCAGTTATACCTGAATGCTATTTAAGCTAAACCAAAGTTCTTTTTACTGGTAGTTCTAGCCTATCCTTGAAGTAGGACCCCACTACAGAATAATCTCCATGGCCAAAGATTTTTGGAGAAATGACTGCTTTCACAGAATTAACAAAAAAATCTACAACATAACTCTGGAACAACTTGTCATACAACACTATCAAAGATGAGTAGTCTCATGTTGAAAGAATTCAGAATGTCTTAAGTCTTAAAGATGCTCACTGTTCCAAGATGAACTACAATGAACCTCATTAGCCACAGTAATTGCAGTGGACTAAAATCTAAATATGTCTGATTATGGAACAACAGCAACAACAAAAAGCACCTAACACCTTCAAAGGCTTAGACTCAAGGAATAAATTCACTATCTTCAATCTTAGTAAGTAAAAATTAAGAAGTACATACTTACTCTCTTTGTTCATCTTACTAGCCAATGATGGAACACATAAATAGAGTATTCTATTGAAGAATCCTTCTTAGAAGGGATAATTTAGAATAACACCATCTTTCAAAGAATTAATGGATCTTACTTCAGAAAGATCACCCAACATCACATACCTCCACAGGTTTTACAAACAGATCACATCAATTCTAATCAAATCTGGATTCAGCTAGAAATCTTCAGAGCATACAGAAAACAGAGATGCATGTTAAATTATACTATCATATGTAACTGGCAAAATTCAGTCTGTGGAAAACAGTAAACCCAGAGCTCAGCAGCCAAATTAAAAGAAAAAGAAAAAACAGGAGGGGAACATGTATATTAAGAGTTCAAGGCCAAGCTCCTAGAGTCCAGTTGAAGCAAGGAAGGAGCAATAACATGAGCAAAGGTGTCAAGACCAGTTTAGGGATAACCACAGAAACAGCTGGCCTGAACTAGTGGGAGCTCAATGACTCTAGACTGACAGCAGAGGAACCTGCATAGAACCAAACTAGACCTCTGAATGTAGGTGAAGTTGTGTGTGTGTGGCTCTGACAGTCTGTGGGGCCACTGACAATGGGATCAGGATTTATCCCCAGTGCTTGAACTGGCTTTTTTGAGCCCATTCTCTTTGGAGGGATGCCTTACTCAGTCTAGATACAGGGGGAAGGGTCTTGGTTCTGCCTCAAAGTAATGTGCCAGACTTTGTTGACTCCCCATGGGAAGATTTACCCTCTCTCAGGAGTGGGTAGGGGTGGGGTGGGGGAAGGTGAGAAGAGCAAGCAGGAAGAGGGGAGGGAGTGGGAACTGGGATTGGTATGTAAAATGAGAAAAGATTGTTTTAACAAACTTTTAAAAAAATGATTTAAAAAGAGTTCAAAAGGCACCAAATTAAAAAAAAAAAGTAAGACTAAGTCACAGTGTCTAGGGACACATTCTTGAACAAAACAGTGGCTGCTTCTGGGAAAGGAAGCAGTTATAACTGACAAAGGGTACATAGAAAGCTTGTGGGGGAGCTAACAAGTTCTAGGTAGTTGTTCTAAATGTGTTCACTTTCAATACATGAAGTAAATACTCAATTTGTGTGTTTTCTGTATTTGTGCTTTATGTTATAATTTAAGAACTTTTATTAAAACACAAATGTCAGTCTGACATTCTTAAAATCCCAGCCCTATCAGATTCTTGCTGTGTGAACCAACATCTTACCTAATACCTCTATACTTCAGTCTTCACATCTATAATGTGAAGAGAAAATAATGCCCCGTAAGTATGATCATCATACAAATTGAATGTTTAGCAAGTGTCTACTGAAGGGCAGTATTTCAATAAATGTTAATGATTATCTGTGCAAAAAATGAAACTATAAACTAAGTGGCCAACAAAAATTTTACACCAAATGTTACCCCAATTCTTTGAATGTTTATATAGTAATCTGTTAAAGGTACTCTAAGTCAGGTATGATGACACATGCCTACAGTTCTAGCACTCAAGAGGCTGGGACTACCTATGACTACTTCAGTCCAGAGGGTCAAGTCCAGGTTGGGTAACATAAAAAGACCTGATCTTGAACAAAAAGGTTTTCTGTTTATAAGTCACTGCTCATATAAATCCTTACAAGTTAAAAACTTCAGATAGTATTAACATGTTTATTTAACCAGAAATTATACAAAATGCCTTTAAAGGCATAAATCTATTCAGCTATGAGCGTATATTCAAATTTTTAAGTTAATATATGGTAAAAATGGGCTTTGGGTGAAAAGCAGAAGTATTTAGTTCTAAAACTTTTAAAACATTTGCTGGGCAGTGTTGGCACATGCCTTTAGTCCCAGCACTCAGGAGGCAGAGGCTGGCGGATCTCTGTAAGTTACAGACCAGCCTGGTCTACAAGAACTAGTTCCAGGACAGCCTCCAAAGCCACCGAGAAACCCTGTCTTGAAAAACCAAAAAAAAAAAAAAGAACAGAAGTATATTCTTCACAGTTATGGAGGCTCAGAAGTCCAAGATTAAAATTCAGTGCTTGGTGCTGGAAAGACAGCTCAGTGTCTAAGAATGCAAGCTACCCTTGCAGAAGACCCAGGTCCAATTCCAGCTCCCATGTCAAGTTCCAGAGGATCCAAAGCCTCTGATCTCTGAAGACACCTGTACTTGCATAGATATATACCCACACACATGCACACAATTTTAAAAGTAAAAACTTTTTTAAAAAATGTTTCAATACTTGGTGAGGGCCCTTTTGCTGCACACTAACACGGTGAATGGAAAAGGGGCAAAAGAAGACAAACATTGTGTCATCATAGAGGAGAACCAAAGGAGCAAACCTACTTCCAGAAACTCTTAAGGACATACTTATGCACAAGATCTCACCTTTCAACCCTGTTGCACTGGGGATAATTTCAACAATAATGTTTGCAGGGGACAAAAACAAACTATAGTAGCAATGTTCTGGTCATGGTTAAAGTGTTGTCTTTTTGCAAATGTCATATTATGGAATAATGAGACTAGCTTCTTTCACAAAGCATAATGCCTCTGGGAGTCATCCAAGTTGTTAAATGTACTAACTTGTCCATTGCTTTTCATTGTGAAATATTCCATTGCATGACCTACCACAATTTATCCACTCAGACACTGACATTTGCACTTTCTGAGTTTTGAGAATTGTGAACATGTGTTCCATTTCTCTTTGGTAAATACTTAGGGTGGGATTGCTTATTCACATGATGGCTCTGTAAGGAATTCCCAACATTGCTGTGCAATTTTTCATCTTCATCAGCAGTACATGAGCATTCTAGTTGCTCTATATATTTGCCAGCTGGCTACTATCAGAATTTACCTGTTTCTTAACCTTTGGTATTTTAATAGCTAGGTAATAGTATCTCATTACTTTAATTTGCGTTTTTTATTACTTAATGATGTTTATAGACTCAGTTTTTTAAAATACATACTACGGTTAATTTTATCTGTCAGAGGACCTCATTTAATATTATAGCACTTACCCTGTAAATGGGATGAAATTCTTTCATAAACTAAACTATACTCGGTATCTTTTCAGAATCATTTACCACACAAAATTTCAAATTGGTATCATAAGCAATGAACATTTATGCAAAGTTTTTCAATTCATTGGGTAGAAAATGTACTCAAATTCAATTTATATTGAGATTTTATAAATTTTTTCTCAAATTAAGAAAATTAAAGTCTTCTCAACTTCCTTCTCATCTTTTCAAAATCTTTTTTCACAAAATAAACTAATTGTAAAAAGCATTTACTGAGTGTACATTTTGTGTTAGGAACTATACTAAGCCTTAAGCACACAAATATTAACAAGATCTTGACATGGAAGACTTTATATTATTATTTGTACGTGTGTGCATGTGTATGTGGTGTATATGTTTGTGTGGGTATAAGCACTTGCATATGAGGGACACCATGCACATGTGTGCACATGCATATGAAGGCCAGATGTCAACACAGGGTGTACTTCCTCAATCAATCTCTGTCTTACTCACATGCCTGTGTGTGAGCTAGCCCATGCTGATGCAGGGCTGTCCTCCTCAATGGCTGTCTACCTTATTTGGTTTCTCACTAAAGCTGGTACTCACTGTTTCAGCTAAACAAACTGGCCAGCCCTCCTATGGGATCTGCTTGTCTTTGCCCCTCCAGAACTGTTGTTACAGGTGTGCACCACCACACTCAACAATTTATGTGGGTGCTGGGGATCCAAGCTCAAGTCTTTGTGCTTAACAGCAAAGAATTTACCCATTATGCCATCTCCCCATCCCTGTACCTTAATTTCTTTTTTAATTTATCTTATGTATATGGGTGTTTTGCAAGCATATATGCCAGTGTACTGTTTTGTGCTAGTGCCCACAGACGCAAGAAGAGGGTGTTGGATACTCTGGAACTGGAGTTACAGGTGGTTGTACAAGAGCCATCTAGGTGCTGGAGAGATGATTCAGCAATTAATAATACTTTTTGGTCTTTCAAAGACTCATGTTTAAGTCCCAGCACCCACATGTGTCTAACTAGGATGAGAATGTAGTTCTGATCAGTGTTCCCCTGGTGGCTAAAATGTTGAATACTTTTCCACAAGTTTATTGGTCACATACTTCTATTTAAAAGTATCTTTTTGGATCATTTCCCCCACTTACTGGCTTGATTGCTTAACTTGACATCACTTCCACTTGTCAATTCTTGCTCTTATTTCCTAAGTAATTAGAATGGGGGGGGGAGTTGATTTGATTTTTTTGAGACAGGGTTTCTCTGTGTAAAAGCCTGGCTGTCCTGAAACTCATTTAGTAGACTAGACTGGTCTGCCTCTGCCTCCCAAGTGCCAGCATTAAAGGCGTGAACCACCACACCTGGTGCTATTTGAGTTCTAATCAGGAAGTCATCACCTGTGACATACCTTGAAGCAGTTCCTGATTGTTTTCCTAAGAACTGCAGAATTTTGGAGTTCTATATGAAGAACCTTTCATCCATTTTTAGTTCATTTTTGTACAAAGTGTTAGACGGAACAATTTAAAATGCTCTCATGTGGATACTCAGTTTCCCCAGCCCTATTTGCTGAAAAAGCTGTCTTTTCTCCAAAGTATATACTTGTGCCTTTGTAGAGGACAAGATGACTAGAACTATCTCTATGAGTTCACTTCTAGATTTTATATCCCATTGATTTTCTGCCAACACTATACTTGTTTTTGGAATTGTAAATCTGTAGTATAATTTGCAAACAAGTATGATAATGTCACTATTTCTCCTTTGGCTTGGGATTGCTTTGTACTTTCCTAAGAATTTTATGGATTTGTCATTACACTTGTGGTGGGAGTTTTATTGAATGTGCATATCACTTTCAATAGTATGACCATTTTAACAATACTAATTGTCCCAATTCATAAACATTGAGGACTTTCCATCTCCTTGTGTCTTCTTCAGTTTCTTTGATATTTGATACTGTTATTTGAAATAGTGATAGGTTTATTCCTTCAGATTATTTTTTTTTAAATTAGGGCAATTTTTGTTTTCGTTTTCAGATATTGAGAATGGTATTATTTTTCTGATTTCTTCCTTAGTAAGTTTGTTATCAGTATAAAAGTTACTGATTTTTATATGTTGACTGTGTATGCTGCTACTTTGCAGGAAATGTTTGTGAGATCTGAGTCTTCTGGGAACATTCAAGGTATTCAAGGTATACAACACATTATCTGCAAGTAAAGATCATTTGACTTCTTCCTATTCTATTTATATTCCTTTTGTTACTTTCTCTTTTTAAAGATCTGTTTACTTTATTTAATGCATGTGAGTGCTTTTGCATGGTGCCCACAGAGGTCAGAAGAGCGCATTGGAGACCCTGGAACTGGAGTTAGGGATGGTTGTGAGCCACCATGTGGTACTGGGAACCAATCCAAACAATGCTCTTAGCCACACTTTTTTTTTTTTTTTTTTTTGTCTGACTACTCTGGCTAAAATTTCAAGTAGTAGGGAGTGAACTCCCTTGACTCATACCTGATTTTAGAAGAAATACTTTGCTTTTCAGTATTTGATTTTATCAAAGGCTTTTTCTCAGTTTATTGAGATGACCAGTGATTTTTCTTCTTTCCATTTATTTATTGATTTGTATGCTGAATGAACTTTGCATTTCTGGAATGAACTTAATTTGATCAGTGTGCATGCTCTTTTTTAATGTGCTGATGAATTTAATCTATAATTTAATTTAACCCTTATGTTTCTTCCTTGACTTTTTTTGGTCTGGATGATCTATGATAGTAGAATGCTAAAGACACCCACTATTGCTTTACTGAGGTCTATCTCCCTATTTTTATCTAGTAGTGCTTGTTATTTGAATTCAGTGGTGCATATTCACAATTATATCATCTTGATAAATTACTTCCCTTATCAACGTGTAGTGAACTATGTTCTGTACAGTTTTGGCTTGAGGTCTATTTAGTCATATCCAAGTATGGCCTGGGTTTCATTTTCCACCTTTCTACTTTCAGTCTGTGTATGTATTTGCCAGGAAGATGAATTTCTTGCAGGCAGCAAATTGTTAGGGCTTATTTTTTTGTTTTATTGTTTTGGCTTTTTGAAACCTAATCTTTCTGGCTGCCCTGGAATTCACTATGTAGACCAAGTTGGCCTCGAACTCAGAGATCTATCTGCCTGCCTCCCTACCTTGGCTATTAGCTACCCCCCCCCTTTTTTTTTAATTCCAATAAACCAGTCTAACATCTTTCAATTGGGGAATTTTCAAAACCAATTACATCCAGGGTTATTGTTGAAAGTTGCACAATAGTTCCTATCACGTTGTTGCTTGATTTCTATTTATTTTAAATAATCTATGTCTGTTACTTTCTCCCTCAGTCATCAAAGAGGTTTCACTGTTTCCTAATTACCACTTGCTTATCTACTTACTCTTCTGGTAAAATTTACTATTTCCCACAATCTCATGAATGTGTTTATCTTGCTCCTTTTTCCTAAAGTATCTTCTGTAATGCTCCTTTTAATGGTCATAAATCCTTTTATGCCTATCTTGAAAGGTCTTTACTTCTCCTTTGATTCTGAAAAACAATGTTGTATACAGTAATCTACACAGACTATTATTTTCTTTTAGAATAAGAAACAAATGGCCGTTCTGGCTTTGAGATTTTGCTAAGAAATCTGTTGATATTCCGATGGTTATGTTTCAGCATTTCTCCCTTGTAACTTCAATATTTTTTGTGTACTTCCAGTAATTTATCTATGCCATGTTCTTTTCTGGTCATGTCTGTTTAAGGCTTTGCCTGCCTCCTGTGCTTGGATGCCCATATCTTGCCCAAATACTTGAGAAATTTCCACTCAATAAAAGTTTAGCCTATAGATCTTCACCATCTATTCTTGTTTTATATGTTTTCCCTCTTAATGTTATTCCATAAATCATATATATTATCATTCTTTCTTTCTTTCTTTCTTTCTTTCTTTCTTTTTTGGTTTTTCTAGATAGGGTTTGTGTAGCCTTGGCTATTCTGGAACTAGCTCTGCAGATCAGGCTGGCCTTGAACTCACAGATATCCTCCTGCCCTCTGCCTCCCGAGTGCTGGGATCAAAGGCTTGCGCCACCACTAACCGGCCTCTTTCTTATTTTGTATTACTATCTGAATACAGTAATTCACCAATCTTAAAGGCTTAATATTCTTTCTTCCTCTTGATCTTGTCTACTGCTAAGACTTTCAAATAAAATTTTTAGCTAGCTTATTGAGCTCTTCATTTCCAAAACTTGTTGGTTCTTCTTCAGAATTTCTATCACTGTATTCCTCTTTCATATCCTAGATTGTCTTTTATAATTTATTCTATTTATTTGCATTTCTTTGAATTTATTTTTTAAGGATTGTTTTGAATTCTTTGTGTGGTATTTCACCCACATGGAATTAGTTACTAGAGAGAGGTATTTTTAAGGAGTCATGTTGCCTTGTTTCTTCAAATCTCTTATTATTCATTACTGCTATCTTTTCTACTTTCAAGTAGAGCTTATTTAGAGAACAGTCTTCCCTTGACTACATACCATAAAATGGAGTGCTGAGTTTAATTCCACACAGATTTAGTGTAGTTTCCTTGTAGCTTCTCTGGCTATAGTCAGTGGGTTTTCACTGGAATCAGAAGAACTCACTTTGTAGATCTCCCAAGTGTGGAATCTGTGGTAGTTCAAGCAGACACTTTGTAAAATGTGAAACAGAGTACACTCTCTGTGGTTATCCCTCCAGTTGTGTCAGCAATATGCAGTCTGAATAAGATGAAAGCAACCTAGACTGTGGTCCCCAGTAGGTGCTGTGTCTACAATCTGTGTCATTTCTCGATACTGTTGCTATGAGGCTGAATGTCCAGGAGTAGATATTCCAGACCCCTAGCTATGCTTACTACTTAAGGCTAGGTTATCAGCTAGGAGCTTTTATTTTCCCAATTCTTCAATCAAAAATGAAGTTCACAGTGGGCTGGGTAATGGATAATGCGAGCTGTTATTTCTCTTAGCTGGACTAGAAGTGAACTTCAGAGTAAGAACAGCAACCCATGATTGATGTGTCAGGTTCAGTCCCCAGTACTACACAGAAAAAGGGAAATGAACAATAAGGTATGGGAATATAGTTCAGTGGAAGGTTTGACTAGCCCAAGGTTTAAAAACTCCAACATCACAAAAAGAAAATAAAAATAAACAGCACCTAGATATAAAAATAAAGCAAAAACCAACTAAATCCTATAATAACCAAACAACCAAAAAGAAAAAAAAATCACACAATACATAAGTCTAAAACATAAAAATAGCTTACAAGAAAACCAGTCAGAAGACCTCCCAGTGACAGGGGAGGAACACAGAAAGGTCCAGAGGAAAGCCAACAAGCCAAACACAACTGCAGTTCTCTTTGGTCAAAGAAGCTTCCTTTTGCAGTTGGCATCAGAAACTACAGAGACTCATCATTAGTCCAAGTATTGAGAATAAATGACTGCTGAATGCTGGGCTACTATATCAAAGGGTGACATAGTTGTCACTAAATCATCCCTCCAAGACTCAAGTAACATCATGGAAGAAGTAGAAAAAGAATGTACAATCTAGGGAAGGAGAGAGGGAATAGTGTAAGTGACTTCTAAGCATAACATGACTGTTGTACTCAAATGCACAGCAGTTGATCACTTACACAAGATTTGGACTCATCAACACCATGTTGTGGAAGAAGGAGAGACCCTTAGAGTGGCTTTATATGACGTGAACAATTGATAGGCTGATGTGGGCAGGAGAGTTATTTGTTCAGTAGTAAAGTACCCCTGCTCCTCTAAACAACCCTAATGAAACACATTAGTTCAAAAAATTATAAAAGCTATGAAAGTAGAAGGAGGCTAGTTGAGAAGAGGGATTAGCTGGAGTGGAAAGGCAATACAAAATAGGGTAAAGGGGGGGTGAACACCATCAAAATTATTATATACAATTATGTACATGCATGAAACATTAAAATGGGTTTCAATATTATTATTAATTATAAGCTAATTATTTTTAACCAAAAAGGAGAATTTCTTATAGTAGAGAGAAGAACAATTACAAAATTCACAAATAGGCATAACAAAGGAAAATAAGAGTACTGAGAAACAAAAAGGAGCCCGGTGGTGGTGGCACATGCCTTTAATCCCAGCACTCAGGAGGCATAGGCAGGCGGATCTCTATGAGTTCAAGACCAGCCTGGTCTACAAGAACTAATTCCAGGACAGCTTCCAAAGCACAGAGAAACCCTGTCCCCCCACCCCAAAAAAAAAAAAGAAGAAGAAATAAAGAGAAAAAAAAAGAAAACAAGGAACTAGAAAAAAAGAGAACAAAAGAAATATTCAAGCAAAAGTCAAGTCACTGAATCATACAGGCAATGTTTTGTTTTGTTTTGTTTTATTGGTGTTTTGGCATATTTTTTTATTTTCTTGGTTTTCTTTTTACTTTTTGGAAGCAGTATTTTTCAAGAAGCCCAAATTGACCTGAGCTTGCAAAGTAGTCCATACTGGCCTCTAACCCAATGATCATCCTGCCTCTGACACTCCACACATACACAAACATACACAATAATATATAAAAGTTAGCATTTTTTAAAAATGCTTAATACAAGTTAATAATTAACCGAGTGAATTGTTTTTTCTAAAATTTATTTTAACATTTAACCATGCATGAGCCAGCATGTCCATGTGGGAAGTTGTGCACATGGACACAGTTGCCCAAAGAGGTCAGAAGAGAGAATCAGATGCCCTGAAATTAGAGCTACAGTGAGTTATGACCCACTTGATGTGATTGTTGGAAATGAAGTCCGGTCCTGCGGAAGAGCAGCAAGCAATCTTAGCACTGAGCCTTCTCTCCAGCCCCAAAGTAAATTCCTAACCGGTACTTCCCCTTCCCTTTCTCTCCTACATGCAGGCATTTATTTCCCTTTCTCTGTGTCTACCATTCCCTTTTATTCCTTCCTTTCTCCATGTGGATCTATAATGCTAAAGATTGTTTTTGCTAATTCACATATTTCCATCCTTTGGGAGAAAAAATCCTATCTCATTTATGTGGCTCTAATTACAATGCCAGTGATAATTTCCTACAATGGTGTGCCCAGGGACAGACCTTTTAAGTGCTCAGCTATCTGAAGTTATGCATCTCTTCCATGGCTGAAGTTTTCTAACCTAAGTACAAAAATAAGACCAGAAAGAAATGAAGCCAGGAAATGGAAAGTACCCTGAAAGTATCTAAATTTCTTGATCTGGGTGTTCCTGGATTAATATAGCACTATTCTTATTTATGTAGCAAATAAATTACCTTTTTGTTTAAGCTGTTTTAAGATGTTTTTAATGCTTCCTATTTTAAAAGTGCCAAATGTTTTGTTTCTCTAGGGAAGCAAAAATAATAAATTGTCTTTTTGCTTGTGTGACCTTCAGCTTATTTGAGAATTAATGTTTATTAGTATAAAGACAGTACACAATCCTGCAATCACGAACATGTGAAATGAGACAGAAGTAAAAGAGAATGCCACACATAAATAGACTAAGACTAGTTGCACATTGAAGATTTACTCTCCAAGTAGTCAGGAACCTTCAAAATAGCTTGGGATGTAAATTTTAGTGGGGGTTTTAAGTCTTCACAGCAGGCAGCACTTACTTTTCACTGTCTTACATTAGACCACTCCACTTTCACTAGGTAGTAAGATGTGTGTTACTTTGTGTTGATCTGCATTTACATGTTCATTCACTTATTTTAACCAATATCCAAAGACAGTCTGACATACAGCATCACAAAAAGAAACATAGATGTAGTAGGATCAAGTCATGAGTTAACTCATGTAATATACCTCTAAGTAGTCACTTCCTTTAATACAACAATTCCTACTTCTAAGTCGTCACTTCCTGTAGTGTAATGATTCCTACTTGCCACAATTTAGTAAAAGTACCTCTGAGCCAAGCGGTGGTGGCACATGTCTTTAATCCCAGCACTTGGCAGGCGGATCTCTGTGAATTCAAGGACAGCCTGGTCTACAAAGCTACACAGAGAAGCCCTGTCTCGAAAAATAAAAAAATTAAAAAATAAGTTTAAAAAAATCCTCTGGAACCACGTGTGGTGGCGCATACCTATAATCTCACCACAACCTGAAGCAGGAGAAATCTCAATTCCAGGACAGCCCAGGATACAGTGAGAATCTGCCTCAAAAGGAAAGAGAAGGGGATGGTGAGACATCTCAGTTGGTCAAGTTCCTACCTCACAATTATGAGGGTCAGAGTTGGATCCCCAGAAACCTCATAAAAAGCCAGATAGGCCTGGCAGCCCCCTATAATCCCAGCACACAGAAAGTGTAAATCCCTGGAGCAAGATGGCCAGATTGATCAAAATAAAGAGCTCCAGGTTCTATAATTGACCCTCACTCAGTACATAAGGTGGAGAGGGCTATGGAGGAAAACCCTCCCCCATGTCATTCTTGGGACCACACATACACATACATACATACATACATACACACACACACACACACACACACACACACACACACACACACCTTCTGTACATACAGATTCAAGCATGCATAAACCCAAGTACATACAACCATACGCGCATAAAAAAGAAAATTATCTGCCTTCTCTCCCTCTAGCACAGCAATTACAAACTATAATTATTTATGTTAGCAGTAATGAGAATCTGAGTCATTGTAGTAAAATATGAAACAGAAAAGAGCAGATGATGTAGAGAAACACTGTAGTAATAGAATACACAGTTGTTACACGGCAGAATGGATCTGATTCCTCTATTATTCTTATTCATTCAGAAAAGATCTGAGTCACTCAAAGATGACTCAGAATTCAAGTTTGGGAAATGGAAAGAATAAATCAATAATAGAAAAGGGAAAGCTAAGAGGAACAATACATTTTAGAACAAAGAAAATTCAAATATAGTCAAGTTAAGTTTGGTGGAATGACAATCATGTGGCAACTTCCAGGCTGGAAACTGAAGTTAGGAGCTTAACAGTATCAGAGGCACCTGAAAACTAATGTTGTCACTGAATCTAAAGGAACAGGTACCATCCCAAGACAAAATAACTAGAGAACCAAGGGCTGGAGTGATGGCTCAGTAGTTAAGAGCACTTAACTGCTCTTTCAGAGAACGAAGGGTTCAGTTCCCAGCAGCCACATGAAGGCTCACAACTACCTGTATGTAACCCCAGTTCCAGGAGATCGTATGCCCTCTTCTGGCCACAGAAAGCTCCTGCACACATGCATGTGTGCGCATAAACCCATGCAGGATCACACACACTACACATTTTTTGAGGAAACTAGTCAAATACAACAAGTTAACCTTGTAAATGAACAGAGGAGTTGCTATATTCTATAGAAGAAACAGGAAGGCCACCAAGTTAGAAAAATGGAGGAGAACAAAAGACAGAACTCAAAATCTAAAGCAAGGTTTTTACAAAGAGTCCCTATTTGACAATTAAAATACTGGTAATAACAGAGGAGATAGTTTTAGTGAGAAAGAAGGAAACAAATGGACTAAAGAAAGACATGTAATCCTCTTCCCTTAAGAGATGATGGAGAGGATGAACAAATAGCAAATCTTAGATTTTTGTCTTAGGCTATTAAAGATGCTTGAGGAAAATGAAATTAAAATGATAAATTAATCAAAGAACCTACAGATTTTAACAAGTAGAAGAAATAAAAATGGTAGCAATGGGTCGGTCATGGATACTCACATCTTTAATGCTAGCTCTAAGGAGGCAAAGGCAGGTGGATCTCTGTGAATTCCAGGCCAGCCTAGTCTACAAAGCAAGTCCCAGAACAGCCAGGGCTACATAGTGAAACCCTGTCAATAGATAAATAAATAAAACTTTCTAAAAGGAAAAACAATAGTAACCATAAGGTAAAAAGAGAACACTCCTGGGCAGGCAGACAACTAAGGTGGCCTTAAACTCTTTACTTAAAAACAAAATAGGTAACTGGATAACCTTCAATGTCTGAAAGCAGTATGCTAGAATCAGATACTAGAGTTCCAGGGGTTGTTTTTGCTTGTTAGGGTCTCGCTACTAGATAGCCCAGGTTGGCCTGGAACTCACTACGCAAACCAAGCTGGCTCAAATTCAGAGATCTACCTGTCCCTGCCTCTCCCTCTCAAGTCCTGGGATTAAAGGCCTGCACCACCATGACCAACTACTAGAAAGGGTTTGAAACAGCCCTTATAAAAAAGATGGAAAAGAACTTCTAATCTGTGTTAGTATTTTACAATCTCTCTCTTTTGCTCTCAATCTTTTTCTCTCTCTTAATAACTGAGTCTGGATCACCACATATTGCCCAGGCTGGCCTCAAATTCATGATCCTGCTGCTGCAGCCTCCCAAGTAGCTGAAATTACAGGTGTGCACCACTTGTCTTAGTTAGCAGAATATTCTCTAATTAACTGTTCATCTCATGTTCACAAATTCTCCAGTAGATTTAATCTAATTGCAATTCTTTTAAAACCAGTTTTCTATATCTGATCTAATGATATTATTTCTTTTCTATTGTATGTTGTCCCAGATAATTTTCGCTGTTATAAAACTACTGCTTTAATATGATTCTTGTTTTGCTTTGCTGTTTTGCATATGTATAAAAGTTCTATTTGATTTCTTAAAAAACACTTAACAGGGGTTATGACTCAGTTAGTAGAGTGCTTGCCTAATATATACAAAGTTCTTGGTTCCATTCCCAGCACCACAAAAACTGGGATTGGTGTCATAAAATGAGTTTAGTAGCATACACCTGTAATCTCAACACTCAGAAGTGAAGGCAGAAGGAATAGAAGTTCAGATTTATCCTTTGCTACATAAAGAGTTTAAAGCCAGCCTGGGATAAGAGGAAAGATGTTGGCATGATGGCCTTTAATCCCAGCACAGGGAGGCATACACAAAGAGATCTTTGGGATTTCAAAACCAGCTTGGTCTACTATAACAAGTCTTTCTCTATCCTGCCAACTCCCAAATAATGATACAGAGACTTCTTATTAATTAGGAAAGCTCAGCCTACAGCTTAGGCTTGTTCCTAAATAGCACTTAAAACTTAAATTAACCCATTTCTATTACTCTACATTCTGTCTGGTACCACCCACTCTGCTTCTTCCATGTCTTCTGGAGCTTGAGTGCCTAGATTCATTCTCCTCTCTCCCTGCCAGAAGTCCCACCTACACGTCCTGCCTAGCTATTGACCATCCGGCTCTTTATGAAACCAATTACAGCAATATATCTTCACACAGTATACAAATATCCCACAACAGTCTACATAGAGAATTCCAAGCCAGCCTGGGGTACACAGTAGTGAGACCTTGTCAAAAACAAAAAGCTAGGAAGTGATGGTACAAAGAAAGTAGGAACTTGACAGATCTGAGCATGGCGACAGCAATTGGGAAGTTGCGGCAAGAGGACCAAAGTTGGTTACATAGTGAGATGCTGTCTCAAAAACAAAACAAAATTTTAATTTATAGCATCTATTTTAGCAAGTATTTGAGAGAACTGTATCAAGAACAGGAATTCTAAATTTAGAAATGGCTATACCATATAACAGTTGTACATTTATTACTACTGAAAACAAATGTTCCCTTGGAGAACATGACAGATCTTTCTTTCTCTTTGGGGCTGGGTTTGATTAAACTCAGTCATGGCCTTGAGTATGCCACACAAATGCTCTATCATTTATGTGGCATTCCTAGCCCTTGGCTCTGACTAGATAAATAAAGCTGGCCAGAAACTCACTATGTAGCACAGGTAAGTCTTGAACCTAATCATTCTGATTCAGCCTCCTACCTGCTGAGATTACAATCCTGAGATTCCTACTAAACTGGGGGGGGGGGCTGGCTTTGATATTCTGAAGGCCTGAAAACTATAGAAAGTGGGGTCTCTACTTTTATATTGGAGTTTTTCTTATTATACAATGAGTACTTAGACATGTGTATTCAATTCAGTGGGTCATTTTAAAACAAGTATGGCATACCATATACTAAAAAGAGCATCCCACAATTCCCTTAGGAAGCACTGCACTATTCCTAGGATGCTGTCACTGCTAAAAGCATCAGGATCCAACTTTTGCAAATGCTGAAGAATCTTAACACAGTTTTTATAATATTGTCAGAAGTGATAAATCATACATTAAATATTGTATTGACTTGAGCATATTTCTAGGTATCATAAAGTGGTTTACCTAATTTAGAAATAACACTTTTGAAGAAAAAGTGTGACTATAAAACATGAAACAATTTTTCTTATGGTGCTATAATAACACTATCATTAAAATATGTTTATAACTATAACCCCCTCCTCCACAGAGGTCTGTTCTGTGGGTTACCACTCATGTATTCTACAATGTTGGGTAAAAATAAATTTCAATAATTTTATAGCCATACTTCCTACTATTATCAATAATACAAGAAGTCCTGAAGTTTCTGAGTCAAATTACTAAATATCTGAAAAATAATTATAGCACTCTTATCTTTAAATTTCACTAGTTATTAAATGTCCTCTCTTTTTCATACTGCATGGAAAATGCACAGTAGCTCTTTGGCACACACCTGACACCAGCCTACTCAAGTTTGTTGTTCACTCCTACTACAGACACAGGTGCATATATACAGAGACATACTTACCCACTCCTATTTTTTCCATCACCCATAAAAGTATCTTTGTCCTAGCTTGTTACCTATCAGCTCTCTGTTTCCCCTGCAATAGGCATGCTTTTTTTTTTCTTTGAAAAACAGACCAATCCCACCTAATACTTTGAGCCCCAGGCTGGCACAAAAAAAAAAAAAAAAAAAAAAAAAAAAAAAGTAAAACAGTATAGTCTTTTTCCCATCTCCACAACCAAAGCAACCCCATTCTCAAGCAAGGTGGTGAACACCTGCAAGCCCAGTACTCAGGAGGCAGGGGCAGGAGGAATACGTGTATAAGGCCTGACTGGGCCAGAAACTCTATCTCAAAGGGGGGGAGCATAAACTGTTCTCAGAATTATGAGCATGAACTAAAATAATACTCATGAAAATGTTTAATTGCCCATCATGGTAATTCCAAGCAGCCCCAAATTTATTCACTGCTGAATCCTCTTGGATTCTGAGTAATTTATGAAGAATAGAAATGTGCTGATCCCCCAATTCAAGATCAAGGCTCAGATCTGATATTTGGTGAGGACTGGTTCGGTTACACAGATGGCACCTACTTTTAATATGATTATTTTAGTGTGTGGGGGGGGAGATGTTAGTGCAAGCAGGGGTGTAACAAGGTACACATGTGAGGTCGGTGGATAACTTTCAGGAGTTGGTTTAATTCACTCCACCAAGAAATCTGGGGATTTAAACTCAAGCTTGTGAAGAAAATACTTTTACCCTCTGAGACATCTCACCAGCACATTAAATTCTCTCTAGTGGGAAGAATGAATAGGTTTCCTTGACACTAATCACATTCTAGAGATCTCCTGCCTTATCACCTAACCACTTTGCAAAATCCCCACACCTCTTATTACCAAGAAGGTAGGGGATGGGTTTCAACATGTTAGCATGTGATTTTAGGGGGATACAAACTTTAAGATTATAGCAGATTTTTTTTCTTTATTTTTGCTTTGTTTTGGTTCTTTGTTTTGTTTGGTTTTTGGAATTTCTTTTAAATTTGGTTTTGTTTGGGGAAGGAGGTTGCAAAGTAAGAGAGTAAATTCAAGGGGACAGGGAACTAAGTGGAATTGGAAGGCATTATGTAAAATCCACAAAAAAATCAAGAAAAGTAAAGGGGGAGGGAGGGAAGGAGGAAGGCAAAGCAAATTTTCAAAACTGCTTTAAATCTGCATTTTCCCAGTTTGTAAATTTTTGGTTTTATTTGTTTATATTGGAGCAGGGTCTCACTGGCCCTCCTGTTATGGGGACCTTGGCGGAGTCCACGTGGAGTGAGGTTGACCAAGGCAGAGGGACAAACATACCAGGCAGACAGAGCTTAGTGAGTCTTATTAGAAAGAGAAAGGGCAAAGGAGGAAAGAGAAAAGAGGTAAAAAGACACAGAGACAGAGAGGACAGAAGAGAAGAGGGAGACAGGAAAAGTTCTGTCTGTCCTAGGGGAATAGCGGGAAAGAGAGAAAGAAAGAAAGCAGGAAAGAGCAGGGAAAGAGTGTATAAGTGGGTCTTTCTTTAAAAGGGGTCCTTTGCACCTGGGCTGACGCCTGAGTGCATTCTGCCAGGTGACATGGTCAGGCCAGCATAACGCCTGAATCCTCACACGTCTGCCTCAGTCTCTCCAGTACTCCCAGGTAATCTTAATTAGCTCCAAACGTGATTTTTTTTATCTTTAAAAAATGCATGAATAATAAAATTACTGAGAAGGAATACAGTAAATAAGAAACTCAACAGTAAGAATACAAATAACCCAATTTTAAAAGTAGGCAAAAGGGCCTAAATAAGCATTTTTCAAAAAGATCACAATGAAGAAATGCAAACCAAAACCACAATCTCGCACCTGTTAAGAGTGACTACCAAACAAGGTGTGGTGGCACATGTCCTCTGAAGTGGGAGGCTGAGGCAAAAGTATAAAGTGTTCATGACCAGTCTGGACTACAATAGCCAGACACAGACTGGCTCCCTAAGTTATTATTTTAACTTAAAATAAGAAAGTTCCATATAAATAAAAATAACAACTCTTATTTTGAGATAAGAATAACCACAAACAGACAAGATAGCAGGACTAGATAAGAATATGAAGAAAAAGAAACCCTTCTTACACTGCTGGTAGCCATGTGAACTGGTACAGCCATCATGGGAATCTGTATGGAGGTTCCTCTAAAACTTAAATATAGAATCAACATATGCTCCAGTGACCCACTTCTGGATATACATACAAGGGGAATGAAATCAGTATGTCAAAGAGATCTCTGTACTCCATATTCACTGAAGCATTACCTCTAACAGCTAAAACACAGAACCAACCTAGGTGAAATCAAATAAGTGAGTCGACAGCACAGGGTGAGGCTTGCCCACACCTTTAATTCCAGCACTCCAGCACTCAGGAGGCAGAAGGCAGGCAAATTCTGGGAGTTCGAGGTCAGTCTGGCCTACACAGAGAGCTCCAGGACAGCCAAAGTTATAAGGTGAGACCCTGTCTCAGAAGAGAAAGAAAGAAAGAAAGGAAGAAAGAAAGAAAGAAAGAAAGAAAGAAAGAAAGAAAGAAAGAAAGAAAGAAAGAAGGAAGGAAGGAAAAGAAAAAGAAAGGAAAGGAAAGGAAAAACAAATGAAAGAAATGTGGCACTATCTGAGCATCTGTGGAGGATTAGCTCTAAAACAGCCCCTCCCACTGATAACTAAAACAGATGCCCAAGTGCCTTATATAAAAGGGCACAATATTTGCATATAACTTGTAGTAGGATGCACAAAATCCTACTTTATATTCTGCTACTATATATTTTAAATTATATAGATTAGATTATTTACAATACCAAATACTTTGTAAATATGAACACTTTGTAAATAGTTAACACATTGTTTAGTGGAAAAGTCTATATATGTTCCAATTCTTTTCAAGCATTTTTAATTCTCAGTTTGTTACTAAAGGGGTGTTATTGTTTTGCTAGTGTAATATCGAAGACAGAACCAAAAACCTCATAGACACTAGACAAAAGTAATCAACCTGAGCTACAACCCAGTTCTCTATGCTGAACTCAGGCATGTGGACACCATATATATGTGCATGCTTACATGTGTAAAATAGAACTTTATTTAGTCTTTAGAGGTTATAAAAGACAGGGCTGAAGAGGTGCTCAACAATTAAAAGTACTTGCTGCTCTTCCAGAGGACCAAAGTTTGACACTGAACAACTCACAACTACCTCTAATTCTAGCTCCAAGGAATGCAATGCCTTCTTCTGACTTCTATAGATACTCTTAAACACGAACATAAATAAATCTTAAAAACTAAAAAGGAACTCCTATCTATAAATAAGCCTTTTTAGTATATTGGCAATTTCGAGTTAAAGGCACTTAAAAAACAGCAAGTACAAAAAAACCACTCTGACCTTCCATCATTTTCTTAAAAACAGGAGATGAAATTCCCATGTGGAAAAAAAAAAAAAAATGCCTTCCTTGTACTAAAAAAGCAAGCCAACATACTTACCAAAGTTGGTAAGTTGAAACCAAAAGGATGGTGTACAAGTGTGTAAAAAGAGCTCTTTAATTAAGTCACCCCATACAACTTGGCTACTTTTTCACAACTGCCAAGTGTAAGTGTTCCACTCTGTCTCTGTGTCATTTCCTGATGGGGGCTCAGTGTAGAAGGCTTGCATTAAATAAATTTCTATGTGTTTCTTCTACTCATCCGTTTTATGCTAATTTAATTCTCAGACCCAGATTGAGGGGGAAGAAACACAAAAAGGATAACCAAATTTCTGTCTTCTCTACAATGTTGTTAAGATGAACGTGGAGAACATCGGACAAAGTGAAACAAGCAAAGTACAGAAAAACAAACACTGCATGATGATCTCATTTATATGTGGGATTTTAAGAAGGCAAACTCACAGAAGCAGTGAGTTTTTTATTTGCCATTATCTCTCAATAAAACTAGGAAGATTTTTTTTTCTTTTCTTTTTTAAAATAAATAGCTGGGTGGAATGGTGCATACCAGTAGTACAAGCACCGGGGAGGCAGGAGGCAAAGGCAAGATCACGAGTTCAAAAGGTGGCTAGGCTACAAAGCAAAATACTAAATAAACAAGCAAGTTTTTTCTTCTATATATCAAGTCCTTCTCCTTTTCCAGATCCCAAAATAGGTAACTTACTTTCTATTCTTTCATTTGCAATGGAAGCAGACAATAATAGAAGCTGTATAAAAATACACTGAGGAAATTTGCACACAATTCTTGATACAAACCATTGCTTATCATTAGTTTATTTGGGGTATTAACAACACTGCACTAGTCCTCTGCAAACAGTTACAGAGTTCAGGAGTTATTCTGACCTGCTTGCTACCTGGTCCACTAAAACTGTTATAAAATGGACATTATTGTTGATCTCATGTTTTATTTGATCTTTGTGTCATACAGTTAAGCACTAATAGCATCTTTTTTATTAAGAGGAACTGCTCTTAACTGTATATCAGAAGGTTTCTTTAGTTCATCATTTGGCCATTTTTGGTAGACATACTTAATCAGCATTAAGAACATCAGTATTCTTGAGATACTTACAAATTAAAAGTAACATGTATCTCTGATTATACCCACACTGACCATCTATATACAGTGTCAAGCTGGGCTAATATTTGGATAATGAAGGCCAAGATAGCTGTAATTCAGTAAAAGGAGGCAGTCGGGGTTACTAAGTAACCCTCCATTCCTTAAGCCACAAGGATCAATCTATCAAAGACAAGGAAGGACTTCTTTGGCCTCGAGAATTTCAGTAACCACCTTCCTAAGCCCTACAATCTTGTTAAACTTTCTAAAAGAATAAGAAAAAATCTAAAATTTATGTTAAAAAGAAAGCAAAATGTTTATCATGGTTTAGCTGATTCTGAGCAGTTTCCTCAAAATTTTAATATTTTGACATTTGATTTGTGGATGAATGAACTACTCAAAGAAGGCACAACATCAAAACTGTAACCATTTGCTACTAAACATAGAGAAACTGAACCAGTCTGGTCCTAAATGAGTAAGGCTCTAGTTATCCAACATATCCTCCTTGTGAACTTCCAAGGGCAGGGAACACTGTGCATTTTAGACTGAGTTCTCTTTAGTGAATCTCCGTGTACTGTTTTGCTTTTTACAATGTGTTATTGCAAAGAAATATGTAAAGATTAAAAAAATCCTTTTCAAAAAAAAAAAAAAAACAGATCCTTATAGTTGGGAACTCTATAGACAAAGACGGAAATAACATTGAGACAAGAGAATGCATTCCAGGAAACTAGGATACTGTCTTAAATAGAACAATAATGTTACTGGCAACCTTTCTGATCCCATACTACCTTTCTCTGTTGTTTTTGGTGTTAAGCACATGTTCTACCACTGAGATACAGAACCACCATCCCATAACCCTTTTCAAGTGAAATTACAGTCAATTTCTCAATTTCACTTAACAACGTTAAAAGGTAAAAACTGGCATCCTGGTCTTTTGTCTTTGCCTCAAAAAAAAAAAAAAATGAAATCACTAGAACACATCTATGCAACACACCAACTAAAGTTTTACCTGAAAAGTCTATGAACCTAAAAGAAAAAATACATCACAAGAACAAGACCTGGTGGCATATGGCAGCAATCCCAGCACTCAGAAGTCTGATGTGAGGATCACAGCAAATTTGAGGCCAGCCTGGAATGCAGAATGAGATAAACAAAACAAAAGGAACCACAAAGACAGGTTCATGAACGAGTTCATGAACAGGCTCCTCTGAGCCTCCCTGTCTTCAAGGACTGGGCCCAAGCCCCAAACTCTAGATTTAATAGAAAAGCTATTAATTATTTTCCATCTTTATCAATAAGCTAAATTTACTATCAATTGTATTAGAAATATATAAAGTAATTATAAAATCAAGTCATTTATAAACATTGGAATACAATTAGTTTGATGGTTTGTATCTGATGGTTTGTGAGGAAGGTTTTTCTATTTTTGTTTTTGTTTTTCTCGTCTTGTTTTTCTGTTTGTTAGTTTAAGACAATGCCTCTATCTCTAGCCAGTCTTAAACTTCTAACCATCCTGCCTTTAACTCTACATCCCATTTATACAGTGCTAAGGATCAAGATCAAATCTGATACTTCATGCATGTTAGGCAAGCATTCCATCAACTAAGCTACATTCCCCCAGCCCATTAGTTTGTGCCATCTATATCCTAGACAGATTTATTCTAGTTCTAAGTATTAATAAGATTTTGTATCTTTTTAAAGTTCTATTTCCCTCTTACAATGTCATTTTCTGGCAGGAAAAAATAAAATTACAAAGAAATACCATTTAAAGTAGTAAAGCATGGGTGAAGTACTATGTAGGGTTTGGCAAATAAAGTTTTCTTGAGTGAAAAAAGAAAAAAAAAGTTTGCTGCCCCATGTCTATAATCCAAGAACTTGGCAGGATGAGTTCAAGGCCATCCTGAACTATTTCTAGTGACTGCCAGGCCAACCAGGACTACAGAGTAAGATCCTGCCTCACAAAAGAAAACAGACAAGCATCTTACATGAAATTAACCCTTTGTCACTATGCATTCTGTGGTGTACAAGAATAACTTTTAAGCTGACACGAATGGCCTAATTCCACAGCCCCTGTTTGACCCATATTCTATCAAAAGGAAAATGTACAGTATCATATAAATTCCAAATGGTCTCTTAGGGATTTTTTAAAAGGCTCTTTTAAAAATCAGTTGTAAATCTGTGTTTACTTTTAACCACGTTTTACGGTCTCATTACAATGAACTGCAAGTTAAAAACAATTCAAACACCAATCCATTCTACTTTGTGGTAGAGAAATGTAAGCCAGAGCATAGGAGAACCAAAGGGAATCCTGTACCCATCCTTACTCCTATTATACTCCTCTGAAAAGCATAGATGAATATAGAGAGTACTTCTCTGTTTTCAGGGGGCCTACAATCTTACTTTTATTTCCTTTTAGGGAAGAAATGTACTGACTTTTTAAAAAATCTTGCATTTGTAAAATGAAATACTTCCAGATTTATAAGTATGCTATAAAAATGTGTGCATCTATCATTTAGTTAAACCAAATGTTTTTATAATGCAATTTATAAAGTAAATCAATAACTGCATGGAAAGAAATGTGTATTTTAATTAGCACAATAAGGTTCTATTTAGTTGAGTGAAGAACCTGAGTAACAAAAGACTCAATCACTACCCTCAAAACATAAATATTTTAATGATTTTTAAATACACATTATCAATTTCTTTGTGTGGATCTAAAGAAGAACAAATCAAATACATTATAATTTAGAAATTAAACAAAATGCCAAGGACACAAGATAACTATTCTATTTTCAAACAAATTCAACATCATATTATAGGACTACAAAATGACCTTAAGACTTTGCTGTACAACTACCCAAAGGGCCCATTTCCTTGCTGAAATTATCTATTTTTGACAGGGAAGACTCACTACACAATGGATGTATCTGCCCCTCCAAGACTCAACTTGAAGCTTTTTATTTTATTTTATAGGGAGTTCCAGTTTTATAAGGCAAAAATACTCAATGTGCACAAAGGGTCAAGGACGCATCTTCATTTTTAATGCATTGCACAACAGGAGTCAGAAAAGGCCACAACATACTCATGTTTCAGCGCGTACTTTCAGAGATTTTACATGGAAAAGTCAAGAAGCTTAAATAACAGTTTTTATCATTCATGACGATTCATTTTTAAAACTGATTTCTATTACCCAATATATGTACCCCACAAATAACTATGTGCAGTTAATAGGTCCGCCTCAATGCCCCTGGTGTTTTAATTAAAAATGTATACTTCTCCTGGTCATAAAATCTGATTTTAGATGTTTTAAAACTTCAAACAGCTATTAAGCTACACTTTGCTTTGGCACTAGCTCCCCCTCCAGACCAACCTAAAATAACTGCATTTAAAAAAAAGAAAGAAAGAAAGAAAACAAGAAACACAGATTTTTGTAACCCACTAGCAAATTTCAAAATTCATCACTTTTAAGGACATTGTTACTACAAAAAAAAAAAAACAGCTGGCTAGAATTTGTTTTTTAAAAGACCATATTATATAATCAGAATGCTTGTCTTGGTCTCAGTTCTACACACCTTAAATAAAACGGATTTGTAGGAAAACAACCTCAAAGAACTTATATTTTATAAAATCCTTATAATGTAACCTGTAGTGTATCATATTTAAATTATTTTGAATCACTCTCCTAGATCACAAGACACCCTTCATATTAACTCACTATCTGATCAAAGACATTTCTGCACGTTCCTGCAATCTAGGCAAGTCTCATTCCAGCTGTTCAGCTCTTCAACTCAAACAGAATTCTCGATTTACAGAACAGCAAACGGAAAACCCATGCCTCCAAATCACCCTTGTATGCTCCTTATAGCCTATTCATCTCTCGTTCCCTACATCTTTAATCGGCCTGCAATCTCAAATGTTATTTCATAGGGACGGCAATGTATAGGACCGTATTAGTGGCACAGGACTTCTAGGCTGCCTTAAAGAAAAGCAGCATCTTACTCCTTTGCTCCAGTATACAATTATCTCCTAAAATACTTAATATATGATACACCCTTTAAAAGAAGTGTGCATATAACGTAGAACTTTAATCGAGAAAATAAATAAGCACTAAACCCAGCAAGAGCAAGAAAACTAAAATAAGACCTACTTAAGAGTTTGTACGGAGCAAAGGCAAAGTTAAGTCAGTGACTTGTGATAAATTTAACTCTTAAACTGGAAAAAAAAAAAAAAAACTTGCGTTGCATTTGTTCCCTGAAACCTTTAAGTTCGGAGTGATCCACGGGAGGGTATAGTTTTCCTGGGTTCACCCTGCGTTTGCTTAAAAGTAACGTGGAAATTAGACACAAGAAGGAAAAAAAAAGCCAATCTCCTTGCCTCCAAGGCCTCAGTGTTTAAGGCAAAACGCTCAAAGCTCTCCAGGGTGCTAAACCCTAACCATGACAATGCCGTTTAACTTCAAAAATACGTCTCTCAAGATCGCAATGCCCTCATCCAGAGAACAGGTGCTGCCACGGAAAAACGCCCTCAACTCCAGCAGGACAGCCCTCGCTGAACTGATACGACTCGTTTAACCTTCCCAAGTAAGTTGAGGCACTCCACAGTCGCCAGCTTGTCATTTGCAGATCAAAGGAAAGGGGGATACCAAGGCACCCAAGCCATTAAAACTGCCCAGCCTCAGCCACTCGCCAGAGCGGATCTTTGTGCAGGTTCACCCCGATTCCCAGCCCCCGAAGTCCACACAGAAACCCCGGAAAGCCAAGGAACCCACCTTCCCACGGTCTGACCACGGGGGCCCGGCTGCGGGGGACAGGGGGAGACGGGAAGATAGGTGCAGAGATGAGCTGAGGGGACACCTCCCACCCCGCCCCCATCCCTCAGGTCCCGGGCTCCCGCCCCTGCCCTGAACCAGGATGCGATACGCGACGGCGCCCCTCACCCTTCCCTGCGCCCAAGCACCGCCGGGGCATCCCGGGGGCTCCCTCCCCACTTTTCCCCGGGCCGCTGGATGAGCAGCAGAAGCAGCAGCAGCAGTTGCAGCAACAGGCCTGGGATCGGCGGGAAGAGGAAGGAGCGCCCGGAGCCCAGGCTCCACAGAGCCCGCGCCCGCCCCGTCCTGGAGCCCGCGGCGCGCGGGGCCCGGCTCCCTAACGCCCCCTTACCCGAGGCGGGAGCGAGGCGGTCGGCGCCGTCCCCCGTCGCCACAGCCACTGCAGCTGGCCGCGCCGGGCGAGTGGGAGGGGTGGCGGAGTGGAGGATGCTACTCCCCGACTGAAGGGAGAGGAAGAAACGGAAACAGGAACCGCGGCCGCTGCTTAACGGAGCCTTCGGCGCCACTGACTGAGGGAAAGCGCAAGGCGGCGCGAGCCAGGCAGAGGCTGACAGCGCGAGACCGAGCGCGAGCCGGGTCCAGGGCGCGCGACCCCGAGCAGCGCCGGCCCCATTCCGTGAGGAAAGGGAGGAACGGAACCGGTTGGCTGGGAGGCGGGAGGGGCGGCGGGGGGCCTGGAGCCGAGGGAACCCGGCCACTCGGGTCGGCCCGAGACCACGCGCGCACGCGCCGGAGTGGCTCCGACCCGGAGCGCAGGCGGGAAGCCTCCGGCCCGCGCGAACGAGCGGCGGGCGGGCGAGCGAGCGAGCGTGCGCGCGCGGAGAGGGGCGCGCGCCCCTCGGCGTCCCAGCCTTCTGGGGGAGGGCGCGCATGCGCCGGCCGCGGCCTCCTCCAGCGACCCTGGCATGTGCACAGGCTCCTCCCCGTCCCCTTCCTCTGTGCGGGTGGACAGCACAGCTGCAGCATCCACGGGCCACGGCGGGACCCGAGTTCCAGCCGGGCAGCGGCCGCGCGCGGGCTCGGGCCCCGGTTCACACCGGTGTTAGGCCGCCTGAGGGCCAGAGACTGAGGGGGACGCGCCCTGGCGGCCCGGCCCGTCGCCTTGGGGCTCAGGCGGGCTCCGCGCTACTTTCGGGGTGTTCTCGCTGCTCGTTGGTTGCAGCACGAGCACACAATGGCACCGCTGCCACCGCAGCTCTGGGCGGCCCGGCTACCCTTGCGGGCTCTGTCTCCACCTCCACGCGAAGACCCCCCTGCAGGGCCCGAGTTCGAAGCCCGGCCTCCCCGGGCCGCAGCTGCCACAGCCCTTCGGAGGCGGAAGTTTATTGAGTACGGGAGTAGGAAGGGAGAGGCTTTGCCCTAGGGTGCTTCCTACCGGCTCGCACTCTGGGATCCTGGCGCCCGCGATGCTGAGCCGTGGGCCGAAGGGCTACCTCAGACCGGCCCAGAGGGCGAGTTGAGCGGGAGGACCCAGCCGCACCGCCCGGGCTCACAAAGTAATCGCGGGCCGAGGGGTGCCGCCGTGGCCAATCAGAGCCAGGAGCCCAATGAGTGGAGTGCGAGCCGGCCAATCAGAGGGCCGGAAGATGAGTTTCCCGTGCCGAACTCTTCCCTGTAGCCTGGGGACCCAGATCCCAAGCATGAGGGTGCAGGCGGGTGGCTGGGTGGAAAAGCTACCCTCAAGACAGTTATTCCTCTCAGCACAGATATATTTAAGTAAATACTGTGGATACTTTTCTCTTAGTAAGCAGGACTGGCCTTTTAGATACTAAGTATCAAAAGGCTCACAGAGAAGACATTAAAAGGGACCGAAGCCTGCCAAGAATGCAATCTGTCTAATAGCTCTCATAAATTCCCAAAATTTATTCTAGACCAGGAACTGTGTTTCTGAAATGCAAAGAGGACACTGCTTTCAAAAAAGAAAAAGAAAAAAAATTCCGGGCCTTAAGCAGCTCCTCACCCAAGAGCAGCTCTTCCAGACCTGTGACTGGGTTACTATCAGTCCTTGAAATAAAAAGGTACTCTGAAGTATCTTGAAGAAAACACACTGATTTATCGAAGGTCACGCAAAACCACCCAGGCAGGGGTCAGAATTATGTTCTAGCCAAAGTGTTTGGGTGTCATCATTCAACAAATCAGTAGTCATTTATTGAATGTCTTCCTTGAAACTTCCAGTAGCATTCTTTGGTTGTTACAAATAGACAAATTTTAGGCTTATACAATACTTAACGTGGATTAAAGGCTAAAGTTTCAACAGTCAAAAATCTGAATTATTATCCCTTTTGTGTTAGCATGTGTATGCCAAGGATGTGTTTTCCTGTGGGCTATACCCACAGCCTGGAACATTTTTAGGAGTCAGTGGTAGAATATTTACTTTGGGATGTAAACAGAGCATTTAAAAAATATTTTAACAAGTATGTGTGACTTGAATGTTTTCAGCGGAAAAAGGGAACCATTTCTAGTTAATTATGGTTTGCAGTACTTGAAGATCTCCATGTTCAACGCTTTAAGTTTGCCTCAAACCCTCTGCTCCTTTAATCTGGCCTTTAATTTTAAATAGTAAATATCTAGGAATCATAACATTTATCCTCCCCACCCACTTTCTATCCAAATAATAATACAGTAGGGATATTTGTCAGGAATAGCACATTTTTATAGGCTAGCATAGAATATATGAAAGTACCAAGCTGATGACTGACACTGGGCTACAGTCAGAAAGTAATGCTCCAGCAGTTCTGATCTAGGCTCAGTGTGACAATATCCTGTCATCAAAGCTCTCCCTAGGACATGCCCAGGATGTAGCTACCATCCCAGAATTGGGAGTATCGCTATGCAACTGACATGTAGAAACAAATCTTTCACACATTCAGTTGCGGGCCAGTAAAGAATTCCTGAAAAATTCACTTCAAATAGAAATACTGGCCCCATTCAATGCAGACAACAGTCTTCAGCTTTTTAAAAACTACAGCCCTAAACCAATGGTGGTGGTGCATACCTCTAATCCCAGGAGGGAAGTCTGAGGCAAGAAGACTGCTGTGAGTTGTAGTCTGGCCTGGACTGTCTAGTGAGTCCAGTTCTGTCCTTGGATATATAGCAAAACCCTGTCTCAAATAATAACAGTGACTCATGATTCAAAAATTGAAATGGATAGGGAGGCTCAGTTATAGGAAGTGCTTATCTAACATACTATAAGGCCTAGAGTCAACCTCCAATACTAAAAAGAAAAAGAAAAAAAAAAAAAAAAGATGTATCAGTACATTTCTTCTATTCTCTGCAAAGGAACTCCTGAAACTCAAATCTGCCTTCCCGTGTTAAGTTTCTGAGAGAGCATCCCTAAACAGTTCTATACATCACTCATAGAAAGCTTCCCTCTACAGTCTATGGCCTCCCACTCTGTGGCTGAAACTCCTCACTCTCTTTTCTCGCTCCAGCTGCTCACTTGTGACTCTCATCCTCGGTTCCTGATTTGCATTAGCACGAGATAGCATGCCACCTCATCCTCCGATGCTCCCTCAGCTTATCCTCAAAATCACAGACAGTTCTGCCCAAGAAAAGAGTTGTCCAGAACTTTCTCCATAATGTCTTATACTAGGAACTAGGAGGGCCCTGTCAGCTCATCATTTTCCTGTGGCTCAGCCTGGGTCAGTTCTTAATCATCAGCTAGAACTGTGGAGACTTGAATGTGAGGCGAGGAGTCAACTCCTAGATAATGGAAAATATCAAAATGAAAGTGAAGTACATGAGTGGCCATTTTATTGAGAGATTAGCTAGATCAAAGTTAATGAACGTGAATGCTATCGCATTTCCTAAGTTGTGAACATTCATGTAGAAACTAGTTTGAAATTTACTACCATTTTATTATGCCTATAATAAAAATAATAGTGAAGGTGTAACATTGCTGAAACAAGGCCCCATGCTAAAGTCTTTTCCTCCATCATTTAATTCTCAAATCAAACCTTTGAGGTGGATCCTATGACTATAGTGGGGAAATCAGTAGGGTCTCAGGGGTACATGCGGCTCTCAGGAGAATCAACAACAGCTGCTTAGCAAGTAATTTAGAAACTTCCATCTCTACCAATGTAGACCAACTGATGTCACTTCTAAAAACATTCCCTCTTTTTCTTTTAGAGATGTATTTATTTTTATGTGCATTGGTGCCTTGCCTGCATGTATGTCTATGCAGGGGCACCAGATCCCCTGGAACTGGAGTTACAGACAGTTGTAAGCTGCCATGTTGGGTGCTGGGAATTGAATCCGGGTCCTCTGGAAGAACAGCTGGTGGTCTTAACTGCTGAGCCATCTCTCTGGCCCCTGAAAACCTTTTTAATAACTTTTCATTTTCTTTGTTTTACAGTGGTTGCCATTTGCCATTTCGCCTCTATGGTATTCTATTTTGCAGGCAATCATAGGAAGGATGATATTGTTGCTCCCACAAACAAGACGATGGGACCTTGAATAATGAAAGCCACTTTTGAGCAAAGTCCTGGTTCAAAAGCTAGAGCTAATCTTCCCCACCTGGAGGGTAAATGACTGATTTAAAGGCTGATGAAACTAAAGCTAACTTTCTCTCTGACTCACCTCCACAGCTGAAATTCCCGTCTTCATTGAGTGCAAGCTCCATATACTTCATACCATTGATTGATTTGCTATCCACTCCAGAATCCCCCTCATTAGTAAGACATTCTTATTTCATTCTTGTTTTAATTTGCTAGCTTTTTAGGTAATCACTTTAGAAGGAACTACACCTGGGTCTACTATTCCCAGAATAGTAGAGAACTTCAGAGTTTACCCTTTTCTTTCAGACATTAGAAAGGTTATATGTTGATAGCAGATGTCTTTAATCCCAGCACTCAGGAGGCAGAGGCAAGGGGATCTCTGTGAGTTGGAGGCCAGCCTGGTCTGCAGAGCAAGTACCAGGACAGCCTCCAAAGCAATACAGAGAAACCCTATACAAAAAAACAAAAACAAAACAAACAAACAAACAAAAAAAGGTTACACCTGCCCTCCGCATGTTTGCAGTTGGGCCAAACCATGAAACAAGTGATAGCCTCTCTATTGTTGCTTGTCAACAGGAATGATATCATTTCCAGGTACATCTATTTGTCAGTATAAGTCCTTACAGTATTTACTACTACTTAGCCTCAAGATCTGCATCTATGGTTTTTTTAAATTATTGTTATCGCGCGCGCGCGCGCGCGCGCGTGTATGTGTGTGTGTGTGTGTGTGTGTGTGTGTGTGTGTGTACCCATGTCACAGAAGTACTCCTGTGGATGGAAGATCAGTTCTTTCCTCTTTCCTTTTACCAAGTAGGTCCCTGGGATCAAACTCAGATCATCAGGCTGGGTGACAGGTGTTTCTTTTTCTTTCAGGTGCCTCAGGAAGCCTTACTTTGAAAGAAGGCTTTGCTAAGCTGCCCATGTTAGCTTTGCCGAGCAGTCAGGAGGCATACATGACCACATGCTGTGAGACTACTATTGCTAAAGATGGTAAAGCATTTGAGCCCAGGTTCCCAAACAAGGACCCCATGCAGCAAACCATCCACCTTTGAGCAAGGGAACTACCTTTGATGTTAAAGCCACTGAGATTTGGCTGTATTTTTTACTGCAGTGTGACCTAGAATCTAAGTTATGTTAGGTTGATTTGTGCTAGGATCAGAATAGTCCCAAAGTATTCTAATTAATCCCCTTAATATCATTATATTCCTGGAGTAAGCCAGCCCCCATCAGACCAAAAAAAAGACTTTGAGTCCACACTTGAGAGAGGATTCTCTCTTCTTTGCCCTCGGCATGAATAAATCAGCCTAAAATCTAGAGTGTGGCACACAGCAGTGGTGCAGGACGAACTGGTCTTAAAATGAACACACTAAAGATGACAGTGACACAGGAAAACTCCAGAAGATACGATTGAGCTGTTGATCATACCACTGGGGAAGGCTCCTGTTTCTGAACTTTTAATTCTGTAAAATAAATGTCCCTCTATAACGCTGTAGGAAGAAACTCCATTTTGAATATGTTTAATTTCATCACAGTTATCAACAAAGGATTACAGGTTCAAGAAGCACTCAAAATTATAGAATACATTAAAAATTTTAAAACATTACCTTTCATTACTGCCTTCTGAAATGTCTCTGCTGATATATGGGGGGAAAGTATTTAATTTAATCCATTCTTTTTTAGATGAAAAGATTAAGATTTAAGATTACAAGTTTTATCTAATTCATCTAGCTCCATGGTGGCAGCCGTGAAGATTGAAAAAAAAAAAAAAACCAACTGTGAAAGGTGTGGTTGTGCACACCTTTAATCCCAGCTTTTGGGAGTCAGAGGCAGGGTCAGGTGGATCTCTGTGAGTTTGAGTCCAGCATGGTCTACAGAGTGAGTTCCAGGACAGCCAAAGCTACACAGAAAAATCTTGTCTAGAAAAACAAAACCAAAAGAAAGAAAGAAAAGGAGGGAGGAAGGGAGGGGAGGGAAGGAAAGAAAAAAAGAAAGGAAATTGGAGTGTCTAGATTAATGGTGCTCCCACCTAACAAAAATCCCAATACCAGACATAAGAAGGCCTCTTTTGAGTTGGTTAGGGCTAAGAGACTCCCAAAACATACAGACTGTTGATGTTGCCCTTGGTTGCCTGGGGGAAAAGATGAAAGGTAAGTCCCTATTGCTGAAAACACCATGCACTTCAGATACAGGCCACTGAGGTCCCTGAACTGGGGCTGTTCTGAATGTCACCTCCCTGAGGACTAGTTTCCGTGGTACCAGAAGGCATGCAAGCTTCCAAACAAGGAAGACAGCACAATCCTACTCAACTCTAATGCCTGTAAGCCATATGAATGACACAATAAGGGTGCAGTACTTGGTGGTAACCAACAGCTCTCTAAGTGGACTTACCCACTCAACAAGAGGGAAAACATGCCTGGTAATGGAAACCTAGCCAACTACCCAGAGCTAATGAAGTCATGGTTATTAGAGGAGAATCTATAACCACTAATTTACTAAGCTAGCACAATCCCTGGCAACAACCTATAAACATCTGTCCTTGTACCCACAGATAATTGTAGTCATCTCTCTTCATCAAGGAAACTTCTCTTCGAAACAGATGGAAACCACTACAGAACACCACAACCAATCAATATGCAGGGTTATGGAACCCAGTCCCAATGCATACATCTGTAAAAACACTCCTGCACCCAAGGCTCAGGGAACATTGCTGAAGAGGGGATGGAAAGACTGTAAGAGCCAGAGCATCAGGGAGTTTGCTATGAGATTATGTCTTCTAGTAACATCAGAAGCTACACCAAATGTGATCTGAACAAGGATGACACCAAATGGACATGCCAAAACAAGGGAAAAGCCCAGGAGGCCTCAACCCTACACAAAGAACTATAGGCAATAGAGGAGAGCTGGGAACAAGACAGGTGGTCTTCCCCAGAGAAGAGCACACCAGTTGGTTGTCCTGTGCCAAATGGTCAGTCCCGAAAACAGGCATACAAATAGCATTATACAAACTCAATGGGTTATATTTAGGAATATATATATATAGGATATATATATATATATCCTATATATATATATAGAATATAATAACTAATTGTTATTATATATGCAATAACAATTAGTGAAAAAAGAGGCATAAATCTGAAGGAGAGTGGGGAGGGATACTCGGGAGGGGTTGAAAGAAGAAAGGGAAGGGAAGGAAGAAATGTTGTAATTATATTATAATCTCAAAAAGAAATTTTAAATGAAAAAAGTGTTGCTCAGAGTCCTTCCTAGCATGTGCAAAGTTTTGGGTTCAATCTCTAGCAGCACTAAGGATCAAGAAGATCACATGTTCAAGGCCTATAGCAAGTTTGGCCTGTGTAGAGGACCCTGTGTGTGACATGCACATGTGCGTGTGTCTGCACGCTCCAGTGAACACACACACACACACACACACACACCAAAAAAAAAAAAAACTAAGAAATATTACCATAATTTCTAACTCAAGACAGAACTGGATTCTGGATTGAGGTAGTTTATTATCCCAGTAGTTCAAAACTTGGGCTGAGGAGATGACTTATTTGGTGAACTGCTGGCAATGCAAGCGTGAGGACCTGAGTTCAGATCCCCAGCTCCCATGGTGACATGCACTTGCAATCCCAGCACTAAGGAAGCTAAGACTAGAAGACTCCTAGTGCTCAGTAGTTGAAAATAATGAGGTCAAGATTCATTGAGAGGCTTTGCCCCAGAAAATAAAGTGGAAAGCAACCAAGGAAGACACCCAATGCTGACACCTCACACACACACACACACACACACACACACACACACACACACACACACAAAACTAACCTTAAAACAAGTATAGTTTGAGCTGGAGCGATGGCTTAGTGGACAAGAGATTTTGTTATGCAAGAAGGAGGAGCTGAGTTCTATCCCTATAGAACTATTTTTTAAAAGAACTATATTTTAAAAGAGAGTTAGGCATGGCAGCACATGTCTAAACCCCTTAGAGAGAATCAAGACAGGTTGGTGGTCAGCCAGCCTAGCTGAAACACCAAACTGCAGATTCAGTGAGAGACCCTCTCTCTTGGGATAAGACAGAAAGAAATGGAGGAAGACACCTACCATCTTCCTCTGGATTCTGCATGAATGTGCATGGGCACAGGCATATGCATATATCACACCACCATACACACATAAAACCCAAGTATAGTCTTTAATTATATATGTGACCTTGGATAGATTATCTAATCCTAAATTCAGATCTTTCTATCTGTAAAAGGGATAATAATAGTTTATAGAGCTATAAAGGAGTCAATGACTCAATATATTAAAAAGAATGGAGCACAATGCCTAACACACAGTAAACATTATATACAATTAAAGCCTTGTTAAACAATGTTTATCTGCAACTAATTATGTCTACATCCTTACTAATCATTTAACTTGGACCACTGACCTATATTTTTACATCATGTATATGGAAACTTTTCAATTGTGTGTCGTATGTGGTCAACACCCATCTTCCCTATGGGGAAGTTGCCTCTTTCGTTTCCATATTTTCATCATGATGGCAACAGCAATAACATCCAAGTTACTGCTGACTGTCCTTGGTCATAGTTCCTGGGCAAGAGGTGGACACCTGTCCAAAGAGATCCCGGAGTTTTGGATTTAGGTTCCTGACCTTACTAGATATCAAATCAGAGAGATATTACTGGATGTATGTTTTTACCACATGAGTGAAGAAAAATGGTTCTTCATCAAGAGAATAAAGTCAGTGGAAAGAACTAAGTAGAGAAGACAGCTATTTTGTATACTCAAATCCTCATTTGCAGGTTTTCTTAACCAGTGGCTAAATTTCTGCCCTTTGTGTAGGTTCGTCTCTTTCTAGAGTTTCTTTGCACCCTTCCAGTAAGCTATCCATTTTGCCTAATTTTTTCCACATGGGTTTATTTTACATGCAGCTAATGTAATTCTATTACCATAAAGTGAAATAAAATAAAAACGGGAAAAATTCTTAGGTTAATTATGTTCATTAATGACCCAGATGACACTATCCAAGAATACCACCAGTGAATTTTTATCGAAAGTGAGACACATGTAAGGTACCTGTAGCAGAGACGTCAAATTATCTCTCTGTATTTATTATCTCATATTACAAAACTGCATTTCTACGTGGTCCTGTTAAAGATTCCACCAGAATCTAACTTTTCCCAATCTCCTTTGCAGTAAAAGTTGCCATCTAATAAAATTCTGGCTATCGAAATCTAGCCAGGTATGATGTATGGGACTTACAACTTTAAAATTCCCTGAAAAGAAAGAGAGACATCATTCTGTCTCTTTTCTCCATCCCATTAGCTGGATCAAGATATGGTGTATGGACCCTTTTCAGGCACTTGTATCCTTTTAAGGGGAAAGTTGTTGCCTGCAGAGACAGTAACAGTTAAGAGAGTTAAGAGAGTGGGGTCCCTGACAACTTTGCGGAGCCTCTGTGCCATCCAATATTATTCAATGTGGAAAAGAAATAAATGTGACTTTCCCTAAGCCCCTATCATCCAGGTTTTTCTGTTATACTACACTAAACCTAATCCTGATACAATAGATACAGTGTTGTTTTGATTTGATAAATTATATTAAGGTGGACCATTAGTATGCTACAAAGACAAAAGCAACTCAAAAAAAATCTTGAAAGAAATTCAACAGAGACCAGCACATTCTATTACAATTAAAGATTAAAAACAAAAAAGTAAGGACATAGACCGAGAAGTATGGAATAAGTTCAAGGTCAAAGTGAAAATTCCAGTCAAAATTAATAATTGACCATAACACTTGCTCCAACGAGAATGAGCCTCTCTGTTGTCACCAAATTCCAGTGTTTGCTCAGCTTTACATTCTATGAATTCCCACTATGAGAATAGTGGGAGAGAAAGTGAATCACAACAACCTATACATATGAGAAGGCTGCAATGAAATGTGTGAATTTTTTTAAGTTTGAAAAAATAAAACAAAGAACTGAGTAAATTTCTATTTGAAAACAGAAATCTTTTAAGTTTATCTAAAGGAATATTAGATTCTAAGGAAAAAGACAAGCTTTAACCAAACTGATAGAAAACTGGAAAACTAGAAGGCCCCCCTTGAAGGCAAAGATGCCGTCTGCTTATCTTGATCAATAGTACATAGCATATTTATTGAAGGAGTTAATTTACTGCAATATAGCTTCCAGCAGAAGCAAGAATATAACCTCTGCTTAGTCAGGATCTTGTATGGTTTCCATGGAAACAAGTCCATACAAAGTCATAATTCAGAATGTAGATTCTAATTATATTTGGATCTTGGCTTCATCATTTAATAACTGTAATACCTTGGAAATGTTTTTTTAACCTCTCTGTTTCATGTGTCCATACCTGTAAAATGGGAATAACTATACTCCCTCTACCTCATAGAGTTTTTGTGACTATTAAGGTTACTAATTGAAGGCTCTTAGGCATGGAAGAAGCACACAAAATAAACACTGGCCATTTATAGCTCTGCAAAACACTAAGCCGAGGCAAGCCTTTGTGGACATTATTGCTATCTGATCTAAATTCCAAAGTCAAGATAACATGAAAACAGAATCTAAAAGAGCAAAAGAAATAAGTGATTGACAACCTTTCCTGGACCAAAGGCTGAATGCCTTTTCAGTTCTGGGGTAATGTTAAAACACAATTGTTGATATTTAAAACAAGGAGTAAAGGTTCCCAAAACAGCACCCTGCAAACTGCTGGCATGATTTACAGGCAAACTTTTAAATCCATACAGATAGAGGTCAAGTGGGACTAACTTATATTTATTTCAAAGCTGATCATTTAGTTTAAAGTCCACTCTTGGAGGTGGGAGCATTGCTCAATGACAGAATATGTGCTTAGCATACACAAGGCCCTGGCTCTAGGTTCAATTCCTAGAACCAAAAATAATCTGTTTAAAAAAATTACATTTTGTATTTTGTCTCTTACATTCATGTTAAGTAGCTAAGAAGAGCATACAGCTTATTTAACCTCCTTAACGTACAAGGGCCAAGAAATACCCATTTCAAAGGGGTGGAGGTGTGAGATTCTTAAAAATACAATAATGGAAACACCATCTCCTTGGGGCTGAAACACAAGCAATACTGAAGCAACCCGAGACATGCCTCGAATGTGTCTCTTTCTCTGATACTCCTGTGTTACTTCTGTTTTTCTTCCCCTTTCCATACCAATGCATTTCCATTCTTTCTGTTTACTATGATGCTTTATTTAATTTTGTTGTATTTTATTTTATTGAGACAGAATTGGATTTCACTATGTAGCCCACAATAACCACACGATTCCTTGTCTCTCTTCCTCTCAGAACTGGAACTACAGGCATGAACCACCATGCTCAACCTTTTACACAGGTACTGGAATGGAACTCATGTATTCAGGCTCGCATGGCAAGCTCTCTACCCATAGAGCCATCTGCTCAGGCCCCTCGTTTACATTCTTTATTTTGCCTTTTAGACCCTTTTTGCTCGTGATTTCAGATTTTTTATAATTTCATTTCCCTCCTAACAACTGACACATATTAATGTGAAAATTGAGGTAGTTCCTTGGTTCAAATTCTTCACAGAAGGAGATCTTAGGCTTGCACATTTCTTTCTACTAAGCCATATTATAAGTCCCCCAGTCTCTGTCCAAACTACTTCAAGGCACTGGTAACTACTGTTTCAGAAACAGCTAAGGTCGCAGGCATTGTGAACCCTCCAGTACGTTTCATTTACCAAAAATGAAAGTATCAAAACAAACACTCATGGTTAGGTGGATTCACCATTGAATCCCCAGGGTCTAGAATAGTGTGAGCCTATGGGAAATACTTACTGAACAAATACATGAATGAATGAACAAAGTGGATTTTGTTGTAACAGAAAAGATTTAAATAAGGAAAAGAAATCTTGACATGTCAGATCCTGGAAGCAGTTTCCAAGGAAGCTTTAATAGCTGCTAATGGTTATTTTTAAAACAACATAGAAAACCTTATATATGCTTATGTCCACATTCGGAAGTAAAAGAAAAAAATCCAATTAACTGTGTCTTTCCTTTTATAGAATATTCTTCATTTTTAAGAATAAGTACCTAATAAAATAATCTGTGAAGTCCTTTCATTTTTAATATTTCATGTACCGCTAAAGGGGAAGAAAGTGCTTGATTAGATTTCCTCCACAACTTGTAATGAATGTATTTGCCAGCTCTGTCAAGTAGATATGGTTGGATTGACTGTTCTTCATCAAAGGGGATGATCTAAAACCTAAATATAATATTTATAATCTCAATTTCCCTGAAAAGCCTAGAACACATGACCACTTAAAGATGTCTCTAAAATGTTTAAAGTCTGTATGGTTATGATTCCTTATGACCTTATATTATACTAACATGTCCTTGTCTATGTATAGGCTACATTCACCAATATGGCAAAATTCTCATAAGCCAGCAGTCTGAGTTCATACAATGCTACTTTGAATATTCAAAGGATGCCTTTGTTCCCGGCGAGCTTTTAACTGTTAATATTGTCAAATTGACAGGATCTAGAATCAGAGAAGAAGCAAACTCCTGGGTGTGTCTGTAAGAACGTTTGTGTAGATTGCGTTAGCTAAGGTAGGAAGATCTATCCTATATGTGAGCAGCACCCTCCATGGACCGGGATGCTGGACTGAACAAAAGAGAGAAAGCAAACTGAACTGAACCCCAGCAGTCATCTCTCTTTTCCTCCTGACTGTACATTCAATATGCTCCAGTGCTCTGACTTCCCCTACACAAGGAACTATACCCTCCAACTTCGAGCCCAAAATAAGGCTGTCCTGTAGTTGCTGTTGGTAGATATTTTGTCATAGCGGTTAGGAGAGTAACTAATACAGAGCCGGCTAACTACAAACTGGATAATGCAACCATCACAAATAGAGCTGTGCCCAAATGAGCATTATCTTGTGATATAGAGTTGATTTTATTTTTCCTTCACTGTCTCCTCATCACCCTTTACTGCTACTTTCCTCACCAAAGGAGAGGAAACAAGATGCCACTACAGGAGACTGAACAAATAAATCCTACACTTGACAGTCATCACCTGTCACATGATGATACAGCTGGACAATTTGTATAGGTAGATGCTACTTTGGACATCTGTGTGCTTTTAAACAGTTCTAGACTGGGTCCCTTGAGCTTTGACAGAGCAACACAGGTGCAATTTAATGAGTAGAGGAGGCTCCAAGTATTTTGCACAATTTTCCAAACTGTTAGAAATAGGTATTGATTAAATCTCTCCAGAGCTCCATACAAGAGAACGGACTGTGCTGTGCTGTGCTGTGCTGTGCTGTGCTGTGCTGTGCTGTGCTGTACTGTGCTGTGCTGTGTTTTTAAAGTGAACATTGAATTTAGTATACTATTTCCTCTAAATTTTCTGCATTCTTCTCCAACTGCTAGAATCATCTAGTCCTCTTTTGCCACAGAGCAGTACAAGTCACTGTGCTTCTTAATGTCTCACCTTCCTTGGTAGTCAAGTTGAAACTAAGATCTGCCCACAAAGATATAGGCAGAAGTGATGTGAGTTCTTCCTAGCCTGGTTAGAGGTCACTTGTGAAAACCTCTAACTCTGTCTTTCCCTGACTTGATGACATATTCTAGATGGTCCAACTACAGCAAAGAGGTGGCCTGGATCCCCGAGTATCCACTGAAAGGAGAGTCAACTCTACATGCACTGATGGTGACAGGAGAAAAAAAGAGATGTTTATTGCATGAAGTCACTAATGTTAATTAAATACCTACTAGATGGGACAAAGAACTAATGGGGAGCAAAATTCCAGCCCTTAGACTCATCAAATAGACCATGTGCCCTGAGCTGAATTCTCAGAGTACATTTTCTCGTTTAAACACATGGACTAGCAGCAGACCCAACTGTAGCCCCTCTCATTTGCTCATCCCATCTCCATTCTTGTTCTCCTTTGGAATCTTTAAAGGGCCTCCAGGTTAGCACTGGTGGTGCACAGCTGAAGGCCCAGATAAATGATTAACAGGTATTTATTAGGGAAGCACATAACACAGTAAGGATAAGTAACCACCATGGGCTTCCTGCTCCTAAAGATACAACCTCCAACTGCAGCCCAAGAGAGCAAGCCAACACCTCCTCTTCCTTATAAGGGGTCACATGTGCACACCCGAAGGCATGCCCCTAGGATTCAGCCACCACTGCAAGTCCACTGGGGAAACAAGATGGCACTACACATAACTCCGATCCAGAAATACCTTTGTGGCTTTAAGTATGTACAAAAGCCTCCCGACCCTCTAAAACTCACTTAGCCAATGTACTTCTGCAGTACAATCATTGTCTTTGTTTCCTCACACCTGTGGTCCCCATCACATATGGGGCTAGCCTGTGGAAACTCCACTTTTGCTTATTCTGTAATTTCCACAGCTCAGACTCTCCTCAAGCCCTCCAGCTTAACCATGATCAAGTCTTCCCTTTATATCCCAACTAAAAATCTAAATTTCCAGCCTATATAATATTGTTTCTACCTGATTATAAAGGGGGAATCATCTGCTTTGTTCACTTTAGCAGACACTTTCATTCTGACCCTTTGGCACAGAAAGAATTCAGTGGTTTTCTCACCCCTCATTGGATCCTGCTTGCAAGAATCAAATGATGAGGGAAAAACAACCACATATTATGTGTGTGTTCCTATCTGTGTGGTGGTTAGGATTGCCAGGTAAAAATATGTCAATTACATCTGACTGTCAAAGAAACAGAATTGCTTTTGCTTATTTGGATGATTGATTTTTGTTTGTTGGTTAAGTATCTCCCAAATATTTCATGGACTATACCTAAGCTAAAATGTTATCTCTTGCTTTTTTAAAAGTCAAATATAACTAGGGGTCCTGCGTTTTGTTTGTTTGTTTGGTTTTGGTTTTTCGAGACAGGGTTTCTCTGTGTAGCTTTGGAGCCTATCCTGGCACTTGCTCTGGAAACCAGGCTGGCCTCGAACTCTCAGAGATCCTCCTGCCTCTGCCTCTGGAGTGCTGGGATTAAAGGCGGGGTCCTGCGTCTTTGTTTGCTAAGTCTGAACACTCTAGTAATGGCCTCCCTGCTACCATTTATCTATGGCTCACATGGGGGGAAGGGAACAACTCACACATAGTCTGCCCCCACACATCCCCCTCTCCACAGCAATGTTTCCCTTCCTGTTTTCATGTGCCATTGTGATTTCTACACAATAAACCTCTCATATGACAAAATTAGTCTCTTGAAGTCAGGAATCATATTCTTCATTTTCTTTCATTGGCTGACTGCATCTCAGAGGCATCTTTCATGTACTGACTACCCATTTGCTACATTGACATTTCAGGAATTCAAAATCAGCAACAGCACCAGAAATTTTAAAGCAGATAAAAGCTTCAGAAGAAAATGCCTTGGGCATGCATAATAGCAAATCCTAGCACTTTTTCTGACTTGCATAATGAGCCATGGCTTTATAATTTTGGCCTCACACATATGTTTCCAAATCTCTCTCTCTTGTCTTCCAGGGAATACTTAGCTTGGCGTCACCGAGGTACGTCAGACATTCATAGGAACACAGGCTATGTCTAAAAGTCATTCTCTTAAGATGGCTGCTGGAGAACGAGTGATGACCAAAGGGATCCAGACCAGGCTGGTGAAACCCACAGAAACAGCTGACCTGAACAATGGGGAGCTTTTGGTAACCAGACTGATAGCTGGGAAACCAGCATGGGACTGATCTAGACCCCAGGAACGTGGGTGTCAGTGAGGAGACCTCGGAAATCTATGGAGCCTCTTATAGTAGATCAGTACTTATCCCTAGCATAGGTGTGGACTTTGGGAGCCCATTCCACATAGAGAGATACTCCCTGAGCCAAGACATACAGGGGTGGGCCTAGGCCCTATTCCAAAGGATATGACAGACGCTAAAGACCCCAATGGAAGGCCTCACCTTCCCTGGAGAGCAGAAAAGTTATGTGATAGGTAGGGTATTGGGGAGGGGGGGTAGAGGAGGAAGGGAGGAAGAGGGAACTGAGATTGACATGTAAAACAATCTTGTTTCTAATTCAAATAAAAAATGTTAAAAAAAAAAGATGCCTGCTGAAGGAATAACTCTCTGAAAACAAAAGAGGTGGCATTCCTGCTTGCTGTTTCTCCACTTTTTTTGTTACTTGTAACATTTGAAAGTAATAAACTGACCACAGATTCACATCTTTGACCTCACTAGCCTACTGTAACTGATAATAATAATAAAAAAAAAACCCTAGCTGTAACTGTCTGAAAACCACAAAGATAGTGGTCTAGATTATAGAAGTTCATTAAATGCAATAGGCAATTGGGGTATTTATTTGGTTGGTTGGTATGGTTGCTGTGTCTGTGTGTGTCTGTGTGTCTGTGTCCATTTCTGTCTGTGTCTGTGCCTGTATTTGTGTGCCAGAGCACTCTCGGAATAGATGTCAGGGCCTTGTCCATGTTAAGCAAGATCTCTGTCACTGAGCTTTATCTCCAGCCCAGGAGGAAGAAAAGCTATCAGGCAGCATGATAAGCACGCCTATGTTTCCAAATATGACTTTAACTCTGTAACGGTGTGTTACTTTTGTTACATGATGTAAAGATGTGTTGCATTGCCTGCCTAAGGCACCTGATTGGTCTAATAAAAAGCTGAACAGCCAAAAGCTAGACGGTAGAGGGATAGGTGGGGCTGGCAGGCAGAGAGAATAAGCAGGAAGAAGCTAGGCTCAAGAGAAGAGAGAAGGGAGAAGAGAACAAGGGAGAGAGAGAGGGCCGGGGGACCTGGGGCCGGCCAGCCAGCCAGCCAGCAAGACAGACAGACGTGGGACACACAGAATGAAAGAAAGGTAAAAAGCTCTGAGGTAAAATGTAGATGAAGAGAAACAGGTTAAATCAAGTTATACGAGCTAGTGGGACAAGCATAAGATGTTGGGGTTCTTAAGTTCTAGAAGTACAGGAGTGTAGCAGGCTTTCTTTAACCGCGAACCAGCTCCCAAATCAAGATACAGAGACTTATTATCAATTATGAATGCTTGACTTTATCTTATTCTAGAACTTAAGAGGTAGAAGTAGGAGGGTCAGGAGTTCAAATCAGATTGGGATTCATTCAATCCTGTCTTGAGCCAGCAGGGAAGGTGACACAGAGAAGAACTTTTTTATAGGCAATTGGGGTATTTATTTTATTTATTTTTATTCTATTTATATGTTTGTTTGTTTTGGTTTTGAATTTTTGAGACAGGGTTTCTCTGTGTAGCACTGGCTGACCTGGAACTCACTCTGCCGACCAGGGTGGCCTCAAACTCACAGAGATCTGCCTGCTGGGATTAAAGGAGTGTGCAGCCACCACCCTATTTTATTAATGAGGAAAGTGGAAAGTAAAACTTTCACCTGTGTCCTTGCTAGAATAATGGAGACCAGATTTACCCTGGAGACATAGCATAAACAACAGTTTGGGGTGTTGGAGATGAGCTTCAAAGGACAATGGATTCTGAAAGAGAAACAAAGGGGTGAAGCTGCAGAACCCCTCTGCCACTTACCCCTGGAGAGTGTCCCAGCTGCACATGAGCGCAACCCAACAAAGCCCCAGCTTTCCTCAGCTGAAGAAATGGAGTTGAGAATGCAAGGAGGCTGAGGCACTTTGAATTTGGAGAAAGATACAGAGAAAAACAGAGTTCTACATATTAGCAGGGCCTTCAACTACATACATACTAGTCAGCACAGACGTGTCAGGAAACTGCCTGAGTCCCAGAAGAGAGTTACCTGAGAGGAGTGATCCCAGGTAGCATTACAGCAATGGAAACAGTTTTTATTCCCAATAGCCTGTGTGGAAAAACCTCATGATACAGTAAAACTCTGAGTTGCATACTCAGAAAGCTGTTGCCTCGTGAGACCAAATTGTTCAGCTTCTATCAAATTTCAAGTGTGAGCCTTGAAACAATCCAAATCTTTCCCAGTAACTTACGTGTATCCTAGAACACAGCTCAAAAGTATTTAATAGAGGGCTGGGGAGATGACACAATGGATAAAAGTGCCTGCCATCAAGTCTGACAACCTGAGTTCGATCCCTACTCCCACCACCATCCCTGGGATCCACATAGTGGAAGAAGAGCACAGACTCCTGTGGACTGTCCTCTGCCCTCCATACATCCAAGCTATGACAAGCACACACCTAACCACACAATAAATAAATAAAACAATTAATAATAATTATAGGAATTTTTAAAAGGCAAACAAAAACTCAGCTTTCAAAAATGTGAAATGTAGTATTTCTGAAATAAAAAAAATACCTAGTATATGAAAAAGCAGGAAAATATAACCCATAATGAGAGAGGAAACACATCAAAGCAAACAGAGGTAAATAAAGCCTTAGATGATGAAATTACTAGACATATTAATTAACACAGTATAACTATGCTAAATACATGCAAGAAAGTAAGAAACACATGAGTGTAGTGAGTAGAGAAAATGCATGTTTTTAAAAGCCTCAGGTTGAACCTTAGATGATAAAATACAATGTTTAATATGAAAATTCAAAACTGCTATGGGAATTATAATTTTCCCATTTTTTCTATCATTATGAACATCGTGAGTATACAAAATGATGTTTTTCATTGGGTTTAAAAATAGTCTTTTCAATATAAAAATCTCAAAGCCATATAAAATTCATGCATCCAAACCAGCAATATAGAACAGTGTTTGTGAGGTTAAAAAAAAAAAAAAGGCGATCTCCAATTGCTATTGGCATTTGTAAAAGATAGAAGCAGCACACTGGCTTTTCTATATGCAAAGCATATTAAGCCAAGCATAACTTCCATTTGAAGACGAGTTTAAGTCCAATGGAAAATGAAACATCGAGTTCTTTGACTTCATTTTTAAGCTTTGTACATATATAAACTAAAGAAAGACTTTTTATATGCACCACTCAGATTATGGAATAAAGATAGCAAATTTTAGGTCTTTATCAGGACTGGTTATAGCAATATTCCCTAACAATTTGTTGGTAAACTGCACTTAGGTGTCTAACCTAAGAAATAAGGGATGATAGAGCAAGAAGCAGAAACAGGATAAAACAAAAACATTAAAAAAAGAAAGAAAGAAAAAGAAACTACTTTTCTTTTTAATGCAAGGACTACGGTTTATAAGAATACACAAATCTCAGCCAGGCATTGGTGGCTCACACCTTTAATCCCAGTACTCGGGAGGCAGAGGCAGGCAGATCTCTGTGAGTTCAAGGTCAGCCTGGTCTACAGAGTGAGTTCCAGGACAACCTCCAAAGCAATACAGAGAAACCCTGTCTCAAAAAACAACAAACAAACAAACAAACCAGAATACAGGAATTTCCTTGCTTGGGGCTTAGAAATGTTAACATGAGAATGCAATTAAATCCAGCTCAGTGTGTACTGAGCCAGTTTGCTACTTGCAAGACGCTGCACAGATGAAGTGCTGTTGCTTTCCTTTGAAGCAAAAAGTACAATGTAGGAGATGGGTGCCAATATGTAAATAACTGTATCATAAATCAGCCCAACAGCTGCAACAATGAAGACATCACCTCTGCTAAGACAGGAGTGCAATAATAACTGGATCCCAAGATAGGAAAACAGGAGGAAGTTTCACAGGAAAGGTGACATTTGAACTGTGCCCTAAAAGATAAAAGGGATTTTACTATACATAAGAGGATAATGTCATTATTAGCAATTTAATTTCTTCCTCCCTCTCATTGTCATTCTTTCCCTGCCTCGCTGTGTCTTGCTTAGTAGCCAATAGATTACCTCATGGACCACCCTTGCTGGTTGGCTGGCTTCTTCTTGAGTTGGACCAAATAAAGATACTAGCTGGAGAGCAGAGGGTATCAAGAATGATGAAGTGCTGTGCTTCTGCAACCCTCTCTGCATGACTCCTATTCATGGTCCCTTTCCTGCAGCTATGTGAGCTATGAAGACAGTACTCCATCCCTTTTGGTACTCTGGGTGGAGGATCTCTGGGTACATTTACCACACTTATGGTTTCCGTCTATGCTGGCCATATCTCTGTAAGTAGATCTTTCATTTAAACCATATGAATCTTAGGCCGAGAATAACACATGCAAAAATAGAAAGGAACATAAAATTGAGGAACCACATGAGCAGAGAAATACATGGGGGGGTGCAACAAAGACAAGAGTCTGGGGTGCAGAAGAATGGTTATAGAGAACCAGAGGCAAATTGAGGGAGCTCAGAAAGGAATTTGGACACTGTTCTTGGGTAAGAGTATCCACTGGTAGATATTTAGTGGGTACCATTAAACCTGTGTTCCATAAAGTTCTCTGGGGCGGGGGGAGCAAAGGGAACATGGAATGAAGAGGAAAGAGAGTAAGGTAGGATGGCCTGGAAAGAAGTTATTTTAATCAGGCCCTAAGGTGGGGTGTTGATTATGGTGGGAATAATGGATCTGAAAAGGGTCAGCAATAAAGTCCCTACCTCCCTCCCGTCCCGTCCTGTGTCTCCCCCCCTACACACACACACACACACACACACACACACACACACACACACACACACAACAGTATCTTATCTGGTGTCTCAGGCTGGCTTTGAACACATGGTCACCTAGCCTCAGCTTCCTGACTACTGGGATTACAGGCATACACCACTGTAACCAGCACAAGGGATTTTGAAGGACGATTTCCAGGTATCCGACAGGACCGCATGGAAAAATAGTGGCCCTATAAACACACCGAGGAGAGTGTTTGTTTCACTTTAGAACATGAGGAGTTTGGTTTAGACCACACAGAAAGCAAAGCACTGTCAACTCAGCTGTCCACACAAAGTCGGACATGTTGTTCTATGTATCAGGGATGAGTCTTTAAAAATGAAAAGTAGATTTAGCTGAGCCTGGTGAATCAGGCCTTCTGCATCCCCAGCTATTGCCAAAGCTGAGGTAAGAATCAAAAGTTTTAGGGCTGCTTGGGCCACAGTCTGGGTAATTTAGCAAAATTCTGACTCAAAATAACAGAAAGAGGGAAGAGGGGAGGCTTGGGTATAGGGGTGCAGAAGACACAGTTCATTGAGAGAGCACTTGCCTGGCATGTATAAATTCAATCCTCAGCAGGAATGGGTCAGTAAATAAGAAAAGTGAACAGCTAGGGTTGTGAATCCTAGTGGTTCTTGAGAATCACCTGAGAAGTGATTTAGAAAAAAAAGATGCCAGAGCCCAACCCCAGATCAATTAAATCCGATTTCTCTGTGAAGCCTGAAATCGGATTTAATTGGTACACATCTAATCAGATATAATGGGATATAATCTGGGTCTGGGATTTTAAAGCGCTCCCTGAGTGATTCTTAGATGCGACCAGAGTGAAGTAATAGCCTAGAACAAAGCAGAAGCAGCTAAGAATGCTTGAGGATACCAGCGGACCTGATGAACAGGGTCCCGATGACGAGTCCGGTGGTGGAGTGGCAGACAAGGTCCGCAGGGAGAACTTTGTCCAGGGAGCGGCATGCATATCTCACACCACAGGGAAGGGAAAGGACTCAGGGAGGCCACGGTGTTTGGTAAACAGGCTGTAGAACCAGCTTATGGTGGGAGAACATTACCGGCAAGGTAGTGGAGGGAGGGAATACAGACTGTTCTTGGGAGAAAAAAACAGTAACTTTGGATGACCAAAAAGTTAAAAGAATGTTCTGTGTGACTTTGAACCTAAGGTGTCAGTTGACTGAGGGTAGGGGAACATTGAAGGCTGTCAGCACAAAGATAGCGTAGGAAAGGGGTTATTAGAAAGGCTGGACTCCCAAGGAAGCCAGAATGGGTACCTCAGGATTGTCAGTAGAGGGCAAGGGAGATGGCTCAGGCTCCATCTAAGTGTGAGGACCTGACTTTGGATCCCCAACACCCACATAAAAGTCGCATGCAACCCTAGGACTCGGGAGGCAGAGACAGGGGACCCCAGGAGCAAGCTGGCTAGCCAAACAAGACAAAATGGCACACTCTGGGTTCAGCGTGAGACCCTGCCACACTATAGAAGGGAGAAAACTATCCAAGAAAAATCCAAGATTAACCTAAAGTTTCCACATGGCCCTTCAGACACATGTGAGCCCCTATACCTGAAATATGCACATGCACAGGCACACACACCCCTCACACACATACAAAATGCAAAACATTGAAAACCATCAGTGAAGTCACCATCCAAGGAAGGGATACAAGATGAGCTTGAAGTTGAAAAGTTTCGAAATTTCAAGTCATTCTCATAAAGAGACGCAAGTTGTGATGACAGCTGAGCAAAGAAGGTAGAGGGGGAAGACAAATGACTCAACGTTTTTGTTTTTTTTCTTCTAGCGCTTTCCATGTACTAGACACTGTGTTAAAGTTCTCCCAAGTTGCTACTATTAAGTTTGAATTTCAGGAACAAATGTTGTCAACTGAGATAAGAATAAAAAACTTAGGCCTATTCCACCCAACTTCAGCCATCGAGTCACCTAGTCACCTGGCTGCTCAGGTACCACTACTAATTAATGGCCCTTTGGAGCTTGGCCTGTAATTTGTTTTAAGTTAAATTCTCATTTCTTGCTGAATAGGAAGAGATTTCTGTTATGATAATATTGCCTTAGTTTAGTTTAAAGGGAAGAGCTGCAGACCGTTTAAGAAAGAGGAAAGGCCTATTATTGAGAATGCTCCATTAGCGAGGGCAAGGGAGATGGGGCTTCAAAAAGATAGAGTTTAATGGCCCAAGTTAATGGCAATCAATAAATATTTAGGGAGTAGATTTAGCCTGCATATTTTAAAATTTCCCCTTTAAATGTGAAAAATGTAACTTTAAATTGCAAGTCTATTACAGTGCCCCCTCTCTCTAGGGTGTCTGGCAAATGCTGTGGGCTCAGTATCTTTCAGCTGAGGGTCCAGCCGTACCACTTTGCCTTTTCATTATCATCTATGCCATGTGGTGCAAGCAAGCAGGCCAGTAAGCTAGATGCCTTCCAGTTTTTCAGATGGCCCATAGGATCCTTTATATGAAAAGCCTCTGACATTGGAGGTCCTTTTCTCTGGGAAACCCTTTCCTAAATTGCAATCAGTAAATTCAACTGACTGCCATGGGTTTCCTTCTTCACTGATGTCCAAAGTAAATCAAGTTGTGGTGGGGGTGGGCAAGAAAAGGCAGGAAACCTCACCAGCTGCTTCAAATGAGCCTTGGGGGATCCCAGAGGAAGAGTCCTCAAACTAACTGAAATCCAGTCAGAGTGGCGGTAGAGAGGAAGTTATAGAACACTGGCAAAGAACAGAATAAAATCAGGGCATCACCCCTATGGTGGTCCACAGCTTCATTTAGAAATCGTTTCCAAAGACATTAAGGACCCTCTGTTAGAGATTGCTGAGACCTGCTTCTAAATGATGACTTAATTCTGTCTCTATTCCATTGACTATGTCTGGACAACCACTGTGGTTTAAATGTGTCCTCTCCAAATTTCTTGATGAAACTTAATCTCCACTGTGATAGTATTACAAGAGAAGGCCTTTGGGAGAAGTGACCTAGCCATAAAGGCCCCCATCCTTGTGAATGGATTGCTACATTATAAAAGGGCTGGAGGGAAGCAGCTGGGACCCTCTTTTTAGCCTTGCACCCTCTTCCATTTAGGTGAGGTTGCCAGGTACACCAGTTTTGTCATAGGAGGGTGTACAAGAAAGCCCTCACCAGATAGCAGATGCCAGCTAGCTCTTGGACTGGCTTAGTCTTTAGAACTGTGAGAGATAAACTTATATTCATTATGTCTTACCCAATCTCTGGTGGTGGTGGTGTTGTTTTTTATAACAGCACAAAGAGGCTAAAATACAGAAAGCCAATCAGATTTGAGGCCAGAACACTGTGCAGCTTTTACACAACACAGAGCTCGGATCCTGGTGTGTATCACTCACCACCACAGTCTCAGCTCCTAGCAACACCTGACTCATAAGTTAGGTAGTGTTGTGGTGATGTCTAGCCAGACTTTTATTGTTTCACCGTGGCCTATGTGGAGCTGCTTCCTTGTGTATCTCCATGTTATTTTTGTTTAAAACCTTTAAAGAAGTGGGGGTTTTGAAGTATTACAGTATTTCCTCTCAGCTCTTAACATGTAATGGGCCAAAGGATCATTCTGATGCTATAAGGAAGAGCATCATCTAGACTCCCAGATGGTTTTCTAGTGCACTAAGGGAGTGCCGTTCCAAAGCCCCAGGCTCTCTGTCTTCTATTTCCCAACAAACAGCTTCCAAGTGAAATTGTTACTGTAAAAGGCCTCCAGGTGGGACACCACCTGACATGTTTAATGTCTCTTCAGGGGGCATTCCCTTCCCCCTCTACATTCTTCCTTCTTACACCCTGGGTGGGTGGATGGAATCAAGTCACACATTTTCATTTCATTTCCTTTCTGAAAGGTTGAAACTATGGCAAATTCAGGAAGAGCACCCACACCTGTTACTCTATTGAGGTGTCTATGCTAAGCATTACAGACTGGCCATTGCTGCTTAGGAGAAAGGGGTTACAGAAGACTGGCTTGAAACAGACATGTAGCAACCACAGCCTTAGCAGCTCCGTTTAGTTGTCTTCCTTCCACTTTTCATGGTGGGACTGGAACCCAGGACCTGTGGACACTGGATAAGTACTCAACCACTGAGCCACAGCTTCACCTTGACTCATTTTCTTAATCTGTGGCCACAGCAGCTCATAGGGTGACTCCTACACCTGGACAAGATCTGTACGTTTCATTTTGTGTAGGATCTTTCATAGAGCTAGCTCCGTTACAAAATGCTTTGCCAACTTGAGTTGTAGAATTACAGAGCAGCCCTGCTGAATTAAATAATAAGTAACAGCTGATACTAATAATTAGCTAAATTTATGGTCTAGTAGAACTGTCACAACAGAGGCAGCTCCCCGCCCCTCATCGCCCTGTCTCCTCCTGCTGCCTCCTCCTTTGGCAGCAGCAACCAAGTGCTGGGACCATTGTGTTAGTCATCATCAAGTCGAGTCACTACTTCTTCACTCTGCAGCTTTACTACGTTATTATGTCAAGAATCTCCAACCATTTCAAGTTATGTCACCCCACCACTGTTTAATTTCTCAGCTACTTCTCATGATGTCATACACCTAAAGGGGGGGGCAGCTTCCAATAGGAGCAAGTCTATTCCAAAAGACTCCTGCTTTTTTTTTCTCTCTCTCTCTCTCCTTTTAAACCAGCTTTGATAATCACTAGTCCACACATCTTAAAGGAGGTTATTCTTCCTCACTTAAACTCATGGACTAGAAGGCAAACACATTGGAAAGGTCACACCAGGGTCACATGGCAGAAACTGGGAATGACTGTTTTTCCAGTGCCTGTTGCATGGTGGCTTTACAGGGACAATCTGATCTCACTGTAACTGGAGAGGATTCAAAAAAATTATTACATAAACCTGGTTTCAAAACCCAAACAGACAGAGGCTGAGGGAAGAAGATGGTAAGTTTGAGGCTAGCCTGGGCAGCATAGCAAGATCACCATCTCAAAAAAAAAAAAAATGTGTAAAGCTGAGTGTAAGGTACAAGTCTGCAGTCTCAGCACTTGGGGAGTGGAGGAAGAAGGATCAGTTTAATGTTATCCTTAGTTACAAAGGAGTTACAGCACAGCCTGGGCTACAAGAGATCTTGTCCCCACCCCTCCAACCCAGGCCCAACACACACAAACATTGTAACGAATAATAAAAATAATAAAAACAAACTAAAGCTCATACACTTTTATATGGATGCATTGGTTCCCACTCCATAGTGCCAGCTACTCAGGAGGCTGAGGCAGAAAGATCATTTGAGGCAGTGAGTTTAAGACTAACCTCAGCCAGGCATTGGTGGCACATTGCTGGCACTTCCCAGCACTCGGAAGGCAGAGGCAGGCAGATCTCTGTGAGTTCTCACCAAATTCTTTTTCTTTTCTTTTTCTTTTTTCTTTTCTTTTCTTTTCTTTTTGTCATAGACAGGGTTTCTTTGTGTAGCCCTGCCTGTCTTGGCACTAACTCTGTAGACCAGGCTGGCCTCGAACTCACAGAGATCCACCTGCCTCTGCCTCCCAAGCTCTAGGATTAAAGGACACCAAATTCTTTGCAGTTACCTGAGCTGTTTTTTTCTTCAAGATATGTTCTTGGGAGCCAGAGAGAGTTTGGACCTGGAGGGATTTTGTTTTTGTTTTTGTTTTTGTTTTTTTAATACTGTCTTCTGTAGCCTGGAGGGTAATAGTCAGGATGTCCCCTGTGCACTGATAAAGCTGCCAACTTACCTGAATGAAATGTATCTCAATAACACTCCTGCTGGAGAGGGCCCTGAACAGGAAGCAACAATAACATTTTATGTGCGTTTTATTATTGCATAAAAGTGATTAATTGACAATCTATTACTAGGTTAAGACATCTAAACAATTAAAATGGACATAAAACTCTAATATTGCCAGACTCTACCAGGATACCTTAGAGTGACAGACATGGATATTCACCCTTCTCTTCCACACATGAAAATCTTTATAGGAATTCATTTCTCCCTCCTCCCTCCTTTCTATAGGACAGACACACTCAGTCCTGGGTATCATCAAGCTTGGAAGTGTTTGTTTTGTTTGTCACAGGAAGAGATGCCTTGGTTTTCCTAAAGATCATCCATGTTAAAAGAATATCTGTGGGGCTGGGATGCAGCTCAGTAGCAGAGAGAGCACAAGACTCTGGGTTTTATCCTCATTAACGCACGCACTCTCACGCACGGGCACACACACAGACAGACAGACACACCCACACCCCATAGCACATTTTTAACTGTTGACCTAACCAAGAAAGAACTCTAAATTTTGCCTCTATCATTACAGCATCACCATGACTTTACTTTGTCCAGCTTATGCTAAGGCAAGTTCATGCCTGGTAGGTAGTTGTTCCATCTCTCCACTGAAATACATCTTCCCCAGCTGGCTGCTCTGGAATATTTGTTAGAAAAGTGACTGATTATGGAAAAATGTGTTTGGAAAATAAAAACTGAAAATTCATTTCCACAGAAAATGCTTTGATTTTATCAGATACCTTTCAAAATAAGCACAGACCTAGGAGGGGTTTTTTTTGTTTGTGTGTGGGATTTGTTTTGTTGGGGTGGGGATCTCACTATGCTGCTCAGGCTGTTCTCAAACTCCAATGTTCAATTGATTTTCTCTCATTAGTTTCCCACAAAACTGGGACCACAGGGACTCTGTTGTTGCCAGCTGGACCTTTTAAATTCTTAATTCAAAGAGGGTCTATGGCTCTCTGTAGGAGGCAGCGTCTGACAAGTATGAGTTTCTCTATACCTGTGATACCACTTGCTTGCTACAAGTATTTCATCAGCTGAAAAAATGAGGCCATGTCTAGTGAGAGCTAATGCTACTCCTGCCACATTCTTACTACTTATTTCTATTTCTAGCCTGCAGTAATTATCAGCCTGGATGTTATTGCCTATTGCCTACTTTATTTGTCTCATGCAGTAACTAGTTGGCTTATAAAATTATGGCTTGGCAAAAAAAAAAAAAAAAAGAAGGAAGTTGGGTTTTGTTTTTGTTTTTGTTTTTTGGTAATCAGACTATCTGTGAACTTTCCTGGGGTCACCTCAGAGGGTGTGTCTAAGGAACTGGGCAAAAAGCGAGGTTCTGTGGACTCGACACTGTCCACCTCTACTTAATAAATGACTCTGGGTATCCAATGCTGACTTACGAACTTTTGTCAAAACAATTGTTATGAGCAAACAGTACTTACTGTAAGGCAATAAAAAGAGCAAACCTTAACCTTATCTAAATTCATTGCCCTAAACCACAGACATTCCAGGATGGGTTAGGTTTAAAACTCACCTAGTTAACACTGAAGATGTATTTAGCACTAAACTGTATGTAATCCAGCACCACTGAGGAGCTTCAAATCGCAAAAACAGAAGGCTAGAAAGCGAAAGAACTCATTTCAGGGCTACCTTTGGTCCTTTATTGATGGCATAGGAAAAAAAGACCAAAGAAAATCCTAGATTAATCTAAATACTTTCCCTAGGACTCTGAGATATGCAGCATGCTGGAAACAAGAAAATAAATGAAAAAGAAATGTCCTTCCCCGGCAAAGGTTGCATAGCAGATTGAACATTCATATTCTCACAGAAACATTCAGTAAAGGAGCTTTTAAACGGCATAAGCTCACAAAGCTAAAACAGACATCAGACGAAGACACAGCAAGTGAAAAACAAAATCAAAGACAGCTGAAAAATAAATCTACAGAAAGCAAGTCAAGTGGTCTGAGAGCCTCAGAAACTCAGACACCTGGACAACTGGTTCTTCCAAAAGTGGGATTGCAGAAGCAGGTCTGAAAACTGTGGAAAGTTTGCATAGAACCATTTAGAGCCTTGCCAGTTCTCCATGCCCCACTTTCTCTGCCTAGCAACTGTCCTGCCCCTTCTCCAGGATGTCTTCAGAAGGTTAAGACTTGGTGTGAAGGGCCGGTCATCGGTACACTGCTTCCCTCCAACAATTGGCTTGTGGTAACACAGTGCATGCATCCCAGAGGCCAGAGGATACCTTGCAGAAATCATCTCTCTCCATCCACCATGTTAGTCCCAAGGATGGAACTCAGGTCATGGGGCTTGAGGAACAAATCCCTTTATCCACTGAGCCATCTTGCTGGCCCCCAAAAGATTTTTCTCTGATAAAACTATCTGTGAAAAATTGAGGCCCATGCCAGTATCCTTAATGAAATCACTAACTGGGATTCCATGTAAAACGGCTAGGCTTAATAAATAAAACAGAATGAAGAGATACATGTGACTTTTGGATAAATAAGGAGTAATTTCTTAGTTAAAAAAATGTTTGTGAAATATTTGGATATTCACATAGAAAGCAAACATTTGTTTTTCTGAAACTTAAATTTAACTGCCTATCCATCTATTATCTATCACCTCTAGTCCTCATGGTGATATCTTGTTTGAAAAAAAAAAAGCCTGTCTGAAGATCAGAGGGTGGAGCTTACCACTAGCTAACCATAGAGGTCTGGAGGTCTGTATAGATAGACAGGAAGTGAAATGGTGGAGAAAGGAATACCGGTGCGAGGAAACAGGAATTTGGTCTCTTTTCTGCAGGAAAGCTAGTGAGGTAAAGGTGGTTTGGCTTGCTCCTTCTTCTCTCTGATCTCTCAGCATTTGCCCTTATGTCTGACTGCAGGCTTTTATTATTAAGACTTAAAACTCGTGCTACAAGTCTCCACCTAAAATTCTAGTCAGTGCTACTTCTTATATAAGAACAAAAGGCTAAAAACCAAGAGGAAGGAACCCTCCAAAAGGAGAGAGAAAGACCACAAAAACAGCAACAGTGGAGAAGGTAGAAGAGAAATAAATTATTACTGGAATTATTTCCATCAGAGAGACAAGAGAAAAAAATGTTCCATGAAATAAGAGCAGTAATCTATTTTAAAAGAGAAGAAAGAAAATTCTAACTTTAAGGGCTGGAGAGAGAGCTCAGAGATTAAGAGTACTCATTGCTCTTGCAGAGAACCCAGGTTCAGTTCCCAGCACCAATATGGTGACTCACAGCCATTCATAACTCCAGTTCCAGGAAATCCAAACCCTCCTCTAACCACCTCAGGCACCAGGAATATGATGAAGTAATACACATCTGCAAGCAAAACACTCATACACCTAAAGTAAGTAAATATTCACAATGTCCCATTTTTTAACATAAGAGAAATTGGAAATACACTTCCTGAAATTAAAATTTCTCATAATTATTGGAAAACCATTGGAGAAGTTCTGGCCTGGAGTATTAGAGACCAAAGTGAATGCAGCTCTCTGGGTGGGGACAGTCCAGTACAAAGTATCAATGCTCAGGTAAAGGGAGAAGATCTGCTCATAGGATAGATGCCAGTGGGAAGAGGACTTTGTAAACATCTAGGGCAGTGGTTATCAATCTGTGGGTCACAACCCTTTTGGGGGTTGTATAGATATCCCGCATATCAGATATTTCCATTATAGCTCATAGCAGTAGCAAAACTCCAGGTATGAAGTATCAACAAAATAACTTTATGGTTGGGGGGTCACCACAACATGAGGAATTGTATAAAAGGGTCCCAGCATTAGGAAGGTTGAGAACCTCTGATTTAGGGTCTTGATTAAAAAAATGTATAGACTGGGACTGGAGAATGAACAAATATACATATACAAAGAGAGTCAACTAAGATGCATACTATCCTATCAGAGTAGAAATGGAGATATCACTGTGGGCACATGACTTTCCATATAGGTGAGATAAGTAGATAAATAAAAATGTTAATATGTTGCATATATGTACAAATACATATTCATACATTTATTCCTTAATTCTGACAACTGAGAGGACTTAGAAAGAGTGATGCTACAATATGAAAGAACATCCCAAGCACTCAGATCTTGGCTTCTAAAACAGCCGTCCACTAGTGCTCCTTGGAGGAATGGTTGAATAGGCCCGGATAATAAGTTCTGCCAGAAAGCAAAAAAATGGTACTTAAAGAATGGAGATCATATATCAAAGAACATGGAAACTTTATGGGATTCTAGCTAACTAAATTGAGAATCAAAATGTGGAAGTGGAAAGAATGGGGCTGAAGCAATGGTTCAGTTGGTTTAGTGCTTGCCTGGCTAGTGTGGAGGTGTGGAGGTCAGACCCAGGACTCACAGAATAAACAGGCACAATGGTATAGTCCTGTCATCCTGGCAAAAGTTGGAAGTGAAACAGACACTAGTAGACACCCAGAAGCTTGCTGGCCAGCCAGCCAACCTACTTACTGACACTCTGAGATGAAGAGAGTCCTGTCTCAAACAAAAGGTGAAAGCACCTGAGATGTAAACCAAAGTTTTACACACCCACAAGCGCCCACACACACACATATAAACATGCATTCAAGTGCACACATGAAGCCCTGACCCAGTCTCCAGCACTATATAAACCAGGCACAAAGGCTGGTGCAAGCCTGTAATCCCAGCACTCAGGAAGTTCAGAGTTATTGTGAACTATATAGTCAGTTAGAAGGTGGACCCTAGGAAACATGAGAGCCTGCTTCAAAGATAAAACCAAATAAAGAAAAACAAAACGAGAGTTCAAGAGACAGCTAGATCAAGAGGACTTGAACTGGGTTGGAAGTACCCACATCCAGTGGCTTACAACTGCCTGTAACCTCGGCTCCAGGGGATCCCATGTCCTCTTTTGGCCTCTGTAGTTCCTGAATACATATGGCATACATTCATACAGAAATATAGACACACATAAATAAATAAAAATGAAATAAATGTTTTAAAACCTGAATAAATAAATAGACATTTGATGAGGAATAGACCATTTCCTCAAAATAACTCCACATTGAATACTTTTTTTTTTTAGATAGAGTTTTGCTATGCAGCTCAGTTTTATTCCAATTCATGATCCTCCTGTCTCAGCTTTCTAGAGTGTTGTGGTTAAAAGTGTGCTGCCACACCCTATAGTACTTATGCATTATGATCTAGCTAGCCATACTTTTCAAAGTGTCAAAAATCATGAAAATCAAAGAAACCCTGTAACTCTTCCAGGCTGAGGAGGCTACGTATGGTGACTCATAATTGTTATTCCCTTACTCCACATGCTGAGGCAGGAGGATTGCCATGAATTTCATGGCTACAGACCAAGACCATTGGACTCTGGATCGAGACAGAGACAGAGACACAGGGAGAGAGGAGAGAGAGATGTTGGATTGTGTGGAAGCTAAGTATTAGTTGAAAGTGAAATATCAAAGCTAATTAAGTTTTCTCAGCTGTTTGTAGTTTTGTAGCCTACTTCGTTCTTTGGGGTATGATAAAACACAAGGTCAACAATTCCCTCTCAATAGTTGTGGGAGGAAATGTCCTGTAGATGAAACTTGCAACTTCTCTGAAAATGCAATTGTCTTGATACAGAGAGCATGCTATCCCCAAATGTCCCATTTTATTATAGAGATTGTTTTGAACTGAAAACAACTGAGAAAAAGCACAAACATTTGTCTATCCCTCCCAAACACTCACTTGCCTAAAAGAAAGCCCTGGCTTTTAATCATTAAAGGCTTTGGTTGGCTCAGAGATGGCACTGAGCAGAACCTACATAACATCTTACGGAAACAATTTTGACCTTTCATTAGTTTGCCCTATATCAAAACCTTCCTAGGATTTGATGTCCACTTCCCTGTTCATATGCTGTCTCAGGCCTATAATGAGCAACCAGAGGCTGAGGCAGGGGGATTGCCTTGGGTTTGAAGCCAACCTGAGCTCCAGATTAGACTGGACTACATGATGTCCTTGTCTCAATAAACAAAACATGGGGCTGGAGAGATGGCTAAGCATTTAAGAGCACTTGGTGCTCTTGCAGAGAACCCAGGTTCTAGCCACAGCACCTACATGGTGTCTCACAACCATTGGTAACTACAGTCCCAGAGCATCAGATGTTCTCTTCTGTCCTCAGCGGGCAAAGGACCATATGCACAAAATAAAGTGAAACAAAACCCACACTCTTTACCTTCATCTTGCTACTTTTCTACATAGCATCCTCTTTTCAGATGTTACAGAAGCCACCAAGTCCTCCTGCTTTTAAGTGAATACCGGGGACGTGTGCCCATCTGCAGGTACTAAGGTACTAAGGTACTAAGAGACTCTGCTTTTCATTTGTGATTCTGTGTTCGATCCATTTAATTTCCATCTAGAGAAGCTAGGAGAGTAAAAGGAAAATGCTCTCTCTCTCTTGCTCTCTCTCTCTCTCAATAGTTCCAAAAAAAGAAAAAAAACAAGCAACACTTCTACAATTATGATTATTAAATGGACTAATGGAGAAGAGGTGTGCTATAAAACTGGGGTTTTCTGCCATTTGGATTTCATGGTCCAGTAAAACTTTTTTCCAGTGGGAGGAACAGTACAGTTATCATCATTTTATTTACCCACACTAAAGGAATATCGTTAAGAAGAATAAGACTGCCATCAGTTATTATCATTTTATAAACATTTGTTTCTTTGAGAGAATTTGACTTTGGCAGACACAGTCTCAAATTATGAAACTTGAATATATTGCCTTAAAAAGTTCATTATCCTTACCATTATTTTTTAAAGATTTATTTTATGTCTATGAGTGCTCTATCTGCATATATAACTTTATGTGAGAAGAGGGCACCAGATCTCATAACGGATGGTTGTGAGCCACCATGTGCTTGCTGGGAATTGAACTCAGAACCTCTAGAAGAGCAACCAGTGCTCTTAGCCACTGAGCCATCTCTCCAGCCCCTCTTTTTATGCTTGTCATTACACTCTTGCACCAACTTGTGAAAATATAAACTAAGTGATGTCCTCGTATTTGAGATCTAGTTTTTCCTTTTCTTTTGCCCATTCACCTACATATAAGACTTCATTGCTTGATATATAACCTTCAAGCCCATGTGACTAGTAGGCACTTGAAATGTGGTCAGTTTGTTGTAAAATTATTCATGTATAATACATGCTATATATTGAAGATAATTAATATATATATATGTGTGTGTGTGTGTGTGAGAGAGAGAGAGAGAGAGAGAGAGAAAGAGAGAGAAAGAGAGAGAGAAAGAAAGAAAGAAACCAGAGGCATCCAAAAGAGTCCAGAGCAGAGAGAGAAAGTAGTAGACTGAACATGGCCAAAAGACTGGACCTGGCCTTAAGAGAAGCAGGAGCAGAGGCGGGGGGGGGGGGGTGTTGGGGGAGGAGAAGGGAGAGTGGGAGAGTGAGGGAAAGACAGAGAGAACATAGCTGAAATAGCAGGGTTGTAAGGAGAATGAGTATAGCTGGGGGTGTGGGTGGGGAACCCATGAGCTGGGGAAGTATAGGGTAAGTGAGAGGTGAGAAGGGCTAGGATACTAGCACGGACTTTGAAATATGTAGCAGGTACTTTCGATGCTTAGGGAGCCTGGAGGCCAGCATGAGCTTTGTATGTTGATAGGCACCCCAGATAGCCATTTGTCCCTTCTGCCTTTTGGAATTCTGCCTTTTGGTAAGAGAGTTTCCTTTGGACCTGATATAAGCTATGTAAATATCTCCATAACCCTTATAATGATTACATGTGTGTGAAAATAACAGAAAAAAATCATGATGTAAACAACAACAAAAGAACTTTTCAAGGCAGACATGGTGCTGCACACCTGTAATCCCAGCACTCTGCAGACTGAGTTAGAAGGATCTCAAGTTTGAGGCCATGGGCCATCGAGATGGCTTAGTAGGTAAAGGTGCTGCTGCCAAGCCTGAAGACCTGACTTCAATCCACAGGACCTACATAGTAGAGAGAGAAAACTGACAACTAGAAGTTATCTTCTGACCTACACACACACACACACACACACACACACACACACACACACACACACACACACACATTAAAACAAAAACAAAACAAAATTTTGAGGCCTCAAGTTTGAGGCTTGTCCTTGTTGTGGAATACTTAACTATTAAAGATGTGTTACATTTGTTTATGCTGTGGAATATTACGTTAGCAGCGTAAAGGTATGTTATATTTGTTTCTGCTGTATTTGTTTAATCATGAAAAGATGTGTTGCATTTGTTTCACCTTGCCTGCCTAAAGCACCTCATTGGTCTAATGAGAAGCTGAACAGTCAGTAGCTTGGCAGAGAAAGGATAGGTAGGGCTGGCAGGCCGAAACAATAGGAAGAGAAGTCTAGACTCGAGAGAAGAAGAGAAAATGAGAGAGAAAAAGAGGGAGCCACTTGGGGCCAGACAGCAGACATGGAGCAAGACATACAGAAAGAGAGGTTAAAAGGCCTGAGGCAAAACATAGATGAAGAGAAACGGACTAAATTATAAGAGCTAGCAAAAACCGAGCATAAGTTAAGGCCAAGTATTCAAAACTAGTAAGTTTCCCTGTCATGATTTGGGAGCTGGTTGGTGACTCAAAAGAAAAAGCCTGGTACGTGTCCTGCTTAGATCTTTGTCTTGATACAAGCCAGAATTATCTGTCAAAAAGGAACCTCAGTGAGGAAATGCCTCTATCATAGGTAACTCTGTGAAGCATTTCCTTGATTACTGATTGATGTGGAATGTCCCAGCCACTCCTAGGCCAGTGATCTGAATTGTGTAAAAGGAGGTTGAGCAAGCCAGAAAAAGCATCTCTTTATGGCCTCTGTTCCAGTTCCTGCCTCCAGGTTCTTGCTTGAGTTCCTGCCCTGACTTCCCTCAGTGGTAGACTCTGTAGTCCAGGCTGACAGTGAAGTCCTCAGCAGTCCTCAGCCTTTCCAAGTGCTGGGATTACAGGTTTGTACCACCATGCCTGACTTGACCAACTCTGTAACCAAAGTTTGTAAACTGATTTGGAGATGGGATTGTGCTTAGAGTGGTGCTGTTTAGGGGAAATACTCTGTGAGCTGCAAGTGTAATGTTAAGTGGTTTTGTAACCACATAGAAAACATCAAAGGTGATTAATTGATTTTAGTAATCTCCTGAGCCCAGTAGACTTCAGCACTGTCGTTTTAACTGTTGTTGATCAATCCAAACCACAAAAGAAAAAAAGCAAGATTTCATTTGGAGTCTTGGGGGGACTGTGATTCAAGAAACATAAGGCAGGGATGGTAAGGAGTTGTTACCAGACAGGAATATTACTCTGTTGTTAAGAACAAGAACTTCGTGTGACAGAAACTATGTGACTGATAGAAGATGAAGAAATTATGCCTCTGTGTGTGTGTGTGTGTGTGTGTGTGTGTGTGTGTGTGTGTGTGTGTGTGTGTTTCATGTGTACATACATTTAGTGAAAAATAGCCACAAAATAAGAGTGAAAAGTCACTGGGCACAGTATAATGATCTATTCTAGATGCCTGTAGTCAGTAGTTAGCAAAGGTCAGGCATGTAGACAACTCCTGGAGTCATGTATGAGTCCTGCTTCCATGTTCCAGTCTCCCCATGTGCCTTCTCCTCTTCTTTTCTGGTAGGTTCTTTCTCTGTAGCCCAGGTTAGCCTGCCCTACTTTGTTTTTCTATTGTTGTGATAAACACCATGACCAACAGCAGCTTGGGGAGGAAACGATTATTTTAGCTTACAACTCTCAGAATATTTCCATTAAACAACATTTTTCTGTGGCTATTATACAACCCACGACCACCACTGCCCAGTGGTGGCATTGTCCATTGTGGGCTGGTCCCACACACACACACCAATTTTTAAGCAAGAAACTGTCTCACAGACATGGCCATGGGCTAATCTGACAGAGGAGATTCCTCAATTGAAGTTCCCTCTTCTCAGGTGACTCAAGTTAACATCAAATTGACAAACACTAACCAGCACAATGGGTATTTCGGTCACATACCAAGAGACTCAGTTTAGTGAGGTCTTCTTTCTCTGTTCACTCTGAAAGATGGAGTATCATTTGCTTAATGAGATGCCAGATTTCTACCCTCATATATACCTTATTCCGGCCTTCCCTTGATCCCTCCTGAATACTCACCCTGATGGGTTATTATGGTGGGGGCTTATTATAACAGCATTATAATCATAGCACATGAATAAAGATTCCAGTTTCTACTAGAAAACACAGAAACTATCAGGGGGAAGCTTGTGGTTGCACTTGCCATGACTGGTTCCTCCTGTCTCAGTTCAACTATCACTTCCATTATGGACTGGGAATTACAGATCCCCTAGTTCCCAACAAGAAGCACTGAATGGGGGCGGGGATTGCAAATGCATTAAGAGAGAGCTTAACTTGAAGAAGATGGCCTTCGGGGTGGGGATGTTATCCCTAGCTGCTCCCTGGCCCACTATGATGTGAGCAATGTTATTCTGTTAAGCCTTGCCCACCGTTCTAAACAGAACTTTCTGATGCCAGGAACTAAAGTGAACCATCTCTCCTCCCTTGTTGTTTCTGTCAATTTGGTTATGGTGATGTGAAGTCACTGATACAATGTCCCTTCCTAAATCTCAGTTTCTAACAGCATCTCTCTTTTTTTTTTTTTCTCTCTTCACTCTGCACAACACTAAAGAATTTAATTTTCTTTACAATATTTACTATGATAGTAAACTTTCTTGTTCACTCATTTATTGTCTTCCCAATTATAACCCACAGTCTATAAGAACAGAAACCTCATCAGTTTTGTGCCCTTTCCCCAGAACTTGGTACATATCAAGTACTCAAAAAACGATTTGTCAAGCTGGGGAGGGACATAGCACTGAAGTATATTACTTGCCTAACAGGAGCAAGGCCTGGACCAGATGACTTACTCCTCTCTATATATAGTCATTGTCTGTTGAATGAATAAGGGAATGAGGGAGAAAGGGAACAAAGAACAGAAAGAATTTGTGAGACCTGAGAAAGGACTCATGCCCTTCTTTGCTCTTTAGGAGGGACAGTGTGAGTGCAGACATACACTGCATGCTCCAAAGACATTGCGCAATATTTAATCCAGGTAGGCCCATAGTGTATCCAAAAGATAAAGAAAAACTTGGAGATTGCGATGCAGACCTATAATCCCAGGACTTAGAGAAGAGGAAGGAGAATTAAGGTATTTACCTTCCTTAGGCTAAATAATGAACTATATACCAAGATTCTATCTCAAAATGAAACGTGGTGACATGGAGAAAGTAGAGGAGGAAAAGGAGAGGAGAAGGGAATCAGCAGTCAAGTGTGGAAGAGTACCTGTAGCCAACCTGTAATCTCAGCACTCTGGGAAACTGAAGCAGGAACAGCAAGCTGGGCTTACATAACAACCTTGGGGCAAGAGATGGCTCAGGAGTTAAGAAAGCATATCTTTCTAGCGAAAGACCGGGTTTTGGTTCCCAGCACTCATACTGGGTGACTTGGAGTCCTCTATAACTCCAGCTCCAAGGTATCCAGCACCATCTTCTTGCACACTCATGATTAAAGCATAAAAATAAATCTAAATGACTGAGGGGGGAGGTCTGCTTGCCACCTGGGACCATGGCAATGTCTGGATCAGGCGGCTACCAAGGTCCTTGTGTGGGTCCCTGGTCCTACAGTAGCTAGGGTCTATGCTGATGTCCATGGCTCCTGTTGCCCTCTAGTGCCATGCTGACTCCAGGGCGCTGGGCTGCCTCCTGTGGCTGAGTTGGTGTTTACGAGCCATGCCTAGTTACGAGCCACTAGGGCAGTACTGATCTGGGTGGCTTTTGTCATCACCTGGGGCCATGGTGACAGTCAGACCTAGGCTGCTGCCAAGAATCATGTCTGTGCCCATGATCCTACCACACCTGAGGTCTATTTTGATGCTCATGTCCTCACGGTGCCACCAAAAGCGGCATGAAGCCTGGGTCTGGGCTGCTTCCTATGGCCTTGTTGGTGTCCAGGGGTCATGCTGCCATTAGAGCTATCCTGATCTGAGTGTCCAGAGCTACCACTCAGAACATGGATTTCAACCAGGCTGAGCTGCTGCCTGAGGCCATGTCTGGGTCTGTGGCTCACCTGCAGCTGGGGTCTGCCTTGGACTCTGTGGCACAAGTTACCACTAGGACCTATTCAGAGGCCCAGAATCTAGGTCAGAGCCTGCAACTTGGGTAGAGTGGGGCGGGGGGAGGGAGGAAGTGGAGGATGCCACAGCAGGAGACATACAGATCCAGGGTCCAGGATGCTGCTGAGGGCCATGTCTGGGTCCTTAGCCCTGTAGCAGCCAGGGTCCAGATTGATGTACCTGGCTCCAGTTGCCACCAAGCGCCATGAAGAAGCCTGGGGTCAAACCAGCCACCTGAGTCTGGGTTGGTATCCAAGAAGCAGGAGGCATCCATATCTGAGTGGCCTGCACTGCTACTCAGTGACATGGTGATGTCTGGGCTGGAGCTGCAGCTGAGGGCCATGTCAGGGCCTGTGGCCCAATGCAGCCAGGGTCTGTGCTGATGCCCAATGCTCCTGCTGCCACAGAAGACCATACAGACACCCAAGATCAAGGGCCAACTTAGTTTAGTGTCTTGGGGCCATACTGCCACTGGGGCAAGTGGTGACATACAGACCCAGCTGCTTCCAAGGACCATGTTGGGGTCCATGAACCTATGATGGCTGGGGATCTGACATGTAGTCAGGGTGTTACATTGCCACCAAAGATCACATACACACCCAGGGATGGGTCCACAAGCTAAGGCCTTGGTGGTGTCTGGCGACCACACAGCTGCCAGAATTATTCCCACCTGAGTGGCCATTCCTTCCACCTAGAGCCAGGATGTGGTCAGGGCCTAAGCTGCTACCAAGGGCCATGTCTGGATGCATGGTTGAGTAACAGCTTGGGTCTGTATTGATGTCTGTGGCCAGTGTCACCTCAGGAGTCCTTAGGAATCATTCAAGATTAAATAAGAGGGCTATTCTGAGCCAATTCTGCACTTCACTACCCTGGGAAAGCTGGGCCTTGCCTCTGGCTGCCCACTATAGCAAGAGAGCTGGCACCTGCACTTGGGAAGGATGCAACAGGGATGAGGGGGAATATGAGAGACCAGGAAGTGACAGAATTGGGGTACATGATGTGAAACCCTCAAAGATTCAATAATAAGTTTTTCTAAAACCTATAAAAACAAAACACACACACACACACACACACACACACACACACACACAAGACAAGGGCAGTGTGCTCTAGCTTGAACCTGTTTTCCCATTATTTTGTTTCAAGGTAAATGTGGCCAGAAAGGGTAGAAATCTTTGGAATGGCTTCTAGCCAAAAGGATTAGACTAGAGGATGGGAGTAAGATTAATGTGAAGTTGATCACTCTGAACTTCAAAAGATACACACTGTATCTGGGAACATAGCCATGTCATGAGGGCTGGGTGTGGACACAAACCCTCTTGTACAATCCTGGCTCACAGAGAAAACACGTGGGTAATCAAGTATGTATGGCACAGAAATGGCATGACACTGTGGAAAATGAAGTTTGTGGGGTCATTAATAACACAGGTGCATGCAGATTTCAAGGAGACTACAGACCTATTAGGAGGGTCATCTCAAGTCTTGTTTTGGCAAGACTTCAGACAGAAATGTGTGTGGTCCTGTAACTTAGTCTGGGGGAGGGCATAAAGCCAGGTGAACCTATCCAGATCAAATAGGCCAAAGGCAGCTCAGCAAGGCTTCCCTCTCTTCAAGTGAATACTTGGAAAGATCTAGAAGGGTTAGGCCAAAATGGGTTACCAGCTGGGGTCTTCCACATTGAGGCAAGAGGATACCCAGAGGGATGAAGGCACCTTACACTAGCAAGAGCTCTTTTCAAATGGTTCAAATATGGTATCTTATTTTACTCCTATTTCAAACCTCAGAGGTTTTCATAGGCACCCACAAATGCAGACTCCAGTCAGTGGCTTGTCCAACACCAACTTGTTTATAATAGAAGAATTAATACTGTCTCCACTAGGTCTCTAAAAATGTGGAACTCCTGCATCACAATCTCCCAGGGGAGGATTCCTGAAATGATCCACACTTGGGAAAGAAGAAACATCTTTTCTTTCCATCCTTCTGAGTTCTTGACTGGAACCTTTGTAGCAAATTAAGAAGACAGATTAACAAAAGAAAGGCCTATATATGTAATTAATATGAATTTTATGTGACATGGCAGCCTTCATTAAGACTGAAGAATCGGTTAATTTTTGACCATTTTTATGGTAGATTTAATGAATGCAAAATAGGGGGCTATGTGATGGGACAGAACAGAGAGCATAGTGGAGAGACCCAGGGGATCAGCCAGGCTGGGAATCAGCTTCCCCATGTCCATTTCTTGTCAGAGGTCATATGTTATTTCTTCCCAGCATGCATAGGGAGAGCACCTCTCGCATGAAGGTCTTACAACTTGATTCTGGGAAAGGTCAAAAAGTCCTCCTTTCGTGTAATCACTTCTCAAACTCCTGTAATCCTCACTACTAACTGAAGCTGAACCAGGAGAGATGTGTGTTCAAGGTCTGGCAGAGCAGTATAGCGACACATAACCCCTACTCCCCATATCCACCCTTATCCTTCAAAAGCTTAATAATGTCAGAGCAGGTGTCCTGAACACCAACCACTATCCATCCATTAAGAAGTCCTTAATCAGAGGATAATTGGGGATGGAGCCAGAAATCTTATTGTCTTTCAAGTGATTTTTATGCAAACTGATTGCTGAGTATGACATATCACCCCAAACCCTAAAGTTTTGTAATCAGTTGATCCATTGGCTCAGTTCTGAGCTCATGGTTCCTGGATTCATTTCCTCAAACAGTCCCCCTTTGAGCTGGTAATTTTAGAGTTCCTTTAGACCATGGGGCTGTGTGCCTGTCAAGAAAACAACGAATGTTGATTATTTGAAGCTCTGAAAGAGCACTGTTAAAACAACCATGACTAGAGTTGGGAGTGTAAAACACGGCAGTGCCTGGGAATCTGCTCTTCGGTGGTTACAGCAGAATGTAACCCAGCTAGGTGCTCAAACATTCCAGGCCTGGAAGAACTGACAAAAGGCTTTAGAGTCATCACAACTGGCAAACTCAAAGCTCCACTGGCAGCTAGAGGGCTGTTGAAACAAGATCTGCTGCAACACGTCCTCGAGAGAGAGCAAGCAAGCAAGCATTTCAACAGCTTTAGGAAGCTTCTAGGCAGGGGTAGGGGAAGGCCTACCACAACACTAAAAGCTGTGCAAGAAAATACAGAAGAGAATGCATCCTCTCAGGCAAAAAAGGTGAGATTTGTAATCTAATTTCAATGTAAAATTCTGAGTTTGTATAAGTCAGATTATTATTCTTGCTTACGACTGTAGTAGTTTAGTCCTGTAAGTTTCAATATGCTGTCTATTTAATCCTTGTACTTGTAAAGGACTTCATGTAATTACTCTTGCATTGTCCCATTGTACCTTCTCAGTGCCTTTCACCACCTTCATTACTTATAATCTTCATCACTACCCAACAACATTTATCACTCTTAATGAAAAAAATAATATAAACTCATAAAATTAAGGTCTCACTATGAAGCTTTATGACCACATTTGATCTCCAGGACCCACAGGGAAGGAGAAAATCAACTCCTACATGTTTTCTTTTGATCTGCCTATATGCACTATATAGTACGCATCCCACACCCAATAAATAAATAATGGAAGTAAAAAGCTACTTAAAAATTAAGAGATTTGCCCAGGTTTTTTTTTTCTTTTGTTTTGGTTTGGGGTGTGTGTGTTTGTTTTGTTGTTGTTGTTTTTAGTGGAAAGGCTAGAACTCAATTTCAGGGCTTTCCCATTTCTCCATTAAGCTCTCTAGTACTGGCTTATTAGCCAGAACTTCTTATGAGCAGCACTCAATACTGAGTCCTATCCTTTGCTTCCTCAACACTTCTGGACAAGCTAGATGTTAAAGCACACATGTTAGTTTCAGAACCTTGGGATAAATGTGTTTAATCAGTTAGTCCCCCTGAAGTATGTTGACCATGATACCTTATGGAGGGACCTTGACAACATGTCAGTGACATCATGCCAGTCACAGAGGGATACAAAATGGATTATCCTTCACAGGATGTGTTCAGTACAATGAGATTTATGAAGATATAGTGTAGGATGGTGGTTGCCAACAGTGATGGGGATGAAAGTTTATGTTATATGCATTTTATCACAATCAAGAAAAAACAGTGTGCCCTGTTTATGCATTTCGTCTCTCTTGTGCCATTTTGAGAGAGCCTGAGTCAATTCATCCTTCTTCTAAGCGTCACTGAAAACCCTATGATGGACAGACAATAAGGCAAACAGGGGAAGTGGAGCATTGTAAGTTAGAAGACTTGGTCCCTTCAAAACTTAGTGCTATCACAAAAGAAAAGGTGGGACAAGTTACAGGGTAGATAGGATTTGTCCTCTCAAAAGCTTATATTGAAATGTAGGAACTGAGAGGCTGGGGGGCATTAAGAGATAACTAGGATATCAAAGAAGGATTCAATTGGATTAGTTATTGGGAGAGGAGAGCTTAGCTTTTCCACACCCTCCCGCTGGCCTTTCTGCCTTTCTATGTTAGGACATGACACATACCCTCACCACAAGCCACAAGAGGATGGCACCATGATCTTGAACTTCCCAACTTCCAGAGCTTTAACATAAATAAACAATTTTGCTTTAAAAGCTATTCTCAGACATTTTGGAGCATTTCTAGAAATCAGATAAAATAGTGATAATGTTCTAAGTTTAGACACCCAAAAGAACCGACTTGTTCCTAGTTGGGGGTGGGGTGGGGTGGGGTATAGTTCTGAAAGACATTTTGGAAGCAACTGAAAAGTTTGAATGTAGATGTCATATTTTTTTTAATGCAGATGTAATAGTGCATTAGTTTCCTGTCTCATCACAGTGACCAAATCCCTACTAAGAACAACATAAGGGAAAAAGAAACATTTATTTTGACTTATGGTTTCACAGGTTTTAATCTATGATTACTTGACCATACTCATAAGTATGGGCTGTAAGAATATATGACAGTGCATAGCTGTTCTTGTTGGGGGGGAGTTGAGGGTGGGGAGGGAAGAAGGAATAATATATCCCAAAGATACCCCTTTTTCTTTTAGCTAGTCTCTCTCAAAGTTTCCTTCTAAAATACCTTCACCAGCTGGGAAATGGTTTAAAACATGGGATTGGAGAGATGGCTCAGCAGTTAAGAGTGCTTACTGCTCATCCAGAGGACCTAAGTTTGATTCCCAGCACTTCTGATACCTACATTCATCTGGCATATACTCACACACGTGCATACACATGAATTTTTTTATCTAAAAAAAAGAGTTCAAAATATGAGCCTTGGGGGATATTTCATATTCATATTGTAACGAGTATTAAAGTAAGTTATGTCCTTTTTTGAAGACGCTACGTACAAAATATTTAGGGCTCAAATGTCATGACTTTGCTACTTACTGAGGGGATGTATATATGTACCAGTAAAATAACAACATTCACACATCCAGACCTTATATATAAAGGTATTCATTGTATGCATTTTTCCAATTTTGATTATAAAGCATGAAAACTGAATGTTCAGGGCTGAGACTGCAGAGTGCATGCCTAGCATTTATGAGGCCTCCAGTTCGAAACCCTGCACTGCAAAGCAAGGGGGGAAAAAACCATGGGTTAGTAAATATGAAGTTATTAATTTATCCCTTCTTCAAAACCTCCCTCACTAACAGCCCCTGAATGTTCAAGATAGAGCCATTACTTTGCTTGACCTTATACACTGTGCATTTTGTTCTTGTACATCCTATGGAGATCTCATCATTATCCTCACTTTTGCAGATGAGGAAAGTAGTGCAGAGACAGAGTAACTTCTCCAAGATTACACACCTAGTGAGTGGAAGCCAGGATGTAGAGCCACGTGTTCTGTTAGACTGGGTTACCTCTTCAGCTCTGGCAGTACTGACGAACATGTTAGACACTAAGTCAAACCCATGATGGAGAGTATGGCCATTAAGGCAGGGAAAGAGGTGTAGTTTCAACCACTTAGGTATTCTCAAAGTGGTCAGAGCCTAAAAATAATAGCCTCTGTCACCTGTATGTCAGTATTGAATCAGGTATTTTGCCCCACCCCAGGAGTTATTATCTCATGTATAGCCTAAGGCAGTCTGGGATCCAGTTAAAAAAAAAATAGTGTAATTCTCTCTTGTTTTCACTGCAGAGGCGCATCAGAGGCTCCTGGAATGATTCTGTAAACAGTATATGCATTAAGCTGGTCACTTAGCCATAGCAATCTTTAAGAGCTTTAAGTGTATGTAGTAAGAAATCTTCAGAACATACAATGGATTAGACATAGTATCCCATTTTAGAGATGAACACTGAGGCACAATGTAAGCAAATGGCCAGGATGACATACTTAGCAAATGAAAAGGAATTAGTGCTGCTGTTAATCCATGAGACCCAAAGAGCTGCCTCGTGAGTCTTATCAGTGCCCAGGAAGACTTTGTCTCAATTTTTCCCTGACCCTATCAGCTTAATGATGTTGTTTCCACTCCCCACTGGCACCAAAGGAGTTTAGCAGAGTCTTCATTACCTCTGAGAGATCTGGAAGCCTGAGTTCTACCCTGCTCTTTAAACTTGACCTTTGAATCTTCGTTTCTTAAAAACATCAGTAGTTCTCAGGTGGTTTGATACCAGATTTAATCATTCTTCCATGTTACTGGCCCAGGATATCATGGACCAACCAGAACAAACCACAAGAAACATACTTTGCTAAGCTGGACATGGTGACCTAGCACTCAGAAAGCTGCAACAGAAGGCTTGAGCATTCAAGCAAGGCCAGTCTGGGCTGCACACTTTCAGGCCTACAGGGGAGGTTCTGAGTGGGTGGAGGCCAGGGAGAATGTATATTTTCCACCAAAAGAGGGAAGGCTCCCTGATGGGCCTCACCCAAGAGTCAACCACTAAGCCTACTGCTGGATGTGAGTATAAGCAAGGGAAGACCTAGGCACCCTATTTTTCTTCCTTAGGGTGAGTAGGGTGTTAGCCCTACTTGCCCCTCTCCCAATGAGGCATCCTAATATTCTAATATAGAATCCTAGCTATGTCTTATCTAAAGGGGTGACACTCTAATAACAGGATAATAATCAAATGAGGCTGATTTCCCTTTTTGCTTTAAGAATATATATATATATATATATATATATATATATATATATATATATCCCTTCAATGGCTCTTAGATCCCCAGTCATCTAAGACTTTGTGTTCAGGGTCTTAGTTCCTCATTTTATTGACAGCTTCTTTGTAAGTCAAAGGTCAAAGGCCAAGAAAGAATTAGATTGGAAATGGGGAGGGAAGGAGATAACCTTGTCTTTCTAGAGGAGAGATAACTGGATTCTCCGAGTCCAGAAGGTCATTGAAAGACACCCTCTGTGGAGGCTCGTGCCTCTTCTTGTGCATGGTGTTAGGCAAGCAGTTGGTGCCTGGCAGTCAGGTGTGTATAGTGTGCTTTTCTGCAGAAGGGTCTGAGGATAGCAAGCTGGTTGGAAGGCCAAGAGGAAATGCCGCCCCACGCTGGGGACCTAGCTCTGAATGTGAAAATAAGAAAATATTAGCCAGCTGTAACAATGGGAAATGCTGACACCAAGTCTGGGGGAAGGTCTCAAGTTTCTGCAAACTGCAAAATTCCCCCTACCACCACACCACCCAAACTTAGCATTCAGCTCATGGCTAATGCCTCAGGGACAGTCTCTAACTATACATGACCTGGGGGCAGGGGTTGGTAGACAAGGCTCCTCATAGCAGACTCAGCAGGCAAAGTAGGCACTACAAGGAGAAACATTTCATTTAATAGCTGGGTCACATAACAAAGAAGCAATGCTAATCTAGGTGGTTTTGTTGAATAGTAGCTCAAGCCCTTTTCTCTTATAAATAAAGCTCTTGCGTTCTCATACGGTCTTGACAGAAGGGAAGTTAAATCAGTGGCCTCTCACATAAGTCAGTTCCAGGTGGGGTCCTCAACATGATTTCTCCTGATCTGGAAAAATAAAGATGTGCACTTCCCTGCTCCTTGGAGAAGGAGAGTAAGTGCATACCTGTTATTTAGGCACCCCGTCGTGGGGGTGGTGGGGTTGGAATGATTCTCAGATCACAAGGTTGCTGGAGGAGGTGCCAGGCTCGGCCCATCTGTGTTTATTTGCCTTTAGTTGGCATAAGACAAATGATCCTAGCACCTCTTGAGCCCGGGGTTTGCAATGCAGTGTCTGCAAGAATGCTTGCTTGGGGAGCCACACTGTTCTTTATCTCAGCAGGTGTAATTCCATCACATGATGATCTGGATCTGCTTTTCTCTGTTCCAGCTTGGGCTTGCCAATTCTGAGAGCCATCGCTGAGAAATAAATATTCCTTCTCTGTGTTAGCCCAGAAAACACCGGGAGTCCCTTTATAGAGACTATAATGAGCATTTCCTGGCTCCCAGGGTTACAGAAGTCCTTCCCCTCTCCCTGCCTCTGAGATCTGCTAGCCAGGACTTCCTGTTGGCAGACAACTCATTGGCCTCTGCCAGGAAGCCATGCTGAGTTCTGTAGCCTGCCCTGCCCAGAGCTTTAAAGGTCACCAACAGACCAGCCAAAGCAAGACATTGAGGGCCTCTGTGAAAACACAGACATGGCACAAAGGGCTGTGCTATGTTAGAAACTTCCAGTACAACCTTGGTATCTCTAGTCTAGAGAGTAATTTCTATTGCAGTTTAAGGTTACCTTGGATACATAACTTACTTTTTGGAAAAATACTAACAAAGAAATTAAAAGGTGGAACCTCTCCAACTCAAATCTGAAGGCTCGGCCCTTTATTTCAAGAATAGAGAGATAAGGTAAGCTTTGTCAAGGAAATACCTACTCATGTCTAAAGTCATGCAGGATTGCCAGGTGTAGTGGTGCATACCTGTAATCCCTGTGCTCAGATTGAGATAGGAAATTACCTTAGGTTCAAGGCTAGTTTGGGCTACAGTTTGAGACCCTATTTAAAAAAAGAAGTCTTCTGGGGTCCTTTGAAAACACACACAGTCTCACCTTCCCTTTTCACATTCTTCCGGCTCTTTTCAAGACTAAGTTGACAGGGAGAGTCAGGATTCTGCACAGCTCTGACACAGATCAAGGGAACGGATACTGTGACTGAATCCTACAGACTCCTCAGAAGTAGAGTCAGAACCTTGTGAGGACCCTTAATGTTTTATCTGCAGCAAGTTCTCCTGTGACAAGGCAAGACAGTACAAAGGTTCCTCCATTTTGTATTCTTGTAGAGGCTACTTTAGGTTTAATTAGAATTGGACCTCATTGATGGAGAATTCTGTAGGAAATTATCCAACTCTATTCTAGAAACTTGAGGTCAACATGCCCCAGCCACTTAATCTTCTGTTAAACTGCCTGCTTGTACAGACCTCCCCTTCCAGCTACCAGCATACCTTAGCTTCTGTTAAAAAGCTTGCTTGCAGAAAACCTCCCGCTGCAACTTCAGAGTGAAATAACATGATGTGATTTTTGCCTTGAAAAAACAAAAACAAAAACAAAAACCTTTGCCCTAAACACTGGGGGCAAACACTTGGGTCCTGAATACTGAGTGTAGTCTCAGCCAGCTGGAATAAAGACTTTCAGTTGGCTATGTATAAATTGTCTGAGTGTTCACCTCTAGTGGGCTTCCTGTAACACCCCTAGGTTTCATTTACAAGGGTTTTCATTCAGTAAACTCTTATATGAACATTATCATCATCAACACACAACTTAAAAGACTCTTTGGATTCTTATAAATCAATTGCTGTCAGTTGTCTGTTCTCTCTGCCTGTACTTGTCTGAATTCATTTATACATTATGCAGAGTTATTTTCACAACAGAGATAGCTTTACTACATTCATAATAAGATCCTGTGATTGCACACGCCTATAATCCTAGTACTCAAGAGACTGAAGTAGGAGGATTGCCAGTTTGGAGTCACCTTGGACTACACAAGGAGACCCTGTCTCAATAATAAAGAAAACAACAAACAAAAAACCAAGACCATGACTATCCCTCAGTCTTTCGTTTTGTAGCTCAGTGGGTTGGGATATATATATATATATATATATATATATATATATATATATATATATATATTTGCTTTGTTGTTGTTGTTGTTGCTATGTGAATATGCTGTATTTTGAGTGCATGTTTAACTTCAGGTTTTGGGACTGCTTCTAGAATAAGACCTGTCTGCCCCCTCATAGGTCTGGGTGTGAGGTGTAGGCCCCCACTACCACCATAGAAGATCAGAACATGTAATAATGTTATGTTTCTTATAAACACCCCGCAGGGTTCTGTAAGGGAAATGTCAGTAAAAGCAGTCTCTCCACTGTTTTCTGCTAAGACACAATATATCCACTCTCTTCTCCCAGCTGTCCTAATAGATGTTGGTTTTCCTATTCACCTGGCAATCACTGCCTTCTCCTCTCTACTGTGCTCTCTACCAAGAGTCATGAGGATTGCATCCATGGGCTCCCTTTGTCCTCCAGCCTCACCAAGGGAGTTTAGCCAGAGTCACCTTGTTTACCTTTCTTGTTCCTTCCTGCCAGATGGCTCTCATTTCTTAGCTTGTTTTCTAGGTTCCCTTCCCCAGCCCTGCCCCCTTGCCCTTTCAAGACTGTTGGTGTAATGGCTCTTATCAGCTTTGACTTCAAGCCCATCCCCTGCTTTGTAAATCTTGCCCTTTATTACACTGTGTTCCTAAGTGATTAGACTTACAGGCACTGTGGTGGGAGGGAGGGGCAAGCTATCTAACTCTTGTAACCTTTAGAAATTTTACTGTATTATTCTTTTCAAGTTTATATGAGGGGAAATTCATGTCCTTTCCCAAGTTTTTTGTAGATAGAGCTCTATTTTTTTCTTTGTAATATTGCTAAAGTAGCTTTTTGGATATGATTTTGCCTGTAAAAAGTAAGACATTAGCCATAACTGCTTTTAATAAATAATTCTGAGATAGATGTGGTGGCATATACCTATAATCTCTACATTCCCATGCTTAAGAGGTTGAGGCAGGAGGTTTGCAAATTTGGGATCATCCTGCAGCATGTCTCCAGAGAGGAGGAAAGGGAGAGGGGGCTTGTCAATTCTATGTTCTAAACAAGTGTGACTCCATGATGTTTTGATGTATTCTATATTTAAAAGGTCACACCCAAAGTGGCTCTAGAAGTTTCTCACAAGTTAGTGTCCTAAAACGCAAGCACCCCTTCCCTCTGTTAAGCCAGTCTCTGGAAGTTTGAGATAAGCAGGCATCTGTAAAGAAATAGCCTGGTGTCTAGATTATGGTGTCAGTCCTTAAAGCATTGACTTAAAGTCTGGGAGAGCTATGCATATTTTTTGTTTTGTTGTTTGGTTTATTTGGTTTGGTGTTTGGTTTATACTCAAGGCTTTCTTAGATATATTTTCTTCCATATTCCTTATTGTAAAAATTACCCATCTGTTCCTCAAACTCAGCAATAGCTTTTCTGTGGAGCTCTTGGTCCTCTCGAATCTCCAAAGAGAGTAAAAGTGTGATGGTTTTGCCCATGAGCTGTCCTGAATACACACCTCAGGCTAACAGCAGGAGCACTTGACTCCACCTTTGGAATGTAGAGAAAGTTGTGGAACCTCATCTTGGCCTAGTCTATCTCTCCCCTTCCAGTTCTTTCTCTTGGTATAAATGGATCATTCCTCAAATCTGTTCCCTTTAAAAATAATATGTGGGGAGGTGCTTAATCTTACTGCAACTTGATAGGCCCATGTTTTATTGATACTCATGGGAGACCTGTCCTTTCCTAAACAGAAATAGAGGAGGAGTGGATTGTATGGGGGTGGAAACAGAGGGGGGGTGTAGAGGAGGGACTTGGAAGAAAGAATGGAGGGGAAACCTTGGCTGGGATGTAAATTTAAATAAATAAATAAATAAATAAATAAATAAATAAGCATGTATTTGTTTATTTCAGTATAAACACTGTAGTCTTAAATAAACCAAGAAACTATTTAAAAATATGCAGGGAGAGGGATGTAGCTCAGTAACAATTGGACATGAATGATATTACAAGTTTGATCCCAGCCCACAAAAATGAATGAACAAGATAGAGGACTTATTATATGCACTGTATGCTCACTATTGTCCTGAGTTGCTCCTTAGAAGCTGTTGCAAGTACTGAGCCAGGCATCTGTGGTCCACTCCCTAAAAGTTTCTTACATGGGACAAGTGCCAGCCCATGAGACAAGGAGAATCTGAACAGAGACACTACATGTAGGCCCGAAATATCACATCTCCTCTGCTATGATGCACCTTTACCTTCTCTACCCATGTCATTCCCGTCACTTCTTGGCCATTTATCTTGGATTTGCCTTTGACTTTCTAAGTCTTTTCTATATAAACACACACCACCAGAGTCTGCCTGGAGCTCTCATCACCTGTTTCCAAGCTGCCCTGTGCTCTAAGCTTTCCCGGTGAGGTCTGAGCTGCCAGCCACTCTCTTGTCAACTCTAGCCTGGCCTGCCCTTTCTTCCCATGAAAGCAGGTCCCACCTGACTGCCAGCCTCATTCTGAGTAATAAGGCACTTACTTCCCAGTACAAAGTGCCAGTCATCATCAAAAGCTTCGAGGCAAGGGGGCTAAGAGGGCTGTCCTGTGGCACTGCCCTAGCCAAACCTGTAAAAGATGAGGGTTCCACCCTTAGCACCAAAAATAGAAACAAAAGCCTTTGAGGCAGTTAATGGCTTAATCATAGTCTTATTTGAAGGATACTTCCTAAAAAATCACCTTGGACTGCCCAGTTAGCTCAGTTGGTTAGAGCATGGTGTTAATAAAAGTCATCTCAGAGCTGGGGCTGCTCAGTGGGAGATAACTTGCCTAGCATACATGAAGTGCTGTGTTCAATTGTTAACACCACAGGAAAAAAAAAAATAAATCTGACCAACAGTGAAGCACAGAGAGATTCTACAGTGGGTAAGGCTCCAGGCATGAATACAAATGGAGATCCATATCCAACATCCAAAAGTTATAAATTAAACAAACCAATAAATAAAACATCTCATCCTCCTATACTGGCAAATATGTCTTTATAATAACCAGGAAGGTCAGGTTCAGCTACAGAGGCCTTGAACTTCTGAGTCCTGAGCTGTAAAGGAATAGAATACAAAGGGCTGGGCAGCCCTGTCCACGAGTCAAGTCACACTGAACTTGCCTGATCTTGAAAGATAAAAAATCTGGTTAGTTTGGGGGATGGGAGAGGGCTGGCCCTCCCCCCACCTACCTGCACAACTCTTAGTACAGGCTCTGTCCACATGACAAGGAACCTGGAATGCCTCCATATGAACAATATCTAAGCTCCCTTCCCATTCCACTTCATCATACCTCTTTCTAATAAACAACTACCTCTTAGCATCCAGAGTACCTTTCAGGAGACAGCAGTGGTCTGGAGGTGAGGCTGAGGAAAGAGGGCCAAAGGCACAGAGGCTTAAGAACTATCTCTGTTGGTATAGTGCTGGCCTGGAATACAGGAGTCCCAACTTCCATCACCATCAGCAGTTCTGAAACCAAGTGTGGCAGCACATGCCTGAAATCCAACACTTGGGAGGTGGAGACAAAAGGATCAGAAGATGTTCAAGGCCATCCTTGGGCAACATTGCAATTTTGAGGCTAGACTGCTAGAACAGGAGGAGGAAGAGGAGGATGAGAAGGAGATAGGGAGGAGGAGGAGGAGGAGGAGGAGGAGGAGGAGGAGGAGGAGGAGGGAGGAAGACAGTTCACTGTCCACTGTTCCTGCAAAGTTCCCTGAAAGGAAACATTGTCAACAATGAGTCCCCATGTCAGCTCGTGCAGTCTCCCCTCCGTACTGTCTGTGTAGAAATAAAAATTAACTGTCCATCGAGAAGCGCGAGAGCCGTGACCTTTTCCCCTTGATTTATTATATTTATTTTTTTATTTTTATTTTCAAGGGAAGTATCTGCCAGCCCTGGGTATTAGAGTCCCTTTTAACTTCCTCTGGGTGTCCATGCCCTGATGTCCTTCCTCCCATTCCAGAAGACAGACTTTTTATTGACACATAAAAATGACACAGTTTTATGGCCTACTATGTAATGTGTTGGCTCATGTATACACTGTGTAATTTTCACATCAGGGTAAGTGTATTGATCTCATGACTTATAACTTCTTTGTGGTAAAAATCATCTAAAGTTCTTTTAGTTAGCATATATATATATATATATATATTACATACATATATATACATATATATAGAATGCATACATAGAATGTTATCATAATCTAAACTCATTGTAAGGTGCAATGGAATACACTTATTTGTTCTAACTGGAACTTTATACCAATTGACTAATTTTCACCCTTTTCTCAGCCCCTGGAAACCAATATTCTCTTTGGACTTTTATGAAATAAATATTTTGAGGTTCTACATATGAAGGAAATTATGTGACACTATGAAATTCATCTTTCTATGTCTGGCATGTGGTGAGATTTTTTATTACTCTCATCGTTATCTATTGAGTCAGGTTTTACTCTATTGCCATGGCTGGCCTGAAACTTGCTATGTAGCCCACGCTGGACCTCAACTCTCAATTCTCCTTACACATTTTATGTTTTGATACAGTACATCATATAAACATGAAAGTATGTGTGTAGACCTGGGGAGCCTTACCAAGAGTGGTGTATTCTGATATATTTTGTTCTAATTTGCTCCCTTTTTTTTTTCCTTTTAATGATGGTTTTGAGCCACAAAATTGATTTTATTACCGACGATTGAAAATGTTGCCTTGAGCATAAACTCCACACTTGGAGACAATTTTGCATTTAAAGTAGCAACAGGAATAATGCTGGACAGACAATATGTGTTGAGTAAACACTTGTTAAGCTCTAAACTTTTAAGGAACCAATAATTCCCGTAGCTAAAGACTGTCTTAGAAACTCTCCAATTTGTTTTGTGTGGATAAGATCAGCCTAATTGCAAACCCCAGGAAAGAGATAATTCATACACATAAAACTGTATGTTGATACCTGTTTTGAATTTAGAACTGTAATTCTGATGTAAAACAAAGCAAATAGGTTTCATTAACAGACATGAGCTAAATGTCTGTCCTGTGCTGTGTACTGTTCTCAGGTTACAAATATAGACACAAATGAGTCCCAGTGCCGGTCCTGAAGGAACTGGGGTATAACAGGAGATGTGAAGTAAGAATTTGATGCAGACAAGCAAGGTACAGGCTGCCAGGGAGGGAGGTGAGGTGTCTAGTCAAATCTTGTCGAGAAGGTAGAATGGTTCCCTTGGAGCTACCTCAAGAATAGTAGCCAGTTAGGAGAGTAAACACAGGAGAGTGGTCTCAGCAGAGGAAACATCTTCCAAGCTGCGACAGTCACAATTGATTATCTACCATGCAATTAGCCCTATGTGTAACAATTCTGGCTGCCCTGGAACTCACTTTGTAAACCAAACTGGCCTCCAATTCACAGAGATCTGCCGGCCTCTGCCTCCTGGGTGCTGGGATCAAAGGCATGTGCCACCACTTCCTGATTGAGTCCCGTGTTTCTGACAGCCAGTGCTTCCCTTATTTTAGGAGGGAAATGGACAGTTCACTGTGACTCTTTAACTCAAGGGTGTGATAAACACTTTTGTCAACTTGACACAATCCAGAATCACCTGGGAAGAGTGCTTCAAGAAGGGACTGTCTACTTTGGGTTGGCCTATGGGCATGTCTCTTCGGTTAATTAAGATGAGAGGACCCAGTCTGAATGTTGGCACTATTCCAAGAGCTAGGCCCTGGAGTCTATAAGAGTGTAGAGCATAAGTAAGCAAGTGAGTAAAATGACCAGGCATATACGCTCATCTGCTCTTGATGACCGATATGACGTGACCAGCTGCTCTCTTGCTACTGTGACTTCCCTGCAATAATGGACTGTCACCTGGAATGAAGCCACTTTCTTCCCTAAGTTGCAATTTGTCAGTGAATTTTCTCACAACTACAGAGATGGAGCTAGAACAAAGCAAAATCCTCTAACATGAACCAATCATGGTGGTTCCAGTATCCTTGCCAATCTCTGACTTAGAAATTGCCAAAACGACACCAGTCTAGCCAATGAGATCTGAGAGAATATCCTCAGGGAATAGTATTTGGGAAAGCAGTCATGAGAAGAAATTCATGTTAATAAACTGCCTTTTCCTCTGCTGGATTCTTTTTTTATTATGTTTGTAGAACACTTGCCTGGGATACAGCCATCTTGGAATCATGAGGTAACCTAGTTAAGAGCTTGCCAATCAAAATGATAGGAAGACAAGTGTTGGGAGAGATGTTGGGTCCCAGCCCCCATGGGGTCTCCATGAGTTGCTTGTCAGCCAATAATCACAGGTGCATCCTGTTCTCTAGTCCTAGCTTATAGCCCCGGCCTTGCCCTATTGGCATCAACATCTAGTAAGAGGAAAACACAGGCTCTTACACCTGGGGTTTTTCCACTGTGTTGTAAGTCTGTATACAAGGCTGCTCCCTCCCTGCAAAAAGCCACATGCACATAGCACAAGTGGCCGGAAGGCTCTGCTTTGAACTAAATCTCCAGGCTTTTGCCAGATACTAGGACTTAGTCATGCTGTGGATGCCACAAGTGGAGGTTCCATTAGACTTAGTCGTGGCACGGACACCACAGACAAGTGTGTTGCTCAGCTTTCCATCCCTATGATGAAAATACCCAAGATGATTAGCTTCCAAGGAAGAAAATTCAGTTTTGCCTCATAGTTTCAGAGGTTTCAATCCATGGTTGTGTAGCTCAGCACAGTATATCATGGTAGGCACATATGTCGATGGAGGCAGCTTATCTTATGGTGTCTGGGACTTGAGAGGGAAGAATCAGAATCCCAATATTCCCTTCAAGGACACACCTTAATAGCTTACCTTCTCTTCACTAGGTCCTACTTTCCAAAAGTGTCTCAGGTTGGTGACCAAGCTCTTAATATCCCTTAATATATAGCTCTCTGGAGGACACTTATAAAATCCAAACCCTGACAACAAAGGACCTCGATGACCTTGATAAATAGATGAATTGATCAAATAAAGGTACTGTATCCCAGACATGATGTCAGTAAGCTGATAGATTTTTCTGTATTATAAAAATCAATTGAACCAGGGTTTTATGTTGGTTATAGTCAAAATTAAATTGAACTAATGCAGAAGCTGTGGAAAGAGGAAAGTCTATGTTCCTACAGAGCAGGAATTGGGGTTCAGGAAGGAATACTGGGGTGAGCAGTATTTTTTTTTTTAACTGAGAATGGTAGGTGGAAGGATGGGGGAAGATGAGTGGTGGTGTGTCAGAACACAGTGCTTCTGAGTGCTTGTGAGGAAACTCCAAGACAACAAGTCTTGTGACCTTGGTTTCTTCACAACACGGAATTGTTCTTGGAATGTGTTTTCATTCTCCTCCTGGGTGCAGCAGATAACAACAGTGTGTTTACTTCAGATTACTCATTAATCCTTGCTAGTGTTAACCTTTATATGCCTCTGGAAAAACATGGTTTTTGCCATGTGTGGCTTATCCTTGTGACTATATAAAGTTTGAACTCATGAGTACCTTACTCATGTAACCTTTCTTAACCTCCAGAGTGATTGTCTGAGGCTCTGAATAAAGTTGGCTATTTCGTGAGACTAGTCCACCTCGTTTATTGGCTCCATTCTCCCAGGTTACACTGCTTCTAGGGAAGTGACAGCGGTGAGTTTATCAAAGCTAAGGATATTTGAAAAAGCCATATACAGACCTACTGTTCTGTAACTCTAATTAAAACATCGATTTCTAAAAGTGTGCTCAGGTGTGATGGCAAACACCTTTAATCCCAGCACTCAGGAGACAGAAGCAGGAGGATCTCTGCGAGTTTGAGGCTAACCTGGTCTACATAACAAGCTCTAGGATATCTGGGACTACATAGAAAGACCTGTCTCAAATACATAAATAAAAGTGAAGGGAGGTATCCTGTATAAGTGGATAATGTTACTCCCAATGAAAGACCCCTGGAAGGCTCAGGCCCCCCAGGATCTCGGTCCAGGACCTCGGTCACCCAATCACCAGGCGGAGTCAAAAGCTTGATGCAAACTGTACGAAGCTTTATTATAGTTGTTTAACGAGCTAACCCCATGTTAGCTCAGGTCTTTCTTCCACCCACTATGGCAGATGGCTAGAAAAGACAGCTTGAACCGGCTGCAGAGAGATCGTATAGGGCAGCGTAAGGGGAGTCTCTAGGGGTATGCACAGGCTCAGGATTGGTGTGCCTCCAGGCTTAGAGGGCTTGCCCTGTGTTGATTGGTCAACTGGTTGTAATGGCCCATAGGCCCTCCCAGGGTGGTTGCAGTGCTCTGCACGTCATTGCTGTGCACTTGTCCGTAAAGCACACCCAGAGTCGTAAAACATGGCACCACCAGCTAACTTCTGATTGGTTCCTTGCCACGAGGCAGGCATCTGACTTTCTAGTGACTAACTTCTGATGGGTTCCTTGTCATGAGACAGGCATCTGACCTCTAAGTGACCAAGGCAGGTTTATGGCAAGCACGTGTTTGGCTGTTATGGCTGCCAAAAGGGAAGCTGGTTCCTTCAATAGTATCAGCTATGAATCCTTCCTGGGGAGTGGGGTTTAGAATGCTATTTTTAAAAAGTCGATGGCTGCCTGGTGGTGGTGGTACACACCTTTAATCCTAGCACAAAGGAGACGGAGACAGGCAGATCCTGTGAGTTAGAGGCCAGCCTGGTCTATAGAGTGAGTTTCAGTATAGCCAAGACTACAGACAGAAACCCTGTTTCAAAAAACAAAAGTAGTTGGTTATTCCCATAACTGGCCTGCCACTATTGCACCAGTAGGACCATCTTTTCCTGGCAGGTTGATATTGTAGCTCACATAATTCACAACTGGCTAAGACCATTGACAACTACTACTCCTTTCCCCTCTGAAGTCTTCATAGCCCCTTCCCACAGTGCCAGGGACCAAAAACTATCTAGTAGAAAGTTTCTTGGGGTCCAAACCTCCGGCTCCATCTTTCAGAAACTGAACCTCCATTGTCTTGCAGATGCTGGTGGAATTGCCGGCTGGATGGCATGGCCTCAGTGGAGAATGTCTCCTAGTTTGCATTAGAACAGGACTAGACCCTGAATGTGCTGCACCTGTGCTGAGGGCTTGATCTACGTGCCTAGAGATTTTTTAGATGTGCCTCTAGGGTTAAAAGAATGGCTTAATAGGATATGGTCTCTGTGTTCATGGACGGACGGTTAGAAAGCTGTTTAGGAGGATGATAGAATAAACTGGAGTCTCCAGTTTCCAGATGAACTGAGAGCCCTCCTGAAATGGCAGGATGCCTGTGTCTGATCTTTATTGCTGTTGGGTAGCTAGGCGTTTCCATATCCACACACCCCCACTCAGGACTGGACCCATGGATGTTCAGATGGCTCCAATCACAGCCCCCAAGGACATCAGTTCAGAATAGATAGCCTTTGTAGCGTGGGACTGATGCAAGCCAGATCATGGCACCACAGCCACAAAATCTACCCAGCAGAAAAGAATATTCTAGCTCAGTTCAGCTTGATTTCTCCATGTCCTGCAACCAAAGTGTATGTTGTCTTCAGCAATAGCTTCTTACCATCTAGTTCTGAGAGACAACAAGAACATTAGCAATAGCCTGTATTGTTTTGGGGCCTCTGGGGCCTCAATGACCAACAACTTATAAGGACGTAGCCCTCATTTGGACCTCTGATTTTTGTTTAATAAAATCCATGGCTCCTGGTGAAGGGACCAGCTCCCCATTTCCGCAGCCATAACAGCTGAACACGTGCTTGTCTGACCTTGTCTTAGTCACTAGGTGGTCAGATGCCTGCCTTGTGGCAAGGAACCAATCAGAAGTTAGCTGGTGGTGCTATGCTTTATGGCTCTGGGTGTGCTTTACGGACAAGTGCACAGCAATGACGTGCAGAGCACTGCAACCACCCTGGGAGGGCCTATGGGCCATTACAACCAGTTGACCAATCAACACAGGGCAAGCCCTCCAAGCCTGGAGGCACACCAATCCTGAGCCTGTGCATACCCCTAGACACTCCCCTTACACTGCCCTATAAGATCTCTTGGGAGACCCTAGGAGCCGTCTTTTTCTAGTCATCCGCCATGGCAGGTGGGTGAAAGACCCGGGCTAACATGGGGTTAGCTCGTTAAATAAAGCCTCGTGCAGTTTGCAGCAAGCTCTCGAATCTGCCTGGTGATTGGGTGACCACGAACGTGGCCTGGGACCCCGGAGACTTCAGTTTTCAGGGGTCTAACACTATAAACGTGGTCAAAAGTCCATGACTAGGGAGATCATAGTGGTGTCGGGGGGACCTACAACTCTTCTTTTTTTTTTTTTTTTTTTTTTTGAGACAGGGTTTCTCTGTGGCTTTGGAGGCTATGCTGGAACTAGCTCTTGTAGACCAGGCTAGTCTCGAACTCATAGAGATCCACCTGCCTCTGCCTCCTGAGTGCTGGGATTAAAGGTGTGTGCCACCAACGCCTGGCACAACTCTTCTTTTTAAAAAACATGGTAAAACTACCTTCTGAATATTTATGCTGGTAGATTACTGCTGCTTTTAGCCTTGATCAGAGAAAGCTTCTGCTTACCATGGATAACAGTTAATGCAGAGGCTTATAACTGGCCAAAGTGCTGAGAATCAGTGATTGTTGAATGCTCATCCCTAAACAGGACATTTATATCACCCCCTCTAGAGCTCAGGGAGCATCTCAGGAGGAAGAAGAAAAAATGTAAAAAGCTGGAGGAAAGGAAGAGTTATGAAATGCTTTACTGTGGACATGGCATCACTGTTGTACCCATGAACTCATACCAGCTGTGGTGCCTGGATAAAACAATGATAAAAAATGTGACCACGAGGCTGAGGGTGGTAGCATATGACTGTTATGTCAGCACTGAGGATCCTGAGGCAAGAGGGCCTTGAGTTCAAAAAAATTCAGGGGACATAGATAGGCTCAACTCAAAAAGAAAAACCTTGATAAGGGCTGAGGATCCAGCTCAGTGGTCCAGCTCTATGTGCCTGGCATGCATATGAGGCCCTCAGTTCAATGCTTAGCACCATTAAAAACAAAATAAAAATCTCTGTAATATCTAATATCACCAAAGAGAAAAATCAATTTGCTTGTTGCTAATAGAAATGCAACATAAATGTATGGTAGACAGTTTGACAAAAATCTGTACAACCCAAATGACAAATTCATGTGGCCACAGTCATCCTGATACCCAAGCCACACAAAGATTTAACAAAGATTCAACAAAGAATTACAGACCAATTTCCCTAATGAACATTGATGCAAAAATACTCAGTAAAATACTCACAAACAGAACCCAAGAACACATCAAAAAGATCATCTACCCTGAACAAGTAAGCTTCATCCCAGAGATGCAGGGATGGTTCAACATACAACAATCTGTCAGTGTAATCCACCATTAAACAAACATGATCATCTCAATAGATGCTGAAAAAACCTTTGACAAAATCAAACACCCTTTCATGATAAAAGTCTTGGAGAGATCAGGAATATAAAGGGCATACCTAAACATAATAATGGCAATTTACAGCAAGCCTATAGCCAACATCAAATTAAATGGAATGAAACACAAAGCAATCCCACTAACATCAGTAACAAGACAAGGTTGTCCACTCTTTCCATATCTATTCAATATAGTACTTGAAGTTCTAGATAGAGCAATAAGACAGCAAAAGGAGATCAACGGATATAAATTAGAAGGAAGAAGTCAAAGTATTGCTATTTGCAGATGATAAGTATATAAAAGCAGCCCCCAAAATTCTATCAGGAAACTCCTAAAATGGATAAACACCTTCAGCAAAGTGGCTGGATACAAGATTAATTAAAAAAAAAATCAGTAGCCCCTTGATAAACAAATGACAAACAGGCTGAGAAAGAAACCAGGGAAGCAACACCCTTCACAATAGCCATAAATAATATAAAATATCTTAGGTTAACTCTAACCAAACAAATGAAAGACCTGTATGATAAAAACTTCAGGTGTTTGAAGAAAGTAATTGAAGAAGATATCAGAAGATGAAAAGATCTCCCATGCTCAAGGATCAGTAGTATTAACACAGTAAAAATGGCCATCCTATCAAAAGCAATCTACAATTCAATACAATCCCCAACAAATTTCCAACATATTTCTTTACAGACCTTGAAAAAACAGTACTCTGTTTCATATGGGAAAACAAAAAACTCAGGATAGCAAAAACAATCCTATACAATAAAAGAACGTCTGGAGGTATCACTGTCCCTGGTTTCAAGCTCTACTAGAGAGCTGTAGTAATAAAAACAAGATATTGACATAAAAACAGACACACTGATCAATGGAATTGAAATGAAGACCAAGCAGTAAATCCACATACCTATGGATACCTGATTTTTGATAAAGAAGCCTGAAATATACAATGGAAAAAAGAAAGCATCTTCAACAAATGGTGCCAATATAATTGGATGTCACTATGTAAAAGAATGCAAATAGATTCATATCTATCACTCTGCATAAAGCCTAAGTCCAAGTAGATCAAAGACCTCAACATAAAACCAGATACACTGAACATGATAGAAGAGGAAGTGGGGAGCCTCAGTACCACAGGAGGCAACTTTCTGAACAGAACACCAATACTAAAGACATTAGTGTTAGATCAATAATTAATAAATGGGACCTTATGAAACTGAAAAGCTTCTGTAAGGCAAAGGGCACTGTCAATAAGACAAAATGTCAGCCCACAGAATGGAAAAATATTTTTAATGTGGGATAATGTTCTTGTACACTGTAAAGAGTTGTCATTCATATTGAGTTCATAAAACACTTATTGACCACTAGCCAGGCAGGAAGTATAGGCAGAGCTACCAGACTAGGAAAATTCTGGGAAGAGGAAAGGCAGAGACACAGTCTCCAGCCAGACATAGAGGAAGCAAGATGAGAATGCCTTACAGAGAAAAGGTAACAAGCCATGTGGCTACACATAGATAAGAATTATGGGTTCATTTAAGTTTTAAGAGTTGGTTAGTAATAAGTCTCTGTGTGTTTATTTGGGATTAAATGGCTGTGGGACTGGATGGGACAGAAACCTGTCTACAGATTTTCACCAACTCCACATCTGACAAAGGACTAATTTCCAAAATCTATACAGAACTCAAGAAATTAGACATCAACAAACCAAATAATCTAATTTAAAAATGGGATACATATCTAAACAGAGAATTCTTAACCAAGGAATCTCAAATGGCTGAGAAACACTTAAAATAATGTTCAACATCCTTAGCTATCAGGGAAATGCAAATCAAAACTACTTTGAAATTCCATCTTATCAGAACAACTAAGATCAGAAACACAAGTGATAGCTTATGCTGGCAAGGATGTAGAGCAAGGGGAACACTCTTCCACTGCTGGTGGGAGAATCAATAAGGTGGTTTCACAGAAACTTGGGAGTCCCTCTACTCAAGACCCAGCTATACCAATCTTAGGCATATATCCAAAGGATTATCCATTCTGTCACAAGGACACTTGCTCAACTATGTTTATAGCAGCTTTACTCATAATAACCAGAAACTAGAAACAACCTAGATGTTCCTCAACTGAAGAATGAATGAAGAAAATGTGGTACATTTACACAATAGAATATTACTCACTGTTAAAGCAATGACATCATGAAATTTTCAGGCAAATGGATGAACTGGAAAAAGTCATCCTAAGTGAGATAACCCAGACCCAGAAAGACAAACATGGTCTGTACTCACTCATAAGTGGATACTAACTGTAAAGTAAAATATAATCATGCCATGGTCCACAGAGAGGGTTAAGTAAAAAGGAGGGCTCAAGGGCAGGGAGGGGGGGCCGCGGGGTGCAAGGATCTCCCTGGGAAGGGGAAATAGAATAGATTTCCAAGGTGGATTGGAGGCAGGTGTGGTTGGAAACTGGAGGGATCAGGTTGGGGGATGGGATACTGGGAGAAACCACTGGAATTGGGGGACATCGAGGGGGCAAGGTGATACCTAGTGCAATGGAAATTCCATGGAATCTACAGGAGAAACCCTAGCAAAGGCTCCTAGTAATGGAGGACACAGAGCCTGAACTGGCCATCCTCTGTAACCAAGCAAGGCCTCAAGTAGAGGAATTGGGACACCAAGCCAGCCACAACACCTTCAACCTACAGCTTGTCCTGTCTGCAGAGTGTTCTGGGACTGGAGCCTAGAAGAACTGTCATCAAAGACACCAGAGAGACTTCATCCAGCAGCTAATGGGAGAAGAAGCAGAGTCCCACAGCCAAACATTAGGACATTAGGCGGAGCTCAGGGAGTTCTGTGGAGGAGAGGAGGAGGGAGCGGAGAAACCAGAGGGGTCAGGAGTACCATGAGAACACAGCCCACAAAATCAACTGACCTGGACTCATGGGTGCTCACAGAGATCAGGGAGCCTGTAGGAGTCTAAGCAAGGTCCTCTACATATAGGTTATGGCTGAGTATCTTGGTGTTCTTGTGGGACTCCTAACAGTGGGAAAAGGGGCTGTCTCTGAGTCTTTTGCCTGTGTGTGGGACATTTTTCCTCCTACTAGATTGCCTCATCCAGTCTTGACATAATGGTATGTGCCTGGTCATATTGTGGCTTGTTATGCTGTGTTTTGTTGATATCTCTGGGACACCGGCTCTTTTCTGAGGGGAGATGGGGGTGTGGATCTTGGGAAGAAGGGAGCAGGAGGCTTGGGGGAGAGAAGGAAGGGGAAACTGTGGTCGGGATAGAATGTATAAGAGAAGACTAAAACAAAATACAAATAAATAAATAAATGAATAAATAAATAAATAAGAGAAGTATCTGAGAGAACCAAATGAAAGCAAACCACTAAGCAGTGTTCCCCTGTGGTCTCTGCTTCAGTTCCTACCTCTGGGTTCCTGCCTTGGCTTCTCTCAGTAATGGACTATAACCTGTAAGCTAAAAAAAACTCTTTTTCTCCCCAGGTTGCTTTTGGTCAGTGTTTTATCACAGTAATAAAAACCAAACTAGAACGTCTACAAAAGGTGTACACATGGATATGGTTATCAAATTCTCTCGAAAGAAGTTCTGCTTAATAAACTGTTATATTCATCTTAAGTTATTTGCAGCCATTAAAAAGAATAAAGCAATCCAGTATGTTTTAAAAGGGAGGTGTAGTGATATAGTGAGAGGTGGGGCCTCACGCACACTGAGGTGGTTTGGCGTCTGGTGCTGGTGGGCCAAGTCTCTTCCTTACTGTTAAGGAGCATAGCATGGGTCCCTAGCTCGGAATTCATATGTATACCTCAGAATGCTGGGTCTAAGCTGTAGATTTTATCAACACAAATTCCCTGAGGTGGAAGATGTAGTGATGGTGAATGTAAGATTCATTGTTGAGATGGGAGCTTATGTCAGCTTGTTGGAATACAATAACATTGAAGCCATGATTCTTCTTAGTGAAATATCCAGAAGATGTATCCGTTCTAAAACAAACATTGGCAGAAATAAATGTGCAGTTGTCATTAGAGTGGACAAAGAAAAAGGATATATTGATTGGTCAAAAAGAAGTTTCTCCAGAGGAAGCAATCAAATATGAAGACAAAGTCACAAAATCCAAAACTGTTCATGGCGTTCTTTGCCATGTTGTTATACCAAGGATGAGCAACTGGAAAGCCTGCTCCAGAGGACTGCCTGGGTCTTTGATGACAAGTACAAGAAACCTGGATATGGTGCTTATGATGCCTTTAAGTCTGCAGTCTTGGACTAGTTGGGTAGTTTAGATTTGAATGAAAATGAACATTAACAATATCAATAGGCGTTTGACACCACACATTGTCAAAATTCGAGCAGATATTCAAGTAGCTTGCTATGGTTATGAGGGAATTGCTGCTGTACAGGAAAAAACCCTGAGAACAGGTTTGAATTGTCTACAGAAACCATGCCCATCAAGATTAACCTAATAGCTCCACTCAGGTATGTGATGACAACAATGACGCTAGAGAAAACAGAAGGCCTCTCTGTTCTCAATCAGGCTGTGGAAGTCATGAAGAGAAGATTGAAAAGAAGAGGGATGTGCTCAGAGCTCAGATGGAGCCCAAAGGGATTAATGACATGTGCCACCACATGCTTGGTTTAAAAGTTATTTTTTAAAAGAGTTTTCTAAACATCAGTCCTGGGTGAGGACTGATTGCTCAACACATTAGCCTGTGGGGAAATTTCATGTACAGACCATAATAGGAAATGAGGAAAGCCTCCTAGTAAGGAGGATGGATAAGATTCACCAACAGTAAAATCTATAAAACAATAAAAACATAACATTGAAGTCTTAGTGTCAGGAGAGACAAATTTCAGCAATAAAGCAGGAAGTTCAGACATAGAAGTTTTCACAAGGATTTTAGTACATAATAAAGATATCTCTATATAAAGAGATAAGATTTTTTCAATATATGGTAGAAGAATAATTGATTAGCAATTTAAGGAGGAAAGAGAGAATTTAGGGTCTCTTTATATGCTGCGAATTATAATTCCATTTGATTTGAATATTAAGCACATCTAAAACTGTAAAGTCCTGGAGAAAATAGCATTAAATGTTTATCAAAACAATGAAATCTTGATTTGTCTTACCATAGAGAAAAGACTAAAAAGTACTTGACTTACATAAAACTTGGTGGAAAAAACAGTTCATAAGCAACACCAAAATTAAACACAAGCAACATATTAGAAGATACATTTATACAACATACACTAGAAAAGATTAATACTGTTATCTTGAGAATTCACATAGGTCAACAAAAATCCCATGAACACATTATCTGATAAGTGAGCAAACTACTAATAAACAAAATATTTCACAAATGAATAAGCAGTAGACATTTGCAAAGCATTTGTATTAGTCAGGATTCTCTAGAGTAACAGAGTTTATAGAATGAACATGTATATATACATATATAGGTATATATGTATACACACATATATATGTGCGATTTATTAAAAATGACTTATAGGCTATGGTCCAGCTAATCAACAATGGCTTCCTTCAAATGGAAGTTCCAAGGATCCAGTAGTTGTTCAGTTCATGAGACTGGATGTCTCAGATAGCCTTCAGAATATAATAGAATCCTGAAGAAATAGGCTCTAATGTTAGCAAAGCAATGGACTTGCTAGTGAGAGCAAGAGCAAGCAGGCAAAGAGAGAAGCTTCCTTCTTCCATGTCCTTTATATAGGCTTCCAGCAGAAGGCAAATTGGGGATGGGTCTTCCCACCTCAAAAGATCTAGATTAAAGGTGTCTCTTCCCATCTCAATGATCCAAGATCTGGATTAGAAGTGATTCTTCCCACATCAAATTAAGCAAAAATCACTCACTGGTGTGACCCTCACTTTGGGGGTTTTAGTTCCAGATATAGTCAAGTTGGCAGCTAAGAATAGCCATCACAACATCCATCTTTACTAGTTACTAAGACGAAGCAGATTAGAAGCATGGTATTTCTTTTACTGAATTAACACGCTCTCAAATTAAAATGCTTGTCAATCCCTTCATTTTAAGATATTAGTGATAGCTATATTCATTCTGAGTCGTATTTATAAATTAATATTCTTGAATAGAAAAGTAGTAGTCATAAAAATGTTCGGACCCTTACAACTAATAAATCTCTGTTAGATAATTAATCAGGATAGAAACCTGAAGTCATAGCCAAAGCCCATGATCCCATCTCCACATGTCTCCCTAAATTAGGCCTTCCTGGACCATATTCCTATGCTTCTGCTATCCAGTAACAACAAGCATGAGTCATATGCATCAGTCTGTTCTCCACAAGCAAATAAACTCCTTAAGAGACACTCTGTCTACCCTGCTTCCCACAGTACCCCAGATCTCAGGATGGTGCCTGATACAATGTAGGAGCCCAAATTCTAGTCAATGAATTTATGAACATAAAGAACAATTTTTTTCTCAGCTAAGCTTGAAGCTTTCATGTCTCAAAGGAAGTCTTATCTCAACTCACATTTGCTTTACAGGTATTTATTGGTTGCTGTGAAATAATCCTTTTGTACATTGTGAATATGTATTGCTCTCATTGGTTTAATAAAAGGTTAACTGGCCTATAGCTAGGCAGGAAAAGGTTAGACAGGAGAACAGGACTGAGAGAATGTTAGGAGACAGGCAGGAGGGGTGGTATGGGGGGAGAAGCATGATGAACATGCCATGATGTGCTAAAAAAAAAAAAAGGTACCACATCGTGGTAGAGCATAGATAAGAAATATGGGTTAATTTAGATATAAGAGCTAGTTAGTTAACAAGCCTAAGTTATCAGCCAAGTGTCTGCAATTAATAAGTCTCATTGCGGGTTATTTGGGAGCCGGCTGGTGAGAGAGACTTAAATGGCAGGACAAAAACCTCTGACTACAAAAGGTGACCAATATCTGGGGCTAAAGAAATAAGAAAACAAAAGGAGATCAAGGGGATACAAACTGGAAAGGAAGAAGTCAAGCTTTCACTGTTTTCAGATGATATGATAGTCTACATAAGTGAACCAAAAAACTCTACCAGGGAACTCCTACAGCTGATAAACACCTTCAGCAAAGTGGCAGGATACAAGATTAACTAAAAAAAAAAAAATCAGTAGCCCTACTATATATGGATGATAAATGTGCTGAGAAAGAAATCAGATAAACATCACCCTTTACAATTGCCACAAACAACAAAAAATACCTTGGGGTAATGCTAACCAAAAAAATAAGACCTGTACTGTAAGAATTTTGAGTCTCTAAAGAAAGAAATTAGAGAAGATACTAGAAAATGGAAAGATCTCCCATGCTCTTGGATAGGTAGGATCAACATACTAAAAATGGCAATCTCGCCAAAAACAATCTACAGATTCAATGCAATCCACATCAAAATCCCAACACAATTCTTCACAGACCTTGAAAGAACAATTCTCAACTTTATATGGAAAAACAAAAGACCCATGATAGCCAAAACAACCCTGTACAATAAAGGAACTTCTAGAGGCATCACCATCCCTGACTTCAAACTCTGTTACAGAGCAATAGTCCTGAAAACAGCTTGGTATTTGCACAAAAATAGACAGGTAGACCAATGGAATAGAGTTGAAAACCCTGATATTAACCCACACACTTATGAACACCTGATTTTTGACAAACAAACTAAATTTACACGATGGAATAAAGAGAGCATCTTCAACAAATAGTGCTGACATAACTGGATGCTATCATGTAGAAGACTGCAGATAGATCCATGTCTATAGCCATGCACAAAACTTAAGTCCAAATAGATCAAAGACCTCAACATAAAACCAGCCACACTGAACCTATTAGAAGACAAAGTAGGAAATACCCTTGAATTAATTGGTATAGGAGACCCCTTCCTGAACATAACACCAGTAGCACAGACACTGAGATCCACAATTAATAAATGGGACCTCCTGAAACTGAAAAGCTTCTGTAAGGCAAAGGACACAGTCAACAAGACAAAACTACAGCCCACAGACTTGGAAAAGATATTCACCAACCCCACATCTGACAGAGTGCTGATCTCCAAAATATACAAAGAACTCAAGAAGCTAGTCTCCAAAACACCAAATAACCCAATTAAAAAGTGGGGTACAGAACTAAATAGACAATTCTCAATAGAGGAATCTAAAATGGCTGAAAGACACATAAGAAAGTGTTCAACATCCTTAGCCATCAGGGAAATGCAAATCAAAACAACTCTGAGATACCGTCTTATACCTTCAGAATGGCTAAAATCAAAAACACCAATGACAGTTTATGCTGGAGAGGTTGTGGAGAAAGGGGAACACTCCTCCACTGCTGGTGGGAGTGCCAACTCATACAGCCACTTTGGAAATCTGTATGGTGATTCCTCAGAAAAATGGGAATCAGTCTACCACAAGATCCAGCCATTCCACTCTTAGGCATATACACAAAAGAAGCACATTTCTACAAGGGCATCTGTTCAACTATGTTCATAGCAGCATTATTTGTAATAGCCAGAACCTGGGAACAACCTAGATGCCCCTCAACTAAAGAATGGATATAGGAAATGTACATTTACACAATGGAGTACTTATTCAGCAGGGGGGAAAAAAAAGTAATGGAATCTTGAAATTCACAGGCAAATGGATGGAACTAGAAGAAACCATTCTGAGCGAGGTAGCCCAGTCACAAAAAGACAGGCATTGTATGCACTCACTCATATGTGGATTTTAGACATAGAGTAAAGGATTGCCAGCCTGCAGCCCAAGCTGCTGGAGAGACTGGTAAACAAGGAGGACCCTAAGAGAGACATACAAGGTCCCCTGGAAAAGGGGAAAGGGACAAGATCTCCTGAGCAAATTGGGAGCATGTGGGGAGGGGAGAGGGAACTAGGAGAATGAGAAGGGGAGAAGAGGAGGGGTGAGGAAGACATGATGGGCCAGGGACATTGAGTTGGGTGAAGAACAGAAGAGAGCAAGATAAGAGATAATATAATAGAGGGAGACACTATAAGTTCAAAGAGAAATCAGGCACTAGGGAAATGTCTGGAGAGCTACAAAGATGACACCAACTAACAATCTAAGCAACAGAGGAGAGGCTGCCTTAAATGCCCTCCCCTGATAATGAGATTGATGACTAATTCATATGCCATCCTATAGCCTTCATCCAGCAGCTGGTGGAAGTAGAAGCAGACACTCACAGCTAAACCTTGAACTGAACTGAAATCCAGATGCAGAGGAGGAGGAGTGATGAGCAAAGGGGTCCAGACCAGGCTGGTGAAATCCACAGAAACAGCTGACCTAAACAAAGGGAAAACTCTTGGTCCCCAGACTGATAGCTGGGAAACCAGCAAGGGACTGATTCATACCTCCTGAATTTGGGTGTCAGTGAGAATTTGGAAATCTATGGGGCATCTGGTAGTGGATCAGTACTTATTGCTACCATAGGAATGGACTTTAGGAGCCCATCCCACATGGAGGGATACTCCCTGAGCCTAGACACAAGAGGGTTGGCCTAGGCCCTATCCCAAAGAATATGACAGACTTTGAAGACCCCCTACATAAGGCCTCACCCTCCCTGAGGAGCAGAAAGGGTATGGGATAGGTAGGGTGTTAGTTGGGGGGGGCAGGGAAGGAGGAGAGAGAGAGGGACCTGGAATTGACATGTCAAATAATTTTCTTTCTAATAAAAAAAAGGAAAAAACTAAACCTAAAAAACTACAGGACAGGTGACATATATTTTACCTGCTCAAACATAAAACAAAAAAAAATCAGCTTTGGCTGACTTGTGTACAACACACAGTCTATAATTATATTAATGCAAATATGTATGTTACTTTTGAAAGTTTATGTATTTTCAGACCATGGGGACCAGACACCAATAAAAACAAATGACCCAGGTGATCCAACATCTCAGAACACCTCTGTTGAAATTTCCTTAGAGATCTGCATCTAGAACAACTTCAAGACTGATAACTGCGATGGTCCAGCCTTCCAGACTACTACAAACAGGACTTGGCCATTATCCTGATGTATTTCAGGTTCCCCCAAAATGCCAGTGCCCCCAGACAATAGGAAACAGCCTAGAAAAAAACAATGCCCACATTCCCAAGGGATAGATTATGTATGTTTGTCATTATTTATGGAGGGTTGGTTACAAGTTGTTATTGGTCATGGTCAAGGAAAAAGCTAAACAAAGGAGCTTAGATTAGGGATCTCTTTTCTGAAAAGAAAAAAGGGGGGATATAGAAATGACAGAATAAATGGGTAGATTATTGAATCTAGTTTTAAACTAATAAAAACAACTACTAGTCTTAAATATTTTATATTGATATGGATTTTGGTTAATTGATATAATTTTAAAGTTATTTTGTTATACTGTGTATGTTTCTACTCTTGTTTGGGATATTGTGCTTATGCAGCTCATTAAAAATATATTATATAATTAAGAAATACAGCATAGTATTTAGTCATCTATAATAAAGTTGTAGTCATATTAGGCATGTTTTCAAGGTTAAACAGATATATTTAGCTAGGTAGACAGTCTTCAAAAACTTCAAAGACCAAAACAGAACATAGCATTTAAGATGTCTAATAAACTGAGGCTTTTCATGACAGTGAGATACATCTGCACTGGCTTGTGTGCGGTGGTCCATGCTTTAAATCCCAGTATTCAAAGGCAGAGGTAGAGAGATTTCCATGAGTTTGGGGCCAGCCTGGTCTGCATAGTGAGATATCATAGTGCATATCTCAAAACCAAAACACAGAATAATATACTCTATATTTTAATGCATAACTCAAAAGCAATAACAAGTTATATGTTTTTGTTTACTTATGCTGGAAGGTCTCACTGTGCTGCCTCCAATACCTGGATCAAGTAATTGATTCTCTTTTATCAGCTTCTCAAGTAACTAGGATGATAGACTTGTAACAATGCTCCTAGTTTTAACATTTTTTAAAAAATTTTTTTCCTTATCTTATTTTTTTGTTTGCTTTTTTTAAATTTGAATTACAAACAACTCTGTTCCAGGAAAAGGCTAGCCATAAAAAGTTAAATTAGAATCTTACAAACAATCTTAAGGAATAGGGAGTTCCCCCTTGTGATTTCCCTCGGGACCCTTCACTGGTATTCTTGGTATTTTGGGTTGGGGTTTCTTCCCTCACTGGTATTCTTGGTATTTTGGGTTGTGGTTTCTTCCTTTAAAAAACCCTATTACCAGCCATTCGGGGTCGAAACTCCTCTACCCCTGCATGGGATATGAGTCTCGGCCCCAGCGCGCTGGCTCCTGTCAATAAACCTCGTGCGATTGCAGCAAGGACAGTCTCTCGTGAGTGGGGGGGTCGCGTCATCCCGAGACTTGAGTGAGGATCTTCCCTTTCGGGGTAAGGCCTTACAGGTGAAGAGCAAGCCAGAGAAAAGAGAGTGGGGCAAGCTAGACCAAGAGAGATCCAGGATCGGAGCCAGCCAGGAGCCAAGAGACTGAGACCCAGTGGCCAAAATGGCTGAGGTTGTCCAAGGATCAGAGGTTGGCAGAGGGAAACCTTACTCCTAGGCTGGAGAGGTTTAAGGTGTGGGGCGGAGGAATGAGATGTGCTGGGAGGAGCCACTGGTACTGGGTGAGACTGGCCCTGGGTTTCTCTGAGACCTAACAGTTTTGAGAATAACTATGTTGTTCAAGTTGGCCTGGAACTATGGGTCATCCTGTTTTAGTCTTCTAATTGCTAGGATTCCAGGCATGCCCCTCACAGCAAGCATGCCCCTCACGGCAGGCTCCTCTGAAATTATTTGCTTATTTATTTTGTGTTTGAGAAAGGGTCTCATATAGCCCAGGCTAGCTTCAAACCCACTATGATCCTCCTTCCCCTGCCTTCCCAGTTCTAAGATCACCATGTCCAGTTTTACAACATGCTAAGGATCAAATCCTGGGCTTTGTCTATACTAGGCAAGTACTCTACCACACCCCCAGCCAGAAACCCTACTCATTTTTAAAGTACAGCCCAAATTCTATGTATTTAATTAATTGTTCTCTGATTATATTAACCAGAAGCAGTCTTTCCTATGAACTTAAAATCTTGAGTTGAAGCCAAAATCTGTGGAGTCATTCCTGATTTTCCTGCTCTACAGCATAACCATTTATCTATTTTGTCTGCATTGCTTTAAAAATACATTCAGAATCCAACCTCTTCTCAGCACCCTCCGTGCTCACTCGGGACCAGGCCAGCTTCATCTCGTCCTATATTTTTGCAGAGTTTTCCTCTGGTTTTTCTGCCAGCACCATAAGAGTGCATCCTCAACCCATAACTGCCTTGCTCAAAGCCCTCATGGGTTTCAGAATAAAATGTAAAGTCTTCACCAACACCTTCAGATTTCTCTGAAATCTGCCCTGTCATCCCCCTGGCCCCGTCTCCTGCCCACATTCTCTTGTTCACAGCCCCAGCCACACACACAAAACACACACCCCTCTATACAGCCTTTCTACTTCATACTTGCTTGGCTTGGCAAGTCCCCCAGCCACTCAGATGGTGTGCTCCTTCTCTTTCTTCAGATTTGACTCTGGTGGAACCTCACCAGAGAAGCCTTTCCTGGTCTTCCATTAAAGATCTTCTCTCCCTCAACTCTGACAGGATACCCAATGTGGTGGTTTGGAAGTAAATGACCCCCAGAGGAAGTAGCACTATTAGGAGGTGTGGCCTTGTTGGAAAAAGTGGCACTGTGGGAGTGGGCTTTGAGGTCTCTTTTGCTCAAGATTCCCTCGGCGTGATTTTTCAGTCAACTTCCTGTTGCCTGGAGGATGTAGAACTCTCAGCTATTCCTCCAGCACCACATTAGCCTGCATGTAGCCATGCTCCCCACCATAATAATGGACCTCTGAAACTGTTGCAAGCCACCACAATTAAATGTTTTCCTTTATAAGAGCTGCCGTGGTCATGGCAGCCTAGTTTCCCTGGTAAGAATTTGTCCCACATAAGATTCATAAAGCCAGCAACTTTATATGTTACTCACTGGTTCAGTCACAGTACTTACAGGAAAGCATAGTATCAATCAAAGCAGGGAGATGGTGCCCAGCACTGCTGTCAACAGCCAGAGGGGCTCCCTTCCGTCAGGTAAGTACCTTTATGGGCTAAGGCACCTTGCAGGCCACACTACCCCTTTAGGGATCTCAGGTAACACCAGATCCTTGACTATGCTACATAAAAAAAATTTTTAAAATACAATAAATATATAAATATTTATAATAAATAAATAAATACACATATTGACCAATCAATCACTGAACAAGTGACTCAAAGGTGGTAAGTTTATTTGGTGTTTAGACAGAGACCTATAGGAAGGAAAAGCGCAGTATACATCCAAGACATGGGTATGGGCTTCTCAAGAGATTTACCCTTAGGCATCTTTACAGTGTGTTGAGGGTAGGGAGGGAGAGAGGAAGGGAGGGAGGGAGAGAGGGAGGGAGGGACAAATGGACAGGCAAGCAGACAGACAGACAGACAGACAGACAGACAGACAGACAGACAGACAGAGATCCAGTGCTTTTTCTCAGTCACATTGAGACAGAAGTTAGCTCTCTGTAGGTAGTACAGTAGAGGGCCAGGTTACAGTCATGTAGCCTGAGACCAAGAAAGGGAAGTGACTGGATCATGAGCTTATAAAGGGGTCAAACAAGTTGGGAGAATGAGGATGAAAGTGATCATGGTCTGTGACCATTCCTCTGACTGAGCAAATAAGGTGCGGTCACTCTAGTTGAGTAGAGACCACTCATGGCTCATTCAATGCAGTTGGCAGTGCATTCAAAGATAACCAGTCTCAGGGATTACCTCAGGGTCTATCAAATACACGAAAGGCTACTAGGCAGGATAGCATGTTGCTACTCCTGATCTTCCCACCCCACACCCGCCCCTCTTGGAGTTTCTCTCACTTTTCCTTAATAAATCTACATGTGATCCTCTCAATTCTGTCTTCTTGGGCATCAGGCAAGAGACTGAGAAATGACTGGTTCCAGGTGGCTTTGGTGACATGTGATAGCCCCACTCCTAGAGCTATTATCATAGAGACCTGAAAAGGGCTCTGTCAAACTCAGTGCACATCAACCCTATAGTTTGCAATAAGGTTTAAAGATTAAGCAACACTTGTTTACTTATTTCTCCTATCTTAAAGAACTTCCTTATGTCAATAAAAATATAAAATGCTTTTAGGGGTGCAGTGTTTAGATTGAGGAATTGCAGAGGAGAGCTAAACATTCAGGCGCTAAGTAAGCACAGTTTGTTTTGAACATTTTTGTGTGAGATGCTTAGGGAAACACATGCTATCCCCATAGGTAATTTTAGTGTTGAATTTTCTTGACTTTGCCATCAGGAAAGACAAAACTGGACCCCAAGGGTGAAGGGTCACTTTCCCTCCCCAGGTCCCCTTGATTTCCCCTCTCTGTGGGGCCTCAGTGGCACTCAGTGCTTACCAGACATTTGTTAAATACTTGCATATCCCTCTGACCTTTGCCATTCTCCTGGTTCATGTGGCGAGGTCCCTGCTGTTATCTTTGCCTTTGCACACATCCTGCCTCTGAAAGGGAGCATAAGCTTCTTAAATTCCACAGCTGAGTCTTACCACACACAGCCACACAGAAAGGCAGCTCTCTGGAGTTCTCCTTGTTGACATTTAGAGAAAGGCATTAGGGCTGTAGCAGCTGTTGTCATCTTGCCTAACCTGCTCTCGGCAGGCCCCTGAGTAGCTGAAATACAGGACTGGATGGCACATTTTCAGGAGAGTATGGGGTCTAGTAGCCTGTCCTAGATAAGGGACCAATTTAAGTCCTTGAGCTGGAGGGAGTGTGGCAGCTCCCTAACACAGAAAGAGACTACAGGGGAATGTCACTGTCCTGAGTTCCCCAGAACTGTTTTGTTGTTGTTGTTGTTGTTGTTGTGTTTTGAATTTTGTTTACAATCTGGTGGTTCTCTGCAACAGAATAAAGCCTTACTCTGGTTAACTTTAAGCAAAGGTCACCACTTAACAGATGCTAAACAGAAACAGAGCAAAGTCAAAGGTGGCTGGGCTGTGGCAGGGCGCTGGAGTCACTGCTCAAAGTTAGAAAGGAAACACCAACTTACTACATACAGGGCCCACTCCTCCCAGCTCCAACCTTAGAAACAGTGTGGAGGTCCAGAGAGGGGCAGCTGAGTCCCAGGAAGGCCACTGCTACTGGCCCATGCTCTTTCTTCTCCCTTTCTGCCACCTGCCCAGACTCCACTTTCAAATGTCAGTAGCATAAGGCTTGTGAAAGGACAAAGGGACAAACGAGGAGACAGAGGTACTTTAAACAGAATAGGGAAAAGATGCCATTTTATGTGCACAAAGCCAAAAAGCTCAATGCCTGCAATAACCATGAGCACTGTTTGAAGAGAGCTGGTGCGGTGCAGAAGAGGCAGCCCCAGGTGTAGGAGGAAATGGCTGAGGTGGTCTGAGGACACTGCAGGCTCTCTGATGGGGCGGGCCAGAGGACAGGACATATTTTAAGCAACCTTAGAAAGACTCCTTTTAGCATTCCGCAGGAAATGGAAAGCAGATGGGTTGGTTTGGAACTTGTTTTCGTATTACTGGCCCCCTTGAGGCTCGAAGAGCAGAGTAAGAAGAGGAGAGGTGTTTAAGGTAAATACTGTACTGACAGACAGGGGCCTTTCTGCGTCAGATCATCTGCCCCTTGAGAAACAGCTATTTAGGCCAAAGGGACTTTCATTTTCTTGCCTTGTACAAGTCTAGCTGGAATAAATAGCAACCCGATTTGCAGCAATGATCTGCTTGAATCGCAGTTGTTGAGACCGGTTCTTGTTCAGTAGCTACAGAACAAGGATACAAGCCAGCCAACAGCGGAGAAGTCTCCTTAACCTTCTAGGGACCTCGAGTCACATAAATCTGGATCCTTTACAAAGCAAAGAATTTCAGGACGAGGCAGTATAAAGCACGGCTAGAGTCTATTAGAAACAGAAAGCACTTAGAGGGCCGCACACTATGGGTGCTCGGGAGGGCTTTTCGAAAGAGAGCCACCCAAACAGTGTTCGGGCATAGCCACTTACACCATTTTAATGTGTTCAAAAAGATGGTTAAGAACTTTTCTTTCTATTTTTCTTTCTTTTTTTCTCTCCTTTCTTTCTTCCTTCCTTCCTTCCTTTTTGATAAATAAAATTGTAGGGTGGCTCTGGAGGTGCCTTGGATGGGATTACAATGCATTAAGATAAAACCATGAGCTCTAGGGGTTGCACAATGGTGATAAGACTTCTTTTACTCTAAGTGGAGTTTCTGGCAAGAATCCTAGAAAATTGTAGGTTTATAGCTGGGGAAGGAGAAAGGCCACGAACATTTAGACCTTAAATGTAGTTTACTGTTGTTTAAATGTATTCGGGATTTTTGTTTCTTGTTTTGTTTTGTTTTTTATTTTGTTGTTGTTTTGTTTTTGTTTTTGTTTTTGTTTTGAGACAGGGCATTTCTGTGTAGCCCTGGCTGTCCTGGAACTCACTCTGTAGACCAGGCTGACTTCAAACTTACAGAGATCTGCCTACCATTCTGCTTCCTGAGTGCTGGGATTAAAGGCCTATGCTATCCAAAAAAATAAAAAATAAAATAAGGCTGGGTGTTGGTGGCCCACTCCTTTAATCCTGGTCTACAGAGCAAGTTCCAGGACAGTCAAGACTGTTATACAGAGAAACCCAGTTTCGAAAAACAAACAAAAAGGCCTATGCTACCACTGCCCGTGTAAGCATTTTACTTGAAAACATTTATATGTATGTATGTATGTATGGTCTCTGCAGCAGCAACCTTCACAGCAAATATTAATTGTGTTGGAATTCTTGGTTCTTAGCTGTCAGGGCTTCATACTCTAGGGTGAAGGGCTCCTTTCCCCTCTCATGTCCCCATAGTTATCCTTATCTTTCTGTCTTACCTAATCTTTATACTTAGCCCAGGCTGGCCTGAACTAACTCTTCCCATCTTAGATTCCAAGATGTTGAAGGTTCAGGCATGTGCCACCAAGTGCCCCTTGCCTGAGCTTTCTTAAGGAAACTAAGCAAAGCTTGCTACATCTCTTTCGGTTTCTTATCACAAGCAGAAAAATAAACACAGTGGCCTAAACATTGGGAAGAGAGCAGACCCACAACTTTGGGATTTTATAATTGTCAGAACATGGACTAATTAGTGGGTCTCGCCCCTAGAAAGGCTGGGGTGAGTCCCAATAGCTGTATACTGAAGTCACCTAGACATCAAAATAAGTTGGTGGCTAGCCAGTGTAGTGGAACGCGCCTCAGCCAAAGCTTGGGAGACTGAGACAGGAAGGCCACTTCCACCTACAGGTTTTAGTCAGTTGTTGGCCCAGATGTGAGACTGCTGTTGGAATTTTAGACTATCGAAGGCTTGATTCTTTGCCCATCACTTGCATGTGTAATCTTTGGACAGGCTGCTTGGTATGTCTGAACCTGAGGTGATTTGAGCACTTGGTCCCAGGCTGTGACGCTATTTTGAGAAGGTGGGGTCTGACTGGGCTTTGAGGGGTCACACAGAGGGAAGCCTCTGCCACACACTCCTGCCTCTGTGGGCTCAGCCCTGCCCCTGCCACCTCCCCAGCTCTGATGGACTGAAATCATCCAGAAACCATGAGACAGAAAAAAATCCATTCTCCTTTAAGCTGTTTCTGTCAAGTATTTTATCATGGCAGCAAGAAAAACAATGAAGCTGTACCCTCTCTGAGCTATCTATTGTCAGTTTCCAGGACTGTCCTGGGTCTTACAAAAGTAACAAAAGGACATCTTGGGACATTAACCAGGTCCTCCCTTCTGAACTGCAGCCTCCTGCTGTGCAAGACCCAGGCATGCTATTGGAGTACAAGGAGCTGAAGCTATAATGCAAAAAAGAAAGGGGGGGGGAGGAGGAAAGGGAGAGGCTAGGAGGAAAAGATAATTTTTAAAATATATTAATTTTTAAATAAAACAATATATATTAAAATAAAAATATATATATATTGAAATTATATAAAATATCTTGGGGTAACTAACCAAACAAGTGAAAGACCTGCATGACAAGAGCTTCAAGTCTTTAAAGAAAGAAATTAAGTTGATACCAGACATAAAGCAAAAGATACCCAGCCTACAATCCACAACCCCAGAGAAGCTAGAACCCTCTTCCAGAAACAGATGAAAGCAGATGCAGAAATCCACAACTAACCAATGGGCCAAGCTCCTGGAGTACAATCAAAGGGAGGGAGGAGTGATAATATGAACAAAGGAGTCAAGACCATGATGGGAAACCCACAGAATCAGCTGACCCGAGCTAGTGAGAGGTCACTGACTCAGTTCTGACAAATGGGGAACCTGCATAAGACCAAACTAGACTCCCTTAATATAGGTGACAATGGTGAGGCTGGGACAATATATGAGGCCACTGGCAGTGGGTCCAAGATCTAACTGTAATGCACAAACTGACTTAATGGAGCCCATTCTATATGGAGAGATACCTTGCTCAGCCTAGACACAGGGGTGTGGGGAGTGGAGAGGTGCCTTGGTCCTGCCTTAAGGAGATGATGGGACAGACTCAGTAGACTTCCTAGGGGAGGCCTTACCCTCTCTGAGGAGCATATGGGAGGTGGTAAGGGAGTGGGGGGGGGGAGTGGGAGGAGAGGAGGGAGAGGGAATTGGGATTGGAATGTAAAAAATAAATTAATAAAAATTTTTAAATAAAAATATATTTAAAATGTATACAATATAAAATACACTTATATTTTATATTTTTAAAATACAAAAATTTACCATTTAAAGATATATTTACATATAATTTTTAAATGCATATTTAAAACTTATATTAATGAAATATAAAGTAATTTACAATACTTTTACAATAAAAAATTTAAATATATGAAATAAAAAAGATGTATTTAAAATATAAAATTAAAATATATTTAAAATATATAAAATATTTTGGTTTCTGAGACTGTAAATGAGATTAGCAAACATAACACCTTGATTTAGGAGAAGAGGTCTTTGCAACATCTAGGAACTCTTGAACCTAACCAGTAAGGGCCGAATGAGACTGGTTTGCAGGAACCCCTCCCTCTGTGACAATTCCCAGCCTCAGATATTTGGGGTGTTGAGACCTGTGGTCTTCAAGAAAACCTACCTTCCCCAGCTCCAAAACATCCAGGGTGAATTCCTTCTAGCTGATAGAAAAAAAAAAAAAAAAATACCACACAGACTCAAAAATCTAAAATAAAGGAGACTGTGTCTTTTTCCCACCTAGAGAAGATAGCTGACCCCACAAATGTCTTTATGCCACAGTGGTATGAGGTCATTATAGCAGAGATAGGTGACAGAAAGAAAGCTCAATGCCAGTCTTGTTTCCTGTGACCACAAACCAGGCCATGGAGACCAGCTGCACCATCCCCCCCATGAAGGTTCAAGTCCTAAGGGTCTTGTTTTGTTTTTTAATAATAGATTAACAGGAGAAAGCTGGCATGCACATTTATTAATTTATTAATGTACATTAGAGCAGAATAGTTACTGGGTAGCCCAATGAGACTCAGAGGATCATATACCCCTCTTCATAGGGACAGCAAAATATGGGACTGTAGAGTTTCAAAAGCAGTTAATGAATGGAAAGAAAGAGGGGGGTGGAGGAAGGGAAGGACATGACTGCTCCTAGGTATGGTAGAGGAGGAGAAATTTATTGTAGATAAAAGGGAGAGCATAGAGGCAGGGACATGTGGGAGAGTCCAGAGTGGACATGGCCAGGTTAAGCTGGGCCCTGTGGGGCAGGCAACCAAAATGTCTGGATTATATAGGAAAGAGCCTTTGGGGGAAGGACAGCCCAGCCACTGGACTTGAGAGTTCTGGGTAGAGGGTGAGGTCTGCCAATCATACCCTGTAATGGGTAGGGACTGAGGGATGTTGAAGTCCACTTTGATATGTAAAATAGTCACCTCAGCCACTTGTCCTGTGTTTGAAACTTAACAGTTAATGATTTTGTTTTTGTTTATTTTTTTTTGTTTTTGTTTTTTGTTTTTCAAGACAAGGTTTCTCTGTGTAGCTTTGGAGCCTATCCTGGCACTCGCTCTGGAGACCAGGCTGGCCTCGAACTCACAGAGATCCGCCTGCCTCAGCCTCCCGAGTGCTGGGATTAAATGCGTGAGCCACCACACCCCGCTTGTTTTTGTTTTTTTGAAGCCCTTTTTATGTAGCCCTTGTTGTCCAGGAACTCACTATATAAACCAGGCTGGCTTCACAGAGATCCACCTACCCGCCTCTGCCACAGATTAAAGGCACCAGCCACCACACCTGGTTGCAGTTAATGATTTTTATGGGAACTGAATAGACCTAAGGAGCAGACACTAGTTGTAATAGGTGTGGTGACGATCCTCGGTCTTCCTTCCTGCTCTATGATTTTACAATTCCATGGCTAAGAGGCTTCCAGGAGGAGGTCCAAGACAATTATATTTTGTGTGAGAGACCTTCCTTAAATCAGATAAAAGAGATTTTTGGGATGGAACAAAAGGAAGGTTGAAAGACCTTGACTTTGACATTGTTGTTCCCTCTTAGGGCATCAAGGGGCCACACTGTGGTATATTTTCTAATTTCCAAAACTAATACTGGTTGAGCAACTACTCTAAAGAATGGCATAGGGCCATGCTGTATACTTCTGGATGTTAGTGGGGCGAGATCCAGTAACTGAAAACAGGATGGAGTGATTAGCCATCTCAGGTGCCACCAACCCAGAGCACCTAGCATCACAGGATGGGCCCTCCTTTTCTTTCTACACTAGACATTCCATCTACAGGAGAGAAAAGAAGAAAGTATAAATTAATTTCCTTGTATCTGCTAGACTAACTTTCTACATTACACAAAATGGGAATCTGAGATAAAAATTATGTTCTGTTCTCTCTTGCAGAAAAACAAAGACATGTTTGCGTATATCTAAAAGTACCTTTCAAAATTAATGCCTGCTAATTATTAAAACAATCAAGTTTCTTAAATCTTATCAAGACACATAGTATGGTTCCCTGAAACACTGACTGAGTTAGCAGATGGCTTAGAAATGGCAACATGTCTACAATAAGAATTTCCCATGACTTGTTACTTAAAAACTGAAAAATAAATACTAGGGGAAAAAAGGGAAATGGAAGAGCTGTAGAGATGGCTCTGAAGTTAAGAATGTTTTCTACTCTTGTAGAATCTAGAGCTAATTCCTAGGACCCACATTGGTCAGCTCATAATCACTTGTAACTCCAGCTTTGGAACCTTCTAACATCTTCTGGCCTCTATAGGCACCCACAGCATGTATATGCACACACATACACCAAGATTCTCTCTCTCTCTCTCTCTCTCTCTCTCTCACACACACACACACACACACACACACACACACACACACACACACACGAATAAATAAATAAATAAAATTTAAAAAGGAAAAATGGAGCCCAGCACCTCTGAAGCATTGCCTGGGGAGAGAGGCCCCTGTCTGTTAGAAGGGGATGTTATAGCTAAGCACTGAGCTGAACTCCTGGAATCCAGTTGTAGAGAGGGAGGAGTGATGAGCAAAGGGGTCAAGACCATGCTGGGGAAACCCATAGAAACAGCTGACCTGAGCAAGTGGAAGCTTGGACTCCAGTCTGGCAGCTGGGAAAACTGAACCAGGCCCCCTGAACGTGGGTGTCAGTTAGGAGGCCTGGGCAAGTCTATGAGGCCTCTGGCAGTGGAACCAGTATTTATCCCTAGTGCATGGACTTTGGGAGCCCATTTTCCATGGAGGGGTACTCTCTCAGCCTAGATACATGGGAGAGGGCCTATGTCCTGACCCAAATGATGGGACAGACTTTGATGATTCCCCCATGGAAGGCCTCACCCTCCCTGGGGTGGGGGGTTATTGGGGGGGGTTAGGAGGATGGTGGGGAGAGGGAACTGGGATTGATATGTAAAATAAGATTGTTTCTAATTTAAATAAAGATGTATTTTAAAATAATTAAAAAAAGAAGGGGCTGTTATTTCCCTTTCTGGGTGGTATCGATGCAGGCAAACAAGTTCTCCAGTTCTACTGAGGCCTAGATGCTGAAGAGGCTTCTTGACTTGCTATTCTACAATGTGACATTTGCCTGGCAGTGGTGAATTCGATCTTTCAAACATTGAGAAGAAAATGGGATAGATGGCAGCACCAGAGCCCTGATACATAGAGATTTGTTCCTGCCTTCCAAACCCACACATTGGCATTAGAATTTGTAAGTAAGTTTATGGAGAACCCTCACAGGTAAATAAAAAAAAAAAAACATAAACACGGGGGTGGAATGTAGCTGAGATGGTAGAGTGCTCTGCCTAGCATACAAGAAACCCTGGCTTTCGTATCCAGCACCACACAAAACCAGCATGGTGACACACATTTGTAATCTCAACATCTGGGAGGCAAAAGCAGAAGAATTAGAAGTTGGAGGTCATCTTCAATTAAACAGTGAGTTCCAGGCCAGCCTGTCTCAAAAACCAATGTTAAGAGGAAATAAATTATTCTAAAGCCAAATATGAGTGACCATGGCCTGGGAACATAGACTTGGATTATCCAAAGTTCTGTTCCAACACAGAAGCAGTATCAAAAAGTTTTTTTATAACAACAGAACAAAGGAAGTCACAAGTCAAGGCATTTAACAAATACATAGTGGTGATGGAAACATCAGAGAAGTGACTGAGAAATTTCAGCTATAGGCCTCGGATTCTATACAATGGCCATTCTTAGCCCTTGGGCAAAGAATAGACTTTTGTTAATTTAATACATTCCAAAGACATTTATCTTTTTATCAGGAGATTAGGTCCCATTCTGAGGTGAGCAAAAAATGGCTCATTAGGTGGCTAAAGACAGCCCAAGAGAAATTGTAATCAGGCTCTGGACCTGTAACATTCCAGTCTCTCCACAGTCGTTGATGTTTTAATCAGCCATCAGCCTCTGTAGACACAGCTTCATTCCAGGAAACCCCATTCACAGCACAAATGTTGCACGAGACACATTTATGCTAAAAATCACTATTCCTGGCTTATCTAAAGATTCTAATCTAACTAACACCCTGGTTTCTGTTAGTTAGTTGGTTGGTTGTTGGTTTGGCTTGTGTGTGTGTGTGTGTGTGTGTGTGTGGTGCTGACATTGAACCCAGGGCCTCACATACAGAGCTTCATCCCCAGCTTCACTTTGTTTATTTGATGCTTGCTCGTTTTTTTTTTTTTGTCCATTACACTATACCCTACCATTCCACATGGACTAATAAATAGATGAGCTGTATCTGCAAGCCGAGTTCTGCCCTCAGAACATTTGTTACCTATGACCTTCAATACATAATGCTATCACTGAGGACCTACTAACTAGCCCAAAGTTAGGTTAGACCCCACTGTACATTCCTCTCCCCCACCTTTTATAGTAGTCTTTTATTTCAATTTTATTTATTTTTATGTATAAAAATGTTTTACCTGCATGCATGCCTATACACCACATATGTGTCTTGTGCCTAGGGAAGCTAGAAGACAGTATCAGATCCCCTGGAACTGGAGTTGCAGACAGCTATGAGATGCCATGTGGGTGTTGGGAATTGAATTCAGCTCTTCTGGAAGAACAGCCAGTGTTCTTAGCCTTTGAGCCATCTCTCCAAGCCCCTATCTTAGTATTTTTTAAAAAAATGATTTATTTATTATTTTTAGTATATGTTTGAGTGCCTGCATGTGTGTATGTGAATGAGATGCCTTGAACTGGAGTTACAGGTGGTTGCAAGCTACCATGAGGATGTTAAGAACCAAACCCAGGCCCTCTGCTAGAGCATCAAGTGCTCTTAGCCACTGAGCCATGTCTTGATTTGTTCACAATTTTCTCTTCACTATACAGAAAGCAAATAATCTCCTTTATGAAGAGTCCCAGGACTTTATCTTCTGTTAATTTACATGACTAAATTTACAACGTGAACAATATTAGATAAAATCAAAAACCTCTCTAGATGGCATCCAAGGTGGTAAACAATATTATCAATAATATCTATTATGGTATGAGATGAGTTGCTTTCCCAGGGTAGCTAGTTAAGTATGAATTCTTACCAACTTCATACAAAGGGAGTTTGTGCTCCTGTCTTTAGTCTTACCTTCTCCCACTCATTGCCTTAATCTCAGCCTGAGCTCCCTGATCCTCACAGAAAAATCAGTTACTAGGTCAGAGGTTAACATAAATAAGAGGATTCCCATCTGTTAAACCTGAGATTCTCCAGAGAGAAACCAGTCCCATGGCTTTTGAGCCAAATTTTAGCAAATTTTAGCAGTATTTAATTAAATACTGGCCAGGATGACAGACTCTGGCCTGATCCATTCCTGGGTTCCCAGAAAATGGTGACAGGTCACATTTTGCAGAGGCTTAAAAAGGCAACCCCATAAGGTGCTTCCCATCAGGTCCAATCAGGGGCAAGCATACATCCTGACATATTTCCTGCCTATGCCCCACTACCTACATGTGATCAAGCACATCCAGTGCAGTTGAGTCAAACAAATTTGTTTAGGGGACCAAAATGTGTGGCTTGTTATCTCCCAGAAACAATAGCCTCCAGCATTCCAGGAAGTTATCTGTCCTTGGGCAAATGGGTCTTACAGGTTAACTTTGGCCCTTCCACCACCCACAAAACATAGGTGCAGTTTTGATCTATGAGCAAAGAAAGCCCTCTTTGTTCTTTTCCCAAGCCAGCTCGCCTTTTTCAGACTGAAGTATCACATCTCAGTATCTTAGACTAAGCTGTGGCTCCCTTTGTCTTCTTCTGAAGAGGTTTCTGCACACAAAGAGATGACGTTGAGTCTTTATCCTCAGACCAGACAGACTGAAGTTCATGCCACTTGACTCACGCTGTCATCAAGCTCCCTCATTCTAGACATAAAAATGCAATCTTTGCTAAGAAACTACAGAGTCTCTTTGGTAAAGTATGATTTAGTTCAGTTCTGGAGTTCAGGGTTTAATTCACTGCTAACATTTCTGAAGGCGTTTAGGGTGAACATCAGAGACAAATGGGTTATCTTGGCCCTTCAATTTCTTCTCGTTCCCATTATTTTAAACATTCTGAGTGTAAGGATTAATACATCCTCCCTGTGCTGGCAACAGGCAAGCCATTCTGTAAAATACATTGGGAAATTAATAGACTTCCATTTGGGGAGAAGTAAACAAAAGGAGATAATGTATACGCCCGTTATCTATAGACACTCAGTATGGGGAGCTGAAGAATAGTTGAACAGTTCTGAGTCAGGTCATTGTTAGGTTTTTCTTTTTTGTTTTTTTTTTTTAAAGCCACAAATTTGGACTTACTTGAGCTGTCATCTGAAAGCAGAACAAAAAGCCAAGTCTTTAGCAAAGATCTGCCTTAAAGAACTAAGGAGCTACTATACTTCTTAAGGGCCTACTATACTTCTCATGGTCTCACTGAAGTTAACCCTCCTTATATGGTAGCAAAATGCCCTCAGACTCTGGACTCCCGGGGGATGTTGGGAAGAAGTGCTCCCATTGTGGTTAGGGTCTTGTGGTTTGGTGAGGGATGTGAGTAAGACAGCTCCTCCGATTAATCATCAGGGAAGTCTAGGGTACAGAGATTAGTAGAAGTGGGAGAACATTCTCAGGGGCTAGGGTTCCTGGGGCCCTAGAAAAGTCCCTTCTACGTGGGCACCTGACAGTACTCACTATGAACTAAGTCAGTGTTTAACTCCTGTCCAAAACACAAATATGTCTTGGCAGTGACTGTTTCAAAAGATTATGACAAACATCCAGCCAGAGCTAGTGACTCAGGCCTGAAATCCCAGCTGCTCAGGAGACCAGGGCACAAAGACTGTGAGCCATGCCAAGGCCTGCTTGCACTACAAGTGAGTTCAAGACCTACTTGGACAACTTAGTGAGACGCTGGTTGGTAGTAGAGCTTAGTGTACTTAAGGCCCTGTGCTTGATCCCAGCACCAGAACAAACAAGAAAGAAAGAACAAGATGAAAAAAGAAAAATGGGGTGGGGGACACAAAACCTACCTTCTGGTGAAAATAGCCAAAAGGGAAATACCTAACCCATCCCTGCACAATGTGATCCTCATAAGATACCTTGATACCTAACACTAACAAAGTACCTATAGCTTGTAAAATACTCTTGAATGCATGATCTTAATTTGACCAGTTACAAATGAGCTTTATCAAGCTGTGCAATTACCAGGAGCTACTAGAAACAGCAGAAGCACTAATGCTCTCCAGCAGTCAGAGAAGCCCATCAATCCAGTTTTATGAATAAATAACAGTTAATTTTGTAAACAGGAGAAAAAAAAGCAGATTTCATGGGCTTGTGTAATGGGAATCAGTGCAAAATAAATATGTATGTAACCATATATACAAGTGTATAACATTGCTTATTTATTCATTCACTTATTTATAGTTGCCAAGGATCAAAACCAGGGCTTCACACAAGCTAGGTGTCCTAGTTAGGTTCCTATTGCTGTAAAAAGATGCCACAAGCTCGGCAACTCTTATAAAGAAAACATTTAATTGTGGTGGCTGGCTCACAGTTTCAGGGGTTCAGTCCATTAACATCATGGTGGAGAGGATGGTGGCATGCAGGCAGAGGCCGTGCTGGAGCTGAGAGTGCTACATCCTGCAGGCAACAGGAAGTCAACTGAGGTCTTAAAAGAGACCTCAAAGCCTGTCCCCATAGTGACACACTTCTTCCACCATGGGCACACCTTCTAATAGTGCCACTCCCTTAGGGGGCCATTTTCTTTCAAATCACCACACTAGGTAAGCATTCTACTTCAAAGCCCCCATCCCGAGTCCCTAATAGCTTCTTGATGTGTCTACACTCATGAAAATATGTAGAGAAGTAAATATGTACATATATTCAAATATGTATTGAAACACATACAATTTTTAGATGAGTATTATTTATCTTTCCTTTGATCCTGGGAATTCAACACAGGCTGTCACCCGCGCTCGAGCACGCTCGCACGCGCGCGCACACGCGTGCACACACACACACACACACACACACACACACACACACACACACACACAATCACTGAACTGTATCCCTGTCTGAAGCTGTCTGAAGCATGGCTTTTGTTTTCTTCACTGATTGGGATTGAACCCACGGCTTTGCACATGTCGGTAAGCGCTCTACCGTGGGGCTATGCTCCAGGTCTCTTTTCCCTTCTTATTTTGAGATAGAATCTAATTAAGTTGCCCAGGCTGGCTCTGAACTCACTCTGTCACCCAAGCAGTCACTTTGAGCTTGTGATCCTCCTACTTCAGCCTTCCAAATACCAGATTACAGGGCTGACTCCAAACACTTTATTATCTATTTTATATATTTTTAATACATATAATCCCTCCCTCCCTCAAGCTCTCTCTCCCTCCTCTTCTTCTGAGATAGAGTCTTGCTATGTAGCCCAGGTTATCCTCAAAATTGAAACTGGAATTCTCAGATTCCTGAGTGCTGGGACTACAATTAAGGAAAAAACATACATTAGGGGCTGTAAAGATGGTTCAGGTGTTAAAAGTATGGTTTTGTTCCTAGCACTCACATCTTATTTCACAAACACTCACGACCCAAGTTCTAGGAAATCTGATGCCCGGCACACATCTGGTGCATATATACACATGCAGGCAAGCACTCATGCACATTAAATTCAGTAAGTAAACCTAAAACAAAAAAGAAACATTAAGTCTTAGCAATTCTTTTTCTCATCACTTAAAGAAAAAGAGATGGTCATTGTGTCTTTGAAAAGCCCTGTACAGAAGCCAGGTGGTAGTGGCACTTGCCTTTAATACCCGCACACAGAAGGCAGAAGCAGGCAGATCTCTGAGTTCAAGGCCAACCTGGTCTACAGAGCAAGTTCCAGTATAGCCAGGACTACTTGAGGAAACCCTGCTTTCAAAACCAAAACCAAAACAAAATAACAACAGCACTGTGTGGTGATATTTTGTTTATGATCTAACAAGTAAAGCTTGCCTAAAGTTCAGAATGCAAAGCTAACCACACTAGTTAGCCATAGAGGCCAAGCAGTGGTGGTACACACCTTTAATCCCAGCACTTGGGAAGCAAATGGATCTCTGTTAATTCAAGGCCACCCTGAGCTACCTGAAATTGATATGGTCTAAAAGAGAAACAGAGCTCACACAAAGGTGATCTCAGCACTTGGGATCCCACACCTTCAGTCCCAGCACTAGAGAAGAATATAAAGCAGGATGAGAAAGGAGTGTTGTAGTCAGAGGTTTGGTGGAGAGCAGTGCAGTCTGCAGTCATGCGGAGGACAGGATCGCCCTTTCTGTCTGAGCATTGGTAGAGGTGAGAACTCTCTAGTGGCTGGCCTCTGATCTTCAGCATGAACCCCAATATTTGTCTCTAGGTTTTTATTATTACAACCAACTAGAATTCATGCTACAGCCCTATATAAACACTATGTTGCTAAGATTTAGCATAAAAGCTGTGCTGTCTAAAAAGGACATCTTTTGCTTGATAAGATAGCCCAAACTCAACCATGGTCTAGTCCATGTTTGAGTCAGAGAACTGAAAGAAGGACCGTTTCTCGGCACTTAGGAAACAGAGACAGGAGGATTACAAGTTTAACTCTAGCCTGACTACTAGATAAAACTGTGCTTAAAACAAAACAACAAAACAAAAAACCCTGGAAGCTATCTTCCAATACTGGCCAGATTTATAGTGCTGCAAGTCTCTCAGCACACGACCAAGAGAGAAAAGTCACCATCAGCTTTTCCAAGCTGTGGACCCTGAAAGCTACAGTAATGAGTGACTGGTCTGGTAAGATATGCCCACTGATGCAATAGTGGCACAAAAGTTCCTGGAATAATCAACTACTCCCTAATTATATGTAAAGTCCACTCCATAAGATGTACCCCATGTAGGGAACCATTAGTTGGACCAAAAACCCCATGTCTGGCTATGTCCTAGGTCTTAGGGAAGAACCTGGTACTATTATTCTGCTAAACAGATATAGTAATAAACTGTTCCCCTAAATTCTTATCTTTATAGCCATAGACTAGTGTGTCTCTCGATCACCATTTAAAAACCTTCCTTTTGCAGTAGATAGTAATTAATATGAAGGAACCGGCTTCCCTTTTGGCAGCCATAACAGCCGAACACGTGCTTGCCATAAACCTGTCTTGGTCACTTAGAGGTCAGATGCCTGTCTCGTGACAAGGAACCTTAGTCACTTAGAGGTCAGATGCCTGTCTTGTGACAAGGAACCAATCAGAAGTTAGCTGGTGGCGCTATGCTTTACGACCCTGGGTGTGCTTTACGGACAAGCGCACGACAATGATGTAGAGAGCATAGCAACCACCCTGGGAGGGCCTATGGGCCATAACAACCAGTTGACCAATCAACACAGGGCAAGCCCTCCAAGCCTGGAAGCACACCAATCGTGAGCCTGTGCGTAAGCCTCTGCGTACCCCCTAGACACTCCCCTTACGCTGCCTTTTAAGATCTTTTGGGAGACCCAAGGAGCCGTCTTTCTGGCCATCCACCATGGCGGGTGGGTGAAAGACCCGAGCTAACACGGGGTTAGCTCGTTAAATTACAATAAAGCCTCATGCAGTTTGCATCAAGCTTTCGCCTCCATTCTGTGTTTGGGGTGGCCGCCGTCCTGGGCTAAGATTCTGGAAGCCTCAGCTTTTTGAGGGTCTTACAAATACAGAGGCTAACAACTGGTCAATGTGCAGAGAATAAGAGAATGTAGAGTTCTCAGCTCTAAATGGAACATTTCTCTCTCTCTCTCTTTCTCTCTCTCTCTCTCTCTCTCTCTCTCTCTCACACACACACACACACACACACACACACACACACACACACACACACACACACACACACACACACACACACACCAAGGCTTAGCTCATCATGGATGAGGGGGCAGAAAGATTTTAAGAGCCAGAGGGAATAGATGTCCATAGTAGAACACTATATTCTAGATATGAGAGCATACAAGGCTAGGGTTGCATGCACAAGACTTACATAGATCAAGCCGACCAAAATCCAAGCCTGGGTGGGGAAAGGGTTCAAGAAGTCCTACGCTATCTGAGTAGCCATTGTCAGCTGATGGCTGCTGGAGGAAGGAGTCTCTCTCTTCAGTGCTATAGACCCCAAGAGGCTACACATGTTCCAGTAAATAGTCCTATGCATATGCACACAGACAGCAATAAATGGACTCCTTGGGTATTAAACTAAAAAAAAAAAAAAAAGACAGAGGGATAAAAGGATTGGAGGGGAGGGAATGGGAGAGTGGGTTGGATCCAAACACATTATATGTATGCGTGAATATTAAATAAAATGTTTAATAAAAATTTTACCTATCAAATAAAAAGATTGAATATATCCTTGTCTAGATAATCACTTGAAATCATCTAGCCATGTACCTGAACGAATTAGGGATACAGTAGAAATGTTGACAAGTCCCTATTCCAACTACTGGAGAGTTGTTCAGGTGTGGTAGAAAGCATAGGAAATTGAAATCAGGGGTTCCTGGGTCTTGAGCCTGACTAATTCTTGCTTATTTTGTGCTCATATGGATAGTCTCTCTGGGTCTCAGTATTGTTAGTGCCACAGGATTATTTAATGTCCATGCCAAACTGTCAGTGGTTAGTGTGAGATGGGAAACTGGCACAGACCAGGCTTTGCTCTCACCCACACAGCCTGCATCAGACTGAATTTCTGCCTCTTTGTGTACAGTGTAGGCTCAACTCCCAGGCATTCTCAAACATTAATAAATTGGGCGTGTTATATTTGATAGGAAATAATATCATTTGCCAAGTCTTCTACAAATAAACCAAGATGCTAGAGGCTACAGTTCTACAAATAAAACCCTCATTCCTCTAAAATGAAAGAAGCTTAGAGAGACCATAGAGGAAGGAAAGGAGAGAGACTCCTACAGTCTCTTGCCTTTCTTTTCATAATCTACTCCTCATTAGAAGTTCCTTGTCCCTGCCCTTCTCTTATACTTCCAAAGACCAAGAATAATAGACCTAGAGAAAGAGGCCTAGAAACTGGCCATGTCCTGTGAACTTTCTTGGCATTTCCTTGGGGGAGGGGCATTGGGAGTACAGAATTTCAAATAGTTGAAAGTCATGAGGTCTCTTTGGTCTTTAATTGCTTCAGTTACAAAAGGAAGAACTGCAGATTACTGAATTTTCTTCCTTTCCTGTCATATTATGTCTAAAATCCTCTTTCCAATCTTCGTGTTGCATTGACCTACTTTACATACACACCACCTCTACCTGGTTCATTGCAACAGCTTCTAGCCTTGCTCTTCTGAATTCATACAGCTGGCAGAGAATCTTCCTAACATGCACATCTGTGTGAGGTTTATAAATCCCAAAATAAATTTGTTTTTCTTTTCAAGACAACCCTCAAAGTCTGGCCTACCTCCCAGCATCATCTCCTGTCAGTTACTACACCTTGAGCAAGTAGGCCTTAGACTGCATCTCTTTATATAGGCTCCTCCCTTTGATTAGACTGCCCCTCACCAAGAAGCAACCCCACACCTCCTCACCAGTGCTCCCTTCAGAGTTTATCTCAAATAGCACCTTCTCCAAGAGGACTCTCTGGAATAACATTACCACAGTGTTTCTCATGCAGTATCATAATCACTGTTTACTGAAGAAAGGCTACATTTCTGCTCTGGAAAAAGACTTGGTACTAATGGCATCACTAGTATAGATGAAACTTGTGAATGGGGCAGTTTTACAGAACCATACTCTCTTTGGATCCTGTAGGAAAGTGGGACCACTTGGGGTACAATTGAACGTATCATAAGGCAGTTCACCTGAGGAGTGACCTTCTGTAGCTTTTGGGGGGGATAGGTCAAATTAAGAGTTAACTTTTGGGGGCTGGAGAGATGGCTCAATGGTTAAGAGCACCGACTGCTCTTCCAGAGGTCCTGAGTTCAATTCCCAGCAACCACATGGTGGCTCACAACCATCTGCTATGAGATCTGGTGCCCTCTTCTGGTGTGCAGATATACATGGAAGCAGAATGTTGTATACATAATAAATAAGTAAAATCTTAAAAAAAAAAAAAAAAAAGAGTTAACTTTCCTCAAAGTTCCTCTTTGAGATAAATATTTTGGTGTTTAGACACTAGGCAACAGGAGATTAGGGGTCTACTGGTGGCCAAATTGCTGAGACTACTCAGCTAGTGACCTCCAGTGCCCCTTGTCCAACAGGAAGTTCAGGTTTGAGAAAGAGGAAACAAATCTTTTACCAGGTAACCCTCAAAAGAGCTCTTGGGACCATTTAACAGACAATCCTATTTGTCCCAACACATTTTCTATACACAGCCCCCAAACCAAGCTCAGTACCTAGCACAGAAAAGACAGTCAAAACATAATGCCAGGTGCCACTTATTTCCTGTTCTCCACCCCTCTTTTTGTTTTAAGAAGAGTTGGACCACGTGTCTCTCAAATGACTCGGCTTAAGTAAATCTCCACCCTCAGCTCCCTGAGTAGCTGGAACCACAGGTATGCCACTTCGGCACTCCTGAATTCTGCCCATTGAATACCCATTGCATGCAGGTATCTTGATATCATCGGTTCCCAAAATATCTATGAGAGATAAGAGTTATTACCTGGGGCTGAAGAGATGGTTCAGTGGGTATGAGCATTCACTGCTCTTACAGAGGATCTGGGTTTGGTTCCTAGCACTCAAAAGACTCACAACTGCCTCTAAGTCCAGTATCAAGGGGTCTGATACTCTCATCTTGTTTCCATGGACTCCTGCATATGTGGTGTACATACACAAATTCACCACACACATGATAGATGAATATTTTAAATCACTATTCATTTTTATTTTATGTTCATTGGTAGTTTGCTTGCATGCATGTCTGTGTGGGGGTGTCAGGAAGCTTGGAACTGGAGTTACAGACAAGTGTGGGCTGCCATGTGGATGCTGGGAATTGTAAGGTCCTCCTGAAGATCAGCCAGGGCCCTCAACTGCTGAGACATCTCTCCAGCCTCAAAATAAATGAATAATTTTTTAAAAGAATTGTTAACTGCATTTATAATGAGAAAGCCAAAGCTAGAGATACTAAATTACACGCCCAAGAGCATCTGCTATTCAATGGTGGAGCTGATATCTGAGCCCACAGATAGATGACTCTGAAACCAGTACTCCTGCCCCACACTGTGTAGCTTCTTAGTGTGCATGAAGGTCTCTTTGACTCTCCACCCACTCCCTTTGTGTGTAATGGGTGTCCCATCTTCATCTCCATCTTTGTCTCTCTCTGGTTACACTCCCTAGGTAGGTAGGCACTCATGGCTTGTTCTGAAGCCCATGTCTGAGTGCGCTTGAGTTGACATATGCTCTATCAATGAGGCCTCCTGAGTCCTCTGCATTGTCACAGCTGCCTGGATTTTTTCCTTATACTCAGTCTAGCCTGCACTGACTTCCAGACCTAGTTAGTGATTACTTGAAAAGCCATGGTCAAATGCTATTAGTAAAAGCCCTGGGAGTAGGAACAACACAAGTCAGGGAGAGGAACCAAAGCCTTGGCAAGACCCTTGGGGACAGAATGAACCAAGGTCAGTCAAGTCTAGTGCAGGAAAGAGCTGCCCTTTTGCCTGCAATATGCCCAGGGAGTTGTTCGAAACAGGACGACTCTGGCAACAGAAGCTGTTATATTCCCCGGGGTCTTGTAAGCCCTAACATTCTCACCACCATCCCATCAACAGCAGTTATTAAGCAGCCTAATTATTAAACAGGACAGGTGGAAGAGAAAGGTAGGAAATTGGAGGGTTGAATCAAGCATTTTAGAAAGCCAGAAAAATGACTGTGTACTCGTAACACCTCACTTGGAGAACAAAGCAAATGTTCCTGACCCAGCCAGGTGCATTGTTAAGCCTGTGGGGGAGAGATAGGGAAACAGACCATTTTTCTCTCTCAGTCACAAACACTGTGAGCTCAAAGCTGAACTGCCAAGACTCCAGAATAAATCCTCTGGATTTATCCTCCCAACAAGGCCAGAGAACTGACAGAATCGCAAACAAGAGTAATGTCTGTTCAAGGCAATGCTTAGGATATTCTAAGCATAAAGACATTCTATTAGCAAATTGACTAGATGATAAGCTCCACGGGTAAAAAGCTGTACTCTCCTTTTTAATTCTAGTTTTAATTCTAGGACAGAGTCCAATGTCTGGCCCAGAGTGGGTGCTCAGGAAGTGCTTACTAGAATCGAGTGGGATCAGGAGCTGAGTCTTGTGCAACTTCGTACTCCACACAAGGCTAGCACTGAGTGAATGAATGACTATGGACGTTAATGAATGAGAGATTAGTTTAAAAGTACCCTTACCGGGAACACGGGTTTCTACAGCGGTGCTGGGGGCTCTCTAATTATTTAGGAAGTCTGTGTGCTTCTCTTAATTTCATCCTGACTTTGTCCCCTAGAAGACAGAGCTTCTGATAAACAAGAAAAAAGACAAAGGACCATTCTGCTGGCTTTCCTTTAAGCTCATCAAATGTGGAGGAGTCCTGCTCTTCTGGGCTGTCTAGGCACTTCCCCTCTTCCCATATAGATATGGGCCAGGAATACAGCTCAATAGCAGAGTGTTTGCTTAATTTTCTCCATAAAGAAAAATAAAATCTCCCAAACCATCCGTTCTCCTATGTTGCCATTGTCAGGAATTCCAGGCAGTTACACAGGGAAGAACATCCATAACCCCTGGACCTGAAGTAGCCAAACTCTCATCTCTTCAGAGATGGGATCTGCCCACGAATGCAAACCAAACCAAACACTAGTCTCCAAGATGGGCCTCCCTGCTGGGTGTGAACAAACACTGTGAAGTAATTTGGTGTGAAAAAGTACCACCCATACCATTTGTCAATGAGCACTTTGCTTCTGTTCAGGCTACAAGTGAAAATGATCACAATTTATTACTGTGCCCTTAAGCCTTTGTTTTCCCTATGTAATGCAGCTGTCCTAGAACTCAGAATTCTTTTCTGTCTCCTGGAATTGCTGGGTTTACAGGCATGTACCACCATGTTAGCATTTTGAGGTGCTTGGGATCACATCCAGGGCTCTCTAGAGACATACTAAGACACTCTACCATAAACTAGTAGTCTGTCTCTGTCTCTCTGTGTCTGTCTGTCTTTCTCTCCTTCCTAGAGTTTCACTTTGTAGCCCAGGTTGGCCTGAAGCTTACTATGTAGCTCAGGCTGGCCCCCAACTCATGGCAACCTCCTACTCAGTCTTCAGGATGCTTTCCAAATGCTGGGATTATAGGCAGGCACCTCTATGGTTGGCAGTTTCCTTTTTTAACTAGACCAATGCTCCCAAATCTCTCTGACTTATAAAGACATGACTTCAGAAATTTCCAGAGGGCATAGATGTTTTGAGGGCATAAGCCAACTCTCCATCAATACAAAGAAATTGGAAAGGTGATTTATGTACTTTATTCCCCTGTTTGTTTGTTTTTACTGCTCAGTTTCTTAAAACCTGGAATGGGTTTAGTCTCAAAGGTGACTGCTAGATCAGTGTGTGACATTTCTCAGCTACTCTTGCAGGTGTCTGAGATGGAGCCTGCCACATAGTTCATTGGAGAAAAAAGTTGTTAAATGGTTGATTAACAAATACATTTTCCATTTTCTTACCTGCCCCCCATCATTGGAACTAGACCTAGAATAAGCACTCTACCTCTGAATGACACCTAGCTCCTTTGTTTAACTTGAAAAGAAAGGAAGGAAGGGAGAGAGAGAGAGAGAGAGAGAGAGAGAGAGAGAGAGAGAGAGAGAGAGAAGGAAAGACAGACAAACCTGTTATTGGGAATTAAACTCAGGTTCATGCATGCTAGACAAATACACTACCACTAAGCTACAGCAGCACCCACTTTTTTTCTAGCAGCTATTTTATTTTATTTGCCATTTTTTATTGAGCTATACATTTTCCCCACTCCCCTAGCACCCACTTTTTAAATTTAAAAAATAGAAAGGAAGGAAGGTGGCCTTTGGGTTTGTTGTGAAAACAAAACAAAACCCAGAAATCTATAAAACAGAAAATGAGAATCCACTTGCTCCTCCCCCCTGCTCTCTTCAAAGGAAATTACCATAGAAAACAAATTACCGTAAAGGAAATCATCATAATGATGCACGGCATTAGCCAGACATGGTGCACACAGGGGTAACCACAGCAGTTAAGACAGGAAGATAGTTCGAGGCCAGTATGAGCTACTTAGTGAGACCACCTCAATGAAACAAAATGTAAAATAGAGGAGCAGAGGCATTGATAAACATCCGTCTGTTCTTGCTTATCTTATAAGAGGCCATTTTTTCCAAAGGCCTCTTTGTGTTTGTTAGGGTGTGTGGCTGGCACTGCCAGTGTTCTGCTCATGTCTCCTTGGAAACCTTATCATTGCTACACATAGCAGCCTGACTTCTGATGACCAGTGCCTCCATCTCTCCAGCCACCAAAGCCACTTTGACTGTAGTTGGTTGTGGAAGGGCTTGGGAGTTGATGAACACTGGTACAAAGCCTTAAGCCTTAAGTAACTCAAAGCCACTGGAGCTGTAAGCCCTCCAGCTCTCTGGATCTCAGCTGCGATGGTCTTTAAGCATGTGCTTGGCACTACTTTCACAATCTCCCTGACAGTTTAAACTCTGGTCAGTCGAGTTTATTGAGCAATAGGCAGCCTTTATTGGCCGCCTGCCCTTCCGTGTACGACTCCCCACTTCATCCACTTAAAAGTTTCTCAAACATGTACCTTGTACTAGTCATATGGTCTGCTTCTGGGATAAGATAAAGATATGCTTTAGTTTGTTTCATCATCTTTATCACTAATGGACAGCCACATAGGGTTTTTACAGGTGTTTTGTTTTGTAGTGCCAGCAAATCAATCCACCTCCTCCCATATACTGAGCATATATGGTTCTGCCACCAAGCTACATCTTCAGCCGGATAGTTTTAGATAGAAATAAGAATGCAATGAGTTATTTATATGCACAGTTTAAATTATTAGCACATATTTCTAACTGCTAGGTCAAGGGGAATTCATAATTGTTGTTTAAGGGGCTTTATTAATAATCACAATGTCTGGGAAGGTGGCTTATTAGATAAAGCACTTGTTACACAAGCATGAGGAATGAGGTTCAAATTCCTGGAACCCAGGTAAAAATGCTGGGTAGGCATGGCAGCTCTCCTGTAATTCCAGCACTTGGAAAGTAGAAGGTGGAGACTTTGTAGTCTATAGAATGGCATCACATTTTAACTTGCATTGCTTTAACAAATCAGGATGACAAACGTTGCACTTCAGGTGGTTATGGGAAGGAGAACACACAGAAAACACACATTAAGGTCTAGATAAAATTAGTTGACTGTATAATCTTATCAATGGCTGACTACGGAGATTAGAGGCAGATGTGCCCATGTAGCTTTCTCTAGACACCAAGCCTGGAGGTGGGGCATACTCTTTCTATAAGAAAGTCAAGTTAGGCCTGAGAAAGCTCATCTTTTTATGTCTTAATCTCATTGTATTTAGTGTTTTTGTTGCCCTCCAGTAAAACCTTTATACAAACACCAAGTTTCTGTCTAAGAGCATGTTACCGACCTAGTACTCAACCCAGGGTTCTGTGCTGGGCAAGTGCTGTACTATTGAGTCCTTGCTTTTTTATTTCTTTCTTTTTTCTTTTTGAGTTTCAGTATGTAGCTATCCAATGCTGCTGCCTCAGTCTCCCCACTTCAGGAGTTACAGATATGTGCCATCATGGTGAGCCTTTCTAGATTCTTGGAACAAATTAAATAAGGCTAGGTGTTATCAAACAATGACTGCTGTTCAGTGTGAGCTTTCTGGGAAACCTGTCTCCCTAGAGAACATCCCTTGTCAGTGACTTCTGTCTGGTTGGCTCTGAATCTGGGAGGGACCTGAAGTCACAGTGAAAATCCACTTCCCTAAAAATTATCCTTTCATGCGCTCAATGAAAATTTGTACCACTTTTGTCATTATCCAGTTCATATACTTTGTCCATTTTCCTATTGAACTATCTTTGCTTTTTGTATTTGTTTATTGAAAAATATTTATATGTGGATATTATAGCCCTTTGCTATACATATTGTTTACAGCTTTTAATTTTTATTCAGCCATATCCATAGTTATTTTTATTTATGATTTGGGATTATGTGTCTTCCTTACAAAGATTACTAACTCCTACATAAATTATATTTTTATTACTTTAATTTTTTTTAGATTTTCCTTCCTTCCTTTTGTTCTTTCTTTTGATTTTAGACATGATTTTAGACATGGCTTCACTTTGTTGCCCAGGCTGGGCTTGAACTTTTAGGATCAAATAATCCTTCTGCCTCCAACTCTCAAGTAGTTGAGACTACAGGCATACCCACTGCATCTGGCTCTCAATTTAGAGTTTTAACCCATCCAAAATTTAGTTGTGGATGGTATGAACTGGCCTGAGAATTCTGTCCTTCTCCAGCTACTGCAAGAGAAAGACATTTTTCCAGTTGCATTTTCTGAGTATGCAAATTATGTTAGAATTTCACCAAATCCCATTGTTTTCTCTTTGCAAGGACAGCGTGTGTGTGTGTGTGTGTGTGTGTGTGTGTGTGTGTGTGTGTGTGTGTGTGTGTGTGTGTGTGTTGAAAGAAGGTAGTCAATACACCTGCTGTGTAGCCATTAAGCAACTATGGCCCTTGGCCTTTGTTTCTTATCTGTGACGAAATACTTTGTTATCTTCCTGAATTAGTAATGTTAAGGTTTAAAGTGTCTCCCTCCTTCTGGCCAAAAGGGAGTTCTGTTTCATAGGGAGAAAACAGAATCTTGTGTTTGTTGCTGCTAAAGGACATTGGATTCTTTACATCTGAAAGTGATACCAGGGGTGAATGGGGGGAGGGGCATCCCTTGCTCTTAGACCGAATGCCTGGGTTATATTTAGCTAGAGCTACACCTTCAGGAATAGGCTTCTTCTTACAATATGGAGCCAAGAGCAGGGCTGACTTTCTGTGAAATAATGAGCTTCTTTCCAAGAAAGGGGCATGGGGTTACAGCAGCAGTGCCTCACAGAAACTCCCCTTTTCTTTCTTTTTTATTTAAAAAAGTGTTGGTGCATATTAGTTGCACAGAATAATGGGTTCCATTGTGACACATTGATATACACACATACTATACTCTGCTCACATCCATTCCCCCAATACTTTCTCTTGGTCTCCATTCCTCCATTCCTTTCTTCTTCTCTAAAAGACTCTCTAATAGTTTCATGGGTTTTTAATTTTCATTTTGAGACCAAATCTCATGTAGCCCACACTGGCCTTGGACACACCATGTAGCCAAGGCTAGGCCCTGATCCTTCTGTTTCTGCCTTCTGTGTACCATGATTACAGGTGTGGACCATCACACCCAACTTAATGTTATCTGTTATTTATTTTTACATTTTGCTTCATCTGAGTGTGTGTGTGTGTAAGTCACATATGTGTAGGTACCCTCAGAGGCTAGAAGAGGGCACTGGATCCCCTGGAACTAGAGTTTCATGTTGTTGTGAGCCATCTAACATGGGTGCTGACAACCAAATTCAGGACCTCTGGAAGAGAAGCAAGTGCTTGTAACAAGTCTATTTCTGTCCCACAGGCAGCTCCCAAATGATGACACAGCAACTTCTTATTAATTATGAAAGCTCAGCATATAGCTTAGGCTTGTTCCTAACTAGCTCTTATAACTTAAATTAATCTGTTTGTATTAATCTACATATTGAGTGATATTACCTCTCTTCCATCTTATGCCCCCTGTTTCCTCTCTGTGTCTCTTGGCATCTCTGCCCTTCTTCTTCCCAGAGTCGTCTCTGTCCCTGGAAGTCTGCCTAACCTCTTTCTAGCTATTGGCCACTCAGCTTTTTATTATACCAATCACAGCACTACCTCTTCATACAGTGTACAAATACCCCACAACAAGTGCTCTTAACTGCTGTCATCTCTCTAGCCCTATTTATTTTTAATTTTTATGGAGTCTATGTATAAGTAAAAACATGTAATAAGTTGTCTTTCTAAATATGGTTTACTTCATTTAACATGTTTTTTTCCCATCCATATTCCTACAAACGACATGCTGTAAATCTTCTCTATGGTTAAGTGCTACTATCTCATGAATATACATTTTTTCTTTATCTGTTCATTGATTGATGGACAAGAAATTCTTTTCCTTGTTTATTTTCCAATAGAATTTCTTTTCTACCTTATTGTCATGTTCACAGTTTCTGTGTGTAGCAAACTGGCTTCAAACTCACGTTTCCTCTTTAGCCCTCTCGGTTGCTGGGATTGTAGATGGGCACCACCATATCTTCCAGGAAACTCCTTTTCTAATGGCTCAGCATTAGAGAGCTTGCTAGGCCTGTTCTGGCAATCCACCCTTGACGGAGGGCATCAGTAGCAAGAGAGCCCATACACCTGGTGCAGTCTCTCAAGTCATCCCAACCATAAAGTCAGAGATGTTTGATGTTTAATCACCCCCAAAGTACAAAGATTCACAGATACCAGACAACCTATGATTCCTAAAAAACTTTTGGACCAGACTTAACATATGCTATATTTCTATCATTTACATTAAAATACTTTAGGATATGCTAGGTGAGTGCAGCAATGAAACAACAATCAACCCCAGGATGTGGTGGCACCCCAACCCCCCAAAGACGGTCAACACCCCAGGCCAGCAGGAAACAGCCTTGAGACTTCTTCGCCCCTACTTCCCTAACCTGCCACGCCCAATTCTCCAACTTTTATAATAAACAAGAGCGGGGATTGTAAGAACAATACACCTGGATGACTCCGCCCCCTAACAACGGGGCACACACCCGCCATGCATTGCGACCTGTGAGGATTCTTGCGCAGGTGCAAAACCCCAGTGCTCATACGCAACCTCCCCTTTAAAAGGTCCTGCCACCCATCTCTCTCCCTTTCTTTTTGGCTCCTCTTGGGTTGGCTGACTACCCATTCCCCTCTTCCCCCCCTTTCTGGTAAATAAACTCCAAGTGAGTTGTTCATCCGTTGTTCCTTTCTTTATATCAGCAGCTGCAGCTTAAACAAAAGAGTAACAGTGAGGTGACTCACATTGGTAACACAGCACTTGAGAAGAAAGAATAGAGAAAGTTTGAGACCAACTAGGATATAAGCAACCAAATCAGCAAATTTCCAGCATTCCTGTGGAGATGAGGCCTAAGTCACTCCATATTGCATAAGACCAGCTTTCAAGCTACTCCTTGTCCTGGGAGACTCTATCTTGAGTGCCAACCCAGAGCAGGATGACTACATCTTGTCTGTGCTGAAGATACCACAATCTGTTCAGTGCCAACCATGAGGCACAGACAGATAACCTAGCCCTAAAAGTAAAATTATCATCCCTAAACTTCTCAAAGTAGGCTGGGAACAAATGGGCACAGAGGTATACTCAAACATCAAGGGTTGCAGAGATGGCTCAGTGGTTAGGAGCACTGACTGCTCTTCCACAGGACACAGGTTCGATCGCCAGCATCTACATGGTAGCTTTACAACTATTTGTAACTCCAGTATCAGGGGATCTGATGCCTTCTTCTGACCTCCATGAGTACCAGGCAGACAAAACACCTAAACACATAAAACGAAATTAAAATGAAAAAAATTTAGACCTACATGGAAAACCAAACCCAAGAATATTTGAAACACTACAGATGAGAGGTCTGAGAAATCGTCCAGCAGTTAATTGCCCTGAAAAAGACCAGTTTGGGTCCCACCACACTAACTGAGCAGTCCACGACTGCCTACAACTCCAACTCCAGGGGATCTAATGTCCTCATTTGGTCTCTGCAGGAACCCACATACAACGTGGCACGTACACACACACACACACACACACACACACACACACACACACACATATATATATATATATATATGTATATATATATATATATATATCCTGGCTATCCTGGTATTTGCTGTGTAGACCAAGTTGGCCTTGAACTCACAGAGATCTGCCTGCCTCTGCCTTTGCTGGGATTTAAGGCATGTGCTGCCACCACCACCACCATGAACAAAATAAATCTTAAAAACAAAACAGGCAAGTGGGCAAGATAGTTTGGTGTGCAAAGGTTCTTGCCCTATAAGCCTAGTGTTTGAGTTCAAAATTTTTCCAACTGCCACATGCATGTATGACTTGCACAATCATAGGCATCCACACACAATAATAATAAATAAAGATTAAACAAACAAAAAGAAGAAAACACCAGGCAAAGGAAAGTTGTAATACCCACCCCCTTGACCCATTAGAAACAAGAACAACTCATACTGCAATGGTGATGGCCCCAGCAATCTGTGCATGAAGGGACTAACTGGCCTAGAACTTCCAACTGTCCCCCAAGGTTTTCAGCTCAGCACCGTTCCCAGTGTTTGCCATGCCCTACTGGAACTGTTGATCATCCATCCATCAATCTGTCTATCCGCAGGACCTCATCTCTGTGGCCCTATACCACTGACTTCAGCTCAACCCTACAGATTCTGCTGCTTAGCTCTGCAAGCCTGCAGCAGCTCTTGGACTGAGTTGATTGCTGTCTAACCACCCGCAGTGACTCCTTGTATTTGTAGCTGCCTCTGCTTGCTTTCAATAAGATGCCTTTGAACTCTGCAGCCTTAAAAAAAAAAAAAAAAAAAAAAAAAAAAAAAAAAAAAAAAAAAAAACTCTTTTGTAGATATTCTGTAATATATAACATATACTTCATGAAGAATAATAGTGAATGATCTGAGAGTTATTATTATAATTATAATATAGTAATTAAGATTGGCATAGAACCTGTGATTGCCGATGGCCAGCTGTCAAGGGAAATTGGGACAACTTAGTAAATTGTATCCAACAGCACCACACAGTATAAATGTATTGGTATTCAGTAAATTCTGACATTGTGGAAAGACACAAACATGCCTGCCTTTCTTTCTGACATAGTGTGGTCACAACAATAAGCAAGTAATAATCACTCTGTAGTCTGTTCATTAATATTTGGAGTCCCATAAATGGCATATGCTCTTCAGAGATGAATAGAATCTGAAAGACTGTAAACAGAACTCTAGGTGACAAGGATCTATAGTGACAGCACCATAACTGCATCATCCCCCATTAACACCAGAGTGCTTGTTTATGAGCCTGAGTGTCCTGGCCAACGTGTTCTGTCCTAGGGAACCCCAGGCAGAACAACAGGCTAGGCTCCTCGGATAACCCTCCCAATTCTGTGCTGCTGGTACCCAGTTTTCCTATGAAACTTCTGTGAAAGCTGGTCTTTCATCTACAGTGAGTTGTACAAGGACACAGCCAATTCACAGGCCTCATTTCTCAGCAAATCCTTTCTTCACCTAAGGAAAGAGCAAACGTCTGCATCAGACTCCAGCACAGACACACTCCAGCACAGACAGACACAGACACACATTCACTCTGCTGCTAGAGCACCTTTGCCTTCCAGCTGCTCAATCCCTAAATTCGCATTGTTAAATAGGCTATGACATGGGTTTTTTTTTTCAGAACTAAATTATTACTACTCTAAAGCTTGTTCCTCAAAAAGCCCAAGACTCACCTATGAATTCTTTTTTAAAAATAACCTGGGTTAATATAGCTAATAGTGACTATTTTGGTTCTCTTCAGAAAGATTTCTTCAGGTCAAAACTCCATCCTGGCCCAAGCTTCCTGTGTGCCCCATCTAAAGCTTGTAGCCTGGCCCAGCTATGAATAATTGTAGTCGGCATTTTCTTTGGGCTGCCAACCAGCTCCCAAATAAAAACACAGAGACTTCTTATTCATTATGAAAGCTTGGCCTTAGCTTAGACTTGTCCCACTAGCTCTTTTAATTTAACCTGTTTCTTTTCATCTACATTTTACCTTGTGGCTTTTTACCTTTCTTTCATTCTGCATGTCCTACTTTCCTGCTCCCTCCATGTCTGGCTGGGTGGCCCCTCAAGTCTTACTGGTGTTCCTTTTTATTTCTTCTCCTGAGCCTAAATTTCTCCTCCTACTTACTCTCCCTGCCCAGAAGTCCTTCTAATACCTCCTTCCTTGCTATTGGCTATTCAGCTTTTTTATTAGATCAATCAGATGCCTTAGGCAGGCAAGGTAAAGCAGTGACACTGAAAGACCCCCGGAGGCTCAGGACCCCAGGATCTTGGTGCAGGACCACGGTCACCCCAATCACCAGGCGGAGTCGAAAGCTTGATACAAATTGCATGAGGCTTTATTATAGTTGTTTAATGAGCTAATCCCATGTTAGCTCAGGTCTTTCATCCACCCACCATGGCGGATGGCTAGAAAGACAGCTCAAAGCGGCTGCATAGAGATCTTATAAGACAGGGTGAGGTGAGTGTCTAGGGGTATGCACAGGCTCAGGATTGGTGTGCCTCCAGGCTTGGAGGGTTTGCCCTGTGTTGATTGGTCAACTGGTTGTTATGGCTCATAGGCCCTCCCAGGGTGGTTACTATGCTCTGTGCGTCATTGCTGTGCACTTGTCCGTAAAGCACACCCAGAGCCATAAAGCATAGCACCACCAGCTAACTTCTGATTGGTTCCTTGCCACGAGGCAGGCACCTAACTTCCTAGTGACCAAGGCAAGGTCAGACAAGCACGTGTTCGGCTGTTATGGCTGCTGAAATGGGGAGCTGGTCCCTTCAACATATCTTTACATAGTTAAACAAATGCAACTCATCTTTACAAGATTACGAAAATGCAACGTATCTTGAATGGATAGCCCTTTGGGAGCCGAGAGTGGGGGCAGGCTGTACCAAAATGTCGAAATCCTGTTCTTTTTTAAAAATGTATTTATTTGTACTTTGTTTACATTGGTGTTTTGCTCACACGTATGTCTGTGTTAGGGTGCCAGATCCCCTGGAATAGGAATTACAGACAGTTGTGAGCTGTCATGTGAATGCTGGGAATTGAAAGCAGGTTCTCTGGAAGAATAGCCAGTGCTCTTAACCACTGAGCCATCTCTCCAGCCCCAAATGATGGCTCTTGAAGATTCCCTTTCTTCTAGCAGCAGGTAGTTGGTGGCCACCTCTCCTTTGGGGCTTCAATGCCCTAGGGTTGGTGTTATATAAGTCCCAGAGTAGGAACTGACACTAAAAGGGTTCAACCTGGCTAGGGAGCTGGCTGAGAACACAGGCAGAGAACAAAAACAATAGCACCTCTCTGCTTCTAGCTCATTCTTTCTTAAGTGTTTAGGACCTGGACCTCTCAGTCAGAGGTGAGAAAGTGCAGAATGGACTCAGTGCATATGAATATGTTACCCCCTGCGTCTCCCTTCTGGGAAAAGCTGGGGAAGATGTGGGGATGAGAGGCAGGAAGCCATACGGAAGCTGCTGTGTGAGGAAGGGACAGATTCCTTCTCAGCCCTGAATGTTTCCAGAATGCACTCTATTTACCATCTTGGTAGATAGTGGGGCTGGTGCCAGGGCAGGAAGCAAAGTGGATCTACCCTTTCATGGGCCAACTGTCTGTGGACTACCGGGACTCTACCTCAGGCCACTCAGCCCATTCCTACTGAGACTAAAGACATTCATTATCAGGCAGTCTTGTTACCTAAATGTGGCATGGAAGGAAGTTAAGGAGCATTACTCATTGCAGACAAAAACCGAAAGGGGAGAATTAATAAAGTCTAAAACCCAGTCTCCAAAGCCTAAAAAGAAAACTCTGAGTTCCCAAAAGGCAACTCAGCAGACAAGGTTAAACAAAGGTCCACAGGACTCAAGCCTTTAAACCAGATATCACACCCTAGAATGTTGTCCACATTCCTCTGGTCCAAAGAGGATCAGATAGTTATCAATTGTAGAAGTCCCCAGCCCAGGAGACAATTAACAAACTCATTTCCTCTGCAGCATCCTGCTTAATTGCACCTTGCCTGAAGCATACAACCATTGCCCTGTCCTGTGTAACCATGGAAGTTCTGTAATCTTGGGGCTTCCAGCCCTACAATTTTGCCTTGTAAAAGCACCCCTCCGTCAAAAGTGGGTACTCCATTTGTTCCTGAGCGAATGGGGTCCTTGCTGCAGCTCTTACCCTCGAGTCAATAAAGAAACCATTGTCCTTGCATTCCATGAGTCATCTCCTTGTTGGAGGGTGCTTTAGGAGTTCCAAAATCTGGGCACAGCAAAATGACCTTCCTCTCCTAGATCCATCGGCTCCTTACTCTCCTTAACCCGATCCCTTGATAAATTCTGGACTCAAACAAAGTCTTGAGTCTTCTAACAAAGTCCTCCCCCTTTGAAACAACACACAACACAGTCATTTTTTTTCCCAGAGCTACTTTTCACTGCCTTGGGTGGGTGGGGGTGGGGGTAAGCACTAAGGCTTCAGCTGCCTGACCTGGGTTCTAAGTAGAGAAGCCAAATTTAACCTGTATTCAAACAAAGGATTCCATCTATAGATGCTCATTTGTTTCAACCTCTGCAGCTGGCCGGGTAGGAGAAGGGAACAGTCTGTTGCTTTTTTTCTTACACCTTTTCTTTCCATCCAGGAAATGACCTGCCCAGTTCTATCATGTCCAGAACTGCTCCGGCAGGCAGTTAACTTAAGATGTTTCTCGTATGTACTTCCTTGCATTGGGGGCATGAAGACTAATTACTTGGAGGCTATTTGCAGCCCCAAATCCCTCTACATGTGCCTTGTAAGCCCTTGACTCAGCATCCTCAGTAGCCAGACACTTGGGGAAGCACCCCCAGCTCTAAGGAGAGCAGAAATTCTACAGTCACCATCACCCAGTCCGATAGTCCCCCCCCCACCACCACCACTCCCTCTGATTTTGTCAGCTGAGCCTGTGGACCCTCCTGGCTGTGTGACCCTGGGTAGGTTAAACTCTCTGGGTCTCAAAAGGGATACCAATTATGTAATCATGATGTGATTAACTTGGAAGGTTTGCAGATATTAAACCAAGTGTGTTCTGCAATAATGCTGAGTAAAGTTTAAAGTCTATTTAATGGAGAAACAGGTGTAGGCAAAGGAACATGGCATGGCTGGAGAGACAGCCCAGTGACCAAAGAGAATTTGCTGTTCTTCTGGAGGACCTGGGGTCAGGGAACACTTGGGAAGTGAAGTCAGGGGAATCAGAAGTTCATATTTGACTGTGTAGCAACTTTGAGGCTCATCTAGGACACATAAGATCCTGTCTCAGGAAAAAAAAAAAAAAAAAAAAAAAAAAAAAAAAAAAAAAAAAAAAACCAGCCTAGCTTAGTTTCTCAAACTGTTAGGCTAGAGAGGAACTTTTCAAAATTTTCCTTGGAAGCCCAGAACACAGACATCTACAATTGCCCTGCTAGCTTATAAAGGAAATTTTTCTTAATTTACTTTTATTTTACGTGCATTGGTGTTTTGCCTACATGTATGTCTGTGTGAGGGTGTCAGATCTTGAAGTTACATACAGTTGTGAGCTGCCATGTAGGTCCTGGGAATTGGATCCAGGTCCTTTGGACTGTAGCTCTGTAGCCCCATAAAAGAATCTTAATAAGAGAAAATGCAGAATTCTGCAAATGATCCTGAGGAGTTAAATACTTCAAAGACATCTTCAAAACCCTCAAGGAATTTCAGTGCTAGACACACAGTAGGCTGTAAGGAAACATGTCTGTGGGAAGGTTCTCACTGCAAGGCTTTACAAAACAGGGAATGGTTACACCTGCTCCACAGTGACCTGAGCTAACTCCCCCATGCCACCTACTCTGTGGTTGCCCAGGAAATAACAGTGAAGAAAAACACCACCGTTTCAGTCTGAATGAATTCCATGTCTGACCTCCCTCATCTCAGGACCTTGTGTCCTCTAGCCAGGCCACACTGAGGAGATGACAGGTCAGGTTGTCCACAAAAGTTTAACCCTAGGGTTGTCACTCAGGTGACCGCTTAACCATAGCCCTGATTCCTATTTACTGGCATGTATTTCTTTGCTTAGACAATTGTGTCTGAGTGTTTTAATGCCTGACTGGCCCTGCCGGAGTTTGCATGACCATATTTTGAAAAGCGTCTTCAGTGTTTGTGGTAGTAATTGGCACAGCACCATGGTCTGGTGATACAGCAGTACGATGGCCTGGGGCAGTGTGAACATGGTAGCACATATATTCCGCATGGCTTTTTCCTTTTCCTGTTGCTGAAAGTCTAAGGAAGACACAGGGCCCAGGGCCTTGAAGGTTAGATGTGTGTGATATGTGGAAGCTGGCCTTCTAGAACAAACCAGGGATTTTCCCAAGAGTCCAAGATTTCCCTAGTGTCTGTCAGGAACATTCCTTCAGATTCTGTATCTACCTGAGGTAAAACCTGCCAGGAGAGTGGATGTCAACAAAGCCCGCTCCAATGAGACCCAGAATGATTAAGTCCTACAAAGAACACGTTACACTCCAGGGACTCAGCCACCATCACTGTTTTGGCCAAGGGACAGAGAAATGGGAGAGCTTTATGGTGATTTTGGAAAGGAAGTGCTTCAGCTACGCTCTGTTGGGTGATGATTACACAGGAGGCTAGAGGAAGGCTAGCCAGAAGCTGAGCACCCGGAACAGGATGACGTGAAGAATATATTTGGGTGTATCTGATTGATCGGGGGAAACACAGTTTAGGAAAGCTGGCAATTTTTGACCAAAGCTTGACATTTTGGGAGCTGAGTGCTGGCAGAGGATACAGTCACAGTTAGTTCATATAAAATCTATATAGTCAGTCTTTTGGGAGAAACATTTGCTAATCCTGGTCTTCATCTTGAGGTGGGTAACTACCAGTAAGTGTGTGTGTGTGTGTGTGTGTGTGTGTGTGTGTGTGTGTGTGTGTGTGAAAATGTACTATAAGTCAGCCACAGGATCCCATGCCTGTAATCCCAGCATTGGGGAAGAGGAAGCAGGAGGTCATCTTTGGCTACATAGTGAGTTAGAGACTAGCCTGGGCTACATGAAACCATGCGAGTTTGTGTTTTGTTTGTTTATTTTTGTTTTTGTTGTTGTTTTGTTGTTGTTTGTATGTATGTTTTTAAGTAGAAACCCTCTGCCTCAAAAGTTTGTCATAGTGAAAGTTACAATTGCACAAACCACAAACAAAAAATAAGGTTGGGAATGGTCAGAATGCCCAATTTTATAAAATTGAGAAAATTTAGGTATGCCCATTTTGTGCAAGAAATTTAAAAGGAAGGGGTTGTAATGACATTGGGGAAAGTGACAGACTTGATTCAGGATTACTCCTACCACACTGGTACAGGTAGAGCCAGCCAGCCAGCCCTGTTTCAGACCAGTTTCTGCAAATGAGTGAAGTTAGCCTAGCTGTGAGCTTCAGCTTCAGCAGGATTAGCCAAGCCCCAGATATTGGCTCATCACCCCCAGGTTGCCTCTGCTCTGAATCCTTTCACAACTGTAACTGCCACTATGATAAACATGTGAGAATCACCCCCACCTCACCCCGCCTGAATCAGTCACCCACCCCAGCCACCCCAAGACAGAGGCAGGCAATCCAAACAGATCAGAATTCAGAAATACTGTTTCTCCCAAGGGACTGAACATGCAGGTCATGTTTGAAAACAGAACCCCAACCACATCCCCCTGCCACGTCAATCCAGTCAGAGTCTGTCCTTCGTTTTGACAAAAGCTCACTCACCCGGAGTGAGTGTGTGGACCATGAACCAAACTGCGGCCAGCCAAACATACTGAAAAATGGATATTCTCTCTCCTATCTCCTTGTCTCCCCCGACCCCAGTTTTGACCCCATCCTCTTACTACACTCAGACTCTTCATCTTTCTTTTCTCCTCTACCTCCATCTCTGGAGGGCAAATAAAACAAAGATTCCCTCATGTCACATTTCTATCAGTAAGGCACTCTGTTAACCTAGAAAATGTTATCCTCCTAAAACTTTAAGATTAAACCGGGTGGTGGTGGCGAATGCCTTTAATCCCAGCACTCCGGAGACAGAGGCAGGTGCATCTCTTATGAATGCAAAGCCAGCCTGGTCTACAAAGTGACTTCTAGGACAGCCAGGGCTATACCCCCCAAACCCTTTAAGGTTATGCATTAAATGCATCTATAGGTGTAGGGGTGTAGGTTGGTGGCAGAGCTCTTGCCTGGCATGTACGAGGCAGTGGCTCTGTCCCCAGACGTTAAAAACTAGTTCCTGGTGGGCTTTATAAGAGCCCCAAGATACACTTGCTTTGAAAAACACTTTTTTTTCCTCCTTGTCCAGTGGTGGGGGAAGGAGAAAGTGTGGGTTGGCATGTTTTTCCCAGTAACAACACAAGAGTTGTTTGAACATTAGCGGCAGGGCGCATAAAACTTGTAGCACATGTTGTTTTATTACACGGCCTCACCAAGGGCCTCCTCGGATCTTCTGGTTTTCAAGCTTTATCAGCATTTGCATGTTAGACACGAGCTCTGCAAATAACTCCCTGCTTAATGGTTTCAGTGGAACTCTTCTCCCATCTGGTCTGAAGGTGGAACTGCCCACCTCTGCTGTTTACTTCATTCTCCGAATCAGCCTTGTTTTCCTAACACTTATCAGAGAAGACCCTGACCTTGTAATCTCCACATCTTCTTGATCAGATCCAAGAATGCTAATGCCTTTTGGTTTTCCTATCTTCTAAATACAAGGCCTTGCCTGGCCTAGATGCAAAGCGTCTTCGGCTGAGGCTTGGCCAAGTCTGGTGTTGTATAGAGGGCCTGCGAGGAGGCTGTCAGGACACTTCATAGGAGGGACTCTGGAGTCACAGAAGGACCCATGACAGTAAAAGGAAACTGGCAGGTGCAAGTTGCTGCTGCTGAAAATGCCCTTGGCTTTTGAGGGAAGGAGTGGTTTTCAGAAACACCTGGTATAAGCCTTGCTGTCTCCTGTCTGGCAGCCTGTGTGGGAGAGTAAGTCCTAATCGTGGGGGACCATGGGCTTGAGTGGTGCGGTGCTGGAGCAGCAGAGCTATACAGCTCTTCTGTGAGATACCAAGAGGCCAACACAGTACTGTGGGAACAAGTGAAGCTAAACGGATGGTAACATTGTTCTGTTTGTGGAGCCCAGTGGGATATGTGACCCACCAGCACTGTAGGGTGCTTCCTGCTTCAGCAGATGAAGTCTCTTCATAAGAGGCTTAGTGAAGCCTCTGACCTAACAGAGACGCACGGGGTGACTTTAATGGGCCATACGGGATGCCCCTGGCCAATACCTAATGGACCTGGCTTCAGCAGTGGCCCAGATGCCATTGACTCGGCATTGAGACCATTAGGTTTGAATAGGAGACAATGCTGGAGACATCAGCACCCTACATAGTAGGTGCAGCAAAATGGTCCTCAAAATCTCATCTTCAGACAACAGAGACAGAGAGACAGACGACAGAGAGGAGGTTAATGGCTAATCCATGAGAAGTATAGGCAAGAAGCTGTTGGGGGCTTGCAAAGGCTTCTAAGGGGAACTTGAGAAGGACTGGGTGCTGGAATTTATCAGTAGCAGCTAAAGCCATAGCTGCAATGGACCAGGTGGTTCTTGTGGCTTGAAGATGAAATGTCCCCACAAGTCCAGGTCCTCAGGTGGTGCTGGTGGTGCTATTTGGGAAGAGGCTGGAAATGTTAGGAGGTGTGGCCTAGATACAGGGAGGAAGTGGGTTGCTGGGGGCCTGCCCTTGGGGCTAAATCTTGCTCTGGTCCCCTTCCTGAATCTCTTTCTCTCTACTTCCTTATAATGTGAACTTCTCTGCTTCACCATGCCTTATCCCCCATCACGATGGACTGAAACATACGAGAACAAAATAATCATATCCTTCCCTATGTTCTTTTGCTTAAGTATCTTGTTAAACCAATAGGGTTTAAAATCCTAACAATAGTTGGCATTGGTTATGTCTATCTCATGATGATTCCAGACAGGCCAACAATGGGTTCATTTAACCAATAAGGAAGAACTCGGTCAGAGAGGGAAAGCACCTAATAAGTGGTCACACAGCCTGTGAGGTTCTAACCTGGGTTTCTACCGCTACTCTGTAATGCTTTAATCAGCAAATTTACTCAACAAACACGCTGAGTAATGGCACATCTACTAGATTCCAGAATATTCTACTAGATTCTGGATATTCACTATGTCACAAAGAACAAACCAAACAGAATCTCTGTTCAGATTAGGGTCCAAGAGTGGATATTACCGAAGGTGTAGCCCTTACGCTGCTTCTGTGATATTCTGACACGTTATATAAGGAAACTTGAATAATTCTGAGGGCTGGAGAAACTTAGATTCCTAGTGCATCCATCGCTCAGCCACGCTCAGAGCCAGCTGCCAGTGCCTCCCCCACTGCTTGTCAGTACATAATCTGCCCCATCACATTGATTTAGGAGAAAAATGCAGTTCATTTAACTTTTGTTCCAAAAGGATGCAAAGAACTTATGCTGAGAGCAGTTAAGGACAGGGGAACCAGAATGCCTCACCCAAGGACAAAAATAGAGGACACAATGGTTCCAACGGTTGTCGGTGCCCACAAGATGTGTCACATTTAGAGATGGCATCTAACCAGATAGCGTTGAAGTCACAATCAAGTTCCCAGCCACGTCCTGTGAGCAGATGGGATACCAAGATAGGCAGGTCAAAAGTATTGGGAATGTATTTATACAACTGCTGTCTTAGGAATAAATACTGGCAAGGGGGTCTGATGAGAGTCAAATACCCTCTCCAGAAGCTGTGTGTGGCTGGGCGGAGGAGGCACAGGGTACACAGGATCACGGCAGGACCCCCATACTTATGATGTGTATGACAAAGGGCATATGGCACCGTGATTAGATAAGAACTCTCGAGGACAAGTGCCCCACACTGGCTGTGAGAACGTCAGTGATTTCATTTCTCTTTGCCTCACTTTCCTTATATAAAATGGAGATAAGATCAACAAAATATGTGTTAGCTTGTAGTCAAAGGAAGCCTGCTTTGAATAAGAAGCCACGATTGATATATTTCCTAGTGTTTATCAAACTTTATTTCCATTTCCCTCTTTTAAGACAGAAAGGATGCAAACATATCCCATATGTCTGTCACTGTCAGTTGGTTTTAGCCAGTTGGGTCCTCATGATATGAGCCGCCCGAAGCCCTGGCTGATAAATACCCTACAGTTTTCTTTCCCAGCTATAGCAACCCTGAAAGACGAGGATAAAGTAGCAACAATCCAAGATGATCAAGCCTCCATCAGCCTGAGTCCCCAAGAGATTATATGGGGTGGAGCTGCCATTCCCACCCTTATCCAGATGAGGCTCGGAGCATGACCATGAGGACAAGTAGATGGTCTATTAATGCTTATGAAATTAAATTCTCAGCAACATAGCAAAGCCGTGGCTTGCCATGGTTCTTCTTTTCTTTCATTCTTTTGGTTTTTGTTGTTCTTGTTGCTTGTTTTGGCTTTTGTTTTGTTTCAAAATAAGGTCTCATATCTCAAACTGGCCTGGAACTTGCTATGTAGCCCAGGTTAGTCTCTAACTTGGATTCTGTCTGTCCAGGCTGGGATTATAGGCATGTACCACCACACCCAATTTTAGTTTATTCCATTTCTGTTCCCTTCTTCCTAGAAGGTCAGTGTGTAAGGTTCAGTATAGAAACACACCCCCTTGCCCTCTGCCCTGGAAGAAATGGACATTCTTACCACCCTCATTAGGAAGGTGGCTCTGAGTACTGTAGTTTAAGAGGCTGGGAAGTTGACACAGCACTATTTCTACTTCCTTACAAAGAACTGCAAACATACTTAAGTTTTATCATACCCAAGGGCAAAAATACCCCATTCTCTGCAAGTCAAATATTGAGTTCCTTACTTTAAACAAGACCTTGTGATAAGGCCTAAGTTTAGATATTTTGAAATTTACATGCTAATTCCCAATTTGTTGTCTGACTTGTTCCTTATGTAATCAAGGGTCCAAAGGCTATAATAATCAAGGGCTCACTCTATTGTCAAGTTAAAAAGAGGCTTAACAATTTTCCTTTTGGGCACTCTCTTTTGATTTTGGAGGTATCTTGTAACAGTTTCCCTCAGTTTAGACCTGAGCCCAGTAGTAAGAGCTGCAGCAAGCAGGTGCTGCTAATCTTGGCCTGTGTTGTTTATGAGGGAGAGGCAGCTTCCTGTGTCCCCAGCCATAGAGCCTGCAGAGTTGTTGACACTCTTCAGTTTCACTTGGCACAAGACAGAAATGCCTATTGTGAATGAGCCCTTTAAGGAACCCTGCGTGAGGCTCCAGACCCCAAAATTCAAGAACGCAGAATTTTTCTAACCAGTCTGGGTTAGGGCCAACTGGACCAAACCAGTTACTAGACCTGACAGGAAGCTATCCAGTACTTCCTGGGAGGTATGGCAGGACTGTGCTAAGAGATAATGTGGACTCTGAAGATCAGAACAAAACTGTTTCTTGGGGATCAATGAGATGATTCAGTGGGTAAAAGCACTTGCTGCTAAATTTGATTACCTGAGTTCAATCCTGCAACCCACATGGAGGAAAGAGAGAACTGACTCCCTCATTCACCTCCTCAACCCCCCAACCCCTCACCCCCTCATCCCTCCCACCTCCCCACCCTCACCCACCCCCACCCAGCACATACCCTGGCATGTGCATACATATTCTCTATCTCTCTGTCTCTCTCTCTGTCTCTCTCTGTCTCTCTGTCTCTCTGTCTCTCTCAAACACATACATATCAATTTAAAAAGCGAATGAGCTGGTCGCAAGGAGACCTGTTTTTACTGGAACCCTTTCTTTCCATGGATTCTCTGAGCAGGTTCATCTCTAACCAGACCTTCCCTCCCTTCCTTCCTCTCTCCCTCCCTTCCTCTCTCCCTCCCTTTCTCTCTCCCTCCCTCCCTCCCACCCTCCCTCTCTCCATCTTCTTAGATTGGCCAGACATCTCAGTTTGCCTGGGCTAAAGGGGGTTTCCAAGAAAGTCCAGGGCAAATCAGGACAAGCTGATCACTGTAGGCCTTCTCTAGAATTCTGTCCCCAGACCTCTCCTACATCCCAGTCTACACCAGCCTTTGGTGCATAACTCCCATTAGATCCTCACCTCTCCCGAACAACAACCCAACCCTTGAATCACCAGGCTGTAACTGCCAAGAGCACAGCCAACCTTGAATTCCTTGGACTCCAAGCTGACTCACCATCTTAACTCCTCCGCTATAGTCTGGGTCAGGCCATTATTTTGGTTGTTTAAGAAGTACTTACTCAGCTCAGCAGTGGTGGGGCACAACTTTAATCCAGGAGGCAGAGGCAGGCAGATCTCTGTGAGTTCGAGGCCAGCCTGGTCTACAATAATTGAGTTCCAGGATAGCCAGGGCTGTTACACAGAGAAACCCTGTCTCAAAACAACAAGCAACAACAAGAAAGCATTTACTTATTTACATTTATGAAGGGTTCAGGAATATAGACATATAAAATTGTAAGCTCAAACACATTTTGAAAAAAAATAATAATAAAGCTGGCTGCCACTGTTAACCTTTAACAACCACTTTCTGCCTTACCAGCAGACATCCTAACAGCCACTGTGTACAGAGGTAAACTTTTAGCAGTTGTCTCCCACCTCCCAGCTTCCCAGCTAGGCAGGTACAGCAGACAAAGGTTAGCTTCTAACCCTCTGCCTTGTATCCCCTTAATTTTTAACTGTCCTCCTACACATGACTCTACTCTCTGCCTTACATTCTTTGAGGGACAGTGGAAATGCAGCTTATCAGCCACCGGCTTTTGCAAACATCCTAAGTTAACGTCCTAACATCCTATAACCAAAAGCTGTAAAACTTAAAATGTAATGTGACTTTAAGCCTGACCTCAAAGTTGTAAATGCTCTTTGACACACATGTGGCTGTGGTCCCAGTTACCTGGTAAGCTTTTTGTGCCCCATGGTGATTTTTTTTGGGGGGGAAGGGGAATAAAGTTTGCTTCTATTTCAGACTTTGGTATCTGTTCCCCCACTTTTTGTGCCCCTGGACCCAACAATTTACTTACTCATGCGCTTACTTATTTACTGGAGTCCTACTCTGTGCCAGTCCCTAGCTTACATGCTTGGAACGCAACAATGAGAGAGAAAAGAAGTATATACTGCCCTAGATTTCTTTCTGTTGCTGTGATAAAACACTCTGACCAAAAGCAACTCAGAAGATGAAAGGACTTAGTCACTTATACGTTAGTTCACAGACCATCCTTGAGGAACCTCACAGTAGGAACTTAAGACAGGAACCTAGAGCAGGAACCATGAAGGAACGGTACTTGCTCTCTCGATCCTGCTTATGCTCAGCTAGCTTCCTTATACAGTCCAAACCACCTGCCCAGGGAATGTTACTGCCCACGGTGGGTTCTGCTACATCAATTAATAATCAAGACAATCAATCCTTCACCAACATGCCCACAGACCAGCCTGCTAAAGACAATCACTCATTTAAGACTCTGTTTTCAGGTGACTCTAGGCTGTGTTGACAGTTAATGCTAACCAAGACACGCACAGCTTCATGTGCATCAGATAAGCCAGGCATAAGAACTAAGCTCCTGCAGGGCCTTGCAGATGATACCATTCCATTGTTACTTCTTCACCCTCTAACCTGTCACCAAACCACAATGACCCCAACCCTGCAGGGTCTCTCCTTTCCAGTTTTGTGGCCTTCACCTTGTGAAAATGCTTGTCCCTTCTCATTTGAATTATTAAATCGGTCTCTTGAGTAATCTTTTTTGCTTTTTGCCATCACTCACTACTCTATCTAATCCTACTCATGCTTGCTATAATCTTTTTGGAGCCCAGTTATGATCATCACCACCCAACATTGTGGCGTTCTGAACAAAAGTGTGTTTAGAAAAGGTTGGTTTTCTCTTCAGATCATATAAATCTTTCGCCTTTTACTAAAGATTTCCGTGGAGAGGAACAATTCTGAGTCTTAACCCAATTTTTTGAGGTCCGACATTTGCAGGCTGGAGGAGCAGTTAAGAGCCCTGGCTGCTCTTCCAGAGGACCCGGGTTCAATTCCCAGCACCCACATGGCAGCTCACAACTGTCTGTAACTTCAAGATCTGACACCCTCATATAGGCATATATGCAGGCAAAGCACCGATGCAAATAAAATAAAATTATATAAAAAAAGAAAAGCTTAGAAGGGGTTCCCACAGCTTCCCAGCAGTTCCTTGTCAGAAATAGATAGAACTGTCAAAAGTATGTTGTCAAACATGTCAGACTTCTAGTTTTGTATGCCACAACGTAAAAGTTGCAAATTGTTCATCAAAATAAAAATGAATAGATGCATTAGTCAGAACCCTTTGGTTGCCATTAGCAGAAGCCAAACTCTTTAAGAAGGGAATATGGAATCCTCTTAAAGAATGTTTGGTCCCAGGTACTTGTCAAGAGCAACCCAAAATCTACACCTCTCTGCTTCTCAGGCAGACTCTGGCCAGAAGATGGCAAAGTTGCCAGAAGTGGCTTTAGCTTGCTTTTCTCAGCTTTGCAACCCCAGTGCACTTGGTGTTCTCAGCAGAGTACCAAGGCTGAGCCTCAACAAAGAGTGCACTCTGCAACCAACCAGCTGGCCTGGGATAGACTTGCACCAGGAGCTGGGGGAAATGAGGTCGACTTCACCTTTACTCATGGGAAGACCAGAAGTTAGGTACTTTCCTCCATTAATACATTATGTGTTTATAACAAAATATCCGAGACTAGGTAATTGGTCTAGTTTCCTTTCTGTTGCTGTGATTAAAAATATATATATATATTGGCCAAGGACAACTTAGGGGAGCAAAGGTTTTATTTGGTTATACTTCCAAGTCACAATCCGTTACTGGGGCAGTTGATGATAGAACTCAAGCAGGAACTAGAAAAGAAACCAGGAAGAAATGCTACTCGCTTATTGCTCTCTGATACATGCTTAGACCAAAGCCAGCCTTTTTACACAGCCCAGGATCACCTGTCTAGGAAATGACACTGCCCATGGTGAGCTGGTCCCTCTTGCATCAATTAACTCCCAAGATAATCCCCAACAGATGGTCACCAACCAGCCTCACCAGGACAAGCCCTCAACTGACACTCCTTTCTCAAATAATGCTTTTGTATACTACATGAAGATGTATTGCTGTAATACACTGGTTGTAATAAAAAGCTGAGTGGCCAATGGCTAGGCAGGAGATATAGGTAGGATTTCCAGGGAGAAACAGGAAGAGAAGGGGAAACTAGGCACACAAGAGATGTGAGGAAACATGGAGAGGAACCAGGAGGTACAAGAAGGAAGAGAGGTAACAGCACGTGATAGAAGGTCAATTAATAGAAATGGGTTAATTTAAATTATATGAGCTAGTTAGGAACAAGCCTAAGCAAAAGGCTGAGCTTTCATAATTAATAAGAAGTTTCCATATCCTTTTATGGGAGCTGGCTGGTGGGACAGAAAAAGACCTGTTATATGTGTTAATTTGATGAAACTAACCTGAGCAATAACTTTACAAGAAGTGAGGCTTACTTCGTTCATGGTTCTGGGGGCAGAGAGCCTTGCAACTGCTGACAATCTTTTTGCTGTCAGAGCCCTGTAGTGGTGCCCCGGGAAGATGGCAGAAGACCAGGAGCTTGCAGGCATGTATGAGTCTCCTAGTCCCTTCTAAAGCCATCAGGTTTTAGTCATGAAGACTATACATAGAAACATAATTTTAATATCTCAAAAGCCCTACTTTTAACCCTTCATGCTACAGTAACATATTCAAGCTAAATTTCCACCTTCTTTTTAATTCTGAGTATTTTTTTTTTTTAGAGATTTATCTTTTTATTTGTGTGATGGGGGCGGGGCAGAGGAACTTGCGTAATCCCCCGGAGCTGGAGTTATAGGAGGTTGTGGGTGCTAGGAACCAAACTCAGGTCCTTTGCATAAGGAAGCTAGCTGAGCATGAATTGGAATGAGCCAGCAAGCAAGTTCCTCCAGTTTCTCCCCTAGGTTCCTGGTGTGGGCTCCTAGGATTGGGTTGTGAGTACTGGGAACTGAACTCAGGTCCTCTGGAAGAGCAGCAAGTCTCTTAACCACTGAGCATTTCTCCAGTCCCCCTTTTTATTTTATTTTTTTAAAGATGGGATCCCACTGGGCTGTCTAGGCTGGTCTGGAACTGGAGATCTCCCTACCTCAATCGCCCAAGTATTAGGACCACCAATCAAGGTCACCATACCTGGCTTCCTAACTTCTTACTACTTCACAGTGGGAACTAAATTTCAACACATGAACTTTGGGGACACACTCAGACCATTTCTAAACAACAGGCTTCTCTAAGCACCACTTGGTATTTAGTGTAGGAAGTGGAAGATGAAGGGGCAAAACCAACTGTCTATCATCAAAGGCTAGGAGCACACATCAAGCACCTCCTGATACACAGTAGAATTAAACTAAATGCAATTAAGTCAGGTTGTACTTACACTCAATGACACTTTTTTCCAACACCTCGAATGGCTCTCCCTGTTGCCTCCCAGTCAGCTCTCTTTCTTCTCTAGGTCTACTTCAGTTGCTTGACAAGGGCTGGAGATTGAAAGAACCTTTTGTCTGTAAGAGTAGACTTCCAGAAAGCTCATTGTTTGAAGCACCTATAGGCATGGGCACAGACAGTTTCGCTTTGCCCCCAAATAGCACAAGTAGGTGTTAACTGAGACTTGGTACTCACACCGCATCTGTATGATGGGAATACTCCCATTTCACATATGAGCAGGCAAGACCCAGGGACACTGATTAACTTCCCCACTGCTTCACACAACTAATACATGGAGGGGAGGGCCTTAGATTTGAACCTAGGACTCTGAGACTGCTAAACTCTCTTGCAATCCTGTACAATGTTCCCCTTCTGTTAAGGAGACAGGAAAACTTTTCATGGAGATCCACCCATGGATCTCAATCACTTGAAGCTCACCAGTGGCCGGACGACTTTCCATTCAAGTAGACTAGTAGCAGAAAATTACTGTAGAACCAGGACGGATGATTCGTCAGAACACTCAGAACTTGAGAGGAAGTGGTGTGGCTCCAGCCTCCTGCCATCAGTTCACCCCAAGAGCTTTCCTCCAGACAGACACCACCCACCTGTAGAAAGAAGGCTGTGGTTGGAACAGTGAGTAAAAACAGCCTGGCTGCTCTGTCAGGAGACGTCTGCAGGCTTAGTCTTTCTGGGGCCTGAGGGGCTTCCCACGAGTGCTGCTATGCTGGGAAAGCTTAGTTAGGCTTGAACTGGGAAACCAGCCTCAGAACTAAGGATGCAACCTGATCATGACCCTCCCCTACATCCCACAGCCCACAGCCCAAACCCCCAGCCATCCCCACCTCAGGGCAAGTTCTTCAACTCAGCAGAACACTTTCAATCCAGTCGCCAGCTAGGGCCCTTCCTTGGACTCTGAACACTGATGGGCTTGAATAAGAATCCATGACCCATAGGGTGAGGTGATATTGACTGAACCTCTAAAAGTCCAGGATCTTGGGGAAGATAAGTGGCATGAAAGTAAGTCTAGGGAGAGAACCAGGTGGCATAATCCCTGTGAGGGCCTGTGCACTCTTGACTAGCCAATGGAAACCCTAGGTGGCCATGAGAAGTTGAAGGTGTGGGGGTGGGGGCTTGGGGTAACGGGCCAGCCTTGTGCTAGGCAGAGCCAGCAGCTTTTGTGAACAGAAGCTGATGGGCTGGATCCTTGAGAGCTGTGCAAGGCCAGAATGAACCTCATTCTGAGCACAGCTCCACTCAGCCTGACCTTGGGGACTGGGAGAGGAAGAACCCCAGGGAAGAGCTGGTAAGCAAACGTGCCAATGGAGTCTTACCAAGTAACTGAAATGAGTCCAAGAGGAGCTCCTGGTAAGGACACCACAGGGTGGGTGCAGCTAAGTGACCTTTGCAGCAAATCCTGTCTTACCCCATCAAAAGTTTTTGCTTTAGTACTGGAGAAGACTCAGTTGCCTTGCACATGATAGGAAAACTCTCTACCATTGAGCAACCCCAGCTCAGATTTGAAACTCAGCACCTTGGATTTTAGTGGTCACATGAAAGAGGTGAGAAGAGACATGGACTGAGTGAGGTATGTCAATATTTGCTATATTTTACCCAGGAAATTTACATTTGAGAGAATATTTCAGAACACTAATTCTACCACATTGATGGAAAGCCAAGTGTCTTAGTTACTTTTCTATTTTTGTGGCAAAACACAATGACCAAGGCAATGTATAAAGAAAAGCATTTAATTTGGAGATTCACAGCTTGAGAGGGCTAGTCCATGGCCATCATGGCAGGGAGCATTGACGGGGGAAAGTCTTCCTGTGTATGTTTCTCTTATTGGTTGATGAATAAAACACGGTGGCCAATGGAGGCAGGCAGATAGGTGGGACTAGGAAATGAGGAGAATTCTGGGAAATATAAGCAGACAAAGTCGCCATGTGAGCCACCAAAGGAGTTAGAGGTCCGGACCCTTCTCTGGTAAGATAAGACCATGTGGAAATACTTAGATTAATAGATATGGGTTAATAATTAAGATAGAGCTAGCCAATAAGAAGCCCTCATCATCAGCCAACATTTCATAATTAATCTAAGTCTTTGTGTGTTCATTTGAGGCTAAGAAGGGTGGCGGTGAGACCTGCCAGGCCAGAAAGCTCCATACAGAACATGGCAGCAGGCAGGCAGGCAGGCAAGCACTGTGCTAGAGCAGTAACTGAGAATTTATATGATGAACTAGCATCCACCAGGCAGGAAAGCAGGGAAGTGAGGAAAAAAGAGGTAGGAAGAGAGGGGGGAAGAGATGGGAGAAGGAAGGAGGAAGAAATCTCCATATGGGATTGGTATGGGCTTTTGAAACCTCAAAGCCCACCCCCAGTGACACACCTCCTCCCATAAGGCCACACCTTCTAATCCTTCCCAAACAGTTCCATCAGGACATTCTCACTTAAACCACCACACCAAGCCGAAACAGAATTTTTAACATTTGTTTAAATGTACTTTAAGTTTTTCGTTATGGAACATAACGTGCCATGTCCAGCATGGTTGCAGGAATGTACCTGACTGAGGTGGCAAAGGAATGAAAAAAAAAATAAGACAGACTGACACATGTACAGAAATCTGGGATTGGGTGGTCTGGGCTTTCCCCTGGAGAAACCAGCATCCAGGAGTAGAGTTGGATAGAAAGGTGGTGCTATTGGTTATTGTGTACAGCTAAACAAAGAAAAGGGGTTATTGCATACAGATAAACAAACAAGGAGGCAGGTTTATGGTATACAAATGAACAAGGAGGCAAGTTTAACTTACCTCAGTAAGAGCAGTCTCTACAGGGGATGAGTCTTCAGGTTGTAAATATCTTGGGGGAGAACACCATGGTGGACATTTTCTGCACACACTACCAACATCCATTCATCCATGGAGCAGAAGAGAAGGCTTTACCATTTCCCTTTGAGTCTGAGGCTCTGTGGTCCCTAACATGGCCATGCCTCTATCAACACACATGCACACAGAACCTCACACACTCAGTGCTTTCTCCACTCCCAACACTAATGGGATCGTCTCAAAACAAAATCCCAAAGGAAAATCTGTTGGGGAATATTATTTTAAGGTGTGTGACTTTTGTTTAACTCTATGAAGCTGTGTTACTGTGCTTTTCTAAAACACCTGATGGTCTAATAAAGAGCTGAATGGCCAACAACAGCAAGACAGGAGCAAGGGTAGGCAGGGCTGGCAGACAGAGAGTATAAAGTAGAAGGAGAAAACAGGGAAAGCAGAAAGAGAAGCAGCCAGCCAGTCACAGAGGGGAAAAGTAGACGGGATAATATAAAATAAGCTGGCTAGAAACAAGCCAAGATAAGACTGAGCATCACAACTAAGAATAAGCTTCCATGTGTGATTTACTTGGGAGCTGGGTGGTGGGCCCCTCAAAAAAGCCAAAAAGTCAAAAATAAAATAAACAAAACCAATAAATGGTTCCCAGCATGGAGCACCAATTTGTTGTTTTGTTTAAATTGTAGCTGCCTTCTAAGCTAAGGCTATGCTATTTAGCAATTGCCACTCTGTTGCCACCAGCAATGGCTAAACTGCAAGAGCCAAAGAATTCCCTCAGGCACCAACTCTTTCAAAGCTATAAGAAAACTTATATAAGTCTCTATCCCGCCAAAGAAATCAAGGTTCAAAGACTGAAGTAGAAGCCTGCTTCCCAGAGAGGCTGAATAGCAATCAGCTCACCTCCTCAAGTCTCCCAAGAAGTCCTCATGTTTTTTCTCGCCCCTCATTATAAACCCTTCTCCACCTGGCTCCTCCCTCCAACTTCCTCTCAGCTCGTTGCTGACCCAGCCTCCTGACGGCAGGTGAATTTTATTTAATCAAACACTCCTTTGTATCATGAAATGTTCCACAGCACAAACAAAAGTAACAGACCTTAAAATAATATTCTACAACAAAAATTATTGCACCCATATATGTTTCCTGTACATTTATCTATGAGATATTGAGAAGAGTTGTTCTCTATGCCAGGCAATTTTTCCTCCAGAGGACATAAGGCAGTGTCTGGCCACATTTTTGGAGGTGGTTTTATAATTTTGAGAGTGGATAGGAGGAGCCTGCTTACCACCTAGTAGGTAGAAAGAATGCACCTAACATCGTGAGGGCTGGGGGAATGGACTTGTAATCCTGACATTTAGGAGGATGAGGCAGGAGAATCTTGAGTGCCTGGGCTACACAGCAAAACCATATCCAGCCCCACAAAAGTTACTTGGCTAAAATCAGAAAGACATGCTTTACAGCAGTGGTTCTCAAACTTTTTGATGTTGTGACCCTTTGTTCCCCATGTTGTGGTGACCCCCAACCATAAAGTTATTTTGTTACTACTTCATAACTCTAACTTTGCAACTGTTACAACTCATAATGCATATATGATATGCAGGATATCTGATATGGGACCCTCAACAGGGTCACAATCCACAGGCTGAGAACCACTTTTGCAGGGTCTAAAAGATAAGAACACTTTAAATACAAACATATTATTAGTATTCATAAAAGCTAATAGTAACTCCTTAATGTCTGATGCACAACTAATATTGAAATTTCCCCAATTTTCTCATCCATTTTGTTTTGGGTTTTGAGATGGATTCTTGGTATATACAAACCAGCCTTAAACTCATTTGGAAGCAAATCCCTAACTTAAAATCATCCCACATGTATATGTTCCAGAAAATATGTCTAAGAAATATTGAGAGCTGCTGCTCTTTGTGAAGGGCAATTTTGCCTCTGAGGGTGCCCCTGTAGGCATTAATCTCTATTGTCAACTTGACAAGATTTGGAATCACCTAGGAGACATAACTCTGGGCCTGTCTATGAGGTCATTCTCAGACAAGTTTAGCTGAGGAGAAAAGACCTGAATGTGGAGAGCACCACCCCTGGGCTGGCCTCCCAGACTGAATAAAAATAGGAAAAAAAAAAAAAAAAAAAAAGACAACTCCCTGTGTGTCCCGCGCGTGCTCTGTATTTCTCGCCAGCAAGAAATCATACGCAGGACACTCGGATCCTTCTGCAGACAAGCTTTAATGCATTTTACCAGAGTGGAGACCAGAGCAGAGACATTGAACCAAGAAAACCATCCCTTATAAAGGCTGACCAGCCGCCTGGGACGTGTTACCCTATGAATGGCTTCAGCTCCTCAGGCAAAAATGAGCCACGGGATAGGCAGAGATCAAAGGAATGGAGATTACCCAGCGCCTGTGAAGTAATTTACATCTTGGTGTCTTCAGGCACCATTATAATGCAGGAAACGGCCCCTTACATATCCCCCTTTTTTTATTAATTAATGAAAAGGCTTTATATTATTACAAGCAAATAGGTCACCCATATGTTGAGGGATAGAGGCAGAGGTTGTACCTTCCCAAAATCAAACATTAAGACTGTGTACGGGAGTCACCATCAGGCTGTTAGCTTGACCCGAAGTACTCTCGACCTGTCCTCTGCCGTTTTTCTGGGAAAGGGAAGTCTCGGGGCAGGTAACCCTTATGCAGGTCAACGTACCTCCCAGAGAAGCCTGCATAATAGGCAACTCTGTGCGATGCCTTTGCTCAGCATCCCTCTTTGGGCTGCCCAGACCAGACACTCTACCCTGTACAATGAGCCTAGGCTCCGGGTGTGCAAGAGCTGTCTGGCCGGCGGCCTATTGCTAAAGCATAGTTAGCCAAAATATAAGCGCTTGGGCGGTCTCTTGGTTTGAGCCCTGGAGCTTACATGCCAGTCAAAAGTAACAGCAATCCGCAAGCGGCTGCATCAAACAATTTCACCCCCACCCCTTTTCTCACAGACCAGCCAAAAATAACAGCAATCCGCAAACGGCTGCATCAAACAATCACCCCCACCCCTTAAGCAGTGACAATCTCTCCGCCAAGGGCAGGAGTTAATCTGGATAACAATAGCGGCTCTCAATTCCCGGGGGGAGGGTGGAATTTCGACTTTTGAAGGTCTGAAGGGGCTCTTCGGGTGAGTCTTTCTGGGATCCACAGGGGATTTTCTTCATCCTGTGAGAAAACACAATATCGCTCCCCTGGATCTTATGAGAATAGGATCCGGGCCTCTCCAAAGATCAGTTAAGATATCTTTCCATTTTACCATTTCCTTTTGGCCTTTTAGGTTTTGAGGTGAGACGCTTGGCCTCGGTATGGCCCCCAGCGTTAATGTTTATGAGGCTTTAAAGCCCCAGGCATTCCAGGCCTTTAAGAAGTGTTGAATAGCAGGCATGGCCTTTTCCCCTATCAAAGACTGGGAAAGCCATCTGTAATTTTCTCCGCTCCTCTGATGGTAAAAAGGAGTCGGTACCAAATAGTGGGTGTGCTGATAGAAGTACACCCGCTGAATTAACAGGCGATGGCCTCATATTTGTTTTTACTTTTGGCAGCTCCTCCTCTAGCTCTGCTTCCTTGTTAGAGTCTAAAATCTCAGAGTCTGAGCTGTTCAGCTCCAAGGCTTCCAGTTTCATTGCAGGGCAGAGGCTAGGTTTTGAGTCCTCATCTCTCCTAAATTTACCGGGGTGTGACCGGCTATTCCCTATTCTCTCTCCCTCCTTCTCTGTCTCTCCCTCATCCAGCTGAGCTGTTCCTTTCAAAACCCCATCTCTTGAGCTTTTAGAGTCATTAGAGCTATCAAGATTTAAAGCTTTAAACTTATTTACAGAATCATCTAACAAATTATTCACTCCCTTGTAACTAGACATCCCGGGAGGTCCTTTTTTCTTATATTTTATTGTTAGGCGCGCCCCATCTCTCATCACATTCGGTTTCTGATATGTAATTTTGGACTTCTTTAAGATTGCTACAACAGTGAGAAAAGTCAAAATAGCTCCCAGTAAAAGCATAGAAGCCTCTATATTAACCTCCCAAAATAGCAACATTCCCAAGCCAAAGTCCAGAAAAAACATGCCTCTCCGAATTTCTCTCATTACATTCGGTTTCTGATATGTAATTTTGGACTTCTTTAAGATTGCTACAACAGTGAGAAAAGTCAAAATAGCTCCTAGTAGAAGCATAGAAGCCTCTATATTAACCTCCCACAATAGCAACATTCCCAAGCCAAAGTCCAGAAAAATCATACCTCTCCGAATTTACCACCCTGCAGTTCTGAATCCGCCTCGTTAGAGGGGTCTCCGCGGTGCTGGAGATGTTCATATGTTCCCGGGTTTCGGCACCATATGTCCCGCGCGTGCTCTGTATTTCTCGCCAGCAAGAAATCATACACGGGACACTCGGATCCTTCTGCAGACAAGCTTTAATGCATTTTACCAGAGTGGAGACCAGAGCAGAGACATTGAACCAAGAAAACCATCCCTTATAAAGGCTGACCAGCCGCCTGGGACGTGTTACCCTATGAATGGCTTCAGCTCCTCAGGCAAAAATGAGCCACGGGATAGGCAGAGATCAAAGGAATGGAGATTACCCAGCGCCTGTGAAGTAATTTACATCTTGGTGTCTTCAGGCACCATTATAATGCAGGAAACGGCCCCTTACACCTGTGTACACAGGCTCGCCTTAATCTTGTAATTCTCCTGTCTCAGCTGCCCAGGTACTATATGTGTAGGCATGAGCCACCATGCCTGACTTTGCCTCATGAATGGAAGGGGAGCAGGGGCAGCAAGACAGCTCAGAGGTTGAGGGCATTTGCCATGCAAGCCTTAAAGACCCAAGTCCAATCCCCATAGTGTTGTTCTCTGATTATCATGTGGGCACACACAGAGAACAATAACATTAAATAGTTTAAATAAAATTTAAACAAATGTTCTTGGTAAATCAATATCCAAATAAAATACATACATTTCCTAGCTCCATGGTCGTGTTACAGGCTAGAGGCCATATTGATATCCATGGCACATATTAGCCACTGAAGGCCTTGGTGATGTCCATGGTCTGTGCTACTGCCTGAAGCCTTGTTGATATCCATGCATTGAGCTGCTGCTGGGGACCTTGTTGGTGTCTGTGGCCCATATTGCCACTGGAGACAATGGAGACATATTGCTGAGGTCCATGACATATACCGATGCCAGAGGCCAGATGGATTTCTGTAGACAGAAGTTTCTGTCCCACCAGGTCCTGCAGCCATTCAGTCCCAAATAAACACACAGATGCTTATGCCAATTATAAACTGTTTGGCCTATTGCTCAGGCTTATTACTAACAAACTCTTACAACTTAAAATAACCCATAATTCTTATCTATGTTTAGCTTGGTACCTTTTCTCAGTAAGGTATTCTCATCTTGCTTCCTCTGTTTCTGGCTGGTGACCGGGTCTCTTGCCTTTCCTCTTCCCAGAATTCTCCTAGTCTGGTAGCCCCACCTATACTTCCTGCCTGGCTACTGGCAGCATTTTATTAAACCAATATGAGTGACAAATATTTACAGTGAACAAGAGCATTATCCCACATCATTTCTTCTATTTTTATTTTATTTTTTTTTTTGGCATTCATTCTCCAGCATGAGTGTGTGCAGTTGTGCTAGGATTGCTACAACCATAGCAGAGTCCACTCCTTTCAACGGGGGAGGGGGGTGCTCCATGCCTCTTTACTTGTTTCTTGCATTCTGTCAACCTGGGGGTTCATTAGTTTGTAGGAGCATCACCCCAGACTTTGCCTTTTTTTTGTCATTTTCCCATTATCTCCGTGTGTGTATGCCTCTGCAAATGGGTGTGTGTCTCTCTCTCTGTGTGGTCCATTTATGAACGTATCGTTATTATGGACTCAAGGTCCATCCTAAGGAGCTCAGCCTATCTACTCAACTCTTCAAGAAAACAATGTCTATATGACCACATCCCAAGACTCTGGGGATCAGTATATAAGCTTTGGGGAGACACAACAAATATCCATTTCTTTTGTTGTTGCTGTGACGAAATACCAGACTAAAGACTTAAGCAGAGGATGGCCTGTTCAGGCTCACCGTTTGAGGGGATATAGTCGGTCATGCAGGGATGGCATGGCCCCTGGAATTTGAAGTGGCTGGTCACAATGTATAGTCAGGAAGCAAAGAGAGATAAATGTTGGTGTTCAGCTAGCTTCTTCCTTTTTCCTGTTTTTATTCAGTCTGGGAGAGCAGCCCAAGGGACGGTGCTATCCGTATTCAGGGCAAACCTTCCATCCTCAGTTAAACCTCCTGGGAACGCCCTCACAGACAGGCCTAGAGGGGTGTCTCCAAGGTGATTCCAAATCTTGTCAAGTGGACAGTTTAGCCATCAGAGGATTAAATTCTTCACACTCTCCCATACGGAAACATTGCAGAAGTCTCTTAGTGTTTTCTTTATTTATACTTCTGTAACCCAAACTACAAGAGATGCTGGGAGGTCAGATTTAATGGAGTACACAGCCATCCCTGGAAGTCTGTTCTCCATGTCCAAAACAGAAGGGAAAGTTGACTTCAGGGCACCAGCCAGCCATCTGCCAAGGAATGTGCCCCACTTGGTGTGTGTGTGTGTGTGTGTGTGTGTGTGTGTGTGTGTGTGTGTGTGTGTGTGAAGGCTGAGCTGTGCATGAATCTTGCATTTCTATGTATCTTTTCTGTAGACACTTTGTTATTGGATCCTTATTCTCATATGGCTATGTCTGGTACTGAGTACTGAGATACCAAATACTGAGCACCCATAAGAATCCAGATGCTGCCTAGAGCTCCATATCTGTACTCTCCAGTGGCTGACTTGGGCTTTTTGTTGTTTTTGTTTGCTTGTTTAAGACTGATGATTGATTAGTGTGTGTACCGTTTGTGTGTGGTATGCGAACACAAGTGTGTGGGGGTGCCCTCAGGGCTAGAAGCAGATACCCAGTGCCTTCCTCTATCACCCTCACCCTATTCCTCCTCTAAGACCCTCCTGTCTCCACCCAGATTGTTGCCGGGGTTACAGGTGAACATCTGAGACCCGGGCATCTTGTTCAGGTTGGTACTGGGATGAGAACATCTCTGCAGCCCCTGAAGCAGGGTTTTTAATCTTCCCTTGACTTCTAACATGGAGCTCCACCTACAACCCAAGCTAAGAGAGGCACATTCCCTTTTACTGACTCCCATTCCTGCTGAGGGAACTAGAGAAGAAGAGGGAAGGAAGCAAGTCCATCTACCCACATGGGGCTGTGGTTTCCTCCCATTGGAAATTGAGGCCTGCAATTCCCCTTCGTATCAGTCTTGGCTGGAGTGGGAGAAACTGCCCAAATAAAGTCTGCAGCATGCCCAGATGCTGCGGCTGCCCCCAGAGCTGTCCCCATGCATTCTCAGCACCCGATGATACATAGTCTTTATGTTTATGTGGCACAGGATGCTGTGCTCCATACACATGAAGTATTAGTGAGCCAGTTTCACCAGCCACACTGCTCCGCAGCAACCGGAAGGCATCCCTACTCTAATTTATGAGAGACTAGCATGTGCAATCAATAGATGCCCCACAGGTTATTAAAGAGGAGAAAGATGGCCCAGGCAGCCCTGTTTACTAACAGGAAAACAGCCTTCTGGCAGCTCTGGGCAAGTGAGAGATTTACAGTACCTCTTCTTCCCCACTGGAACCTGAGACCCAGGCTCCCTGCCTTGGAGCCATGAGCAGGATCTGAGGGCAAGGGTCAGCTCCCGGTTTTCTTAAGTCTCTTTGTGCTTCGAGAACCTGGAGAACAATAGCTTTCCAGGGTGGTGCTGAGACTGTGGGTGGGAGTGGGTGACTGGGTATGAGACGAATGGGTGCCTGGAGGGGTGGAGGACACTGCAGCATGGGTCCCTGGAGATCTCTCCTTTTCATTACTTTGGACTTCTCTGTTTTGAGTCCTTTGATTTTAAGGTGCCAAAGTTCTTCGCAGTTTTTTAACACTGGCTGTGGGGCAGGACTAAAAATAAAGCAGTGACAGCCTTAGGTTACTTGGCAAAGTAGACAGACATCCTTCCCTCCAGCCTACTTTCCAAAGGGTCAAACGTTTTAGTCTCAGAACCCTTTATAGTCTTGAAATGTAGGGAGGTTATGTCTCCTGATAGAGATGTTAATATATTTACTAGTTGTAATACAACCAAAATGAGTCTGTTAAATATTAACATAAATATTTCTATTCTCTTTTGTTTGTTTTTTGTTTGCTTGTGTTTTGTTTTTTGGGACAGGGTTTCTCTGTATAGCTCTGGCTATCCTGGAACTCGCTCTGTAGACCAAGCTGGCCTCAAACTCAGAGATCCACCTGCCTCTGCCTCCTGAGTGCTGGGACTAAAGGAGTGTGCCACCATCTCCTGGCATATTTCTATTCTTATAAGTCACATCATCTAAGCTAGGCTATCACAGCACCTTTGATCCTAGCTATCCAAGGGTTTAAGAGCAGAGATAGGAAAACAACAAGTCAGGGCCAGACTAGGTTACAGAAACAGTTGGAGGCCAGCTGAGCAACTTAGCAAGGCCATTTCTCAAGACGGACAGATGGATGAATGGATGGATGAGGATGGATGGATGGATGGATAAGGAGGAAGCCTATGAAGTAGCTTAGGTTAGTAATTAGCCAGTAAAGGTGCCTGCCTGAAAAGGTGAGAACTGACCTCACAAAATCATCCTTTTTATCTCCACATGTGCACACCTCACTTCAGGCACACACTTTATTTTAGAAGGTGTGTGTGTGTGTGTGTGTGTGTGTGTGTGTGTGTGTGTGTGTGTGTAGGTACACATGCACAGAGCAAACTCAAGTCATAAGGCTTGGTGGAAAGCACCTACCTATTTAGCCATCTCACTGGCCCTATTTTTGTTTCTACATTTCTGTTTTGTTTCTACATTTTGTTTCACATGTCTACAATGTCTCCATTAACAGAAAGCAACTAGATCCTTCTATTGCTTCTGTATTCAGTCATTTGTCATTTTGGTTGAAGTATATGAAGAAAAATTGGCTTGACATTAGTACATAGTAAGGAAAAGGAGGAGTACACAAGTCTTTTTTAAAAAACTAATTGTGCATATTCTTATTAAATAATGCACAAAAGCACAAACTTTTTATGTGAATGACTGCTTTGCCTGCATGTATATGTGCACTCTGGTGTGACCAAAGTCAGAAGAAAACACGAGATCCTCTGGTACTGGGGTTACAGACCGTTGTGAGCCATCATATGGGTGCTGGGAACTAAATCCAGGTCCTTTGCAGGAACAAAGTGCATTAGCTGCTAAGATATCTCTCCAGCCCTTACTTTCTTTTTTAACTGCATTTTACTTAGTGTACGTGAGCACACATGCACAGTGCATGTGTGGAGATGAGAAGACAACTTGAAGGAGTCTGTTTTCCTTTTCTACTATATAGCTCGTGGGGATCAAACAGGTTTGTCAGCAAGTGCCTTTAACTGCTGATCCATCTTGCTGACCCCTTACCAGGTGTTTTTAAATACTTGTTCCAATATGGAATTTGATAACTATGTCAGTGAACTTCTGGTCGTCTCTGCATCCATCTGTTTTACACTTATTTAGTTTATTTAGTAGATGGCCCCTGGGGGTTTGTTAGAGCCAACCTTATTAAGTACTTAAAATGTCCCTTTCATAAAGTCAGTACCCTGTGCACAAGGTCCTGGCCATGGCAATGTATTGGCTTTTTGAGCTATGCAAGTATTGCCAAAGTTGATACACTTCACTAAGCCATGTCGGAAGAAAATCCTATTCATTAATATCACTTACTGAATCAGGAAGGTCCTTAAGCACTGGCGACCTACCAAGCACCACAGTGCTAGGTATGAGTTTTCTAAAATTGTAATTTTCACATAGAAGCTCACATTTCATCATTGGCAACAAATACTACTGGTTGTTTTCTTGAAGTGGCAGGCTCCCTTTGTTCATTTTTGAGAAAGTGTCTGTCAAATGCTCAGTCTGAAAAAACATTCTTTTGTCACTCATTCTTTCAAAGAAAAAAAAAAAGAGAGAGAGAAAGATGCTCTATGATAAAGTGGTCCATTCAACTCACAAGTGAAATAATTGCCTTGGTGTTTTTCTATGGTAACCATCATACTTTGGAATAGATAAGAAATATTTCATGCATAATTCACATTTTATTATACAGATTACTTGAGAAGTACCAATATTTAATACAACTGATAACTTTTCTTTATCAGGGACATTCTTAGGTGAGAGTGGTCACATTGTTTTCATGCAAGTGCATAGCCATGGTAACTAATACATTGGGTGTCCTGCCTCAATCAGTGGCTGGGAAGATGCCAGGAATTCTGCTCACTGTTACTTTTGCTCCATCCTCCATCAGTGAGGATGTCCGACAGTGAAAAACACATCATCGTGGTATTATAAAAACTATTTTGACTTTAGGATCATTTAGAATAGAGCAGGGACCCTGAGATCTTGGTGACAACAGACAACTAAATAAGAGAGGCATCCTCCACAGCTTCACAGCAGGCAGTCCTGTCTTCTTGTCATTGTGCCTGGTGTCTTACCTTCATTGTCAGTAACAAAGCGGTTGGGATTAAATAATCTCTATCACCTTGTCAGCCCAGAAGCTCCATGGGACATGGGACAATCTTTGTCATTCACTCTAACTGTTACAGTTGCCCCTTTGTTTCTAATGTCTTGCTCTTTAGAGGTGGTACTGTGGGGATACATTGCTCTCTTCTTCCCCCTTTACACAGGTGACTGGCTCTGCCACGGGACGTTGTATAATTGCTGAGGACCGATGGAGTACTTTGTTCCAGAGAGAAGCTTAAAGACCACATGTTCTTTGAACTCAGGAACATTTGACCCAGATGGTTCTAGAAGGGAAAATTTCAGCTAATGGGGGCAGAGAAGACTCCTTGTGAAATCCAAGACAGGAAAATAGAGTCAATGCATAAGAAGACTAGAGCTGATGCTAGTGCTCAAATGTTCTTGCTCCCCCCACCTCTCTCTCTCTCTCTCTCTCTCTCTCTCTCTCTCTCTCTCTGTGTGTGTGTGTGTGTGTGTATGTTGACTTCTACTTGCCTTCTGATAGGAAGAAGTCAAGGTTCCCTTGATTTTCCTTTACCCTGTCCATAGACCAGAATCTACCTCTACCCTGTAGTGATCCCCAGTCGGCCTCTGGAGGGATGGGTTTTGTGTGACACAGGAAGGAGCTGGGTGGGGGACTCTGCTATCCTAAGGAAGCAGGGAGAAAGGGTGGCGCCTGACCAAGGAGATAAAGCAGAGAAGACCAAAGAGAAAAGGATGTCACATGAAAGGCCATGAAGAGCTGTGCATCATGGATTTTATAAAAGCAAAACAAAGCATGGCTAAATAATAGTCCCTGTTTTCCCCACCTTAGTTAAACTTTAAAATAAGCTTGAGCTGGGCAGTGGTGCCTGCTTGATCCCAGCACTCAGAAGGCAGAGGCAGGAGGACTGTGAATCCAAGGCTAGCCAAAAGATACACAGTTTGCGGCTATGCTGAGCAAACTGTGAGTTTCTGAAAAAGAGGAGGAGGGCTGGTTGTTGGTGGCGCATGCCTTTAATCCCAGCACTTGAGAGGCAGAGGCAGGCAGATATCTGTGAATTTGAGGCCAGCCTGGTCTATAGGGCAAGTTCCAGGACAGGCTCTAAAGCTACACAGAGAAACCCTGTCTCGAAAAATAAAAAAAAAAATAAAAAAAGGAAGGAAGGAAGGAAGGAAGAAAGAAAGAAAGAGGAGGTGGGAGAGAAGGAGGAGGAAGAGAAAAGAAGGGCAAGGGAGGGGAAGGGATGAAAGGGAAAGGGGGGAGGAAAGGGGGAAAGGGGGAAATGGGAGGGAAGGAGAACAAAACTGAATTATTTGAGCCGTCAATGACAGTGGCACAAGTCCATCAAAGCCCATTATGTATCTGAACTGGGAGGGACAAGGAAAGGCAGAAGCCATTGACCCTGCCCTGGACCTAACCCATCACTGGGCTAGCAGATGCCCCTCTGCCTCTGAAAATGCATTTATGCCCTGTAAGCTGGATGCTCAACTAGGAGAGGTACTCTCAGGCTCTTCTGCTTCATAAATTGAGCTGAGTGCTCACCAGAGGTCAGTGCTATTTGTTTTCAACCCACGTCTGCCATTATGCTTGTAATTTTAATGATACAATTTAATTACTGTGAAAACCAATGAAACATGAATGAAAAACAGTAGTTCTTGTTCCTCTGAAAATCAGAGTGGTACACTCTGGAGAGGTTTCCTGAGGACATGTCTTGCACACAAAAATATTGCTGTTGAACTGGTGTGGGAAAGACAAGCAGAGAGGAACGGGTAAAGAGCATGAGCGTCACAGAGTATCGCCTTGTGTCCTTAAGCTCCCAGTCCACTTTAAGTCAGCTGGAACTGCTGGGAGTACAGCTCAGTAGAGTGCTTGCTTGAATTTCAAGGCCCTGAATTCCAACCCCAGCTGTGCAAAATAAAAAACAAACAAATCCCGAGATTGAAACAATTCCAGTTGAATGTAACTCCATGAATATAGACTGTTATTTACCAAAATATTCATTGCACCTAAATATACCTGACACATAGTGGGGACACAATAAATATTTGTGGAATAAGTGAATTGTGGACACAATTAAGTCAAGAAAAAGTAGAACTTCAACTAATACATATCTGTTCCTGGAGATTGTCATGATCCTACCTTAAATAAAATGGTGCCTAAATACACACATACACTTTGAATTTCAAAGGTTAAGGAATTTGGAGGGAGGTGGTATACTCATTATAGAGCACTTGCCTGGTGTCCTGGTTTGCTCTCTATTGTTGTGATAAAACACTGACCAAAACCAACCTGAAGAAAGTCAGGGCAGAACTCAGAAACCTGGAGACAGGAACTCAAACAGAAGCCATGGAGGAATGCTACTCACTGGTTTGCTTCCTTATTTAAACAGGATGGCCTTCCCACAGGGAACACTGCCCACAGTGGGCTGGGTCATCTCATATCATCACTCAAGAAAATACTCCCAGACTTGCCTATAGGCCAATCAGGTGGAAGCATTTTCCCAGTTTGTGGTTCCCTCTTGCCCAGATGACTCCAGGTTGTGTCAACCTGACAAAAAACAAAAACAAAACTGACTAACCAACCAACATACCTAGCATGTACCAGGTTCTATGTTTGATTCCCAGAACCAAAACAACAACAAAAAGAGTTTAAGGTATATTTCTATCATTTTTTTATATTTCCCCTGTTTTTAATAGTTCCCCTACTAATCAATGGACCATCTACTGCTCTAGTCACACTAGACAGGAGAGCTTCTCCTGCATTGAGAAGCAAAACAGGCATTGTCAGCCCCATGGTGCAGTACAAAACAATAAAACAGGGGGGGTGGAGGCTTAGCCAGGTCACAAGACTTTAAATCAGATTCTCTCATGCCTAATCTCACTCGTCTGGAACGTAACCAGGGCAATCTGCTCTGGTTCAGCAAGTAGAAGACGGTCCAGGAGGCAGGCTGTATCGCTGGATAATGATCCAGTAGACATAGACAGCTGGGAATAAGAAACCATGGCTTGAACCTTCGCTGACCTTGTAAGTCTTAATGAGGACTTGTGCTGGTAATAAAGGCTTTTCCCACTGCAGACTGTTTGAAGTTGTTTGGGTTGAGATTCAGAGGATCTGGACTTAAACATCTAGTTACTGTCTTAGTTACTTTTGCCCTGACAGAACACCACGGCCAAGGCAACTTATAAAAGGAAGCATTTAATTGGGGGTTCATGGTTCCAGAGGGCTAGAGTACATGATCAGTGGCAGACAGCATGGTAGTAAGCAGGCAGGCTTACTGAGATCAGTAGTTTACGTGTTGAGACAACAAGACAGAGAGAGAGAGATAACTGGGAATAGCATGGGTTTTTGAAATCTCAGAGCCCACCCCCAGTGTCACACCTCCTCCTATAAGGACACACCTCCTAATCCTTCCCAAACAGTTCTACCAGCTGTGAACCAAGCATTGATACACATGAACCTATTGGGGCCCTTCTCATTCAGATCAATACATTTAGTAACTTTGTAACCTTTAACCTTTAACTAGTTGGCCCACTTCACTAAGAATTTCCCATCTGTTAAGCTGCAGATGGCTCTGAGGCCCAATGCAAACAACTCAGTGCTCAGAGTGGCCAGGCAGGCTTAGAGAAGCCAGAATCCTAGCAGCCTCATACCTATCTTGAATTGCTCTGTGTGTGTGTGTGTGTGTGTGTGTGTGTGTGTGTGTGTGTGTGTGTGTGTCTGTCTGTCTGTCTGTCTGTCTGTCTGTCTGTCTGTCTGTGAATGTACATAGATACTTTTAGATCTCCTTTGTGTGTCATAATCTAAATACATTAGGAAGTTGTAGGAGCCACATCCTGAGCTGATGTTATCCTGCCTCGTTATTGTGACGATCACAGAGATACAAATGTGAAATGCTCTGAAAGCTGCTGGCACTTCAAAACAGGCAGTATCCTGAGAGCCAGGTGTTGGCCTGTAACACAGTGCAGTTTCCAGTTTCAAGCCATTTCTCCAGACCTAGTTTCTTGACCTTGATCGGGAGAGAAAAAATAAACTGACACATAGAGATCAAAGGATCCCCCCCTTTTTTTTATATGCTTGTTACAGGCTCTGTTGGCAAGCAAGCATTTTAATATTGGACCCCAGGATTAGGCCCATATACTCAGTCAGTTCCAGGCAACTTCGAAGAGCTATTTTGATCATGGGCAACTACAATGGAAAAAAAAAAAAAAAAACCAAAACAAACAAAAAAAACAAACCTGCTTTCTGTGGATAAAGAAGAGGGCAAGAGGCCTGGACCATGTCTGTGAAATGTCTTCTTCCAAACTTGACTATGGTAAGTATCACACCTCCCTCAGGGAAGGAACATATGGCGGGATGTGGGAGTGTGGCACTAACAGAGTAGCGGGTAAGACCCTTCACAATGAAGAATGTACACTAGCTTACCCCTAGAGATAAGCAGTTTCTTATGTCTGCTGCTCCCTGGCAAGCATGGCCCTATACACATTGGACTTTCACAGCTTTGCTAATAAAAAGCCCCAGAGCACATCAGGCTTCCTGATGCAGAGAAGCAGTGAGCAGGCACAGCTTGTCCTTTGGGGATGGCTGGCTTCCTAATCCTAGATTTAAGTAAGCTTCTATTGTCTTGGTGGTGGCTTCTCAATAGAGACACAGGTAGAGGCGATATTTATTTTCTTATTTTTTTTTCTTGGTTGAGACAGAGTCTTGGTATGGAGCCCAGGGTGGCCCTAAAGTTATGATCTCTTTGCCTCAAGGATGACGCTGGATGTCTGTCTCTCCTGCCGACCTGGATCCTAGGGGACATTTCTGTAGAATTCTGCTAGTTCTGCTAAAGGCATAGCTCAAGAGCTGCCCTCTAAACCATCCATGAAGTTCTTTTGGGGGATTGGCCTTGAACCTGCTAAGTAGCTAAAGTTTACCTTGAACTTCTAATCCTTCTGCTTCTGACTTCCAAAAGCTGAGCTAACAGGTGTGTACCACTATGCCCAATTTAAGTGGTGCTCAGGATCAAACCCAGAGTCTTGAACATACCAGGCAAGCACTCTACAAACTGAACTACATCCTAGCTCCTCTCCTCATCCATGAATTTTTAAAGACCTAATTTAATAAAAGTAAATGCTTTTTCCATTTATCGTGTTGTTATGGCTGGGATATGAAGTGTCTCTCTAAAAGGCTAGTATATGAAAGGCTCAGTCCCCAGATGGTGCTCTATTTGGGGAAGTGCAGGGAACTGTACTAGGCGGGGCCTAACTGGAAGAATTAGGTCATTGGTGGGTGGATCCTTGCAGGTATTTTATGCTTGGGCCTTTCCAGTCTCTCTCTATGATTCCTATTCACCAAAGGATGAGTAGTCTCTATCATAAGCTCCTCCCGTCGTGATATTCTACCTCACTACAGGCTCCAGAACAGTGAAGCCACTATGGACTGAAATATCTAAAACAATGAACCAAAATAAATCCCTCCTAACAGTGACCAAAAAATAAAAGAAAACTGATATCAGAGAAGCTGATTTTGACCATGTTCACAAGCCTTTGGAACTAGGTCATGGGAAGACTCTGAAACATTTGGAGATAAGGGATAGAAAAAGCCTGGAGTGCTGCAGAGCTTGATGGGTAATTCTGGTAGGCGTTGAGTAGTCTCGAATGCTAGAAGAAGTCAGTCATTGGAATCAAGACAGTGAAGACTATGTTCCTGAGGTTTCAGAGGACATGAGGACTCTACTGGGGGCTGTAGTAAAGGTCCTGTGTTATGTGTTGACAAAGAACTTGGCTGCACGGAGCCAGGGCCTGAGACTTTGAGAGAGGCTGAGTCTGAAGATAATGAACTAATTAATTTAGTGGAATTATTCCATGGCAGTCCAGTATTCAGGCTGTGAGATGGTTATTGCTAACTCCTGGGTTTACAGACAGAATCAGGAACAAAATCAGAGTAGAAAGACTCGGGAAAATTGTAATTTGGTCAGAAAAGCTTGTGTAAAGACAGAGCTGAGGAAGGCATGGTTTCTGAAAAGACTAGACCATCTAAATAGGTGGGGTGGGGTTAATGCCTCACAGCACTTGTTTGTAAGCATGAGGATTTGTGTTTGCTCCCCAGAATCCGTGTGAGAATGCCAGGTGTGGTGATGTGTGCTTGTATTCCCAATATTAGGAATATAGAGATACAAAGGCCCCTGAGCTCAGTGGCCAGCCAGTCTAGTCCAATCAGTGAGTTCCAGGTCAATGAGTAATCCTGTCTCAAAGGAGATGAGTAGTATTCCTGAAGATGGCACTCAAGTTGTCATCTATCCTACACACACACACACACACACACACACACACACACACACACACACACACCTGCATACAAGCAACACACATACCTTTAAAAAAAGTAAAGCACTTTATATCAGAACAATAGGAAGGATGCCTTCAAGACATCTCAAAATTGGCCAGATCTCATCTCTCCCAGGCGTCCCGATATAAAATTAAAAACTCATTTCAAAGACTTTCCCTTGAGAAAATAAATCCCCAGGGATAGTCTGCTCACACAACACCACCCTCTAGAGAAATGTTTCCCTGCATTCAGCCACCTTCTACTCAGAAGGCACTGTAGCTGTGGTTCAAGGGGTGCAGCTACCACTTGAGCGGACCTTGGCATTGTCCACATGATTGATGCAGGAATGCAAAATTCACGAGTTGAAGAGTCATGTAGGCACCCAGAGACTGCAAAGGGAAGCCTGTAAGGCCAGGAAACATGTAGGCAGCCCCTGAGAGGGAAATGCATGCATCTCTGAGTATGAAGCATAGGCTGCCATAGGGACCCAGGAAACATTTGCCAGGGAAAGCCACAGGTAGTGAGTAGGAGTCAGGTCAAGACAGGAGCCACCTGAGCTACAAATAGCAAAGCTGTAACTACAGGGCTGCCCAAGCCCTTTGTAGTTCACAACATACCACATGCCTCAGATACCAGACATGGAGTTTGGTTTGGGTCCTGATTTGGTCCAGTCCTTTCCACCTTGGTTTCCTCTATTTTGGAATGCTAATGTTGACTCCATGCCATTATCTTCAGAGTCTATAACTCTGAGTATTGTAGTGGTTTGGGTTAAATTGTCTTTCCCTTTAACAAGCTCACTTCAACAAAGAAAGCTTGAAACTATAAACAACACATCTTAAATTGTGTTTTGTTTTGTTTCAAGACAGAGTTTTTCTGTGTAGTCCTGAAAGTCACTTTGTAGACCAGACTGGTCTCGAACTCACCAGCCTCAAACTCACAGAGATCTGCCTGCCTCTGCCTCCCAAGTGCTGGGATTAAAAGTGTGTGCCATCACCAACTGGCTTAACCTGTTTCATTTTGTTTTGTTTGTTTCTTGAGTCAGGGTCTCACTATGGAGGGTTGGCTGACTTGAAACTCACAATACTCCTGGATCAGACACTAGGTCCTAGTATTTAGATTCCATCCTGTACCACAACACCCACCTTTCACACAAGAAAAGCACATGCCATGGTTTTTCTTATTTAGTTTTCACTGCCCAGGTCATCCAAGGAATACCTGAAGTTCATCTTTGAATGTGTATCTGTCAAGGGGTTTCACTCATTTCATTCAAAGTCATGCTATTTTAAATGTATTTATATGTGTGAGTGTTTTTCCTGAGTGTGTGTGTGTGTGTGTGTGTGTGTGTGTGTGTGTGTGTGTGTGTACCACATACATAGCTGGTGCCTGTAGATGTTAGTAAAGGGTGTCATATTCCTGGAACTACAGTTATAGAAGGGTGCGAGCCATCATGTGGGTGCTGGGAACCAAACCCAAGTTCTCTGCAAGAGCAGTCAGTGCTCTTAAAGGCTTAACCACCTCTCCCTCCAACCCCTCATACAAGTCTTATGCCACAATCTTTTAAGTATTTTCTGAAGACTGAATGAATCCACTACCCTAGCCAGAAGAAAAGTATCTATCGGTCCCGAGCCCTTTAAAATCTTCTTGAGTTGTAAGACAGAGACTGTGTGTCTATGAGTCACTTTCTTTAATAGCCAGTACGTCTCAACTGTAAACTGATGAAGGCAGGGGACACAACGATTTTATTCACATGCCCAGCCTGCTTTAGATGTCTAACAAATACTAATGGACTGGGGAAGTGATGGCAAAATGGGTGACACAGGACACGGAGGAAGTACTCGGTTGTTCTTTTTAAAAAAGAAACAACTAGACATTTAATGCCCCCCCCCTTCAATCAGGGATCTTGCTGCCAACTTTCAGCCTTGCTTAGTGGTTTTAGCCACTTCCATGTCACTAGTCGATATATTAGTCATTAGTCTGCTAATATTGAGCATTGTTTGGGGACTTCCCAAGTATGAAAATCACTTTTTGTAAAAGCAAAACAAAAAAGACAATTTGAAGGAGAGAAACAGAAGTGTCAAAATTCTTGAAGTCAATGTAATTTTTTTTAAGGCACTCACTTCCCCTGCAGGCTCTCAACACTGACATAGCAGCCAGCTTGTGTAGATGATAAAGCCTGTCAGTGTCAATGAAGAAGGACCCTTCATGTCTAAGTTTGTGACTGGGGTCAGGTTCATGAAGTATAGATAAAACAGCTCTTAAACATTTGTTCTGAGCCAAATTGTATCTCTTTAAAGTTAATATATTGAAGCCCTAACCTCCAGCAAATCAGACAGCAACTGAGTGTGGAAATGTCTCTAAAAAGTTGGTTAAGTTAAAATAAGGTCTTTAGAGCAAGCCTTAACCCAGTATGACTGGTATTCTCATAAATAGAGGACATTAGGGCCAGCAAAATGTCTCTGGGGCAAAAGCGTTTGTCCCCAGGCCTGATGACCTTGGTTTGATCTCTGGAACCCACATGGTAGAAGGAGAGAACCAACTCATTCAAGTTGTCCTCTGACTGCCATTGCGTGTGCCATAGCACGTGTGGTGGGGAGATGTGTCACACACACACAATAAATAAATGAAAAAAGGAGAATTCAGGAGTGTGCAATGTGAGCACTGACTGGGAAGGCAGCCATCTGCAAGCCGGTGAGAAAGACTGCACTGACACCTAGATTTTGGACTTCTGGCTTCTATAACTATACACAGATAAATTTTGGTTGTTTAAGCCATCTGGTCTGTGGTATTTTGTTACTACAGTTTTAAACAACTAATTTAAGGTTTATTATGAAATCCTTCATCATAGTGCTAGCACCAAAACGTGTTTGTGCATAGCATTCAGGCATGTGCTAAGCACCGTATAATTGGGATTACATAATGCAGTAAAGCTAACTGATAACAAAAGAATCAAATTTTGTTAAACGGAAGCGATTGCCAAGACTTTGTCCCAGGAAATCGTATACACCTGGACACCTAGAGCTAGACTTCTTGCCTCTAAAAAATGATTATTCTAAATGTCTACTCATTCCATTGACTTTTCCCCTTTGTTAGTTTTGTTGTTTTGTTTTTGAGACAGGGTTTCTCTGTGTCGCCCTGGCTGTCCTTGAACTTACTGTGTAGAGCAGGCTGGTCTCGAACTCAGAGATCCACCTGCCTCTGCCTCTAGAGTGCTGGGACTAGAGGTGTGCGCCACCACTGCCTGGCTCATTCCTCTGATGTTTTGTCACCTCCCCCTGTATGTTCTCCCCACAACATATATACTTCCCCACAAATGCTCCCCCACCCCATATATACTCTGCCCTGTGTACAATACCCCTGTACACACTCCCCTTTTTATACATGCCCCCTGTATGCAATTACCCTGAATATATGTCCCCTTGTGTATACGCCTCCCTATTTGCCCTCTTGCTATATACATACCCCATATACACTTCCCCTCATATATACTTGTGGAATATTTGATCGCACTGTGACACTTCAAGACTGCATCATTCAAGTTAAAACTTGGAAGGGGGCGGGGGGAATGGAGCTAGAATTGACCATAGAGATTTTGGAGGACCCGGGATACAATAGACAGGCACAGAAAGGAGTAGGGAAGGACTTAGAATGATTCTCATCCCTTTTGGATCTGGGAAGTGTGGAGAGAAGATCAACTAGTCTCTCCTCCACTGTTTCTTTGATCTATCAGGTTTTACCCCAATATCTGATTCCTGAGTCTTTATTGATGATAGAACAACTTAGATAAACGCTTCATATACTCCTCCTATATACACTCCTATATCCTATATCCATACCTCCTATATCCATACCCCCTGTGTACATTCCCCTTGTGTATACTCCCTATATTCATTCCTCCTATATCCATACCCCCTGTGTACATTCCCCTTGTGTATACTCCCTATATTCATTCCTCCTATATCCATACCCCCTGTGTACATTCCCCTTGTATATACTCCCTATATTCATTCCTCCTATATCCATACCCCCTGTGTACATTCCCCTTGTATATACTCCCTATATTCATTCCTCCTATATCCATACCCCCTGTGTACATTCCCCCCCCAAACACTCCCTTGTATACAATCCCTGATATACACTCTCCCTTGTATTTATATCACCCACACCTCTACCAAACTACATCCTCTTTCCCTCTAGCTGGCCCTGATAGCCATTTCTGGCTCTGCCTAATACAAATTAACATGGCCATGAGACTTTAAACTGATCTCCTCAAGCAAAACTTGAGAACCAACTTAAAACACCTGCTCATGGAGGTCAGATTTTCAGTCTGACCTCAAGTCAGCCATGGAACATGGGTCTGGAAAGCCTGGTGTCCTTCTAAAGATTTCTATTAATGGGAGACAGCTTTTGCTAGTCTAGCTGGAGAGTCTGCTGTGTGCAGGGCAAGGAGGCACAGTGCCGGTGGCTTTGGCAAGTACCAAGATCTGTGAGGAGCAGAAGTCTCCTGCAGCTTCAGTCTGAAAAGCTGCTGGCTGACTTTGGCAGGAAACTGTCCCCTACTCTGGGGTGTCACAGCACTGGCTTCCTTAGAGGAGGCAGTGAACCTTGCTCTGGGATGCTCAGGAGAAGTCACAGCACTCTGGACCTGAACTGTGAAAGTTTTGTTTCCTTAACAGTAAAACAAGAGGAATAGATCAGATCAGTCACTTTTCATTTCTTTATAAAAAGAAATTTACTCAAATATCTTACATGTATTTAATACATGCAAGCCCTAGCGGTGCTGGCCTAGCTCAGGAACTGGGGCGTTAGGCAGGTTCTTCCTGGTTTTGCCTCTCCTTGCCTAATATCACTTCCTCTTCTTCCTCCTCTTTCCCTTCCTCCTCTTCTCCCAGGTAGAATCAAAGGACTCTCAGTGGAACCCTCTGCTGAAACACAGAGTTCCAAACACCAGCTGTGATTCTAACTAAAGTCATCCATCTGGGAAGTGGGGGTGGGCTCTGGAGCAGGTGCTGACTGTAGTGTTAGCTGGTTCCAGTGGTGTAATGATTCCACCATGGCTGAATTCAAGCTAAGTTTATATCATTAAACGTAGGCATGAACACGTAACAGTATGACATGCAGTAATTATAAAGTAGTGATCTTTGAATATTTAAATCTTTGGAGGAGTGGGGTTGGGCAGTGTCTCTCTCCATAAAGGGCAGCCTGGAACTCACTATGTACCCCAGGCTAATAATCCCATACAGCAGAGACAGGCAGATTGCTGTGAGTTGGAGACCACCATGATCTACATAGAAAGTTCCAAGCCAGCCAGGGTAACATAGAGAGACCCTGTCTCAAAAAACAAATAGACATATATAGTTTAACTATGTGTTTATATAATTAAGCTTTTGGATTATGGCTGTTTTCAACAATCAGCTTAATTTGCTAATTAGTTATCTCAAGTTGGCATTCAGAATACTAAGATTATTATATAACTAGTGTTCAAATATTTGCACAACAGCATCAGCCGTTTGAAGCCAGAAAGGGCTAAATCAAAGAATGCTGGGGATGTGGGATGTGCACTCAGGAAGAAAGAGAGAACAAATGTGTTTGCGGTGAGATGTCCAGCCTACCTAGCTGGGGAGGGGGCATCCAGTCTGTGAACAACTGATGATCCAGCAACCCACATTCAGAAGGCTGTGTGCTTTTCTTTTCTTTTTTCTTTCTCCTTCTTTTTTTTTTTTTTTTTTTTTTTTTTTTTTAGACAAGGTCTTAATATGTGTATTTTTTTTCAGATAGTATTGACATATTTATATCCATCCCAGCACATTCTGTCTTCTGGCCTGGCACTGAGCCAGGAGGACCTGTGGCCTAGAGGCCACATCTACAATGCCCTCAGCTTACTAGGTGATTTTAAAAATGACACTAGGGCCAGGCGTTGGTGGCGCATGCCTTTAATCCCAGCACTCGGGAGGCAGAGGCAGGCGGATCTCTGTGAGTTCAAGGCCAGCCTGGTCTCCAGAGCGAGTGCCAGGATAGGCTCCAAAGCTACACAGAGAAACCCTGTCTTGAAAAACAACAACAACAAACAAACAAAAATTGACACTAGGACTTCTGGTGTGACCCAAGCTGATCACAAGTAAGTGTGGTCTTATAAGGTCCAATCACTCCTCTTGGTTACCTGTAGACACAATTTGTGTTTAATTTCCATTTTCCTCCTCCATTCTTCCCAGACTCCTTGAACACAGTGTTCAAGTGTAAGTATCTAATAGTCAAGTAGTTAAAAACGTGAATTCTAAGCCAGATTTCCTGGAACAAAGAAATTATAGCTTTGTCACTTACTAGCTATGTGACCTTAGGCAAGTTGCTTAACTTCTCTACCTCAGTTTCATTCTCCATCAAATAGAGATAATCAGGCTGCCAATATGATTCAGCAAGTAAAGGAGCCTGCCTTACAATCCTAATGACCTGAGTTCAATCACCAGAACTTGTGGCAGAAGGGAAAAATCACTTCAGAAGTTGTCCTCTGGCCTCCTCACTCACACACTAATAACAGTGACAAAGTTTAAATAGGTTGAAAAATAATTCCTACTTCTCAGCATTATTGGGATAATTAAAAGGGTTTCCATATTAAGTAATTACAACAATGCTTGGGACACAGACTATGCTATTTAAAAGTTGTTGTATTGTTACAATACATGTACAACACATCATTATTATTATTTTGTGACAGATGTATGCATGTGGGTGTCCAAATGCACGGGAAAGACCTGAAAGGGTATGCGATGGAATTCTTCTGTAGAAGAAAAAACAAAACAAAACAAAACAAAACAAAATGCAGTTTTTATAGTAATTAGTATTATAACTATAACCTTGGCTAGCATTTAGTGAACTTTTAAAATGCAATCCACACAATTATGTAATTAACTCCTCATAAAAAGTCCTAAAGGAAAGGAACTACCACTAGCTAGCTATATTACACAGTCAAGAAAACCTAGGCTCCTGGGGTAAGTGACTGCCATGTTCTAAATGTCTGTGTCTTCCCAAAATTCATACATTGAAATTCTACCTGAAAGACAATGGTATCTGGGAGAGGGATTTTGTAAAAGTGGTAACTAGGTCACAGTGCCAGAGCCCTCATAGGCTGGGGCCCTTATAAAGGACCCCACACAAACCCCTTGCTCCTACCGTGTGAGAACACAGCAAAAAAGCTCCATCTAGGAACCAGGGAATGGGTCTTCACCAAACGCTAAAGCTACTCGATGCCTTGACCTTGGATGTTGATGTTTCTGTTGTTTACAAACTGCCTTGTCTACATTCCCAAGATCATAGTATTCATTAGTGGTTCAAATGCAGGTCCTATTCCTATAGTACAAGAGTTCTTGGCTACCAGCCTATAACTATTCCACAGCCCCATCAGCTACTCCAAACCCATAGCCTTACCACCTAGACTACAACACCCCCCCATCTCCATCCATCCACCTGTCCCTCTAGATGCATTAAAGACTTTCTGCAGAACACCATACCCTCACTCTCTCCTGCCTATGAGAAAGTCGCCTTTCATTCTGTTCTACACTCATAGCTCTTCCTTTCTGCCTTCTGAGAAAGAAAGATTTTCGAAGTCAAGGATTCTTCCCGTCTCTGCTGCATTGAGTTTCCCATAGTAATGAAAGCTACCTGTTAGTGAAGGCAGAGCACTGCTTATGCCTCTTCCTTTCCTTAATTCTCTTAACAGTCCTATACAGTAGACAGCTTGTGTACCCACCATTGCTAGCAGAAGTAACATCTAATATTTAGCCTCCAGACAGGGCTAGAATGAAACAAATTCCACTTACATACTTAGTTCTTTTACTGTTCATTTCCGTCTGTTGGTTTTTGAGATGGGGTTTCACATAGGCTGGCTTTGAATTTGCTGTATAGCTGAGGAGGACCTTGAACCCCTGATTCTCCTGCCTCCACCTCCCAAGTGCTCACACTGTGCCAGGTCTAAGATATGACACCCATCACCCAGAGTTCCAAGGCACTGGGAAATTAAAGACGATGTAAGAAGCAGGAGGCAGTATGCCCTTGGTCTCAAGGACCTAGTTAAGTAAAACTACGCAAAAGTGTCATTTTGCAAGAAATGGTTCTGTGAAGAGTTACATAATAGTTACATTTATTGCTGAGCCAAGTTAACAGCAGCCATCTTAGCTAACTTGTTAAATAGCCAAACTGGGGTCATGTTATCTAAACCTCTATCTGGCCCATACAGCCCTTTTCCCCTTCATACCACTATACCTGACTTAAATCTATTACCTTCCATTCTTCCTTTCCCCCATTCCCCTCTTGCCCCCCTTCCTTCTAGGAATAGAGGTTGAGACAATCCTCTTACCTGAGCTGCCTGAGTAATAGGATGGCAGGTGTGTGTGTGCCACCACACCCAGGAAAACCCAGGTTCTTAGTCACATCTGTTTTTAATCATGTTTGTGCTTAAACATACACCAGATGAGCAAATAAGTCATAACTCATCCTTTACCAGGCCTCTCAGAACTGTTGGGTGCTTAGAGAAAACCAGTGAGAAAAAGCATGGGCCAGGTAGTGGCACAAGCCTTTAATCCCAGCACTTGGAAGGCAGAAGCAGGCTGATCTCTGTGAGTTCAAATACACAGTGAGTCCCAGGGCAGTCAGGACAGTGAGACCCTATCTCAAAATAAATAAATAAATAAATAAGCAAACTAAATAAAATAAAATTATTTAAAGGATCTGACTTAACTTCATACACAGGCTAAAATGTGACCCCCAAGTTCCATAACACGGGAAGTCCTTGCAGAAAACTGCTCTGTGTATCTGGATCCCCCAAAGACTGAACTCTGGTGCTATATAAGTGTCAGAAATCTGACTGTGACAGTAAGCTGTCAATCTTACTGACAGTCCAAGCAAGAGCCTTGCACATGCTAGGCAAGTGCTGTGCAACAGCCAGTGCCAGGAATTTTACGTTGGGAACAATGGAGAATTCATCAGGGTGCAACCAAGCCTTGCTCTAACCAAACACCCTCAATGTCTCACAGACTTGGATTCAGTTCAGGGGAAGGTAGAAAACTGAAATTGGCTAAGAAACACTCAAGCTATTTCTAAAGAAGAAATGGCACAGCCTCTCCCCTCAAGTTGCCAATTGCCCCCTCAAGGATGCTCAGCCCCTTTAAGAATATCTACAGAGCACTCTCAAGCCGATGTAAATATGACACAGTACAGGGAAGGGAGGTGCTGAGGAGGCGTGAGGCTTAAAAGGAGTGCTTGGAATTCAGTAGAACCCTTCAGGGGAAGTTTCCTAGGCATGGCAACAACTAGATTTTCTAAAAATCAAAAATAATTCTTTTCTTGGTACAAATGCAATGCATGTATGCATGCTCATGACAAAACAAATCAGAAAATACAGACAGTAAAGAAAGAAAATAGAAAGAAGTGCCCACCTCCCGTCCAGCCAGCAAAGACAGCTTCTGTCGACATTCTCAACATCTGAACAGCCAGCATGTGTCAGAGAAATGTGCAGAGGTGTCGGGCAGGTCAGGGTGTGTTTGTAGCCTTTATCGAGCCGGGGCGCCCCGGTAAGCAGTAAATATTATAAATATCCTGGATTGGGTTGGGAAGGAGATGGTTTAGGATCCAAGACTGACAGACAGAATTTTCAGATCAGGCAGAAAATCGAAGCAGGTGGCAGTAGCATGGGTCTAACTGACTGGTGACACAATTAAACTAATCGTAATAGCAATAGCAGGGAGCATGTGTTATTCACTCAGCATATGTAAGACATTACACTCAGTACTTTACATGCCATCTGTACATCTAATCTTCACAACCGACCCACAGAACTCTGACCCTCAGTATAGGGGAGGTGAGAGCTTTGCCCATTATTTGCACAGCAAGTGTGTTCCAAACTAGTACACTAATATGTAGGCTACCTGTGTAAGATAACAGCACCCCCCCCACCCAACCCCCATCCACCCCGAGTGTTCATTAAACATTCAGCCATTGGAGGTTGGGAATCAGATTCGTGGATAGATCAACCCTCATCAGAAAAGCTGACTGGACAATGTGCAGAGAGTGGGAGAGTTTGGGGCACTCGGTCCTCAATGGGATGTCTCCTTTAAAGCCCTCCCCTTGAGGCTCAGGGAATCTCTGCAGAAGTGGAGGTGGGAAGGTTGTAAGAGCCAGAGGTGGTGGAGGATTCCAAATAATGAGTGTCTTCCAGACACAGCAGGACCGATATACATATGGGCTTACAGTGGCCATGACAGCACACACAAGATTTTCACAGGTGCAAACCAGACAGAATCTCAGCCCTGCCAAGGGGAAGTGGACACAAAGTCCCACCCTAACCAAGAAACCATTTGAATTGATACCTGCTGGAAAAGGAAAAATCGGTTTTCTTCAATAGAGTGTCACTGGGTACATCAAACACACTCCAGGGCAGATTCCCTTGCCCAGGAGTAGTTGACCAACACTAAATGGATTCCATGGTTTTTTTTTTTTTTTTTTTTTTTTTTTTTTTTTTTTGCACTTTTTGGTTTGTTTTGATGGTTTTTGTCTTACTGATTTTTTTGTAATTTGTTTTGAATTTTGGTTTTGTTGTTTTAGTGCTTTGCTGGGTTTTTTCTTTTCTTTTTTCTTTTCCTTTCTTTTTTTTTTTTTTTTTTTTTTTTTTTTTTTGAGAGCACATCAGAAAGAACATGAAGTCACAAGGCGGTAGGGAGGTGGGAAGAAGTCCCCCAGATCTGGAAGGAGCTGGGGGAAGGGAAAGCCTATGATCCAAATATAGTGCATGAAAAAAGTTAAGTATTTTTTAATTCAGTCTTTAACCAATGTAGATTGCATGTATGAAATTCTCAATAAATTAATAAAAATTATATTTAAACAACTTTTAAAATCAGGGGCTTTTAAAAATAGCTTTTAACAGTGTCTTGAGTGGGTAAGAGTACAGACTGCTCTTACAGAGGCCTGGAGTGTAGGTCCCGGCATTCATGTTGAGTGGGGCACAACCGCCTGCAGCTTCAGAGCACCTAATGCTACTGGCTGACAAGGAAGGCCTGTTCAGGCTCAGAGCTCAAGCCATGGAATCCAGCAGGATAGAAAGGAAAGGGAAATCTTGGGGATTTGGGGAGCAAGGAAGCCCTCACCCTGAGTCTGGTTAAAGCCTCTTGTCAGCTGAGAATCAAAGACTTCAATGTAGTCATGTTTGCTTAAGGCCTTTTCCTCTCCCCAGCTATAAGTCTGCAATTTTCTAGGACTCTCACCAGCAGCACTCTTACAGTAAAAAGACACGTCTCAACCCCCTTTTGGAAACCTGGTGGCTCCAGGTTTTATCTTTCATCTGATTGTAATCCCATCTGCACCTTCAGAGTTACCCTATAATCTCAATTATCAAAAAAAAAAAAAAAAATGGAATAGAGACAGAGGAAGGGAGGGTTCCCCAGAAACCCGCTGAACAGTGAAATTCCAAAAGCTTCCAAAATATCATATTCGGTCATCACTAGGACACTTAAGCATGACTGTCCCTGGAGAAGTCCATACCCACATTTATTTTCTCCATGAGCACCTCCTTCTATTGCTTCCTTGCTTAAGATCCACGTTTAAGATGTCTTTTACTAAACTCCGACTGGCACTGAATGAGTGAGGACCCAAGGTTGGTCCCAGCACCCACATAAAAAGATAGACGTGGTCCTGTGACCCCTGAACCACGGAGAATGAACACTGGAGAATCCCTGGGGCTTGCTGGCTGTCAGCCTCGCCAAAAGACCTGGAGCTCAGGGTTCAGTGGGAAGAAGAAGATGGAGTAATTCGGAAGGACAACCAACCTCCCCCCGCTGGCCTCAGAATGCACATAGGCAGCTGCTCCTGCACACAAATGCTTGCAATACTATACATAAACTTACCTCGCACACATACACACAAGCAAAATTAATTAATTAACTAAAGACCAACTCTGCTTCATATGGGCTCATCCTGATATTGTTTCAATCTGGAAAATTCTTTTCTCTGGTGAAGCCAAGGATCTAGCTTCACCTGAGTTGAAGTCCATAGGTCCCTACAAAGTAAGAGAACACCTCAGGCTGCTGTGGGTGACTGTGTGGACCTATGTCTCCTGCTGTGCCATGGCTAACAAAATCAAAAGCATAACCAGGATGGAGGTGAAAATGGGAAATTAGAAGAGCCCAGGGTAAAGAGAGACTGCTATGGAAACCTTGGTACCCTTCAACCAGAACACCTCCGTGTCTGTCTTCAAAGCTCCAAATAGTTCATCAGACGTTTTCCAAGATAGGCAGCTCCCTGGATAGGCTCCACCACATCCCAGCACCACAGCTACCCTGAGGATCACGTGACCAGTCTCTGCTAGGTGGAGAAGCAGAGACCAAAATTACTGTGCTACAATCCGAAGAGTAGTGATTTGGTTGTGGCCCTGATTCTTCCTTCTAAAAGTGGCTGACTGACTATGGCAGGCCTTCTAATGGCTCACTCGGCTTCCAGGCCTGAGAAAGGGGGAAAGTTGTGTCTGAAAAGGCACTTAGAGCTTGTAATTTGAATTATAGAATACTGTACGTGGATAGTGGCCTGGAACACTTAGGATTTTTGTTGTTGTTTGAGACAGACAGGGGCTCATTATATAGCTCAGGTTGGCCTGGAGGTTCTCCTGACTCGGCATCCTGAGAGCTAGGGTTGCAAGTATGTGCCACCACATGGCATAGTTGAAGATTTTAAGACAACTTTCTAATATTTCTATTAGTTATTATAATTAAACTGACCAAAACAATGGGAAACAAGAGGCTTCAGAATTGCTTGCTGCGTAATTTGACTTAAAGTCATTGCTGAAATGGTTCAAACCAGAAAGTCACATGTGAACATGTCCAAACATACCTGTAGTGGGTACAGTGGTGTAAGGTTTTATCTCCAGCTACAAAGGGTCTAATGTAGGAGGCACCCCCATCTTAGTGTGTGTGTGTGTGAAATATCAGAGGCTGCCTTCTGAGCAACCCGAAGTCCCAATCCCCTTCAAAAGTGTTCTGTACATGATAGATGATGGATGTGAGCAAAGCCCAGGCCAATATCTGAGTCCCACGAGCTCTACAAGCATTCGTTGTCCTTGGGTTAATAATCTCACAGCCCAACAGGCTGGAAAGAGCAGGAGTCAGCAGGATGGGTCCAGAATGCTGGTCTCAGAGGCTGCAGCACCAAGATAATGCAGGTAAATCATCCCCAAGGACCCAGGGAACAATAAGAATTAAGGGACGATCAGGCTGTTCAAGGAAGAAGGGTAAGAAGTGCATGGACTGTGTCCACAGGTGTCACCTTAGCCAATTCCCTTGGCTCCTCAGAGCCTGGCTGTATCTACAGGTGGCAAGTCAGCTGTAACCATCTCAGAGGTCCTTCCAGTCCCAGGTGGGAAACCATAGAAATCCAAATTATATGGACATCCACTGATTTAACTGAGAGGAAAGGCTACAAAATCCAATATCATGTGGAGGTGGTGACAGACACAGGCTGCAGCTGTCAGAAGAGTGACCCACAGAGAAGGAGGATGAGAGAACAAGGGCTGCTCCAGCCTCGTGTGGCAGCCAGGGCTTTCCTCTGTAAGAATAATCAAAGACCTTTCCCAGGTTTCAGCTCATCATTCCCACCAACAGTGAATTATTGACAGTGACCATGTGACCCCGAGAGTCAAACCAAGACATGACCAGGTAAGACAACTAAAGCATGACCACAAGAGACAACAAAGACAATGCTTATGGAAAAAGGAAAGACATTTGTCAATAACACCTAGGACTGGAGTTAGGAAAAGAGTCAGCCATGTCTCTAGGCTTTGAGCAGCCACATGGGCTTCCTGAAAAGTTCTACGGAATAACACCTTCTCTCTCTGTCACATGATTATTGGTTGGCTGGTTGCTGCCCACCACAGAGCCAGCTCTCCCATGGGACTGAGTTCTCCCAGGTCATCTCTGAGGTACCTATGACAAAACAACATATTCCATTTTTTTTTTTGGCTGTATTTTTCCCTTGCCTCCTCTCTCCAAGGAGTGCTTCTAGTTGGTTTTCCCCTACCCCTAGGAATTCTTTCAAGACAGGAAGCAGAACCTGCTTAAAGATAATGGAGTTTTCTGTCTTTGGTACCAACAGACACAAAGGAAGAAGCGGGCATGTCGGAGAGAGGCAGGCCTTGAAGGAGACTGCTCAGAGACCAGAACATTAGAAAGAGACATTGACTCTGGGAAGAATCGGGTTTCAGAGGACAGGAAGTACTTGCCACCAGGCTTCCCAGCTCACTGAAGACCCTTGGGCTCAGAAACAGCCAGACTAGAAAGAAGCTGAGACAGAAGAGGCAGTTTTACTGTGGCCCTTGACTGATGACTTTGTGGGATAGATGACCCACACTTGTTACTAGTTGGGCATGATCCCTGTGCGATGGTGAATTAATAATCCGTCTACTAAACAGGGTTGACAGTGTGAACTGAGGATGTAGCTCAGCTAGTAAAGGTCTTGTTTAACATGCACAAAGCCCTGGGTGTGGTCTCCAGCGTAGAACAGAGTATGGTAGTAGATGCTTACAGCCTCATCATTTAGGAGGTAGAGGCAGAAGGATCAGAAGTTCAATGTCATTCTTAGCTATATAGCAGCTTTAAGCTCAGCCTGGGGAAACATGAGACCCTGCTCCCCCAATACAAGTAAATAAGACTGAGGCTCAGAGTCACCTTAACTTTGGTTTTTAAAAGAAACTAGAACAAAAAGATTCAAACAAAAATATAGAAATTCAATATTGGTGACTCAAAGCTGAGCATGGTAGCCCATGCTAATAATTCTACCACTGGGAAGCCTGACCCAAAATAACCACCATTACTTCTAGGTCAGCCTAAGTTTCATAGGGAGTGCCAGCCCAGCCTGGGTTACAGCATGTGACCTGGGTCTCAAAACAATTATAACAATAAAATGACTTTGTAAAGTCCCTGGTTCCTAGGAATTTCTGAGGGTGAGTCGCCGCTGACATGCATAGAAGAATGAATAGCTCCATTGTCTTGGCCGCACCAGCTTAGAAAAAGATACCAGGTGTACCACCTTAATGATCAAATCATATTAGCACTAAACTCCTACCAGCTGGTTCTGGAAATCCAGTCTCCAGTTCTGTTGATTAGAATGCTTTAGTCATAAGTATGCAAAATCCAGGTTCAAAATCCAGGCATGTGTTATCTCCTAAGTAGGAGGCCCAGTAGTGGTAGGTACAGGTATGAAACCAGTAACTCCAGATGCTTAGAAAACAGTACTGTGAAGAGCCTTGCTTTGGCTCTTCAGCGCCCATCTGCAAAAGCAGTCAGAGCCAAGGTCTCTCTGACCTTCCCTTCTATCACCTCTTTGATCCTCTTTCCCTGAAGTTTCGCTTCTTCTGACTTACAAATGAAATAAAGTTTCCTTAAATCCCCCTCCCTAGGAATCTCATTAAATAACCAGGAAAGATTATCCACTTGAGAAAAAAAAACTATAAATTGTCACCAAGACCCAGACGACATTTCATCTATTCTGAGAGCAGCTGACAGATTGGGGGTTGAGAGTGTACCTTATTTGCATAATAAGATCACCTTTGTTCACTAAGCAATTCCACCCTTACCTTCCTTTAGCTCGTCCACAAGCTGTTCTGTCTCCTAGACCCACTCAACTTCCAGAAAACCACTTACAAAACACTGGTCTCTGTTCCATTCATTTCCCTATTTCTCTGTCCCTTATGGAAAAGCATCAATATGCCCCCCACACCTCATTAGAATACTGAGTAATTACGCTCCCTTGGTTTCCCACCTATGTGTTAAATGTATCTGCATACGGTTTTTCTCCTGTGAATGCCAGTCCCTCCTGCCAGTAACTCCAGGGACTCTTTGGGGTGAAACAGAAACTCATCTTTTACCCCTACATTTTTACAACTCTGTTGTCCTTAGGATGTTGATTTGTACTCCAGTTGCTTTTTTTTTTTTTTTTTTCTCCTGTTTTAAAAAGATGTCTCTGCAAGACACAATGATGTCCAGGGAAGAAAAAGACTTAAAATAGGGACTCTTAAAATAATAGTCTCCAAAGAATAAAAATTTCCCCAGGAATCCCATTATGGGTAAGAAAAAGGCTGAGCCATGGTAGAATGGGATCAAGCCGGCTGGGGTGGGAGGCTGAATGTGATGGACACAGATCTCAGAAGAGTCTAGCTAGTGGGTGGAGAGAGCTACGGTGCTGGATAATCCACAGCCACCAAAGCCATCACGAGCCAGTGGCTTCCAGGTCCTCTGTCTTACAAACTTAAAGAAAGAATTTCACAGACAATAGAACAGTGAGTGTTAGGAAGGAGTTTTGTTACAGGAGAGATATTAAAAGGAAAAAGGAACTCACATAGGAGGGGCCCAGAGGGTTGCCACAAAGGGTCTTTTTTTTTTTAAAGGACTGATAAGGTAAGGGGAGGTGGGTTGGTCAGTCTAACTGGCCCAACCACAGATCCCCACAGGGTGTCCATGCCCCTCAATCCCGAGAGCTGAACCACCAGTTTCAACCTACACCTTCACAGGCCAATGAGGTGGCTGCTCACACCTGACTTCCTGACTTCTTTGTTCATTATATAAAAAGAAAAGCAAGATGAAAACAAGAAACCAGAACACAAACCGGTTCTCCTAAACATTTCTGGCCTCTGGCTAGGACACAGCTGTGACAAAACCAAGAACATCCCTGGCTTTGGGCCAAGACAGACTATCAGTTTCCTAGGTCCCCACCCTACCTGAAATGTTTCTTCCTGAACTGGAGGAAGCACTGGCCCCCCAGGAGGGGAGTTCACACATTTTTGGCAGTTGTGACAATTATCTGTCTCTCAACTTTGTTAACATATGCGTATCTCATTTCCTCCATTCTGTTAAATCCTTTCTGTGAAGTTGTGACACTCCAGACCAGGCAAGGGCAAAGGCACTAAGAATCTTTCCCTCTCTGGTTTGACCAAACTGTAAATAAATCCATTTTCCTGTTACCAGCTTTTATTTTCTAACTTCTTTTAAAATGCAGAAATGGTAGGTTTATGCAGTGTCTGGTACCAGGCTCCCCTCTGGTGCCTGCCCATTTGAAACATGGGAACTTCCCAGAAGCACTCTCCTTTCAAGTGTTACTGGCTAGATTTGGGTACACTCCCATTTCTAGCTTCGTTCAAGTCAGCTTTGGTGACCTGATCTCCTTGACAGTCAACCACAACAAATACAAAGGTCTTTCTACCTTCCCAGTGCAGCCTTAAGGTCACAGATAACTGTTTTCCCCACGGCTTGGTTTGATTCCCTTCTTCTTGGATGATGAATTCTATCATGTAGACACTCACACGCACTTTTCAGAACAGCAAATGTAAATGTAATGCAAAATCTTTCCCCCAGATCCACCCACTGTAGCATCCAGTGGACCCCTCCAAACCCCATTATCTGGCCATTTTCCTAGTTCTGGAATGCATAAGTGGAATAAGTATATTCAGCAGCTGGTAGAATCCCTAGGTCAGTTCTCCAGTCTGTGGAGATATCACTTATAAGAAAACTGGTCTGTTTGGCTTATGCTTCAAAGACTTGGAAGTTCAAGATGCAGTATTCATACCCAGTGAGCCCTGCTGCTGCTGAATAGAGCCTCAAGGTGAACTGGCTCACTAGTTCCCTCAATGAACTCTCTCTCTCTCTCTCTCTCTCTCTCTCTCTCTCTCTCTCTCTCTCCCTCTCTCTCTCGGCACGCTGTTTGGAGCCTTTCCTGGGACCCCCATTAGTAAAATGCAATGCAAGTTTAGGGTTTTTAACAAGGCTCTACTGTCATCTACAGATAAATTCTCTCCTTTGGAGAAGCAGCTCTTGGTTTGTTAATAGGACTTGGCAGAAACTGAAGGGCTGATTGCCGGAGAGCAATGAAGTTACCAAGAAACTAAGCTGGCCACCATTAACAGTGTTATCTGACTTACCAAGCCATAAACAGGACACATACTTCAAGACTCCATCATCAAATGAAAGTGCTACATGTCATGTCTGAAGAGGTCCTGAAGACGTAACTACACCTCATGGAGAAGTGACCCAGCACCATATGTAATGGCGCATATCTGTAGTCTTGGCCCGTGAGAGTCAGAGGCAGGAGGATTGTACATTAATGTTCAGTTTGAGCTGCATTAAAAGACCCTTTCTAAAAAAAAAAAAAAAAAATGGAGGGAAGACTGAGATGCAGCCCAGTGGTAGTGCACATGCTTAGCACATGCAGGACCACAGTTTGATCCCCAAACTGAAAGGAGAAGGAAGTGAACTAAATGACAACAGTTCCCATTTGTTCTCACTACCTTCATTCTCCCAGCTTGCATCTGTGGCCTCATGGGGATCTCCTTCTGATCCTTTGACAGTGGAAGACTTCTCTTCTGGCCTGACTCACAGATGGTAACACAACATCCAAGTACCACCTGAAAGTGGGCAGGTGTACCTACAGTACCGCCTTGGGACACCCTGAAAGGACTGGTGAAGGAAATCTTCCCAGTGGGAAGAGCTTACAGAAGTTGGCCTGATCATATGCAGACTCATTGTCTGTGACCAATCATTTATGTAGTAGAATGGCCAGGGACTTGGGAAGAACAGAACTGGAAAATTGGTGTCAAGGATATTTGAGTAGTGGTTGTAGATATAGGTCTCTTGTGGACACATGACATAAAGATCTTCCCATCCATGTGAATAGTAACCAAAGGCTGGGTATACAACTCAGTGGCAAGCACTTACTTATCACAGTCTATAACTGATCAGCTCCATTGCTTTGGGCCTGTAACGAGGTGGAAGATTGTTAGAAGCCAGCCTTGGCGACCCCCCATGCCTAGCTAGCCTAGCATCCCACCCCTCAGGTTCCGGGACCTGGCCTGAGAAGCAACTAACACCTATCCCCTCCCCCATTTCCTTAGTTAGTGCTTGAGATAAACATAGGAGATTCCGGATACCTGCCTGAGAACAATTAACTCATCCCTCCCCCCACCTCCTTTTTCTCTGCTTCCTCCTTTCTCTTTAAAAATCCCCTTGGTTTCAATAAAATGGGCCTTGACAATGGAATCTGCTTGGTCCCGCTCTTTCTTTCTCGCCCATTATTTGCAGGCGTGATCCACCTCAGACTCACGAATTACCAGAGCCCCGCAGGCCGGGGCAGAAGATGGATGGAAACTTCAAGAGGTGAGGCCTATTGGGACATTTTGGACCACCAGGGACATGCCCTTGAAGGAGATTGTAGGCCTCTGGTCTTCTCCTCTTCCAGATGGCTATACCTTCCTTGTAGGTCTGCTGCAAGGTTCTCCAGAAAACTCTATATGCTCCATCACATGGCACTGTGTCTCCTTAAGGAGAATTCAAAGGTCCAGAAGTTGTGGAATGTAGATGTGAGTGCCACTCAATAAGATGACTCATGAGCAAAATTTTAGCTTCCTATTACAATGATATCCTGCTCTGACGGCCTAGCAGTCTTAGCTACTTCCTCCAGGAGACATAAAAATGACTCCGCTGGCCTGGAAGTTAAGATGGCCCCTGTCCACTTTGGGTTCATTATGCTCATAGATCAACAACAAAGAGTAGATACTGGGACAGCTGGGGTAGTTAATGCTCATTACCGAAACGAAATGGGATTCCTACTCTACAGTGAAATAAGCAAACACACACAATGTAGAGAGAAAGAATGTGTGTGAATACACCTGTGAGGGTGCGCAAACCTTTTGGCATGCTCTGTGATGCAAGCCAATAGAAAACTATAATTCAATGAAACCAGAATATGGATGTCTCAGATCTGTAGGAAAATTGAGATGGTTGTTGAATGACAGGAGAATACAGAATAGATAAGCGGGGAAGCTGAACAAAACCATGTGACCCAACTATACAAATTATGGCTGTAATTATCACAGATATTTTCTCTATATTTTGTTATTAATATGCATTTTGTAGATAGGTAGATGGTAGACGTTAACTTATCTTCCTATTTACCTACACTAAACCCACCTTTCCTTTCCTCTACTCTATTCCCTCACCATATAGCAAAAGATGTATTAACTTTATATCATAGTATTTACACATTGTTAATATTACTTCACAATATTTAATTTACAAGATAGAATATCATGGAAAAAGTAAATATCCCACAAGGACTTCAGTTCCTCCTCTGGGGAAGGGATGTTAGTGGTTTTTGGTTTTATGCAGGGTATTTTATGATGTTAGTAAAAATTATAACCTTGGTATCATTTTTATTTGAAGATTTAATATACATTTGGGTGTCAAGTTGACAAAGGGTGGGCCTATGTGTCCTTTTTCCTGGGTCAGGAAGTGATAAAACAGTTGGTTAAACATTATACTGAACATATCTTTGAGGTGTTTCTGGATGACACTATCATTTGAATTATTAGAATTAGCCCAGCAGACTGTGCTCTCCAATGTAAGTGAGCCTCAACCAATCCACTGAAAGCTTAAATAGAACAAAAGACTGAGGGATCTTTTGCTCTCTCACAAGCCTCTCTTGGAGTCAGGCCATCAGTCTTGTCTGAGTGTAACTCAGACTGGAAGTACACTGTCCACACTCCAGAGTCTCTGGCTCACCACCTGTTAATGTTGGGTCTTCCCATCCTCCATAACCATGTGAGTCACTTCCTTATTTAAAAAAATATATCTATCTAGATACATAAAAAGGATGTAGGGAGAGGCCTATAGATTGATAGTGATAGTTCAGTTTTTCTGGAAAACCTTATCAATACAGGCAATCAGCTAGTTAGGCCACAGAACCAAGAACACTTTCCCACAAGTCTTTTTGTGGATAGAATTTTTTTTTGTTTTTTGTTTGTTTTTCTCCTGAACAATACCTAGACACTGAATTACTGATCAGTGTGTGCACATCTGACTCTGAGAAGCTGCCAGGCTGCCTTCCAAAATTATGTGTAAGAATTCCAGTGGCTTCACATCCTCATCAACATTCGGTGTCATCTGTAACTGAAGTTTAGCTATTTCGATTCATGTGTAATCATTTTGATTTGCATTTCCCCGATAAAATAATGTGAGCTATTTTTCCATATGCTTACCAGACATTTAACATGTTGTCTTTTGTGAAATGTGTTTGCTGATTTAAACAGCATGGCTTTTGTTCTTCCTCAGCTACGGGCTTGCTCTCTTTCTATTTTACTAATTATATCTTTTTTCCTTTTCATTTTTTTAGGTTTTTTTTTTTTTTTTTTTTTTTTTTTTTTTTTTTTTTTTGGTTAGTTGGTTGGTTGGTTGGTTGGGGTTTTGTTATGATAAATCTTTCTGCCAAATGCCGCCGAGCCCCACTGCCACAGGTGTGCTTTACGACAGCCGCCCGCCCTAGTTAGGCCCAAATGAATACACAGAAACTTGTATTAGGTTCAAAGCTGCTTGGCCAATGACTAGGATTCTCATCTGTTAGCTCAGTCTTAACTATCATAAATCTATATATTTTATAAGACTTATCTTATCGGACGCCTTATTGGCCTCCCTCCTTGCCGGTGGATCACATTGTGCCACTGGAGGAAGATCGCAGGGGAAAAGGGGACTCTTCCTGTTTCTCCTTGCTTAAATATGAGTCTCCTTGCTATGTCACTTCCTGCCTGGATCATCATTTCTCTACTACATTTCCCAGAATCCTCTTTGACTCCTAGTCCCATCTAACTTGCTGTCTCATTGGCCAAACAGTATTTTATTTCACAATCAATAAGATAAACTTACACAGTACATTCCTCATCAGGCTTTGTTTGCTTGTTTGTCTGTTTTGTTTGTGACAGGGTTTCTCTGTGTAATGGACCTGACTGTCCTGGAACTTGCTCTATAGTGACTACATCTTTAAATTGCAAGCACTTCCTCCCTGCTGTGGCTTGCCTACTCATTTTCTTAAAAGTGCACAAACTTTTAACTTTGATGAAATCCAATTTGTTGCATTTTAAAGATTGTTGTTTTCTGTAACCAGGGTGTGGGGAGACCTTGACCAACTCTATAGTAATAAAGATACTCTTATTCTCCTGAGTTTTCCTCTAGAAGCTTCATATCACAGTTCTCACATTAAAGTCTATGGTCAATCTCCAATCAATTTTGCCAATGGTGAAGGGTAAGGCTTATTTCTTAAAGATTTATTTTGTATGAGTTCCTGCTCGAGTGTGCACACATGTGTCATCCTGTGTATGTTTAAACATGTGTGTACACATTCATATGTCTGAGCACTTACCCACACATGTAAAAGCCAGCATGTTGCTGTTAGAACCCTTGAATCTATAGGCATAGGTGTTGTTATGGGTTCTGGGATTTGAACTTGCATCCTTTTGGTTGTACATCAAGCCTTCATAACAGATGAGACATCTCTCCAGCTCCAAAATCTCACTTTTTACAATATGAAAATGCTGTAGTGTCCCAACATCATTTGTTGAAAAATCTATCGATGGCAACATTGTAAAAAGGTACTTGATAATGAATATGAGTCTATTTCCCATCTTTATATGCAGCTCTGATCATAAAATTATCCATATGTCAATTGACTCTAATGATTGCTATGGCTTTCTGGCAAGTTTTAACTCATGAAGTCAAATTCTCCAACTTTGTTCTCGGTCTATCTTTAGCTGTTCTACATTCTTTAATATCCTCTACATTTTAAAATCAACCTGTCAGTGGTGGATCTCTGTGAGTTTGAGACCAGCCTGGTCTACAAGAGCTAGTTCTAGGACAGCCTCCAAAGCCACAGAGAAACCCTGTCTCAGGAAAAAAAAAAAAAAAAAAATCAACCTGTCAGCTTCTATACCTAAGTCTTATTTTTCACTTTGTAAGTGGTGTGTGTGTGTGTGTGTGTGTGTGTGTGTGTGTGTGTGTGTGTGTGTGTGTGTGTATTGCTGGAGATCAGACCCAGGGTCTTTTTGAATTAGGTCTCACTATATAGCTCAGGTTGGCCTTGAATTTGTTATATAGCTCAGGCTGGCCTTTGAACTCTTGATCCTCCTGCCTCCACCTCCTCAGTACAGGGATTGAAAGTACATATCCCTGTCCTATCTTCACTTCTTTTTACACCTACTTCCCAATTAAACTTCCTGAAAGAGTTAGCCGTGCCCCTTTCTCTCTTCTTAAACCCCCTTTCTCTACTCTACTCTCTGGAATGTGGCTTTTCCTCCAATGTGCCAGTAAGAACACTCTCACACAGGTCACCAGCAACTTCCTCACTGCCAAAATCTTTTGAACCCAGCAGTTGCTGTTTACTTGTTCAAAAGCCCTGGCATCATTGTCAACTGGCCACCTCCTACTTCTCACCACCTGGCACCTCCCTCTGGGAGCATCCTCTCTGTGTTCTCAATGAGTTTCCCTTTCACTGCAATGCTTATTGAATACTCACTGTGGTCCAAGTGTCCCGTGATGTCCTATACCTAAAGCATACCATGGGCAAGAAGAGGCAAAATTCTGGCCTTTGCCATCTGGATGCTAAGACACCTGTCTGCAGGCAAGACCACTTTCCCACAGGCACCTCAAACTTGACATATCTGAAATAAATTCCACCCCCTTCCTTCTTTCCATTTCTCTTCCTGTCTCAGTTATCCATACTAGAAGCTGTTCTTCATCTGTGTTCGTTTTCACTCTCATCACCCCCCAACACACACACACACACACACACACACACACACACACCTGAATCTAATGTGAAACTGGGTTCTGTCTAGACCTCCTACACATCTCTGAACCACACACTGCTCTCCATGCCCAGTACTGTGTCTGGAACTTGGGCCAGTGTTCTCTCTCTTGGCTCCTTAAAGCTATCTCTCTAGTTTTGTCAACTTCTGCACCCCATCTCTCTGACAGACCACACTGCACTCAGTAATTTTCTAATAAAACAGATAAGACCTCCCTGCCAAAAATTCTTCACTGATTTTCTTAGTCATTATTCTATTGCTGTGAAGAGACACCATGACCAAGGCAACTCTTACAAAAGAAAGCATCTAATTGAAGGTTTGCTTTTAGTTTCAGAGGTAATTCCATCATCATGGTTGGGAGCATGGTGACACACAGGCACACATGGTGCTGGAGAAGTAGCTGGAGAGTTGTTACGATAAATCTTTTTGCCAAAAGCCTCCCGAGTTCTACCACCATGTGGGCAGTCTCTACCAGCTGCCCAAGTTCTGCCTGCCACATGGATGGACAAAATAATACAGAGACATATTAGGTACAAATGCTGCTTGCCCAATGGCTAGGATCTCTCATCTGCTAGCTCAGTCTTAATTATCATAAATCTATATATTTTATAAGACTTATCTTATCGGACACCTTCCATTGGTGTCCCTCCTTGCCGGTGGATCACATTGTGCCACTGGAGGAAGAGCGGAGGGGAAAAAGGGACTCTTCCTGTTTCTCCTTGCTTAAATATGAGTCTCCTTGCCTAGTCACTTCCTGCCTAGATCACCATTTCTCTACTACATTTCCCAGAATCCTCTTTGACTCCTAGTCCTGTCTAACTTGCCGCCTCATTGGCCAAACAGTATTTTATTTATCATCCAGTAAGACAAACACATACACAGAAGCACTTCCCCCATCAGAGAGTTCTGCATCTTGATCCATAGGCAAAAGGAGAGAGATATTGAGCCTTAGAAGGACTTATGAAACCTCAAAGCCCACCCCCTGGGGCACACTCCAACATGACCATACCTCCTAATCCTTCTAAACCTATGAGAGGGTTCCACTCCTTGGTGACTAAGCATTCAAATACATGAGCCACACTTGCCCTTAATAAAAGCAACCTTCTCCTGGCCAGAGGGCTTCTTCTTCCTTCTCAGTCCCATATGTCCCCACCATCTTCCCTTCCTTCTTTCTCCTGTCACACTAAATGCTTTTCTTCCAGTGGCCCCCATGTGTCACACTCTGCTGCCCACCCCCCAAGCTGGACACTACCCCACTCCCAGCTCCCAACCTCTTACCTGGCTAATTCTCCCTAGACTCCAGATTTAGCATCAAAGTTTTCTAGGTTTTTTTTTTCTCTGTAAAAGCTGTAGTGCGGGTGATTCCCCTTTGTTTTTCTATGTCACCTTGCATTGTCCACCCCATTCTACCCGGATGCCTTTGTTTCTCCTTTTCCACACCTCTCCTCCATTAGACTATAGTCCACAGGAAGGCAGGCACACAATCTACTTCTCTCATGGCATGCCATTGTGTTTCTAACTTTAATAAAATAGTAACCTAAAAATATTTGTTGTAAACCCAGAGCTGAGTTGATAAGGAAGGTCTATTGAAGGTTCAAGGCCATCATGAGCTGTACAGTGAGACACTGTCTCCAAAACCAAATAGCTGTTGAATAAACAGATCATTTCTTATTCTCCTTTTCTCTGGGTGTAGACATTGCTCATGGCTCATGCCTCAGTTTTCCTCCATTTTCTTCTTTCAGTTTCATTGATTTGAATGACATCAATGACCAGGCATACCTTTCAGATCTAAGCCTGCTTTCCCAACCTGCTTTTTATCTTCTTGGGGCTTTTTTGTAATCACTTTCCATAAAGAACTTAAAACATGCAAAGAAATAGGATAAAGATATGATTCTGTCTTTACTATCAAAACCTGAGAAACAACCCAGATTTCATCCAATGAGAACTGCATGCTCCGTGTGGTGGTGCCTGCCTGCAATCCCAGCACCCAAGAGGTGAAGGCAGGAAGATCAGGAGTTCAAAGCCAGCTTGGGCTACAAGAGGCCCAAAAAACAAGAGAGAGAGAGAGAAAAAAAAAAAAACAACAAATAAACCACAAAATTATCAACCAGCCATAAAAATACTAGAAAGATTCATACACTGGTATGAAAAGATTCTATGATACACTGTTGAGTCAAACAGCAAGTTTCTTCTGTATAAATACACAGAACTCTTTTTGCCTGGATTTCCCTTTCTTGGATTCCAAAGTTAATTACATGCATATGTTGAGCAATGGATTGTACAATGTGTTTTTTCCAAAAATACATAGAGACACAAAAAATTCTATTTATTGTCTATTAATAAACCCATAGCTTCTATCAACTAGTTTCCGGAACTATGTGTAGAGTTCACATTCATTAATTAATTATCCATTTATTTATTGAGCATCTATTACTTGCCATCTGTGCCACCCCCTAAACTGTCTATCTGCCATTTTCTGTTACATACACGGAGTGTGCAAAAATAAGTCTTTGCCTCCTAGAGTTTTCTCAGCCAATGATAATAAGCAGCAAATAGGCAATAGCAAGGGCTATGACGAACAGAATCATGGGATGGGCTGTTCTAGGGAAGTAGACAGGGAGGGTTCTTTGTGAAACGGAGACCTGAGTGACAGGCAGAGGAAGAACATTCTGGTCTGGTATAAGCTGTGGTAGTGGCTTGATCAGTGAGTTCTAGGAACAACAAGGTGCTCAGAGCAGCCAGAGGTGGGGGAGGGGGAGGAGGGGGGCATTGGGGACCCACAGCAGCCACCTGGGCCCAGAGTGCCATGAGATTGGTCCTCAGTCTAAGTCCATTACAACATGACAAAATTTTACAAATTTCATTTGTAAAGTCTAAAAATACTCAACAAATGTTTACCAGAAAATATTTCTAAAATGTGAGATTACATAAGAGTCTCTTCCCTCCCCCATAAATGGAGTTCTTAATTGGTCTAGATAATAAAAACCTGGAGTCAGATATAGAGGAAAATGCTGAGAGATCTGAGAGAAGAAGCAGCAAGCTACAGCCTCACCTTACCTCCTTAGTGTCTTAGCAGATAAGAGTGTGCAGTGAGTTCTGGTTTCTCACTGCTTATAACCTGTCTCTGCCAGCTACCTCACTTCCTGTCTGTCTGTACAGACTTCCAGACCTCTATGGTTAGCTAATGGTAAGTTCCATCCTCTGAACTTCAGACAGGCTTTATTTGTAAAGCAAGATATCACCCCACCACCCACCCCTTTTTTCTTCTCTCTTTCTCTCTGACAAACAGGGTCCCCTGTAGTGCAAGCTGGCCTTTTCTAGAGGCAGTTGCTGTGAGGTTGGGAGAAGGAACATACCCTGGGCTCTGTTAGAGACTGAGTCAGTCACTGGTCCTGTACCACGTGGATCACATCTATGATCATTACTGTTGGTGTAGAAAGTACATATTGCTTTCGTAAGTAGAAAAATAAGTGGGTCAAATTAAATTGTGAGGAAACTATACAGTGAAACCATGTGGAGTCATGATAAAAGATGCTGTGCTGTAGAAATAGCACCACCCTTGCCCCAGCAACTTCAATTCTCTGCTGCTGACTTGCCTAATAATGGACTCTTCCTTGAAGCTGCCTGGTGCCTATTGTCTGTACGGCTCCCCGGGCCCTCACCACGGATTATATTCCACTGTGGAACAACTGTCTCAGGCTTGATTCTCCATAACTGCGCCAAAGGATGGAGAGCCAGCAAACAATCCCAATCCTTTGAAAGTACATCCGTCCGGTTTTCTTCAGTGGACTCACCTTCCTATTAGCTTTAGGTGTGTTAATAATAAACCAATGAGTGCTTTCAAGCACACAGAAGCCAAAAGCAGGGCAAGGACAGAGGAGCTGGGCCAAATCCTGAGAACCTGCCCCTGAGCTCCCCTTCCTGGAGACCTAGGAGGAATACCATTGCTTTGTTCATGGATGGCCCCTTTTGTTCTGGGCTCCCCAGGCTTCTGAAGCTCCATTCTGAGCTCTATGTGAATAGTCTTTCCAGGCACCACCTTGGGGTGTCGAACCACAGTGATGAATTATGCAAGGATATGTTATCTGGAGTGACGCCACCGAGTACCCACGGGTGCTGACTCGGAGACTGAGAGAGACCAGGACACATTCCTTCCCTCACTTCACAGCAGCCTCCTCTGGAAAAAGCAGGATGCCATGGGGCACAGAGAAACCACAGCCATCCTAAACCAACCTCCGGGTCAATCACCACTCTGTAAGCATTCTCTGTGGAAGTCCTTCTGTCCAAAGCCCCGAAAATGGGGACTTCTCAAACCGAGCCCATGTTTATCATTGACACAGACATGGCTGAGTGTGTCTATATCGACCCTGAGTGAGGCAGTACTGGGGGTAAAGTCAGGCTCCTGATGCTGGCAGGTCCCCATGGTAGCAGGTCCAGTCACTTTATGCCTGAATCTAGGGAGAGGCTGCACTTGAAAAGCAGTTTGATGGGGGTAGAGGGTGCCTTCTTTCAGGACAACCTGCTGTCAGTGACCCCTGTGGCAAGGCCTGAGATTGATTTAAAAAAAAAAAAAAAAAAAAACATTACTTAGACCAGGGTAATATAATAGCTAAACAGCTCATAGTTCTGAAAGCTGGGAATTCCAAGCCCAGGATCATGATTAAGGACAGGAAGGACTCCTTTCTTCTATTCATCTTCACAAGCCAGGGAGGTCAAGTTCCCTTGGGCCTTTAAAACAACAAAAACAAAACAAAACAAAACAAAAACAAACAAAAAACCCAAGGTGTTTGAGTAATTATCCTCCAAGCCTGAGAACCTGCCATGTTGAGCAGTTCACCTTCACTCCCTTGCCAAGGACCATCCTGGGCTCGTTGACTGTTTACACTCCCTCATGAGGTGTAAGTGGGTCAAGACTCACCTGGGCATCCAGCTTCTCCCTACCAACTGCATATGGACTTGGGAAGGGGCTAGGGTATGTACACCAAGGAAGACTAAAGAAGATGACTCCATCTAGGGGGCTATAAGAAGCCCTCATCCCTGCTAGTCAAAGGCTTCCCAGGTGTGTAGCCATTTAAGGGATTAGTACCCCATTAAGTTACTACTCACCTGTACTCTGTAAGAAAGCCCAGTAAACTCATTGGTTCTCCAAAGTGGTCTTTGGTGGAATCGTGCCTCAGTTTGCTATTGGGAATTTGGGAGGAGGGGTAGACCTTGTTGCATCTCTCCAAGCAAAGGGATTTCACTACACAAAGTCTTGCTGTATTCCCCAGGTTGGCCTTGGACTCCTGCACTCAAGCAGTTGTCCTGCCTCAGCCTGCTAGAACTACAGGTATATATGCTTGAGGCATCTCAGGAATTGGCCTGACTCTACCCACTGCAGGCTCCAGCATAGAAAAGTATAAATAAACTCATTTGAAAGACTTCTTGAAAAGCAAAAACCCTCTGGGCCAACCTGGCTTTACATGGCTACTTGAGGATTTGTTTAATCAAATTAATACCCAGGCACTCAAAGGTCAGTGAAACAATGGTCTAAGAGTGCCCAGATACTACATCAGACCTTGGCATTGCCATGAAATGCTGGTTTTGCACACATGCAAAACACGAGAGCTATGGAATCAAGGAAATGCCCTTCACTTTCAAAGGAAGGTCTTGGAAGTCACACAATGTGTAGCAGGTGAGATTCCTTGTAAGAACCCCCAAGAAACAGGATTGAAGCTATAAGCGTGAATTCTATGCCATGGTGGAAACCCTGGGAGATATTAGAGATGCCAGGCACATGAAATGCCTGCCTAGAAAAGCCATGAGTAATGAATACTTCTTTGTTTTTAAATTGTTCTGTCAGCTATTTGGCCACAATTTTGACAAAAGAAATCACTACAAGCCAGGCAGTGGTGGAACATCATCGACTCTTTTCAACAGCTTCATGTCTGGACTGTTTATTTAGGGAGGGGGGCACAGAAGCTATCAGTGTCTCTAATTCTCAATTATGAGTCTGCAGTCATCAATACCACTGTAAAAGAAGCTTCCTTGCCCATAGCAGGTGGTGTCAGCATGGACAGCGGACATCAACATGGTCTCTGGTGGCAGCATGGACCATGGGAGTCTTTGAAGAACACTTAACCCAGAAAATGAACCATTCTTCATCTTGGATATCTTGCTGTTGCTGAGAGTCAGGACAATCACGCAGTTAGGTGACATATCTGAGGACATGACCTGCAAGAGCTCCAGGACGCTGCATACCACCATGCCCTCGGTGCCATTCTTTATGAATTCACAGTGTAGTGTTATAGCACCAGATAGTCCATTGATTGCCAACTCATGGAGCATACTTATTTTGCCTTTGAAGTCTAGCTCACAATGCATTGTGATACCATAGGCCACATTCCATACATGCATCATATATACAGCCCTCAGTACCATTCATTAAGTGTGGTGTGTATAAATTATCTTGATGAACTCGTGCATTAGCTGATTGAAGTAGATGTTTATAATTTCCTAGATAACGAAAATGAAGTTCCAAGGAATTAATTAAAGCATATGAAAAGATGCAGAGTTCATAAGTGGCAAGCTCAGTATTTTGATCCATGTGTACCTAATTCCAGTCTCTAAGCCCTTAACTACTAAATAGCTCTACACAAAAACAAAACTTTCTCCACACAGAAATTTAGTTGGTTCAGATTTTGTGCCTGGGACATATAGATTTTAGGAGAAAGGTATAGCTATAAATAGTAATATACACAGTCAACATTTACTGAGGATTTTATATATATATATATATATATATATATATATATATATATATATCATAAACACTGTGAAAAGCACTTTACATTCATCATCTCATTACATCTTCACATCTTTTTGAGGTGCATACTATTATTATCCATAGTTTACAGATTAAAAACTAAAAACCTAAAACTCAGAGAATTACTGTTAAGAAATAACTCATTAGGAAAGGTGCTAGTTGGTTTTATGTCAACTTGACACAACCTAGAGTCACTTTGGATAAAGGGAACTTCACTTGAGAAAATGCTTCCCCTAGATAAGCCTGTGGGCAAGTCTGGGGTGTTTTCTTGGTTATTGACTGCCGTGGGAGGGCCCACTCACTGTGGATGGTGTGACCACTGGGCTGGTGGTTCCTGGGAGGGGGGCAGCTCTCAGAAAGAAGGAAAGAAAATGAGGGGATGGGAGCCCCTTTAAAATTATTCAATGGATCTAAGGAGAAAATAACATGGTTTCATTTAAAATGATAAAACCTATGAGGACAATTTTAAATGGTGCAACCACTTTGGAAAACTATTTGGCTGTTCCATATATATATATATATATATATATATATATATATATATATACATTCTGACTCAGCGTTTCAACTTCTAGGTGTATATACTTCAGAGAAAAAGATATAAAGTACAGTCAGTTCTCTTTATTCGTGGATTCCACAACTCACTTCAAGATGGATGCTATAAAAAAAAAAAAGAATCATGGCTGGCAATGGTATTTTATAGCAGGGCTTCAATCTACTTTACCCTAATTAATAGCTTGATGGATCTCAGCTAGTCTAATGAATTTAGCCTTTGTACCTACTATTTTTTTAATTGTAGAATTATTTGTGATCGCATCATTCTAATCACATTACACTTTAGCAGGGCTTATAACAGTCTTTATTCCCTCTACACACTAACCACTACACAATGGGGACATTTTACACATTGGACAAATAATATTAACCCTACAATTACATGACAGACTTCATTAATACTATTATTCCTGTCACTAAACCTGAACTTGAGAAGTGGTAGCAGAAGAATCAGAAGTTCAAGGCCAGCTGATCAGCTACATAGTAAGGTTGAAGCCAACCTGTCTCAAAAGTAAATACAGAGAGATTTGCTTTACTTCCATTACACCCAGAAAAATACAACATAAGAGTGATTTATTTAGTATTTATATTATACTATGTATTCTAAGCAATGCAGAGGTAACCGGGTATGCTGGCTAGTTTTACGTCAACTTGACACAAACTAAAGTTATCTGAAAGGAGGCAACTTCAATTGAGAAGATGCCTCCATAAGATCCTGCTGTAACATAGACAAACATGCAGGCAAAACACCAATACACATGAAATAAAAATAAAAATAAATAAATTTTTAAAAATCCAGCTGTAGGACATTTTCTTAATTAATGATCAATGGGAGAGGGCTCAGCCCACTTTGGGTGATGCCAGCCCTGGGCTGGTGGTCCTGGGTTCTACAAGGAAGCTGGCTGGGCAAGCTATGGGAGCAAGCCAGTAAGCAGCACCCCTCCATGGCATTGGCATCAGCTCATGCCTCCACGTTCCTGCCCTGCTTAAGTTCCTGTCCCGACTTCCTTCAATAATGAACAGTAATATGGAAATCTAAGCTAAATAAACTCTTTTCTCCCCAACTTGCTGTTTGGTCATGATGTTTCATCAAGCAATAGAAACCCTAACTAAGACATCAAGAGTGGTGATATTCACACCTGTAGATCCCAGCACTTGTCAGAGGCAGGAGGATCACTGCAAGTTTGAGGCCAGCCTGATACATATAGTAAGTTCCAGGCCAGCCAGGACTGCATAGGGACATCCTGTCTTTAAAAGCCTAAATAAAAGAGTGGGATGGCCATCTTTGGGTGGTAGCATTTGTAAATGTTGGGTAGTTGGGAGCAAATTTAAAATTAGGTAATGTTGAGAAAGACAAAGACAAGAACATTTTTGTTCAGAAGTATGCACAGGGCCACACTGAGGAAAGGGGAGGGAAACAGGACTGGACCACATCCATGGTCTGTTTGGACAGAAGCCCGGTCAGGCCACTGGATGCTCTTACACAGAGGCCAACAGGAGCAAAGGCATCACCAGGGGGAGAGGATGCCTGATGGAGTGTCAGGGAATCCCAGGAAGTACATCCCTAGAACAAAAAAGATCTTTGCTGGAATTAAGAAGAAGGGAGAAATGGCAGACCTAATAGCTTATCTAAAGTGAATAATTCCACTGCCTTATTTATTACAAAGCAAATGTCTCGTGGCTTTTAATATGTACCATAACTTAATTCATACACCTGGATACAGATCATGGGTGGCTAACAATGTTTTTGTTGGACAGTCCTGATTTAAGTAAAACTGACTTGTAGTAAAGTGGGTATGATCTTTTTTAAAATAACAATTCCAGTTGCATAAATACTGTCACTGCTCTCCCTTTCTCAAGATAGGATTAAACTTAATTAGCAATGTTCAACTTCCCCCAAACCTATTGAGTGGTTTTATACTTAGATTTATATCCCTGGGCATCTGAATATGTTTAAACACTGGGAAAATCCTATCACTGTCTCAGAAACAAGAAGATTCAACTGTTGGTGCTTGCTGGCCTGTTTCAGACAATGGTTACATGTCAGGAAGCAACTGTCTATTCTTGACAACACCGTTTCAATTAGAATTCCCTATGTCAAGGATGCTGCCTTCTACTACTGAAAGGCACTTACTGTGGTTTATGTATAATATCAAACAGTATTTAACACAAAAAAAAGCCTAAACAATCAATTAATCCAGAGGTGATTTAGAGTATATGGAAGACATATGTATATTACATGTGTGTAAATATGTAATTTTGTGTAAGGAAGTTGAACAGCTCTGGGGGTTGCTATCTATCATTTGAATAACTGTCCCCCAAAGGCCCAAATGTTAAATGCTTGACTATTGGGCAGCATTACTTGGAGGTGGTTGCACCTCTGGGGGGGGAGGGGCTGTGAGAAGTCTTTGGATGGAGAGCATGCTCTTGAAGAGGATGACATGGACCGTTGGTGGCTTCCTCTCTTGCTTCATGGTGAGCAGCCTACTAAGGCTGCTATCATGATACCATGGCCTGAAGCCAGCCAAGCACAGACTGGAAACTTCGAGCTATAAGACAAAGAAAAGAAAAAAAAAAAAACTTTACTCTTTCTAAACTGATATGTCAAATGGAACCAACTCCCCCACCCCTCCTCGATACTGAGGAGCACAGCTGTATGTTCACACAAAACCTCACCCCAAAAGGTTCAAAGAAACATCATAATAATAGCTCCAAGATGGAAGCAAGCTAAATATTCCCCAACAGATAAGCGGACAAACAACCACAGACTGGCCACACAGTGCATTACTATGGGTAAATGTAAAAGGAATAAAGTTCTAATACTCATCACAACTTGGATAAATCTCGATGCCACTATGAAACAAGCAAATCAAGTCAATCATAGAAGTCTACATGTTGTATGACTCTGTTTACATGGAATGTCCTTCATATACAAACTATAGAGACAAGAAGTAGATTGTGGAGGCCTGATAAGATTAGATTGTGATGATAGTTGTACTTTATGAGTATTCTAAAAACATTGAAGTGTAAACTATTGGTTGATTGATTGACTGATTGATTGATTGATTGACACTAGGTTTTACTATGTAGACCTGGCTGGACTGGAGCTCACTATGTAGAGTCATAGAGGTCTACTTGCCTCAGCCTCTTGAGTGCTGGGATTAAAGGCAAGCACAACTCCCCAGCTGAACCATACACTTTAAAAGGGGGGGCAGTGTTTATAGTATACTAAATTTATCACAATGAAACATAGAAATAAAACAGAAAGATAACAAAGGAAGGAAGGAGGGAGGGAGGGGGAGGAAGGGAGCAGTTCAGCTGCCCCACTAGAAAGATACAGAGAGGCCACACAGAGTAGAGGCCATGGACTCAGATAGGGAAGGAGAACGTCCCTGCTCTCCCAAAATCTACACCAAACCTCTGAGTAGCACCAGGGCAATATCAAATGCTGCAACTGTACAACTGTCAGATGGAAACAAGCAGGTCCAGCCAGCTGAGCTCTACCTACACTGACCACATAAAATAATGAAATGGATGTGCTTTCAAGCTTCTAAAATTTGGAGCTTTTTTGTCATACAGTAGTAGATAATAAAAACGTCCATTTGGAATGATACCACAAATTCCAAATGGATCAGAGAACTAAGGGGAGTGGTATTAGAAAATATAGCTAAATTCCTCTATTAACTGGGTGTGAGGGAAATGTTCCAATTATGCCTCAAAATGAGGATTCACTAAGATAAAATACTGACACATTTAATTGCTTTAAAATTATTTAACCTTTTGCAGAGCAAAACCTCCATGAACAAAGTCAAAAGACATGTCAGAGTCAGATGAAATATTTATAACCTATATTATGGGCCGGGGGGGGGGGCCGCGAGGAACCAAAGTTGGGGCTTGGCAGAATGCTCAGTAGGGATTGCTTGAGAGCAAGTGCTCAAATTCTAGCACCCAGCAAAAGGTCTGGTATGGCTGTGCCTGTCTATAGCCCTAATATTGAGGGGCAGAGAGGGACAGATCCCAGGCAAAAAGTATGGCTGTGCCTGTCTATAGCCCTAATATTGAGGGGCAGAGAGGAACAGATCCCAGAAGCCCAGAGGCAGGCCACTCTAGCCGCAGGCTTCCTCTTCCTTGAGAACTGTCTCAAAGTGATAAGCCAAGAGCAATAGAGGAAATCACCCAACATCTTTGGTCTCCACAAGTGCATCACGAACTTGTATACTTGTATAAACACAAAACGTGATCAAAATGGGGGCGGGGGGGGGGAGAGAACAATGGAAAAAAAACAACAACAACAACAAAATTCCTAATATATAAAAACCTTTTCTTTTAAAAAAAAATTTTGTGTGTGTGTGTGTGTGTGTGTGTGTGTGTGTGTGTGTGTGTGTGTGTGTGTGCTTGTAAGAGCATGTATGAACACATGTGTGGCTCCCCTGGAGCTGGGGTTACAGGAGATTATGAGCTGCCTCATATGGGTGCGGGGAACTGAACTCTGGTCCTCTGCAATGGCTGTACTGATCTCCAAAACCCAGCTATCTCTTCAGAACCCTCTCCACCCCCCCCCTTTTTTTTGTTTTAAAAAAAGAACCCTCTTGATTGCTTGGACTAAAGCTTTGCACTAACTCATCCAGTTTATAAATAATTTAGATTTTTTTTTAGTATAAATGCCAAAAACTTTACCCTAAAAACAGGCAAGGATATAACTAGAATATTAGCAACAACAAACGTAAAACTGACACAAACGTATGAATCATTGCTCAGTTCACTCATCATAAGCAACATGTAAAAGAAAACTATCCCAAGTGCCTGCTGGGCACAGAAGGCCCTGCGTCAGCCTTACAAAAGTATACTGAGACAGGATTTAGTTGACTTACAAAGTAGGCAAAAGTCCAAAATCTTGACAGCATAGTGTGCGGATGGGGCTGGAGAACCAGCCCTCATATGTTAGTGGTGTAAGGAAAGGTGTCCAAACCTGATGGAGAGGAATTTGGCAGTGTCTGGCAAAGCCTCAGCGATCCACGGCAACCTAATGGTCTGATGTCTAGACACACCTCCAACAATTTAAAAATATCCATGTGCCATGCTGTTCTTACAGCACTATTTGGAGTTTAAAAAAAAAAAAGTCAGCCGGGGGTTGGTGGTCCACGCCTTTAATTCCAGCACTCGGGAGGCAGAGGCAGGCGGATCTCTGTGAGTTCGAGGCCAGCCTGGTCTCCAGAGTGAGTGCCAGGATAGCTCCAAAGCTACACAGAGAACCCCTGTCTCGAAAAACCAAAAAAAAAAAAAAAAAAAAAAAAAAGGTCTGCAGATGGTCATGATGGTACATGCCTGCAATTCTATCATTCGAGTGGCAGGGGGGATTGCAAATTAGAGGCCAGGTTGGCTACATAAGGAGACCAAAGCTAGCCTAAACTATGTAAGTCTCCTTTCTTAAAAAAAAAAAAAAAAGGAAGAAGGAAAAGGAAAGAAAGATGATTGGCTGGGTAAACTGATGGAATGGAATCTGACTGAAATAATACTTTTTAAAGACTGGAAAAGATCTCCACCAATTGATTTCCAGAATATATTGAAAAATTCAGAACAAGATACTAGTAAGTTGACTCTGCATGTGAAGGGGCTTGCGGCCAAAGCTGAGGACCTGAGTTCCATGCATTACCAGGAGCTCACCAAATGACACTAGGATACAGTGTACAGCCAACTGGAAGTCTTTATTTCAGCCGGCTGGGACCACACCCTAGTGTTCGGTGACCTAGGTGTGGCCCGGAGTGTCCAGAAAATGAGGTTTTAAGAGCTTGTCCAGGCATCTCGATCGGCAGCTGCAAAGCGGACTTTGCCGAGTGAATGGTTTGAAGTGAGCAATTTTAAGTGCAGCTAAGATAATCGGCTAGCAAGAAGAGGCTCTATACAAATGAACAGTTTTAGCAAAGGCTGAGATAAGCTAGCAAGGACAACCTGGCCTTCGGTTCCTAAATAGAGTTGGGTAGTTTTCCATGGTGTTCTCTGTCAAGGAGATCAGATTCTAATGAAACCTGAAATGGCCTCAGTAAGAAGACAAGATGGAGGAACCTTGGCCCTGTCTTACCCTGTCTTACCTTGTCACAAATCTTTGGGCTTTACAACTGACTCCAGCAAATGTCCTCTGACTTTCCCGCACACACCATGGCACATGCATTTCCCCTAAGCATATGCACACACATACACACACACACACACACACACACACACACACACACACACACACGCACTCACACACACACAATTAATTAATTAATATAAATGAAATTTCTAATTCAAAATGAAGATAATTTTAGAGCTATTGTTTGGATCTGGTACATCTCAACTGGGCACTGTCATGTTTTTGTTTAAATTAGATATAAAGAAAAAGAGAAAGGCGCAAAATGAGACATATTGACTAGTTTATTATAGGTCTGGCAGAGTAGGGAGACTAAGAGAGAAGAGGAACAGGGGTAATGGCTGACCGCCATGGCCAGTCACCATAGAGAGGCAGAGAGAGCGAGTAGGTGGGAGAAGAGAAGAGTAGAGCAGAGAGAGTAGAGAGAGAGGGAAGAAGAAGCAGAGAGAGAGCGAAGCAGGGTAGTTGGAACTTTTAAAGGGAAGGCTGCGTGTGAGCGCTGAGGTTCCACGCATGCCCAGAGTCCTCACACAGGCTGTAAATGCCTGGTGGGTGATGTGGTGATGACATAGCACATTTTCCTGTGTATTGTCAGGGGGCAGGAATCTGTCTCTTAAAGAGGTAGAGCAGATCAGCATTAAAGCCTGAACTGTTTGAATAGCAGAACTTTGAAGCAGTGTGGCTTCCTAAGAAGACTTGCATAACTTTGGACCTGGGGACATGTGCTCATTTCTTGTGGGGTGTTGGTCTCTGTCTCTTTTAGCTTGCTGGCTGGCATAAGGTGAACACTGCTTTGTAACAATATCCTCACCCTAACATGCTGTTCACCTCAGACCAAAGCAACAGGCCAAGCAGTCACCGGCTGACCCTTCCAAAACCGTGAGCCAAGACAACCCTTGTCTCTTTATATATTTATTTACCTGAGGTATTTGTTACAGTTCAAGAAAGCTGACTAACACAACATACTATTGTATATAATATAGAAGGGAATAAAGTAGTATCTATCTCAGTCTACAAAATACTCACAAGAAGGATAAATGAGAAAATAACAGGATAGGTTATGTATAACGGTGGGAGGACAGGCCAGAAGGGTTCAGGAATGAGGGAGTTTCTCAGGAAACATCTTTTGTATGGTTTTGATTCTCTGGAAACATGCTAATGTGCTCCAGACTACGAACTGCACAGCCACATCCAGGGTGTGTTTATGTACCTTCATCCTCACAGATGTACTCAGAGGAGTGCATTTCTAATCTCCTAGGCATGTCTTAATTCCATCAGATTGTCCATCAGAATTAACCAGCACAAACTGGTTGTATTTTGGAGTCCATTTTTCTTAAGTGCCTTAAGGGAAAGGTTAAATATTTGGCTCTGTTGGTAGATTACCTGCCCAGTTTGCACAAAACTCAGGTCAATCCCCAGGACCACATAAACAAGACACCATGCCTGTAATCCCAGTTTTCTGGAGGTGGAAGCAGGAAGATCAGAAGTTCAAGGTCATCCTTGACTACATAGCCAGTTCAAGAGCAGCCTAGACTAACACACACAAAGAGAGAGAGAGAAAGAGAGAGAGACAGAGACAGAGAGGAGGATCAGTTGATCTCTGAGAGAGTCCTGAAGTTTTGCTGAAGTTAGAGGTCAAAATATTTTGTAATAATAATATTGAATTTGCAAAACAGTAGTACAAAGACAATGCAAAGTAAACCTATTAACATTTTAACACAAAAACAGTGGTTAGGCAAAAAATGGCACATGCCTTTTACCCCAGCATTCTGGAGGCAAAGGCAAGAGGTTCTATGTGAATTCAAGGCCATTCTGGTCTACATAGACAATTCTGGAACAAGCAAAGCTACATAAACCCATTCCACCCTAAGAAAATACACAAGCTTGAAAAAGGTTGTTCTGAATTGGTGTTGTTGCTGTTTGTTTGTGTGCTTAGAAACTGAACCTTAGGCTTCATGCACCTTAGGCAAGGGCGTTACCACCCAACACATCCATCAAGCCTTACCACTAGCTTGGTCTCTGTAAGTTTTGCTACCATGCATTTTCAGGAAAATCAATCCAAGTACACATCAGAATGTCCTTATTGAAGCAGTAAAATTATTAACTCATTCATTATGTTACATTAAGAATGATTGTGTGGGAAGTGTTGTGTTGAAAGATTGTATTGAAGATATGATTGTTACAAGGAACAAAATGTGTGTAGCTGTTTGGTTGTTAGCTACACTAGCCACTTTTTCGTTCTTTCTTTCTTTCTTTCTTTCTTTCTTCCTTCCTTCCTTCCTTCCTTCCTCTCTTCTTTTCTTCCTTCCTTCCTTCCTTCCTTCCTTTCTTTCTTCATTGTTTTTAGATACAGTCTGATACATACAGCCTCCAGACTGGCTTCAAATTTTATATGCAACAAAGGTTAACCTTGAACTCCTAATCCTACTGTCTCTTCCTCCCAAACACTGGAATTACAGGTGTGTGACACCACAACCAGGCCTTCTACTATTTTTTTCAACGAAAACATGTTTTAAATGAAAAGAAATAATTGAAAGATAACTATGACTATTCAGACTTAGGCACTTAGCAAACATTTTCTCAAGAATGAACAAAATGAAAAAAAAAAAGAATGAACAAAACGAGCTGCTATTGCTTCGAAGAAGCAACTAAAACAGTTTGTTATCAATGGTAAAATATGAGCTTTCAAACTAAAATTAGATATTTGGGAAATGCTCACCTGCCGGTCTGAGCATGACCATTCCTAATACTTGGAATCTTTTCTGTTCCTTTTGTCTGACCTTGAGTGGTGGCTGAGGAAGGGGGTGTCATTTTCTCCAGTGGTGTAGCCACTGAGAAGTTGCCCAGTAAGTAACCTCCCACCTATGCTCATGCAAGAAACACAGTTAAGCCCAGTGTGCTACACACAAAAGACAAGAATTTGTTAAAAAGAGAAAGTTTAGTGAGGAAAAAGTAGGGAATGAGAAGAGGTAATAGAGGGTGAAAATGACTAAAATTTATTATATACATGTATGACATTCTCAAGAAATAAAATATTAAAAATAAAAAGGATTTTATACAAAACTGGTGGCAATGTTTGTAACAAGTCTTTCTCTGTCCTGCCAGCCAGCTCCCAATAACAACACAGAAACTCTGCCTCTGCCTCCTGAGTGCTGGGATTAAAGGCATTCACCACCAACGCCCAGCAATTAACCCATATTTTTAAATCTATGTCTGCCAAGTGGCATTACTTCTCTCCCATCTTGCACCTCCTGTTTCCTCTCTCCGTCTTCCCGATTACTTCCTCCCTGCCTGGATGTCCGGACTTTCTTGCCTACCGAGCTACTGGCCATTTAGCTTTTTATTACATAATCACAGCAATACACCTTCACACAGTGTCCAAATACCCCACAACAACTATTAACAAATGTGATTTTAATAATGTATAATAAATGTGTCAAAACTCAGAATAACTGCATTATGTAGTCATTGATCTTTACTAATGACTTACACATGGGATTACAAAATAATACAGAGGTGAAGATCGACCCAAAGTGAAGTAGAGCTTAAGAGACTTTGATTTCACAGGCATTTTAAAATCTGTTCTAGAGGTGGTTTCAGATCCCACATAGTGATTAGTCTTAAGAATAAACTACCACAGCCAGGCGTTGGTGGCACACGCCTTTAATCCCAGCACTCAGGAGGCAGAGGCAGGTGGATCTCTGTGAGTTTGATGCCAGCCTGGTCTACAGAGCGAGTTCCAGGACAGCCTCCAAAGCCACGGAGAAACCCTGTCTCAAAAAAAAAATAAATAAATAAATAAACTACACATGTTCTGTTCCCATGTGGTATCAAAAGGGAACTCATAAATATCAAGAAAGGCTATTAAGATGTTTCTCCCTTTCCCTTTTATTTTTGGTGTGTGTGTGTGTGTGTGTGTGTGTGCATCTCTGTGTGCAAAAGGCCAGAAGAAGATGGATGGCAGGTATTTTTTTTATTGTTCTCTATCTTATTCCCTTGAAATGGATCCTCATTGAACCTGAAACTCTACATTTATGCTGGCAGCATCTGCCTGTCTCCATCCTGCAGTCCTGGGGTTACAGGCACATGTGGCCATGCATTCCTTTTATGTGGGCACTTGTACTAGAACTCAGGTCTTTGTGTGTGCACAACAAACTCTCTTACACAGCGAACTATTTGTCTAGCCCCTATTTATCCCTTTCCTAATTATAAATCTGGATGAGACTAGTATGAGGGCTAAAGTTATGAGTTTGAATTACTGTGCTTAAGAGATCTATGAAACAAAATGTCTCTAACCTGTAAGTCCATTTGCCCAAGGACAGGTAACTTCCTGGAATGCTGAGGGCTGTTAGCGTAAGATAACAAGCCACATGTTTTCACATCTATAAACAAGGTTGGTTGCCACAACTGCACAGAATGTTCCTGATCACACGTAGGTGGGAGATATGTATGTCAGGATGTATGCTTTCCCCTGATTGGACAAAGACTAGGAAGTGTGTAGCCTTGTAGGTTTTGCCTTTATAAGCACCTGACTAATGTAATTCTGGCCATTCTCTGGGAATCCGAGTATGGACCTGGCCAGTGTCCATCATCCTGGCCAATATTTAATAAGCTTGCTTCAAATTTGGCTCAAAAATTGTGGTAGTGGTCTTATTCTCGTCCAGTGGGATCAACACTAGTTTTTCTTCATATACTTCTACTAAAACTACATGTCCCAGTGTATTGAACACAAAACAGATGTTAGTATTCAACTACTCTTTTAAGCCAAACATTAAAGAGATTTGCAAAACTATCAATGCCACTATTATCATAAAATTTGTATATTGTTATTTCTCATCAGTTTAAACTGTGTTATTAGTGCTGGGCATGGGGGCACACACCCTGTAATTCCAGCACTTAGGAGGCTGAGGCAGGAGGATCTCAAGTTTGAGGAAAGCCTAGGTTCCATAGTGACACAGTCTAAAACCAAGAATGTTAGTGCTTTGACATGCAGTGGGTTTGTTGCTGTTCTTAAATGAACTTAAAAACTAACAATTGTAGAAAGTTCTCACTTTTCTTTCTGATGATCATACATGCTAAGCAACTTTACCTACCCAGACATGCTAAGGGCCCCTCCAGGAGTCTACACAAATAGGAAAGACTCCTGTAAGCAACAGGTTTAAGACATGACTCCTGAGTCCCTTTCTAATGGTCTTAGTTACCTACTTAACTCAATGTTGTATTTAAGAAATGTGTCTATGCCCCTATGGAAGGCCTCACCCTCCCTGGGGAGCTGAAAGGATATGTGATAGGTAGGGTTTTAGTTGGGGGGGGGGGGTAGGGGAGGAGGGGAGGGAGAGGGAACTGGGATTGACATATAAAACAATCTTGTTTCTAACTCAAATAATAAAAAAATAAATTAAGTAAGTAAGTAATTTTAAAAATGTGTCTATTTCTTCAGTTCACAGGAACTTATTTAGGGCTGGAGAGATGACTCAGCCGTTAAGCACTCATTGCTCTTGTATAGAACACTGGTTTGATCCCCAGCATCTATACAGTGACTCACAACCGTTTGTAACTCCATCCAGGAAGCTGATACCCTCTTCTGACCTTTGCAGGCACCAGACAGGCAAATGGTGAGCATGATACATGCAGGCAAAACATATGCACATAATAAAATAAATCTTTGAAAGATCAGAACCTAATTTTTAAAAATGTAACTTTGGTAAGTGCCCCTAGAACTGTTTCTTATGCCATCTCCCGGAGACTTTCTGTGATCCTGCACACACATAGCCTGGTGCTCAGCAGAATGTCCCTGTCAAACCTTCCAGGCGCCTTTGTGTAATTCCTGCCTCCCTTACATTCTGCTAGGTGAATTCCAACCACCACAGCCTCCCCTGCCAAAGCCTTTGCTGAGAGTTCTGCTAGCTCTTCCATGCCAAGGTCTGGAATTTGCTGACCATCTAGTAACCAATTGCCCTTTTTCAGCAGATTTCTGAATCTTTAAAACTCCCGTCCCACCTTGCTCTAGTTTTCTAGATGCTTCCACGGAGGGCTGGTCCCACGTCTGCTGGCTTTTGATAACTGGAATAAACTCTTTCAACCCTCCTGCTCTGCATGAAACCAAAGAGCCTGGACTTCAGCCCAGACCCGGCTGGACAGTGAGCCCTGCTCACCCTTAGCCTGACAACATGGGCCTTCTGAGGGTTCCAGAGCTCTGACCTCAAACTCCAGCACAAAATGACACTTTACCCTCCCCATGCCTCCAAAGAATGAAAGGGGAGTATTGTATTTTTTAACTAAAAAGCCCTGGGTTTCACGGGTTGGTATAAATTAACATGACAGGAGAGAGAGTACATGATACACCAAAATGTTCACAATGACAATACGACCTCAGAGAAATCACTGTCTTTTTTTTTCCTCGACATTCTAAATTTTAAAATAAATGAACATATGCTATCTTTAGAAAACAGAACAATGTCCCATATTTGTGGTCCCCTCCCACTGGGTGACATTTCATTGTACCTTAGTACAAATACAGGCCAGGGTGTGACTGATAGTTGATGATAGGGGGCTCACCTGGGTGATAGCCAGGGTCTGCCCTGCATCCACAATACAGGCCATTGTATTCTGACATCCTCTTTCCCTAACTCCCAGCAGAAGGTAATCTGAAGAGCTCCCTTGTTTTTCAAGCAAGTGACTGCAGCCCAAGAAAACGCATCTTTCTCAGAAAATTTTCCAGACATTTCTGATACAGCCAAGTCTCCCAGAGGAGCCTGAGGGAAGGAGTCCTGAGGAAGTCATGATTTATTCTTAGCCCTGGGCTTGGGGTCCTGCAGCCTACTAGTTCAGACGGAGGCCTAAAGGAGGCCAGCCTTTGCTGTCGCTCAGCTGCTACGTCCCCTTTAAAAACAAAAACAAACTGTTCCTCAGACTCCAGAACAGGAACTCTGAAGATATTAGCATATTCTGGCAAGGAGCCTGATGGATAATAGATAACAGGTTATCCAGGAAATAATTAGAAGCCTGCGCCCACACGGATCGGTTGCACACACTGACCCCTGTCGTTCAGGATGTGGCCCCGAGTGTCAGAAGCCTTTCTTCTTTCGCTTTCAGGCGTCAGAAAAATGTCAGGCCTCTCTCCTGCCTTTCGGTGGTGTGGTGATGAGTTAACAAGTGCTGAGTTTCCAAGAGGCACTTAAGACCCTCCTAAGCATTGGGGGTTCTCAGGAGTCTGGGAACCCAGCAGTTCCTTCCCGTGAGCCACTGGACAGGACGGGTGGGGAGTCAGTTTATCAGCCCCCTGCTGCTGTGTAGGAGGCCCTCCACCCTCCCTAATTCTTCCTATCCCTTGCCTGCTGCCTGACTGGTGTGCTTTCACAGTCCATGCCTGGCTGAGTCTACCAAGTCTGTCACTTCACCAGTTCAGGACATTACCCCACAACCCCGGACCCCCAACACGCACTGTTTTTGCTTGATTTTGAGATTCGAAAGCATTTACTTTTGCTTATAAGTGCAGTCTTTATCTGCATCCACTGCTGCAGATCTATTTTGATGCTGTTTTGATGGTCCACGATGTCCTCCACCATCTTTATCTTTGGTAAGATGTGTGGGATTTGAATGCAAATAGGAGCGCTGTGATGGAGTGGCACAGACAGAGATACTAAAGATGGTTGATTCTGTTGTCTCTTTCTACATCTTCGAGTGGGGCTGACATTGGGTTTTTTTGGTTGTTGTTTTTTTGTTTTTGTTTTTGTTTTTTCCTGTCCTAAAATCAACGGTAACAACAAAGATCCCTTACTTTGACCACGAAAGTAGTGGGCTTCGATCAGCACATTGTTTGCACCTCCGAACTCTTTTTGTAGTCTTGCTTTATTATCCCCATTTTACAGAGGAGAAACCTGAGTCTTGGGGCAATTAAATGATCTGCCCAAGGTACACACACACACACACACACACACACACACACACACACACACACCCCAGAAGTAAAAACTAGAATTGTCAAATTCCTAAGTTCCATTATCCTAAACCCCATAAACCTGAACAGACCAGGCAACCCAGTTCCAGGCAAACTACATCACGCCCCTTGTCTTATACTCATAAAGCACCAACCCTTTCGAGCAAAGAGGGTGCCCTGGAACTTACTAAGAAAGGCCCTCCCCTGAGATGGGTGATGGGAAGCTGTGGTGGTATATTGCCTATAGCATCCAAATCCACCATGTTTAGTTTGCCAAGTGTGCCTCGGGCTTTATTTCATCTGAACCTCAACCTCCAAACCCCACCACTCAGCATTGTTTCTCATCACCTCTCCTCTGCCTGACGTTAAAAACAAAGTTTAAGCTAAGAACAGAGAAATGGCTTGTTTGAGGCCCTTGGGTTAGTAGGTAGTTTGAATTTAGATTTCTAATTCTTAATTCTGCGTCTGTCTTAGCATCTCAGCTGTCCCCGAGAGGTCTCTCAAAACCACACTAAGAACTGTGTAGGCCTCCCAGGCCTTTGCTTGTTTGGAAGGCAATAGTTTGTAAAGTATGGGGATTGCCTCAGTATCTTCATTTCCTCAACTAGAAGATAAGAGAACACAATGTTCCCCCACCTAAGACTGCGGTTAATGGGGTGCCAGGGAAAGTGCTGGCATCATGCTCCCTATCAAGGCGGCTGTCAGTAAATGGAAGTTGCCAGCTATTTTCGTTATCACCAGTAACTGAACTTACAGAGTAGCACTGGTCTCAGCTAGGATAGCTTATGTTTTCCTGTAAGAAACTTCACTGCCTCCGCTTTAGTCCCTCCCGCCCCCACACTGTACACAGTAGACACTGGGGCAAAGGTTTGAGAACGAGGAGGTGGCTTAGTCAGGGGTCCCAGGAAGCTCGGTGACAGAATGGGGAAAGTGAGGCAGGGACAGGAATGTTATACAAACATTAGTTTGCCTCTCTGCACTCCTCCTCCTTATCAGGAAAGTAGCTTAAAAATGACTAATAGGCTCTGCTGCTACTGCTCCCCTCCTGCTCTTCCTGCCCTCCCTCCCCCTCCTCTTCTTCCTCCTCCTCTTCCTCCTCCTCTTCTTCTGTTTTCTTCAGTGCTTTTATATCCATAAAACTAAACTCTACAGCTTAGCTCATTGACAGACATATTTTATTTGATTGGCTGAAGCACTAGCTGGTTCCAGAACCACAGATAAAGCCAATTAAGATCTCTAAATTAGAGTTTGGCCCAAGGAGCTCTGTGTTGTTCTTTGTGTGGTTTTTAAGAGGCCTTAGCTAGGGGTTGCTAAGGTGAACAAGGGTAGTAAGTATAGAGTTGAGTCTTAGAAGCCTGAATTCAAAATACTTACAAATCCAGGGACCTTGGACAAACCCCACTGAGTGCAAGGTCCTGGGTTCTATCCCCAGCACCACATAAAGTTGTGTTAGTGCACAACTATAATCCCAGAAAGCAGGAGGTAAAGGCATACTATATATCAAGTTCAAGACTAGCCTGGTATATATGAGACCTGTTTCAAAAATGAAAAAAAAAAAAGTCTTCAAATTAAAAAAAAAATTGTAAGTTTGCATTTTTTGTTTTATTTTACCTTTATACATATGGATGTTTTACCTGCATGTATGTCTGTGCACCATGTGTGTGCAATGCCTGGTGAGGCCAGAAGAGCACATTGGATCCCCAGACTGGAGTTGCAGATGATTGTAAGCTGCCATGTGGCTGCTTACATGTGCTGTACCACTGAGCTGCACTTGGGTCCTCTGGAAGAGCAGCCAGTGCTCTTAATAGTGAGCCATCTTGCTAGCCTGTGAGTTTGCCTTTTGATAGAGGCAAGCCAGTATGGAGTTAGTGAATAGGTTTCCATGAAAGGAAGAGATGCAATTCCTCTGAGACCTCCTGGTAACTTGCTTGGTACACTCCTCAGAATGGTCCCTGAGAGCCCTTCACTTATAGCCATGGGTCAGAGTCACTTCTGGGACAAGCTCTTCAAGGACCAGAACACATGCTCAGGCAAGCAGAAGCAGGAAGCACTCAGTACCAGAGAACAGGCAAGTGACCTCAGAATGAGCCAACTGTGAGTGGTGGAACCCCAACTGACAGCCACAATCACCTCCCTCGCTACGTACACTCCCTTCTTAGAACCACTTGCCAAGCAACCCAGTTGTTTGCTCTGGATCTAGCTTAAAAGAGTAAAATTGCCTCTTTGAACTATAAATACCATCTTAGCAATAACTTCAGAATTTCTGTATAATCAGGCTGGGCTGTAGTTCAGTGGTATAGTACATGTTCAGCATGCACGAGGCCCTGGGTTCAAACCCAGCACCAAACACAAAAGATCTAGACATTCAACAACCCCCATAAGGTTCCTGTTGTAGTCATGATGGCCCCACACATGTCTGTGCAAACTTCCAATGGACATGGTTATAAAAGTGCATGTGCATGTGTGTGTATGCGTGGGGGGGGGGCAAGGCAAAAGGCAGTCTTCCAGAGCAGTCCCAAAGCTTTCAAATCTTCTATGCAAGATTATAAACAAACAGTTTGGTGATTTCAGTTGAGTGTTGATTCCAAGACCCTGGGGGAAACTTCACAACATCTCCTCTTTATCTCAGCAAACCCTATGGGGCATTAAAAAGTCCTGTCTGGCTGTTGTTCTCAGGTTTGGATGCTTTCAGAATGTTGTTGTTTTTAGAGTAAAGCAGCCCAGCTCTGTGACACCTTTTTCTTTGGTCCATGTACACATGTAACAAGACACTAAAATAGAAATTCCATTAAGGCACAAAGACACCAGAAATCACACTCCAAGATGAGACGCCAAAACATCCTGTAGGATTTAGAGAGGACAAGTTTTATGACTCTTGAAATACTTGTTCGTGGTGATGAAATGGCTCAGAGTTTGAAAATAAATGCAGAGTTTCTGGTGTTATGTATGAGAGACTGGACAGTGGGGTTCCATATCCAGCTTACAAAAAGGGGCTTCAACTCATCCATTGTGGGACTTCATTCTGCATTCCTTATGAAGTTTAGGAAACACACAAAGCTGGTCCCTATCTAGAACATTTAAATAATAAGCAATAGGCTGGCCATGGCTCTGACTGTGGAATAAAAAGAGGTCAAGGGGACATGTAAATGGAGATTTGTTTGTTTGTTTGTTTGTTTGTTTTTCCGAGACAGGGTTTCTCTGTGTATCTTTGGAGCCTATCCTGACACTCGCTCTGTAGACCAGGCTGGCTTCGAACTCACAGAGATCTGCCTGCCTCTGCCTCCCGAGTGCTGGGATTAAAGGCGTATGCCACCAATGCCCAGCGAAAAAGGAGTTCTTAATTGGTCTAAATAATAAAAACCCAGAGTCAGACATACAGGAAAATGCTGACAGATCAGAGAGAAGAGGGAGCTAGCCAAAGCCACCTTTTCCTTCTTAGCATCTCAGTGGACAAGAGAGCGAGTTTCTGTTTCCTCCCGCTTATGTCCTCTCTCCGCCCAGCTATCTCACTTTCTTCAGACCTCTATGATTAGCTAGTGGGGACCTCCATCCTCTGATCTTCAGACAGGCTTTATTTATACAAGCAAGATATCACCACAAGGACGGGGCTAGGAACACTCACGTTTCCCAAGGTCATCCCAACAGAGGGTGTGCAAGTGTGTAGCCATATGTGAGCCATGTCTAAGGAAGGAAAGCCTCAGATCTGTCCTCAGTATAGTGTTGAGGGACAGACAGACCCCAGAGGAAAGCTTAGGGTCTCCCCAGTTCCTAGAGGCTGAATAGCAGCTAGGACAGAGGAACCTGTTCCAGGGAGGCAAACTATGAGGAAGGCATCCTCAGAGAAAGGAAAGAGCACAGAGGGCCTCTGAAAAGCAACATTCAACATTTACCAAGTCCACAGAAAGAACGTTAAACAGTCCAGAAAGAAAACTCCCAGTCCCCACACACTTCTCATACCGGGATATCCAACTTTGTCTTCTCTTTTTCTGTTTTGTTCTGAGATGAGGCCTCACTATACAGCCTGGCCTCAAAGGCAGGGTTCTCTTGCCCTCGGCTTCTTAAGTGGTGGGATTATAGAGTTAGAACAGAGTTAGAACATGTAGAAAATAAATGGACAGATGTTAGTCGCTGACCATGAACCCCTCCTCCCAGCCCCTTCCTTACTAACTCTCAAGAATCTTAAGCTAAGAGATGAGAGAAAAAACAATTTTTAAAGTTAAAGCTTGTGTGTGGGGGTGTTGTTGGGGCCCGTTGTTATTGACTCCATTCCATCTTGACTTAAGGTCAGAGAGTTCAAACCTATTCTTGCTCCTCAAGGTTAAAGGATATGGTGTTTGGCCTCAGATATGGCTACAGGATGTCTTGACCCTCAAGACCAAATAATAGGATATTTGACTTAGGGCGTGGTTACTAGATGTTTTGAGTATTAAGGAGGTAGTTACATTCATTTGTTCCTTGTATCATGGTAAGGAAGTCTTTTGCCTTTCCTTTTTAATTGGAGTAAGAACTGAGTAATAAATTTGTGGCATCCGCATTATTTACTGAGAGCCCTCCCTACTCTATCTTCTGTCTCTTGTCTCTTTTATTTTCTCAATCCTCACTCCCCCTTTCAGGCACATTGGAACAAAGGCGATGAACCTGACAGGGTGTATTCATCCATTTGCATTACAATAACAAAATCCCCAAGGCTGGGTGTTTCATAAAGAAAAGTGTATTTAGTTCACAATTTAGGAAATTAGGTGTCCAAAAAGCACAGTGCTGGCTGTGGCAAGGGCTCCCTTAGCTACAGTACATTATGATGTAGCTCATCCAGGAGAGATCACTTCCCAGAGTGCGGGAAGGAATCAGCCTTGTCATTTCCCCCTAAGCCCACCTCTGAAAGAGTCTGCCACTCGAGTCATCACAGGGACAATGGAGCTCTAACACACAAGCCTTTGAGGGACATGTTCAAATCACAGCAAAGACAGGGTAGTTTGTCAAACTTACATTGCATGGTTTATGGCTGTAAGTGTTACTACATGTGACCAGAACATCATGAAGTTTGCTCTCACTTTCACCTGAGGCATACTGCCTTGAACAGAAGAAACAGTGGAAAACCAAAATAGCTTTGCTTTTTTTTTTAGCTTTTTTATTAATTTATTTTTTACATTCCAATCCCAGTTGCCCCTCCCTCCTCTCCTCCCACTCCCGCCACTCCCCCTCCTCCTCCCATCTGACCACGGAGAGGGTAAGGCCTCCCCTAGGACGTCTACTAAGTCTGTCCCATCATCTTGTTGAGGCAGGACCAAGGTACCTCTCCACCCCCACTCCCCTGTGTCTAGGCTGGACAAGGTATCTCTCCATATAGAATGGGCTCCACTATGTCAGTTTGTGCATTAGAGTTAGATCTTGGACCCACTGCCATTGGCCTCATATATTGTCCCAGTCACACCATTGTCACCTATATTAAAGGAGTCTAGTTTGGTCTTATGCAGGTTCCCCATTTGTCGGACCTGAGCCAGTGATCTCTCACTAGTTTGGGTCAACAGCTTTGCTTTTTAATTGTATTTGCTGAGTAATGTCTGTTGAGCATGATGGGAAGCCATATTCACAACACTGGGAGATATGCTAGTGTCCGGTGAGAGAGTGGGCTATGGCTTCTGAATCAGAATCTCAGGGGACTTCACTAGAGAGGTAAGCAGGCCTATATAAACAGGCCAGTGCCCAAAGCATCCATGTGCCATAGTCAGGAGGTCTCCATTGTTCCCCACTCAATTAAAAGAGAATCTGATCTAGAATTGGAAATAAGATTCTGTGGTGATATATTATTTATGATTTATTAAAGCTTGCCTGGGGGTACAGAAAGCAATCTAGCCACAAGTCATAGAGCTAGGCACACATCTTTAATCCCAGTAGCCAGAAGATAGAAGGTGTTGGTACACACCTTTAATTCTAGGACTCAGGATTAAGAGGTAGTGGCACACACCTTTAATACCAGGACTCAAGAGACAAGCAGATGGATCTCTGTTAGGTCAAGGCCACACTGAGCTACATGAAACTGATCCAGTCCTAAAGAGAAACAGCTCACACAAAGGTAATCTCGGCACTTGGGATCACACACCTTTAATCCCAGTACCAGAGAGGTAATGAAGGACTTAAAAATTAACAAAGAATAAAATAAGGAGGCTTAAAAAAAACTCCCACACTAAAAGCAGGGTGGCCTGACTTAAAATTCTAACCAAGGCCACAATGACTCAACTCCCTGGAATTTCCTAGCCGGCCTCAATAACTCCCTTACAAGGCCGAAAGATAGCCTAACTAAATACCAAAAACTTCCAAAGGGCCACCCTCCCATGGGGTCGTGAAGATAAGAACAGACTATCCCACCAGTTAATGTAATAATTGACAAAAGAGAGCCCCTGAGAAACCAAAGAGATAGCTGCAATTACCGGTTCATTCCGTGGGATGTTGACTGTTGACCCAACTGGTGAGGCAGGAGACCATCTGGCCCCAAAGATGAGAGACCTTCAAAGGACTTATGACTCCAGTTATGTACCCGGCCCCCTTCTCCTCCCCCAAACCTTGTGATTTCTTCCTATAAAAGAGGCCTGCCTTTGAGGAATGGGGCTTCCTTGGCTTGTCGGACTGGGAGGCCCGTTTGTGCAAACGTCCCACAATAAACTTACCTCTTATTTTTACATCAACTGGACTGGACATTGAGTTTTTGGGGGAAACTGTCCGATGTGTAGAGGCTCATCAATCTGAGGGTCTTTCAGTGTAAGGAAGAACCAAAGGGTCTTGTGAGAGATTTAGTTTCCAGCCATGTTGAGGAGAAGCAGCAGTCTAGGATTGCAGTCTAAGGATTGGTGGAGCCAGTCGGTTTACCCTTTCAGTCTGAGATAGAGGTAAGAGCTAGTGGCTGGCTACTTTGCTTATCTAACCATCAGCTTGAAACCCAATATCAATCTCTGGATTTTTATAATAAGTGTTACATATTAAAGCCCAATGTCGGGCCTGAGCCCATGACCCTGAGCTCTGAGTTTTTATTATCTCTACTACTGTTATGCCCAGTCTGCAGGACCCCAAAAGGACCACCATCAAGGATATGACTCACCGAATGCAAAGGCAAGGGTTTCTTTATTCAAGCAGCAACAGGGATCCCACTTGTTTGGGAGCAAGCGAGATGCTTGTTTACAGGTAGAGTTTTTTTGTTTTTTTGTTTTTTGTTTTTTTTTTATAGGGAAAGACCATAAGGCTAAAAGCCTCAAGATTACAAAGTTTCTGTGATTACTCAAGGTAAAGTGATAACTATATGTAGGAAAGGGCAGAGGACATTTGGTCACAAGTTTGTTAATTATCTCCTGGGCTGGGGGTTTTACAACCATTAATTGGTGGTATCTGGTCTTCTTTGGGACAAAGGAATGTTGACACAGCTAGACTTTAGGCTTCTAGTCACGTGCTCGGTCAGGGGATCAGATTTTTCGTCCAGCTCTCTTCTTTTGTGCTGTCTTAGATAGCTCAAGATCAGAAATTCCCTATTTCCCTGCATGGGCTTAGTGATCTAAGTTTTTTAGATTTTTGTTAATTTTTCCTATTACACTAGCAGATTCTCTCTCTGCTATAAGTCCATTCAGGAAGGTGGCTGCTACTTCCTTGTCATTAAGATTACCAAATTCTACTAAAAGTCCATCAGATACATTGCAGGGCCTGCCCAATGACGAATCACACAGAGAGATTGGAGAATGGTTGTGGGTATCTCAGTAAACAGAATGTTTGGACAAACCTCCTTAGTCTCTTGTCTCTCTGCTCCAAGCCTAGCCTGTGTGATGCTGGAACCAAGACTCTGCCAACCAAAATTTGGCTTTGCCAGCTGGCTCCATGGGACATCTCCATGGCAAGGATGCAGCAGGCAGAGGAAGGAAGGACTGGTTCCCTTCTGTCTGCTTCCTGTGGGATTTGTGCTCCTGCCAGGGTCACCTTAGCCTCCTGTCTTCATCCTGCAGTGAGAGTGCCTGTCATGGCAGCTTGTAGTTTTCCCAACACTTGCAGAATCAGCCAGGCTATGTTCCTATTTCAGGAGACCTCGGGTCCCTGATTCCCACCCCTCCCCAAGCCCAGCCCTAAGGGTAGAGGTTACTTCCTATAGCTCTTCAACAGCAAGAATTTCAAATCCTTGCTGATGCTAACCTGGTTAACAGCTTTCTTCTCGTCAATACATCTTGTGCCCTCTCTGGTCAAATACCTAATGATATTTCTTCCAGTTGACTGGCTCTTGACTGAGAGGTTTCTTAATGAAAATTGAGGAATTGGAATGCCTCGGGGAACTACTTGGGATTAAAAAGAGAAATTAGTCAGGCCTCTGTGGAAAATGGGAGTGGTTTGCCTGCCTGTCTTCCTCCTTCCTTTTTCTTTCCTGTGCTAGAGATTGGATTCAAGGTCTTTACAAGGCGAGCGTTTAGCACTAAGGTATACCCCTGCCAATAACTTGGGTCCCCAATGAGTTTTGAGTCATTGGAGCCTCTGGAGTAAACAGAAAACAACCACCTTCACTCTGGAAAGTACATACACCTATCACTCACCTCCATCCCTTGTCCACAATGTTATACACAGATCTAGGGTTCATTCTCAACCTGGTGGTCCAATGACCCTTTCACAGGGGTCACCTAAGACCATCAGAGAATACAGATATCTACATTACCATTCATAATGGTGGCAAAACTACAGTTATAGAATAGTAATGAAAACAATTTTATGGTTGGGGGTCACCACAACATGAGGAACTGTGTTAAAGGGTCCCAACATTAGAAAGGTGGAGAACCAGTGGTTTAGTGGCTCCCTGATGCCAGGTGGTAGGTAATTCTGCCATTAAAAAGTTGTCTAGGCAGAGTCTGCATCTTGAAGAAAACCTTCTTGGCTCTCAGAGGCTATTGCCCAAGCCAAGGGAAAGTTGAACAAAAGTTCTGTCAGAGCTAGGTTGCCAAGTTACTGTCCTAGATTTTCAGAGTCCTTGAGTGTGAGATAAAAGTCCTCAGTGTGGACCTGCCAACCATTCGAGTTTGTAGCTCTCACACATCTGAAGCCTTCAAAAATGTGGCTTTTTCAGCAAGGACCGCTTGCTTTCCTCATGGGGTCCAGCCAACAGGAATGAGGCAATCTTAGGCAAAGCCCTGTTTTCTTGGCTCTCCTTCCTGCAGGCCTCTGGCTGATCAGGCCAGGTCCCAACCTTTTCTCTGTGTCCTTCAATGCTGCCCAGAGCGTTCTCCTGGAGAGAGAGAGAGAGAGAGAGAGAGAGAGAGAGAGAGAGAGAGAGAGAGAGAGAGAGAGAGAGCATCGCCACCTCCTGGCCTACACTGTTGTTGCATGCCCAAACCCAGAAAGAATTTTTTTTTTTTTTTCGAGACCGGGGTTTCTCTGTGCAGCTTTGGAGCCTATCCTGGTACTCTCTCTGGAGACCAGGCTGGCCTCGAACTCACAAAGATCCACCTGCCTCTGCCTCCCGAGTGCTGGGATTAAAGGCGTGCACCACCAACGCCCGGCCAGAAAGGAATTTTAAATCTGGCTTTCAGTAAAGAGGACTACAGTGTTTGAGGAAGACATTGTCTCTGGGCCTCAAATTTTGCATTTTTTAAAATATTTATTTATTATGTATACAACATTCTGCTTCCACTGGAAGGCATCAGATTTCATAACAGATGGTTGCTGGGAATTGAACTCAGGAACTATGGAAGAGCAGCCAGTGCTCTTAACCTCTGAGCCATCTCTCCAGTCCCCCAAATTTTGCATTTTTAAATCAACTCTGCTGTCCTTTATCATCCTTGGCCCTGCTATGTTTTTCATGGTCAACGGAACATGGCGGATGGAAATGCTTCTTCTCAGAGTATCCACAAGTGTGAGTAGCCACCAGACATCCCTACAAGGCCATCTTATTCATTTCTTGGGTAAATATTATTTGAACATTGCTCAAGCTATGGGTTGATATTTTCTCTGTTAATTCAAGAAGGCTTTACTATTTCGCTCATTTACTCCACATAATGACTCACCAGTTTGACATACTTTTATTGTTTGCTCTGTGATAGAAATTTTGACGTAAAAGGAAACAGCAACAGACAAAACAGATATAAGCCCTTCCCTCCTGAAGGTGCTGCTCCATGGGAGGAAACAGCTCGAAACTAAAACATGTAGGTCAGCTGAACCAGGTCACCTGGAGAGAGGTAACTTGTTCGCTTTGCTAGAAGGGAGAAATTACAGCAGTTTGTCTGCCAGTGGTTGACTGAAGAAAGAAGGGAAAGCAATGAGGCAGGAGAGGAGAGAACAGAGAGATGCCCTTGAATGGGAGAGAGGCCCTGGCATCTAATTCACCCATAAGTAGAGAGGATAAATCAGATATGCTTCTGCCAAGTGCCGGGTGCTGGACTAGATGTTGGTGATACCACAATGACAAAAGGTGATGATGTTTCTACTGTCCTGCAAGTGTTGTTCTCATTAGGGAAACAGACAAAAGAAGATGCAAATTAATACTACAACATGACAGCTGTGGCTTGGGATAAGCATTATGACAGTGGTAGTGGCATATCTTTGAGACATTTCTTTTAAGTTGACTTGCAATTTAGGGGTATGGGGAATTGCCTCCATAGCTCCAGTATGGAGCTGAGAAGGACCTTCAGGTCTTCCTGCTTCCACCTCCTGACTTTTGGGAATATTAGAATGCACAGTCACACCTGGTTTATACAGTGCTGAGGACAGAACCCCCGGCTTTCTCATGCTAGGCAAGCACACTACATTTCAGCCTGAGTTTTAATGTATGACAAAGAGATAGGCGTTCATGTGAAGATTCTTCGGGAAGACAATTTCAAGCAGAAAAAAATAACAATTTCCAGACCCTGGGGGTGAGAACTTGGCCCTTCCACCGGTGGTAAAGAGGTGAGGCTGTAAGCATGGAGCAATCAGGGAGGGTGACGTGAGAGATAAGGTTACAGATTGGTCATTGATGGCCGTTTTCAATAGCCAATAATTTTATGGGCAAATTCTTAGATAACCCAAGGCTTGAAAGGACAACCCACACTGTTAAAGGGCAAAAGCAGAATTTTAAAAAAAAAAAATTCCTACAGACAGCATATAACAAATCTCAACGTCCTAGTTTGCGTTTGAACTCAAAAAGATCAACTGCAAAAGAACAACGTAGGAAGGGCAAGTGCGCCACTGTCCTTACAAGGAAAAATATTCGGGTTTCTGAAGAGTAGAGCCTAGGACAGCAGAACAAACAACAACTCATACGCTGGGCATGGCAGTTATGGCTGGAGTGATAGGCTTTGCAACCTGTTTCATGGGGAATGTGGTCCTAGGAGCAGAAATGAGGGAGTTATGGGGAGATGGGTAGAGGCAGGGAAAGAATCAATACAGAGCTGTGTTTTTTAGTTAGCCGTGTCCATAGCCAATGCGGAGTCCTGGAGGACAAAGGCATGGACCCAGTTCTCACTGCCCCACATGCTGCAGGCCAGAGGACCTCTTGGTTAGGCTTCTGCCCCTCATGTGTAGTGCCAAAGGAACTACCATGATGGTCCTATCCACGATGCCACTCAGAGTTCTCCCTACCCAGAACGGAGACAATTGGAATAAGAGGTGAGCCCACACCTCTAAAGTGATTCTCAGGGGTGTTTGATAAACAAGTAGCAGTAAAAGATGGTCTCTCTCTCTCTCTCTCTCTCTCTCTCTCTCTCTCTCTCTCTCTCTCTCTGTGTGTGTGTGTGTGTGTGTGTGTGTGTGTGTGTGTGTGTGTGTGTGTGTGTGTGTGTGTGTTTGCTTACCCCATATGCACATATGGAGGCCAGAAGTCAATGTTGGTGTCATTCTGTCACTCTACACCTTATTTTCTCAGACAAAGTCTCTCACTAAACACAGAGCTCACTGTTTCTGCTAGACTGTCTGGCCAGCAAGCCCCCAGGACCTACCTGTCTCTACCCCTAAGCACTGGGGGTCACAGAATAGCTGCTGAGCTGGGCTCTTTCAAGGGTCCTGGGGATTTGAACTCAGGTCCTCATGTTTGCACAGCAAGCACTTTACACACTAAGCCATCTCTGCAGCTCCTCTGAAATTAGACATTGAGATCTCAGGGTCACACAAATACAAGGAAAGCAATGATGCTCTTCACGCATCCACAACGTGTGTCTCCATTACCAAGTGAGACTGCTCATTGTCCATTGTGGGGAAAATGCTTTTCCAAAACTGGACATGTATGAAAATGTCATGATGAACAACTGTTGGTTTTTTGGTTTTGTTTTCATTAACATACATACACTATTTTTCCAAAAGCTGGGCATGGCAGCACACACCAATAATCTCCATACTTGGGAGCCTTAGGAAAGAGGACCACAAGTTACAGACCATCCCGGGCTACATAGCAAGATCTTGTCTCAAAAAAAAAAAAAAAAAAAAAAAAAAAAAAAGCCTGTTACTATGTTATGAATAATTCAGTTAGCCTTTGGTGATAAAATGACTTGATTATGAAGTATGAAGTTTGAAAAATGTCTTATTTCTATTATTACAATTCACCACCACCACCCCTCTCTCTCTTTGGTTTTTCGAGACAGGGTTTCTCTGTGTAGCTTTGGAGCCTATCCTGGCACTCAATCTGGAGACCAGGCTGGCCTCAACTCACAGAAATCCGCCTGCCTCTGCCTCCCAAGTGCTAGGATTAAAGACATGAGCCACCAATGCCCAGCCTCTCTCTCTCTTAAAAAAATGAAAACAGGTTAAGAGATGGCTCAGAGCACTGTCTGCTTTTCCATAGGAGCTGGGTTTGATTCCCAGCATCCTCATAATGGGCTCACAATTGTTCCAGAGCATCTAATGCCTTCCCCTAGCCTCCACAAGCACTAAGGGCATACATGGTGCACAGATATACATGCAGGCAAAACACCTATATACATAAAATAATAAATTAATTTTTAAAATTTAAAAGACAATGGAAGTAGTCCTTGCAATTCTTGATCTCTCAGATACCCCAACCTAGTCTTAGAGAAAATACTACTTTCTAGATGTTCTACAAACCCCTCAGTGCCCCCCCCACACACACACACATACCCATTCTGAGGGTTTATCATAGCTACTGCTTTCTCCTGTACAGAGAATGTAAAAAAGGCTGGGGTCAGTGTGGAGACCCTGGCTCCTGTTCCAGCTCTGAGGATGTCCGTAGATATCACCCAGGGCACACAGGGGTCACACTGGGGATGGGTTTGTTTTTCACATCACAAAGGGTTGGTGGTCCCTTTGTGAATTCTTGCTGTGTGGAGTGAGTCGTGGAATCAGGCCTCTGTTGAATCCCAGGAAGAGTACCTTTTCTGTGGCTCCTCAGTCTTTCTATCTTTTAAGGCTATTTCAAGTTCAAGGTTGCAGGCTGCATGCAGTCTCTCCTGTTATATCCCCCACAGCACTACAATGGTGCTTTTGGGAGAGGTCCCATTGTAGTTGGAGGCCCTGTAAAAGTCAGGAGAATGTTATCTCCTGCCTGCAGGTGCAAAGCTAACTGGCTATGACTGCCTTACCCTCGGCACCCTCCTGGGCCTCTGAGTTTCTAGGTAGGGACAGTCAGCATGTGCTATTCAGAAAAGCTTGCACTTGAGGAAATACCCACCAGGACAGCAGTCCAAAGAGAGAGCAATCTCTACCATTTGGGAACCAAAGTGTCTCTCCTCCACAGAGCAGAAACTTGGGGCCAGCACTCAGTTTTGCCATCCCTCCTTAGCCTGTATGTGACTGCCCTTATGTAGTGCTTGTGGTAATTTGTTCTGGATGTAGGTGTTTCCCATTCCTGTGGCCACCTCCTTCCTCAGAGCCGGGGCCTCTGTCATCTTCGGGCAATGTATCTCCAGGCTAGTCTCTCCTGTGCCCATGTTTCAGAGAACAAAGTGAGCAGTGGGAGGAACGGAAATTCTCCCACTAATCTGCTTCCGATAGGTGACTTTGAAAAAGCAAGGATACAAAAAAAAAAAAAAAATGATTTAGGTGGAACTCCCAGCCCCTGAGGGAAACCACAAGAGGACAAGGCGTGTCCTTCCCTGCCTCCTGGTGCAGTTCCCAATCTGTCTCAGCTATAGGGGTTGACTGGGACTCAGATTTCTCAAATGGAAACTTACTAAAGCCCTTTTGGCACCAGGGTGGCACCTCCCTGGGTGCCGCCTGAAGAGGCCAGAAATTGATCTAAGTCTGCACCTGGAGGTGGGGCAGCTCTTCCGCTTCCTTCATCTGTGAGCTCCACCTTCCTACTGGCACCGTTCCCACCTGGGGCGCCACACTGGTGAGCATAAGCATCCTGGGAAGAATACATAGGTCAAAAGAGCCAAGACTCCTGGGTTCTAGGAAGTGAGCAACAGGCACGGACCTGATGGGAGCAGAGTAGGGAAAGAAGGGGAGAGGGCAAAGAACTTCCAACTGTGGCAAAGCACTGGGTCTGCAGCCTCTGTGAGGCTGGGCTCATCTCCACGCTATGCTACGGAGTATGGGCTAGACTCTGTCCTTGTTTGTGGGGCATGAGCACACGGCTGGAAGAAGGGCACAGCCTGCCCTGAAGGAGGTTCAGCAGTACAGAGTCAGCCCTCTAACTTGTGGCCTAAGAAGCGGCAAGGGTGACAGGTTAAGTGGAAGGAAGTACCCGTGGCAGGAGCTATAAGGAAAGCCCTCATGACAAGCAGACCTTGGATGAACTCCAAAAGAAGAAAGGGAGGGAGAGTACCCAGGCCTGAGAAAAGAGCACAGAAGCTCGTGAAGCGTCTTCAAACACGGAAATCATTCCCTACTTGCTCTCCCCCAGGACAGACATCCTCTTCTTGCCCTTTGTTCGTTCTTCAGGAGGTCTCTGAGGAGCCAGTGCATCTCTCAGCTTGGTAATAGGAAAACTGTCTTTATTACCATTCACAGGAATGACAGGACCGGCAGTGACTAGCATTTACTGAATGCTTCCCGTGTGCCAGATGCTGTGCCAACGGCTTTATAAGCAATAGGTTCATTCAAGCATTACACTACTTTTGATGCAGGCTCTATTATTAGGTACTATTACTGACATGGTTTTGTCAGTACTATTATTAATTAATACTGCCTGTCTTAGTTAGTTTCTATTGCTGTGATAAAACACCATGGCCAAAAACAACTTAGGGAGTAAAGGGTTTATTTCAACTTACAACTCTCAGATCACACTCCATCACTAAGAAGTCTTGGCAGGAACTCAGGTCAAGAACCTGGAGATAGAAACCAAAGCATCAGCCATGGAGCACCACTGCTTAGTGGCTTGCTCTTCATAGCTTGCTACTTTCTTATACAACTCAGGACCACCAGCCCAGAGGTGGTACTGTCCCAGTAGGTTAGGTCCTCGTGCACCAACCATTCATCATGGATATGCCCTACAGACTTGCCCATGGCCAATCTGATGGAGGCATTTTTTTTTTCAATTGTGGTTCCACTTCCCAGGTGACTCTAGCTTGTGTCAAGTAGAATAACAACAAATACAATAACAACAAAGGTTTTATATATCATTATTCAGTACTATCAATGTCCCTGTTTTGGAGAGGAGGAGTTTAAGTCCTGTAGACATTATATTACTTACTCATATAGATAGTGAGTGATTGGTGGAGACCAGACTTAAACCAAACCCTGGCTCCAAACCTCCAATGATTAACCAGTCTGTACATTATATGACAATTCTTATGTATTTCTTTTGTCTGTCTGTCTATTTGATTTTGAGATGGGGGTTCATTATCCCAGGCTGGCCTCAAACTCCCTATGGCCAAGAATGACCTTGAACTTCTAATTCTCCTGCCTGTACTTCACCAAGTGCTGGGATTACGGGTGTTACCACCAAGACCAGTATAATGTGGTACTGTGTTGTAGGATATTTGTACACTGTGTGAAGATGTGTCATTGTGATTGGTTTAATAAAAAGCTGAATGGCCAATAGCTAGACAGGAGAGGTTAGGTGGAACTTCTGAGCAGAGAGAGAAACTCAGAGGATGAATCTATGTGTGCAGCATTATCCAGGGAGATATGAGGACTATAGGATGGAGGAAAGGTAGGAGCCATGTGGCAGAATGTAGATTGATAGAAATGAGTTGATTTAAGTTATAAGAGCTAGTGGGACAAGCCTAAGCTAAGACCAAGCTTTCATAATTAATAATAAGTCTCCATGTCATTATTTGAGGGCTGGAGGGCCAAAGAAAGTCCAACTATAGTACTAAGAATGGAACCTAGGGCTTCATGTGTGCTAGGCAAGCACTCTACCAACTGAGCTATATTCCCAGCCCCCAGCTTTAAGTACTTGGTGTCAAACTATGAAGTAATTATCTCCTTCTTTTCTCCCTCCTTTCCCTCTATTTAGATCAGCCCAGGCTGATCATGGGCTCTTGATTTTCCTGCCTTCCAAGGGCTGGGATTACAAACAGGCATTGTACTATCATGCCTGGTTTGGATGCCATGTTTCTAGGAGATGTATTTACTCATCAACTCTCCCATGTTCTTCTTGAACTAGGAAATCCTAGTTCAAGTTTGATATCTCTGGGACTGTCCCTAGCCTTTCTCCTGACACCCCCCCCCTACTGCACTTACAATGCCACTAATTGGCATTTTATCATCCAAGGACTTGGGTCACTTGCCATTCAAATGGAAACATCTGGTGCCTCCAGCTAGTCTGCAGGCAACCCTGGGTAGTTGCATACCTTGCTTCTTGAGGCAAGAAAACACCGTGAACTGGGGAATGACTCCCACTGCAGATCCCTGTGTTGATGCTGAAGCAGGTCTGCAACTGTCCTCTGGCAGGCCTGACTCTGGACTTCAAGGCCATTGTACTGCTCAGTCATCTTGGCTGCCGGCCCCTCTGCATCCAGCCTCCTTCCTCATCCTGTGGTGACGTGGTTTTTCTTCTTTTTTTGCCTGGCAAGAGAGATCTGGCAGCTTCCCACACCTCTCCTGATGCAACTGTGTGACTCTTTGCATCCAAAGAGGCCACTGCAGCCTGTTCCCAGAGAACTCCTGGCTGCCTTCCAGAGAGGTGGCTTCCCTGATGTGCTGCTCTAGAAGTTCACTGTGCTAGGCAAAGGGACAACCAAGGCCAAGCACAAGGCAGTGCGTATGGTCCTGACACCCTTAGAGAACTCCCCATTAACTGTCACCTCTGAGAAGGAAGCAATCCACTCTGTAATCGTTCTCTTGAGGGGCTGGGGGGCAGGGGTGATTGATGGGTCTAGTTGTTTGAGTATTAGCCAGTGTAAGTTAAGTAAGTCAAATCAATAAACTTTATAGGGCTCCCCAGATTGCTCCAGAGGTGAGACCCTCAATAGATTTAGACCTCTGCCTAAGTAAAAATCAGGAGTCACCTGAGGAAATGCTTTGATTTCTCTTTGAGAGACTCTCTTAATGTCCTTGAGCCTGTCATGACTTAAATCAATAACTTTAACGGCTTCCAAGAAATCCGTTGCTGTTAGAGTGTCTCCATGCTGCTGCCTGCTATCAAAGGCACATGATGACTTTAGACACCTGACTGAATTTGGCAAAGGGGTGATGACTAAAACCTCCTGCCTGAGCCACCTCTGGGTAGTCCACACAGTACTGCCAGCCCAGGCCTTTGTCTCTACCAGAGGTCTTTCTCCTGGCTCTGTCTGTCTATCTGTCCGTCTGTCTGTCCTGGATTTTCTATAAGAAAACAGGAGTCTGAAGCAGAGCGAGTAGTGTGGTTGTGTGGTCCAGTCTCAGAAACTGGTAACCCTTGCAGCATAGTTGACCACTGACTGAAGAATAGATTACAGAATTCAAAGAAACTTTTCTCATTATTTGACAAGGATGGTGATGGGACTATAATAACTGGAAACTGTGATGAAGTCTCTTGGGCAGAAGCAGAGCTACAAGACGTGATTAGTGAAGTAGATGGAGGTGGTAAGAGGACAATGACTTCCCTGAATTTCTGACAATGATGGCAAGAAAAATGAAAGACACAGACAGAGAGGAAGAAATTAGGGAAGCATTCACATGTTTGACAAAGATGGCCATGGCCATGTTAATACAGCAGAACTTCTCTATGTCATGGCAAACCATGGAGAGAAGCTAACAGGTGAAGAAGCTGTTGAAATGATTGAGGAAGCAGATATCGACGGTGATGGTCACAGAGAAGCCCTGTCTCAAAACAAGGTGACCAAGTCAGTAAACAACACTCCTCTGCAGCCTCTTCACCGGCTCCTGCCTGTAGATTCCTGCCCTGTTTGAGTCCCTGCCCTGACTTCCTTCAGAGATGAACAGTGATATGGAAGCATGAGCCAAATAAACCCCTTCCTCTCCAAGATGCTTTGGTCATAGTGTTTCATCACATCAATAGAAACCCTAAAATGCGCCAGGCAGTGATGGCGCATGCCTTTAATCTCAGCACTTGGGAGGCAGAGGTAGGTGGATCTCTGTAAGTTTGAGGCCAGCCTGGTCTCCAGAGCAAGTGCCAGGATAGGCTCCAACGCTACACAGAGAAACCTTGACTTGAAAAATCAAAAACAAAAAGGGGGGGAGAAAGAGAGAGAGAGAGAGAGAGAGAGAGAGAGAGAGAGAGAGAGAGAGAGAGAGAAATGAAGGAAGGAAGGAAGGAAGAAAGAAAGAAAGAAAGAAAGAAAGAAAGAAAGAAACCGTAAAACACTCCATCTCACCATTCTGTTAAGTGTGCCCAGTATGGAACCAGCAATGAAATGTTCTGGCAAGGACCAGGAACCAGTAGATGGAGCCAGCTCCATCCACCACCACCACCACCACCACCACCTCCCACCCCTGCCCTGCCCAATGTTAGGCCTTTGTACTAGAGAAAACCTCAATTACCATGTAGACGGTAAGGCCCCTGGATATTTTCATTCTCAAGTGGGTGTAAGACTCAATCACTCCCTGACCACAGGCTCACACTTGTAAAACTGCAAATCCCAGAGGACTCTCAAACCAGGCCATTAGGTAGTCATGGTTGGTTTTTCAAAGTCGACTCTATAAAAGCAGATAAAGTGTTTAAAAGATGGAGACCCTCTGCCAACATGATGCCCACACCAGATATTCAGGAGCTCCTGCTACTGGGGTCCCCACTTGAGAGACTGAGGTATAATGAGGGTAGGGTACACCAGAGATACTGCACACAGAAAATCCTTAACATCGCTTCCTCTTTATGACAACAGCCAACAGTCACCTTACAATGAGCCACATAACAACAATGGCCAGGAGAGGAATACAGACCATTTTCTTTTTTTGAGCTTTGTATATATGTTTGTATGTCTATATATGTATGTATATGTGCCAGTAAAAATAAATTAGGGTTAAAACACTAAAGGGAAGTGATGGATTCATATGTTTTAATTACATCGGTACTTTTCAAAACTGGACTGCAGACACCTATTGGAATCAGCATACCTTTGCCAAAGCAGTAATTATTACAATTTCTAGTTTTGAGGCCAAAGCAGTAATTATTACAATTTCCATTTTTAAGACTAAAGTGAATTTTAAAACTGATCTTAGCATATTGATGTTCAATCAACAGTTTAATGGACCTAGCCATACTCACTCAAATATCTCTGTTAGTGTAGCTTCACCAGAAAATTCACCATTAATTTCTATTGTCGTTGGTAAACATCTGAGATTCTCTCTTAGTCACAGTCAGAGAAAATGGCTGTGACAGTAAACATTAGCATTATTGGACATATTGATTTACATTTAATTTTGCTGTAACAGCTGTTAAGATTTACTTATTATTTATTTTATTTATGTTTTGTGTTTGCTTGCTAGTGAATGTGCACCATGTAAGTGCAGGATTCCACAGGAGCCATATACCCTGGAAATGGAATTGCAGGTGACCGTTAGCTGCCACATGGGCTCTAGGAACCAAATTTGGATCCTCTGCAAGAGCCGTAAGCACTCCTGAGCCAACCCCCCAGCCCCCTGGTTTTTTACTGTTCTGTTTAAGACAAGATTTCAGGGAGACTAAATGGGAATTCAACATATAACAAGGCTGGCCTTGAACTCTTGATCCTCTGCCTCTGCCTCCTGAGTACTGGTATTACAGATATGCACCACCATGGCAGGCTGGGCATGTTGATTTGACCAGGCATCCAGTTCCTGATGAAAACAAGGCATTTTAGATGGCCCTTTTGAGTTTCAGCAATGGTCACACGGAACAACAGAACTGAGGGGAACTGGGAACTTGTTTCTCCATGCACAATCACATGTAAGCATTGTTAATTTGTAATCTGCTACTTAAATGCTGGAACTGTGGTTCCCCAGGGCTTGACACTGAGGGGATCCATATCATTAGCTCCTAACTCCAGAAACAAATGCTGTTGGTGAAACACTTGAATCGGGGGTTAATTCCCCATATTAACCTCTGTGTAGAAAGCAGTGTTAGTTCGGGGCTATTTATATGGATTCATTTGAAACGTATAGATGCCCGTGTGTATGTGTGCACTGTTAAGTCTCAGCAATAGCAGTGGCAATTATTTGGAACTTAGACCAACAACAGATGTTTTGTTGTTTTCCAAGAAGGAATATTTCAATCAGAATTGCAAACACATGGTGATAATAAAAAGCATATTGAGCCAGGCATGGTGGTGCAGACCCATAATTCCAGCATTTAGAAGCTAAAACTAAAGGACCATGAATTCAAGGCCAGCCTGTTCTACATAGCAAGACTCTGGGGGTTTGGGGGCAAGAAGACTGAATTTGGTTTGATTATTGTTTTAAAATTTGATGTACACAAGAAAACCCACAGAATCAGCTCGTCTGGGCTCATAAGAGCGCACAGAGACTGAACCAACAACCAGGGAGCCTGCATGGTGTTGACCTAGGCACACAGCATATATGTGACAACTGGATAGCTCGGTCTTCTTGTGGGATTCGTAACAGTGGGAGCAGAGGCTGTCTCTGAGTTGGCAGCTTTTGGGACCCTACTCCTCATACTGGGTTCCTTGTCCAGCCTACTAGGAGAGGTACCTAGTCTTACTGCAACTTGATATGCCATGTTTGGTTGATAGCCATGGGAGGGCTGCCCTTTCCTGGAAAGAAACAGAGAAGGAGTTGTTACAATAAGTCTTTCTGCCACCCACTTGAGTTCTGCCTGCCATGTGGATGGCCAAAATAATATATAGAGACTTATATTAGGTACAAATGCTGCTTGGCCAATGACTAGGATTTCTCATCTGCTAGCTCAGTCTTTTGTTTGTTTGTTTGTTTGTTTTTGTTTTTTATTTTGTTTTTGTTTTTCGAGACAGAGTTTCTCTGTGTAGCTTTGGAGCCTTTCCTGGCACACGCTCTAGAGACCAGGCTGGCCTCGAACTCACAAAGATCCGCCTGCCTCTGCCTCCCAAGTGCTGGGATTAAAGGCATGTGCCACCAACACATGGCTAGCTCAGTCTTAATTATCATAAATTTATATATTTTATAAGACTTATCGGACATCTTTCATTGGTGTCCTCATCCTGGGGATCACATGGTGGCTCAGAACAGAGAGCAGGAGGAAGAGCAAAGGGGAAATAGACCATTGACTGCTTGTCCTTGCTTCAATATGAGTCTCCTTGCTATGTCACTTCCTGCCTGGATTATCATTTCTTTATTACATTTCCCCAAATCCTCTTGACTCCTAGTCCCGTCTAACTTGCTGCCTCATTGGCCAAACAGTACTTTATTCAACAATCAATAAGATGAACATACACAGAAGTACATTCCCCATCAAGGAGTAGATGGGAATAGAGGCAGAGGAAGGAAGGGTGAGGCAGGACTGGGAGATGAGTAGAATTCTGGGAAAGGTAGGCAGAGAGGCACCTCGGAGAGATGACATGTAGAGACCAAGAGGATAGGATGTGCCAGGCATTCTCTGGTAAGATAAGGTCATGTAGAAATACATAGATTAGTAGTTATGGGTTAATAATTAAGACAGAGCTAGCCAATAAGAAGTCCTAGCCATCAGCCAACAGTTTTATATTAATATATGTCTTTGTGTATTCATTTGGGGCTGAAGCAGTGAGACCTGGAGGGACAAGGAAATTCCAGCAACAGTAGACAATTCATCCCTCACTTCCTGTAACTAAAACACATGGATGCCAGTATTCACCCACCCCTGTACCATGGTGCCTCAGGTGAGGATGTGGGTGGGGAGGGAGGCACTGGGCATAGTGACTTGAGACTATAACCCCAGCACCCAGAAGCTAATGAATGTGGAACTCATTGAGAGTCACCCTAGGCTACATAGTGAAATGCTGTTTCATATCCCTTAATTATTTCTAAAATAATAGTAATAAACAAAAAAAATCATTTGAGCAGACACCTTGTGAGCACTCACATAGTAGAGTCCTGCATCTAAACTGCAGATCTATTTGGTTTATTTCTAATGTTGAAAAAAAAGGAAAAAAAAAAACCTTCAAAGTGGATGTTTCAACTCATGCCTATAATCCCAGCCCTGGGAAGATAGAAGTAGGAGCATCCTGAGTTCAAGGTCATCCTTGGCTACATAGTAAGTCTGAGGTAAGTAACCCTGGGCTTCATGAGATAGGGAGAAAAAAACATTCAATGTCTTCTTGCAGGGTGTGAGCTTCCAGTTTGCCATGGTCTCCACCACTCCCTATTCTGCCGCACCTTGTCTAATATGCCCACAGACACTATCTGCTTGGCTCACATAGAGAGCTGAGTTGGTAGCCCCGGTTTCATGACTGTTTCCCCACCTGCCGGACAATAACTACGCATTTCCCAGTTCTTTCTCTGTTTAGGGCTTGCTTGCTTTCTAGTGGTCACCAGCTTTCTCCTGTCCCCTCAGCCCATTTCAGAAATCCTTTTCACCTCTCTTCACTCATCTTTAACCAGAGAGTTTTTCTCCCTTCCCATCTTCTGATTTCACCACTGCTGCTAAGGGTCCCTCTCTCTGAGCAGGAGTCAGGCAACCTGGCCTCCTCCAAGTGGCACTTCTGTGACCCTCAGGGAGGTCAGGTCAGTGAGTGGTGAGCAGCATGTGTTCTCCTCCCAGGGCCCATTCATTCTCCTGGCAGGTGGAAATCTCTCCCAAGCTCTACACACACACACACACACACACACACACACACACACACACACACACTGATTCACAGAAACACTGCAGGCCCAATTTAACCCCCATAAGCCCCACCCCTGCCCAGAAATGCTCACTAATTCAGACAACTGTCGTCAGCCAGAGGTACACTGTGGCCAAGTCAGGCCAGCTCTAGAGGCAACTGCTAAACACTCAGCAGAGGGTATCTTGAATTCAGCCAAGGTACAAGTATTTACTCCAAAGAAACCAGCAAGTGGCAGAAACCAAGGGTTTAGGTGGGGCTGGGGGGGGGACGCAGAGATGGACAATTTTGAACATGCTTCTGTCTTCGGCCCACTCTGCATTCCCTTCTGCCATGACAATGGGCAGAAACTATCAGCTCAGTTTTACCTAGTTCTGTTTTGTGTATGTGGGGACTTTATTTTTAATTATGTGTATCTGTGTGTAAGAACGTGCTCGTCTGAATGGGTGTAGGTACCTTGGAGTTCAGCAACGGTGCAAGATCCCCTGGAGCTGGAGTTATATTCAGCTGTGAGCTGTCCAACATAGATGCTGGGAACTGAACCACAGATCCTCTAGAAGAGCAGCCAGTGCTCTCAAGCACTGAGCCATCTCTCCAGTCCACTTCTATTCCTTTTTTTTTTTTTAAGGAACTATATTTTAGGTTTTAAGATACACTGTATGTCTTCGTTTTAGTGGTCCAGATGGGTGTTTTAGTCAAGATATGTTGTGACCATGTTTCACTCTCCCTTCAAGAGTAGTTATTAAACTAATAGCACATTTTAGAGTCTGGGAAATGAGATCACAATTGTCAATAGCAAAGTCAGTTATGAGACCCAGCCTCCATGTCCAGCGTCATGTCCCCCAGGTGACAGTGTTCTGAAGGAGGCATTCTGCGACATGTGTGGTGACTAAACTCACCCCTCTTTTCATTTAGAAGGAAGAGCACAATGTCTCAGCATGTGGGGGAACCGGCCTGATAGTTGTGTTGTGAGATGCCAGTGACCAAACCCTGGACCTCGCACAAGGTAGGCAAACCTTCTATCACTGAGCCGCACCCCCAACCCCTTTGTCCTTAGCTTCCAGCCGAAACCAGGCTGAACCGTCTTCTGGGCTAGGATTTAAACACCAGAGACAAAAGCGCCAAAATTAAATGAAATGAGTGAAAACTGGAACCAGTCACCACCCTGGGGACAGGCTCAACTGTGTGGGGGAAAAACCCTCGAGCTGGTGCCGGGAGTTCAGACTGTGCACATTCAGCCACACTCGCATCCTCTTTTGAGTCAACTTCCTGGTTCCACATGAGTGCTCTACGCTTCACACTTTCCTTCTCTATGGTCTCAGTTTCCCCCACCCGGCTTCTTGCCTGAGCAGCGTGTGGAGGTGAAGGAGGAGAAACCTAGACAGGCCTTGAAATCATCTCTGCAAGGAGAGTTTCATCGCTGGCCCAGGCAGCTGCTCCGGGCTCCTCCCAACCAGCAGCGCAGAAGAGAGACCTTGTGGGCTAAATCTGTGAGAACTTCTCAGGCTGAGGCCAAGCTGCATGGGATCCCAAGAGAGCAGCAGCCCCAACGGAGAGCCTCCTGGTGAAAGCCCGTCTGACAACCTAGCAGTCACATCCTGGCTTCTGATGCTTTGTTGCCTCCATTCATTGTCTCAGATTCCTGGTAACACGACTAAACTAACCTCACACTCTGGCTTGTTTGGTAGCCTTCACCTTCCTCTTTTCTAGAAACAGGGTGAAGGATGGAAGGAGTCATCGCAAAGGAGACCCGCAGTGCACTGCAGTGGGAAAGCTAACAGGCCAACTCTACCCAACTCTCCCCTCGCTCTAGATGCACTTCCTCTTCCTATCTCTAGGGGCGCAACAGTCATGAAGATGCTCCGCAGTCTCCCGCTGGGAAACAGGCTGGTTGCAGGTCGGTCAAGGGCAGCCGCTTTTTACCCGCCCACACCTCATATACTGGCAGATGATGAGCATAAGGAGTGCTGAGATTTCGATATGGCTTGTACCCGAACTCGTGCTGAAATGAAGCACTATGAAGTATTAGGAGAATAGAAATGTAGTCCAACTGTGAGGTTTATAGGTGGGGCCTTTGAAGGGATTAGGATTGACACCATTACCATACAGCCTCTTGAGTGAATCCTGGTGGCTTTATAGGAAGGGGGGCCAGCGAGATGGTTCAGCAGCTAAAGGAGCTTGCCACCAAGCCTGACTACCTGGGTTGCATCCCAGGAATCAACATGGTAGAAGGAGACAACCAACTCCAGCAAGCTGTCTTCTGACCTCGCTCCAAGCAGACACTGCGGCATATGCACGCCCACGCTTGAAATGTGTCACATAAACTGCAATTTGTAATTAAAAGTAAGACTAAAAGAGAGAGAAGCAAGGTATGATGGCAGGTGCCTGAAATCCCAGCAGAGGCAGGAGGATGGCTATAGGGTTTTTTGCCTGCTTTGCACAAGGAGTTCCAGGCCAGGCACAGCTGTACACAAACGCCCACTTTCTGTCTCTTGCCATGCAATGTCCCGTGATGCTTCACAACTTTGTCAGCAAGAAGGTCATCACCAATGCCAGATGCAACGACACATGTCTGTCATCTCAGAACTCAGGTAGAGGCAAGAGGATCAGGAGTTCAAAGCCATCCTCAGCTACATAGCAGTGTCAAGGCTAGTCTGGGTTACTTGAGAACCTGTCTCAGAAAAGAAAAATATAGTCATCAGAAATAATGCCTTGGCCTTGCACTCCCAGAACCTTAGATTAAAACTAACCCCCTTTCATTATAAACTAGCCTGCCTCTGGCATTTCATTATGGTGATGAAGAAAAGACTCCTACAGGGGCTAGATGGCACTAATGTAAACTAATGTAAGCCACCTTTAAGACCAGGACTCCTACAGGATAAGTCTGATGCAAGGACTTATCTGTCCCTATCTTCCTGGCTGACCCTTTTTCTGTGCCATGCTATTGTCTAACACTTTATATACCCACGCAGAAAGTAATTTTTGATAGTACTAGTATTTGAATTCAGGGCCTTACACACATGAGAAAGCATCTGCCACCTGTTTCAAGTTAGAATCTCATTAAATTCTCCACTCTAGCATTGAGCTCCCTCTGTAACCTAGGCAGAGCTTGACCTTGGCAATCCTCCTACCTTGGCCTCATGAGTTGCTGGAATTACAATCTATAGGCCTGTATTATTCCGTAAAGAATTTAAAGGAGGGGCCCAGCGGATGATTCAGAAGGTAAGAGCTCAAGTCTAAAAACCCACTTCAGTCCCCAGAGTATGAAAAACAGGTACAGTGGCCTGAGTCTACAATCCTAACATTCCCACAGCAAGATGAAATGTGGAAGGAGACGAGACAGAAGGTCCACCAGCCAGTGCAGCAGCAGAAACTATCGTCACCAAGATAGAAGGGGAGAACTGACTCCCCAAAGTGCTCCATACACAGGCCGTGACTCTCTCTCTCTCTCTCTCTCTCTCTCTCTCTCTCTCTCTCTCTCTCTCTCTCTCTCCTCTCTCTCTCTCCCTCCTCCCTCCCTCCCTCCCTCCCTCCCCCTGCTCCCTGCACACACACACACACACACACACACACACACACACACACACAAGTAATTAATTCATCCCAATAGTGGGAAACTGTGGCCTTTCCATCATCCCCCTGGCTAGTTTGAATCTGTAGCCTTCTCTGTAATAAACTGTGATTGTGACTGGAAGTGCACTCCTGAGTTCAATTAACTAATTAAAAACTACTCATTTAACCTTGACCCAGGAGACATCTAGACTTTACCCTTGCTCTTGGAAGGCCATTGTGTTTGTCTAGGGGTCTTCAGTGAACCAGAGGGTAACGAGTGCTGTAGGCTGGAACAGCCACACCAGAAAGGGTAATATCATGATTCAACATGAGGCTTCAGGCAAGCTTCCCCGTTTGGCAGGACTTCATGACACATCACTTGCCAATGTCAGGAGAGTAGCAGACCCTGACTGCGCAGGGAATTTGGTACTCCCCTGGTCTCTATCCTATGTGTTGCTTCCCACAGCAGATTTTTGTTGTTACAGATAAAGTCGTCTGTTCAAAATAGATAAAAATGGAAGAAAGAATTCAGTATCATGTATTTATAGAATCTTAGCATCAAGTGTCTGACTGGGAGCTTCCCCTCCCATCCAATAAAGTCTAGAAACCATCAGATGATTCTGTAAGATTCCTTACAGAAAATGAAGATTGCTTACATTGGACAGGGACACTGGAGGAAAGGCCTGGAGTCTTTATTTTTTATCAATTGTCCTCACTCTGCCCTTTAGACAGCTGAGGGAGTTTCATATTTTCTTCAGAGATCATCAAACATGAAAACTCCTTCAGAACAAGATGGCTGCTCTAACTAAGATTTTGTCACCTGCCAACACTGTGGCTCAAGTTCACTGCCCCTTGAAGACTATTGACTCCACTCATTAATTTATGTTGCAAATATTACAAAAGAAGTCGTCTGAGGTATTTAGGTACCCACTAGATTTTAAGGTGAGTATCTGGTTTTCATAAATTGTTCTCAGAAGCTCAGAAATCTTTACAGTCCAACTTGTGACATATTTTCATCACCTTCAAGGCCCCTGATAACTATGCCATCTCCTCCTTTCTGCCTCCTTAGAGTTGTCCCAACAGCTGGAGATTGTGGCTCAGTCTCCTTCCTCTTGGTCCTCTGTGACCATGAATGAAGATCACTCAATGTGTCTTCTAGCAAATTACTGAGCCTTGAAGATAATCTTAAGGATTTCCAAACTTGCAAAAGGTGTGAGAAGTGAGAGTGGTCTCATGGGAAATGATCCCTGTGGTTATGGTAGGCTCCTGGACTTTCCCCGACTCTCCAACATCTCCTTCTCCAGGGTCCCACCTACAGTCTGCCCCACCTCCTTGAGCTCTCCATGACATTCTTCATACACATTTCCTCAACAGCTCTTTCACATCTGGTCCCAGCTTGCACCTGAAGGAACTGGAATCCATGAACTCCCAGCATTGGAGAAGCAGACTCCTGGGTCTCACCCCAGACCCATGAAGTGAAAGTCAGGGTGTGACCTGGCGGTCTTCTGCTTTCTGGAGGAAAAGGGGGAAGGTCTGAATGTTCTTGCACCTGCTGCTTTCTTCAAATGCCTTCATCTCTGGATGGTATCTGCCACCCTGCAAATAACATTAGCCTTCTAGAGTCTTTGCTTTACAAAGCTCCACAGCCAGGATCTAATTGTAAATGAACTGAAATGGACCCATTAAGATGGAGAAATACCCATACCTGGCAACTTCTAATTATAGATTTCACCCACCTATCAAGGATATTGGAGTATCCTCTGGCTTACATATCCATAGCTGGTGGATACAGTCATTGAGAGATGATGGGATGGTGAGAGCTTTGACTTCATCCTGGATTAATCCATTGGTAGATTGGAAATTAGATGGTTTATTGGGAGTTGAGGACTTGGGCCTTTTTCAGGCAATAGGTCACTGAATGTCTTCAAAGGATATCTTGTCCTTAGTGCCTTCCTCTCCCTCCCCTTTTTCTTTCTGGTTTCCATGAGGCAAGCAGCTTCCTCTAACACACACTCCCACTGCCATGATGTTTCTGCCTTCCCAAGAGCCTAAAAGCAATGAAGCTGATCCTCTCCCCCCTAACACACAGGCTAAAACTTCTAAACTATGATAATAAAAAAATCTGAACAATACAAAAAGAATACAGTGTTAAATAGGTATAGGAAGAAACCCTGATTAAGAGATGCCACTGTCCATGCCCGCTTGGGACTTTTCACAGGTACTGCTAACCATGCCCTCCTGGGTGTGGTCAGAGTGATGTAACAAGGTTTTAAGTAGGAGAGAGGCACGCACTCGGCCCCTTTTTCCATCTTTCACCTAGCTGAGTGGACCAGGAGGCATCTTGTGGATCCCTCCTCCTCTTGTGCAAACCTGGCCACTGGTTCCCTTGTGTAAGTACTATTCCTTAATAAACTACCTGTTATCAATCTATTTCTGACTCCACTTTGTAAACCTCTTTAAAAAGGTCAGATGAGAATCAACAGAGAGCCAGGAAGAGACTTACAGTCCCTACCAGGTACTCTGGCATTCACGTGCATGCACTACACACACATGTGTAATCAAATGAACAAATAAACAAATAAAATGAAAGTTAATATAAATATAAAACTAGAGCCATATCAGTGGTGGCTTTAATCCCAACTGCCTGGCAGTTGTGCCTTTAATTCCATCTTGAAGGCTGAAGTAGAGAGGATCACTACACCCCAGGAGTTTGAAGCTTTCTTCAATAACATAGTAAGAGTCTGTCTCAAAAACAAGAAAAGACAAGACGAGACAAAAAGATTGGTCTTGGGGCTGGAGAGATGACTCAATGTTTAAGCACACTGGTTGCCCTTTAAGAGGACCAGGGTTCATGTCCCACCACTAACAACCATCTGTAACTCCATTGGCCTCCTCTGGCCTCTGCAGGGACCAGGCATGCAAGTGGCACACATACAAAAACACCCATACAAATAATTTTTTAATTGTTCTTACTTGCCTTTGGGCTCTTGGTTAAAGACATTGGTTTCTGATTAAATATAACACTATGTTTGAGCCTGGTCTACAGAGTGAGTCCCAGGATAGCCAGGGCTACACAGCAACCACCCCAATCATCCAATCCCTGTTCCCAGAGCTGTAGCTCAACACATCCTCCTATTAATGTGACCTACTCTGAACTGCCATTTGTCCTGACCTAGCTTTGTGCTTGGCCAAGCTCTGTGCACATCTTGACCAACTCCAACAGCTCGGTAGGTTCATTAACACTTTAGCCACTGGCAGTGACTTAGCTCTCCTCTCTTGCCTTCAGTAAGGCCTCTTTGAACCTATAGCATCTTTAACTCATTTGTTATTGTTCTGTAGCAAATATATAACATATAGTGTGTGATCTGAAAAGTAATATTGGTAATTAAGTCTGGAATAAAAAGATCCTGTGACCACCAATGGTCATATTGAATACAACAGGTAGTACTTGGTTGGCTCAGGTTGCTGTAACAAAATAGCACAGACTGGATGGTACATAAACAGTAGAAATGTTTCTTGCAGTTCTGGGACCTGAGAAGTCTAAAGTCCATGTGCCAAGAGATCACTGTCTGGTGATGGCCCACATTCCAGCATATAGATGGCATCTTCCCATGGCATCTTCACATAGAAAGCAGCTGTCTGGCCTCTTGTAAAAGTACCAATTCCTTTCACCAGTGTTCTGACCCCAAGACCTAATTACATCCCAGCAGCACCCCCTCCTAGTATCACAAAACAAGTGATTAGGTTCTAACATAAGAATTTGAGAGGGAAAGAGAACGCTAGCCCTTCTGCCTCAGCCTCCCAAGCCTGAGATTTCAGACGTGCACCACTTCACTGGGCTTCTTTATCATCTTTATCATATATATATATATATATATATATATATATATATGTATTTGGTGCCTTGAGGCTAGGCCTGTAGCTCATGGTAGAGTCTGTGATTAGCATGCCTAAGCTCCACAGTTAAATATGTAGTACAATCAATCAATCAATAAACAAAATTAAGTGGTAGTTTATTTCCTTGTCAAAGCAGTGGCAATTCATTGTATGAGGTTTTAAAGATATAAAGAAAATAAAGGCATAATGTGTAAATTAATACATGCTCAATAAACATATAAAGGGAATAGAAGATGCCTGTAATCTTAGATCCAAATATAACCACTCTGATTATTTTTAATGAGTTTCCTTTGATATTCTTATTTTGTATGTACTTAGACCGGTGGTTGAATATTTTTTATACACCAAAAAAATTGTGTGCTGAATTCTGATTGCCTTGACCTTTTTCTATGTGACTGCTTTTCTAAAACATGGTTTTTAACTTGAACTCTGTAATCTTTTCAGAACACATGCATCTTTAAAATTGTGCACTCTGTAATGGTAGACCAAGGTAAAGATACTGTTTTCCACTGTCATATTTCAGGGCACCATGCATTCAAACTCTTTCCGTGTCTCTTCTGCATCACTGTCTTGGTCATCTTCAAATCCAACTGTTTTGGATCATCTCCCAGTTTTCTAGAGTATGTCCTTTTGTCACCTTTCCTCTGTCTACAGTATTTCAAATGCAGCACTATGGATTCATAAAATCTATTTGCTGTTTTTAGTCTAAACCACAAGAAGAAGAGTTGATTCTATCTAGAATAATCCAGCTCTACTTGCCATTATAGTAATAAATCAAAGAAGGGAATTTTCCCATAGACTGTATGATCTTTACAACATAACCACTTGCGATTCAGGTTGTTGTTGTTCTTGGTGGTGGTGGTGGTGGTGGTGGTGGTGGTGAGGTGATGGTGGTGGTAGCAGTAGCCGTGGTTGTGGTTACATTATATGGCACAAGATTCAAAAGGAAAGATAATTTTTACTGATCCATAATTTCCCTTCTTAAAATAGAATATACTTAATCTGCCTCCTGCTAGCAGATATTTAGCACAAGGTTTTCATGGAACTTATTTTTGAAATGGCCTGGAAAAGATCTGGGAGAGAAAAACAAATCAATATCGTCAAGATCTGACATGCTATAGTGGCAGTTTTAGGAGCACATCTCTGGCTGCCTGGGCCAAGACCAACCTCCCTTCTAGAACCCAGGCTGTCCTTTGACTGGAGCTGTTTCAAGAACCCCCTTCCTGGTGAGACTTAATTGACACCTCCTCCTTCCTTATATGGTTCCAAAGACTCACCAAAGTCTGACTCCCCTGTGCTCAATCTGGGAAAACAATGAGTTTATTGGTTTGCTTACAGAGCATAGGTGAGGGGTTGCTAGGTTACAGGAGCATGGGTTCATCAAAACTGCTCCGTGGGAAAGTTTTCATTCACCATGGATGATGGCTTCACCATAGCTGCATAGACAGAGTCTCCTTCAATCATCCTTTCACAGTCTATAGGTGCTAGCCTGCACATACCCCCAAAACCCAGAGGTTACTGGCAGTTAGGGCAGAATTGTATCCAAATGGCTGGGAAGTATAGAAGGGAGTGCCAGCATCTCAGCTGTAGATAATAGCACTCTCTGCCTATGTCCTCTCTGAGGAAATGTCACTGTTCAACAACTCCACTGGTAAAGGTCTTTTACAAGCAGGCATGGCTGACAAAGACAGTGGCTGCCTTGTTTGGAAGACTGATTTCTACATCAGTGGTTAAGCCCTTTGCCCCAGGGAACCACTGAGGTACAGGACAGGAAGTCCATCTTATGCCAGCCCTGACTGCCTCAGGCAGAGAGCTCCAGATGGCCAAGAGCTGCCAGAACAGGGACACAACCCAAAAGCAATGCTTTCCAATGGGCAAGGAATTTGGCCAGCAGGCATGTGAATAAGTGTGTGTGTGTGTGTGTGTGTGTGTGTGTGTGTGTGTGTGTGTGTGTGTGTGATGGCCTGCACGGTGGTTTCCCTGTCAGTGGTGCTGGTAGCCGATTGCAGACATCACCATCCATCCACTCCACCCTCCGAGTTTCACAGTTGTTCTTTATAAGTGCCACAATGAAGACATCTAATTGGATTTTGGTTTTTGAACCAGGTTTTCAATAAGTATTCCTGGCCGGCCTGAAACTCACTAAGCACACCAGAATGGCCTTGCATGTGCAGGGATCCTCCTGCCTCTGCCTCCCAAGTGTTGGGATTATGAACATATATTGCCATACTTCATCCTCATTGAACTCTATCCAGGAGGTAAGAGTTTACAAGCTATTTCTATTTTGCCCCTTTTTAAAAAATGACAAATATTGACAAACATCAAGGCTGGAAGATGTTATTTACAAAGGTTGTTGTAAGCTAAACTCACAGGTGGAGATTTGTGAGTCTTTATTGAACTTGATTATAAAAGTTTCTATCGAGCACTGTCAAACTCATGAGCTGGGAAGAGACTTCAGATTTATAACTTAGTCCTAAATGGGCAACAGCAGATATAAAATCTGGAATTTAATATCAGCTCTGAAAATGTTAAATGGAGAGTTCGAGCAGTCCTCACTTTATGAACTGGCACACTGTGGAATGAAAGGGCTCTATTGGTTCCTGACAGAAGAGGCTGTCTCTAAAATGGATTGGAGTCTTTTCAGATCCTATTTCAAGGGATGTCCTCTTCATTTCCATCTAGCGCCCTGGCCCCAATTGGAGGAGAAAGCAAACAGCTTTACAGAGAGAAGCCCTCCCTGCTGAGAGCTCACTGGGGTCACTGCTGGGGTGGACAGAACTAAAGAGAGCTGAGAAACTCACATTGTTTGGCCTTTTTGGCAAGAATTCTAGTGCAGGGCTGGAGAGATGGCTGAGCAGTTAAAAGCACTGGCTGCTCTTGCAGAAGACCCAGGTTCAATTCCCAATACCTGCACTGAGCCACTGACAACCATCTGTAACTCCAGTTCCAGGAGATACAACCTCTCCTCTGGTTTCTGTGAACACCTGCAGGCACGGAGTGCACATACAACACTCACACACACACACAATGTATGTATGTATGTATGTATGTATGTATGTATGTATGTATGTATGTATGTATACATGTATAATCTTTGATTAAGTATTTTAATTCCAGTGCAAAACCAACTGAGAGCTCTTTCCTTGTGCTCTGTAATGGAGGCCCAGAATGGGCATCCATGATGCCACACCTTAGTTTTTTTAAGTACTGCCCCCATCTGGAGAAGCCTCCAGAATACCTTGCTTGTCCTTTTAGGGATTCAGGGCTCTCAACTCAGGGGCCTTCTGAGTGGGTGGACCTCAGTCATGCCTGACCCACAGGGCAACAAAGAGCAATCTGAGAACACATAAATGCAGAGACCCACTTTGGGCATTCACTGAACTTATTATGAGGCAGGTAACCAGGGGAACGTTTATGCTTAGGATCCCAGGTTTCTATTGCTGTAAAGAGACACCATCACCACAGCAATTCCAATAAGGTCACGCCTACTCCAATTAGGCCACACCTCCTAATAGTATGCCTCCCTGTGGGCCTATAGGGGCCATTTTCATTCTAACTACCACACTCTTAAACTAGATATTGAGAAGCCCATGGCAACATTTTAGTGTACCTTCTAGCTTTGGAGATCAACAGATGTTGGAGGAGCTTCCAATTTAATTTCATAGGGCTTCTGTTACAAATCACCACAAATCAAGCACCTGAAAACAACACAAATTGGTTATCTAACAGTTCGAGAAGTGAGATGTCCAGAATGGAAATTATCTCAAAAGAAAAATATATGTATTATTGAAAAGATCTTAACTGATTGAAACAGAGATGTTTAAAGTCACTTTAAAAAGAGAGGGATTCAGTCTACCACAAGATCCAGCAATTCCACTCCTTGGCATATACCCAAAAAGAGAAAATGTGGTACATTTACACAATGGAGTACTACTCAGCAGAAAAAAACAATGGAATCTTGAAATTTGCAGGAAAATGGATGGAACTTGAAGAAACCATTCTGAGCGAGGTAACACAATCACAAAAAGACAAATATGATATGTACTCACTCATATGTGGATTTTAGACATAGAGTAAGGGATTACCAGCCTACAATCCACACTGCCAGAGAAACTAGTAACCAAGGAGGACCCTAAAAGACACAAACTTTGTCCCCTGGAGAAGGGGAAAGAGTCACCATCCCCTGAGCAAATTGAGAGCACGGAAGAGGTGGGAGGGAGCTACGAGAATAAGAAGGGAAGAAGAGGAGGGATGCAGAGGTCATGAGGGAGCAGAAAGGTTGAGTCAGGTATAGATTAGAAGAAAGGGTATGTGATAGGTAAGGTTTTTAGTTGGGGGGTGGTAGGGGAGGAAGGGAGGGAGAAGGGAACTGGGATTGTCATGTAATTCAATCTTGTTTGTAATTCCAATAAAAAAGAGAGGGGGGGGATTCAGGGCTGGAGTGATGGCTCAGCAGTTAAGAGTCCTGACTGCTGTTCCAAAGGATCTGGGTTCAATTCCCAGCCCCCACATGGCAGCTCACAACAGTCTGTAACTCCAGTTCCAGTGGATCTGGAATCCTCACACAAACATACATGTAAGCAAAACCTCAATATACATAAAAGAATAAATAAATCTTTAAAAATAAGAGGGGGGCTCTAGGCAACAAAATCCTCTGAGTCTCTGGACTGAAGGAATTATTCTAAAAGTCCTTAAGCAGCAAGAAGATCTGGCACAAAAGCCTAGAACAGGAGCTCGAGGATTATAGACCCCAAGCCACCTGTCTGTTTGCTCCTCCAGGCAGGTCCTCCCCTCCTCTATTCTGGCTGTGATGGGAGCAACCAGCATCTACTCACTAGCTGGGCTCTCTGACTTCTAGCTTGCATGCAGTCAAGCAGGGTCAGAGGACAATAGCAGAGCAAAGGTAAGGTGTCTCTTCCTCGGGTCCTTTCCCAGCTAAACTATGCTTTGTCAGTGGCTGTGTCCCTCTCCCAGAGGCCATAACTCCTATGGAAATGCACTGTAGCTGTCCCCAAGTCTGGTAACTGTTTCCTGCTTTTGTCCTTGATATAATAATGACTCCATGGCTGCTGGGTCCTGGCTGCTAGGTTAGGGCTGTTTCAGCATCCCTTGTGGATTTGGAAATGCATTTGAAAGGAATCTTTATGCTCTCTCCAATTGCTTCTCCATGTTGTGCCATTTATGTCCTGCTTAGGCCTGACCTGATCCTGCAGCATCTTAAGTCCACCCAACAGAGAACACGCCTAGTTCAGTCACTGTCAGCCTTGATGGGAGAGGGGACAGGCCCAGATACTAGAACTCAAACAATATTTTTCTCTTTAAGGGGTGTGTGTGTGTGTGTGTGTGTGTGTGTGTGTGTGTGTGTGTGTCTGTCTGTCTGTCTGTCTGTCTGTCTGTCTGTCTGTTTCTGTGTGTCTGTGTGGCATGGCAGGGGGAGATATGCCATATGAGTCCAGTTGCCTATGAAGGCCAGAGGCATCTGACCTCCTGGAGCTGAAGTTATAGGCAGTTGTGAGCCACCAGATGTGATTGCTGGGAACCAAACTCAGGTCCTCTGGAGAGCAGCAAGCTCTCCTAACTGCTGACCCATGTCTCCAGCCCATTCCTCTTTTCTGAACTAACGCTTCCTGCACTGACTCCAGGAACCCTGAACACCAGCAGCACCAGGACTGCTCTCACACATTCCAGTTCCACCAGAGGAAAGCTATGCTCCCACTGAAGCCAGCTTGGCAGGCTTACATCTTCCAGTGGGGTAATCAACCAGCTTTTTGTTAGCATTTTTCAACAAATCATCTCTGTATCCAGTCACATTTGGAACATCAGAAACAGTGTCTGCACTTTCTAGGTTGCAGACAATCCAGGGACCAGATGATTGGATGGTAAATGGCACCATGCACAGCCACCTGGTGGCCAGGCCTTCTGGCACCATCTCAGCAATTGCATGCTTCTGTAGCTCTTAATGTCTTCCACCAGGCTAACATTTATGGTCCTTCCATAGGGCACTATCAGCTAACACTTTGCAGGGCTCGGAGCATAGAAATAGGACCAGTTCAATATCCAGTGAGAAGGGTGGAGGAGGAGATGTGATGGATATATCTGAGAAAGAGGCAGATAAAGGATATCTGGCTCTATCTACTTTACATTTCATAACTGTCCCGTGGGCTCTTGATTGATTTTGTTTTCTCTATGGGTCTGGGTTTTCATTTTGGCCCTGCTGCTAACTACCTATCTATGTGAGCCTTGATATCTGCTATTTGTTTCTTCTGAAGATGGGATGCTAACAATCAGAGTCTATTCTAGATGTTCTTATGTTTCTTTCAGAAATATCAGTGGCATTTACTTCTGTGGAGTTACAATTTAGTCTGACGAGAGCTCTTTAGACTTCAGCTTTACAACACAAGAGATTAAATGAACTCGGACTTGGAATCCAGCTTCACTCTCACTGTTTGACCTTGCAAAATTATTCAGCCTCTCTGAATTTCAATTTCCTTGTCTGTAAAGCAAGAATTATGTCATTTACCTTGCATAATTGTGAGGATTATATGAGACAGTGCATACTTACCCCAGCACCCCATGCCACCCAGTCTCTGCATAAGGTTACCTTTGAGAAAAACATTTCCAAAATCAAATATAACTTGCAATGTCTTCTACTAAAAAACCATAAAGGGAATCCAACTTGTTTTGTTTTTATTTATTTATTGTATGTTTATTTGTGTTTGTTTTTAGACAGGGACTCATTATATAATGGCCTCAAATCAGAGGCATTCCTGAATCCTGGGATTAGAGTCACCATGCCTAATGACCTTATTTATTTTATTTAGTGTGTGTGTGTGTGTGTGTGTGTGTGTGTGTGTGTGTGTGTGTGCATGTGCACACACGCACAAATGTGTCTGTAGTTTTGTACTCGCTCATGCCTATCCCAGTGTGGGCCAGCAGTCATCAGCAGGTATCTTCCTCTATTGTTCCTCCCAGCTTTTAATTGTTATTTTTAATTTAAATGTAATTAATTTCACTTCATACAATATATTTGATCATTTTGTCCTATCCCCAACTATTCTAAGGTCCTCCCTACCTCCTAACTCATTCGTCTTCATGGTCTCATTCTCTCTTTAAAGAAAAAAAAGGCAACAACAACAAAAACAATCTCTACAAAACAAGCAGCCAAAAAGACAAAATGCCAGGACAGAGCAAAACAAAACAAAATGTCCACAAAAAATATCATAGAATCCATTTTGTATCAGCCAACTCCTGTGGGTATGGGGTTTGCCCTGGAATGTGGGTGATATACTTTATGACACTCTGTTGGGGAATACTGGCTTTCCTTTTGCCAGAGAGTATGAATTGCAGACAGCTTCTTGGTTGGGAGTTGGAAGTGGAACTTTGTGTCCACTTCCCCTTCTTATGGGCCTGCCTGATTTGAACCTGCGCAGGTCTTGTGCATGCTGAGACAGTCTCTCTGGGTTCATACATGTCAGTCCTGTTGTGTATGGAAGAAACTATTTCCTTGGAGTCATCCATCACTCTTACAATCTTTCCTCTTCCTTCCCCTTAGTTTTTGAGACAAGGTCTCTCATAGAACCTAGCACTTACTAATTCAGCTTGAATGTAGCCTGGCTAACCAATAAGGTTCAAGATCCATTTGTTGGGGTTGGAGAGACGGCTCAGTGGTTTAAGAGTACTGGCTATTCTTCCAGAGAATCAGAGGGTCAGGGTTCAATTCCCAGCAACCACATGGCAGCTCACAACTGCCTGTAACTCCAATTCCAGTGTATATTACACCCTCATGCAGACACATATGCAGGCAACAACTCTGTCTCTGCCTCCTCAGCACTGGGGTTACAAGTACGTGTCTCCATGCCCAGATTTTTGCATAGATGCTGGGAGTCTGGTTCCATGTTTACACAGCAAGCACTTTATTCTCTAGTCCCCAACAGTGTAGTTTATAATACACAACATTTATTAAATATCATTTCCTCATTGACCCAGTCCCCTTGGCCCTATCTACCTACTATACTAGCATCTCAAGGTAGAAATCCCACGAGATTCCAAAATGTCAGACTTGCCAGATTTAGAAAATAAATAAAATAAAGCAAGCAATACAAAAGAATGCCCAGATGAATTGAATTCCAGATATATAACAGTTTTAGTATATGTCATGTGTAACATTTGGAACAAAGTTATAAAGAAAAAATAGTTGTGCTAACAAGTTATTTGTGTCCTACAGGAGTTATCTGTTGTCTATCACAAGTGCAAATTTCTTTACCAGGCACACAAGGCACAGAGTCTCAGCTTTTCACTCCCATATCTGTTTATATAGGTCAACTCCAAGGAAGTTTCTCTCTGGTCATTTACATTTTTGCTGCAACTCGGATCCCTACCAGCATTGTCCACAGTAAGGGAGGATTTGGAGCTGTCCAGGCAAGATCCACCCCACCCACCACCCACCCCCGCCCTGTCCACATCCATTCAGCAGCTCTTCCATTTTTAGTTGTGTGTGTGTGTGTGTGTGTGTGTGTGTGTGTGTGTGTGTGTGTGTGTGTGTGTGTTTGTACACATGTGCCATGGCACACATGCGGGGGTGGGGCGGGGGCGGGGAAGAAGCCTTCCCTTGCTGGTCTTCAACTACCCACCTCCTCTGAGACAGAATCCTGGGCAGTTGCATATGATAGGCTAACTGTATTTGCCATAAATGACTTGTCATCTGCGGGTGCTTCTCCTGTCTCTGCCTTCCATACCATGTAGCCCCTCCCCCGTATGTAGCCCCTCCCCCACACCTCTGTGATTACAAACAGGAGCTACAACACCCTGCTCTTTACATGGGTTCTGGGGATGGGAACTCAGTATCAGACTTTCCCCACAAGCACTTTTGCTCGTCGAACGTTCTCCCCAGTCCCCAAGATTCTTCATAGGACCAGAGGAGGTGAGAGTTCATTGGGAGCTAATAGCACAAAAACTAAAGTTTTATTGGTGTTAGGGGAGTGCGGGCATACTCCCTGGGCTGGTGCAGAGTAAACACAGACCGCCCATGATCCGGCCTCCTCATCATTACTATTAGCTAGAGTCCTCCCTGCCCTCCCAGCAGTTGCCATTCCAACTATTAATTCTTTTTTTGTTGTTGTTATTATTCTTTCATATATTACATCCCGACTGCAGTTTCCCCTCCCCTCTTCATTCCCCGCCTGCTCCTCTTCCATTTCTCTTCAGAAAAGGGCAAGCCTCCCGCGGATTCAACCAACTGCTCTCTAGAGCTACCTGGAACTGGATGGAACCCGAGCAAAAGCCCATGCAATCTAGGAACAGTCCCAGCTGCAGCTCGGAAACCACAGCTAATCCCAGCCATAAGACTGGCCCACCTTCCAACCCAGAAAGTTCAAGATATCCCGGCCCTCACTCCCCATGAGCCCAGGGTCTCTCTGGGAGCAGTGGCTTTGGGTCCTTGGAAGTTTCTGTAGCTCCGCCCCGATGGATATTCGTCTTGGTGCACAGCTATTCTTCAGTCTCTGGGGGCTGCCCAAGGGAGTTAAATTCCCACTACGAAAAACAAGGCCCGCTGAACCGAAAGAGATGCTGAGAGGAGTGCCCACGGGAGCCTTGTCTCATTCCCAAAGGGGTGCCGGGTCCATTAAAGCTTCACACAGCTGGCTGCTCCCACAGCTTCATTTTCTACCTCACTCAGCAAACTAAACAGAGTCCTGGAGAGAAGGGCCCTGCAGAAGCAACGGATACAATTGGACATTTCCCCCTCAGTCCCCTTTGAAACATATCCTCCAGGCTGCCTCAAAGAAAGAGGCAGCTTTGTGTCTTTCTTTTTCTTTTTCTTAAGAATGGGAATACAATCTAGGACAGATGAGACTCAGGGCTTTTAAAAAACTTGGCACCTCGTTCATTTCTGCTTATAGCCACTAAGGGGCTTCGCCACTGCTCTCTCCTCTATATCATAGCCACTTCCTCCAGAAAAACACACAGATAAGAAAAGGAAGTGGGGAGAGCAGCAAGGGACACTTCTTAGTTTCAATTCGCTCTAATGAATACAGGCTGTGAAGGAGCAACTCACCTCAGGGGCTGCAAAAATAGGGGAAAGCCAGCCTTTGTTCTCAGGAGTCCTCAGCTGCACGGAACTCAGACCTCAATGCACAAAAGCAGGCCAGCCCAGCCACGGGTACTGAGGTGTGGTGGGCATCTGGCAAGAGCGTGGCAGGGAAAAAGCTGGATTTAAGACCTCAAAAAAAAAAAAAAAAAGCAGTAGTGTTGGCCTATCTGCAGCCCAGGTTGTCATGTGGGATTTCTTTGTTGTTCCATATGTTTCTTTCTCTATTTTTTCATACCAAGCCCCTTCCCATCTCCTCCCCCACTGGAGTCACCAAGCTTCAACAACCCTGGGAACCTGTTAAGGGCCCTCCCACTCTGACTCTAGAGAAAAAGCTATCATTGGTCTAGCCTTTTCTGTAAGATCCCTGTGTTTGCAAAGGGAGAAACAGAGCTTCTAGAACCCGGTTCTGAAAGACAGCCAGGAGCAAAACACCCAGCTCCCACTTCCACAGAACTTACAAAAGCAGGGGTTGGGTATAGAACTTCCAATGGGGACTAGGGATATTAGCTCAGCAGCAAAGTGCCTGCCTAGAATGCATGAGGCCCTGGGTTTCATCCCCAACATGCCAAATAGAATGATAACGGTAAAAACATACTCTGGAGTGGGGTTAATAGAACTGGCTTGTCTTTGCCACCCTTGAGAACTTAGGCCAATCAAGTTGGTTGTGACTCGGTTTGCTGATGTATGAAACAGGGACAGTAAACCCCTCGTCCCAGGCTTGTGAGGTAGAAATGAGAGGCGCTGTGTGAGTCAGCATTCACTACTGGCTGAGTGGGATTTTAGCGCTGCACATTTTAGCACCTAATGGTAACACTGACTACGCACTGTGCCTTGCTGTTTTCAAATTTGTTTCACGTACATCTGTCTCATTCCACTCACAGTCTCATATACCTCTTGAGGACACAACAGCCCCGCATATCGTAAGGATTCAGTGGATTACTGGGTTTAGGTTGCAGGAGAATGTGGAATTTTTTCTGTAAAGGCTCTGATGTTTCCATCGGGGGCAAGAGCAAAGAGAGTCTGAGAATTTCCATGGCTGAAATGCCAAATGTGCATGTTTGCTCAGCAGATAAAGCGCGTTCCAATTGGGCTGTGACAGCCTCCTGTGACAGATCGCCTGTGGAGCAGAGGAGAACACAGCTGAATAAACCAGGGCACGGGGAGGAATGAAGGCAGCAGGAAGATGAGAGAGTCGGCCAGCATGAGGATGCAACTGAATCCCCGTGGCTGTCCCAGTGAGGCACAGATAGCTCTTCAGGTGGGGTGGTGTTCTGGAAATGCCAGAATGTGGTTGCATCAGGACCAAATGGAAAAACAACCAAATGGCAAAAACCACCAGCAGTACAGTGAGTAGGAAAGGTGGTATTAATAAGTGTGGCTAAGCCCAGGGATGCTTACTCCCCCATCCATCGCCTTGAAGATGCCACAGGGCTGTAGCCACAGAGAGAAATGTGTTGAGATCAGAAAATGGTTCTTTTACCTAGTTCTTACTTTTTTATTACTCTGTGTGTGTGTGTGTGTGTGTGTGTGTGTGTGTGTGTGTGTGTGCGCACGCGTGTGTGTGTATACATGGATGTACAAGCACATGCCACAGCACAGGTATAGAGGTCAAAGGATAACTTGCTGCAGGAATCAGTTTTTCTTTCCGCCATGTGGGCCCTGGGAATCAAACTCAAATCCCCAGGCTTGGCAAGCAAGTACCTTTCCCTACAGAGCCATCTCACCAGATCAAGAAAAAAAAAAATGGCTTTTCTTTTTTCAAGACAAGTTTTCTCTGTGTAACCACCTTGGTTACACAAAACTGGAACTTGCTCTGTAGACCAGGCTGCCCTGGAACCCATAGAGATCCACCTGTCTCTGCCTCTGCCTCCAGAGTGTTGGGATTAAAGAGAAAACTGACTCTTATGAGCGATCCTTGCAGGGCCTGCTACCTAGAAAATAGGCAACTATTTTCCAGACTTGGGTGGAGCTCTGGAAATAAGAAAGCTATTGTATCAACAGGCATGGTAGTACACACCTGTCAATTCATCACTTAGAAAGCTAAGGCTGGAGGATCTCCAATTCAGCCTCCTAAATGTAGTGGTTCATTCCTTTAATCCTGGCACTTTGGGTGTAGAGGAAGGAAAGTAGAAAGGAGAGGGAGACAGGAAGACGGGAAGACAGGGGGACAGCCAGCCAAAGATCTGTTGTGTAATAGGTAAGGGAAGTACCCAGGCCAGTGCCATTAATTTTATCAGCAGAGAAACGACTTGACCAAGGTCATGCAGGAGAGAAAGACTAGAAATGATAGCTCACCCTCTTTCAAATCCTAGCTCTCACCTCACTCTTGAGGCAAATCTCTGTTAAAAGAGATCAGTTTCCCTCAACCCAAAATGGCTTCAACATGGTGCTGTCCTTTTCCAACCTGGGTGGCATGGTTGGTCTCCTTTCTTTCTGACTCTAGACATGTCTTTTAAAACTGAAAAAACCTTAACAATGAGCCAACACCCTCCAACAGAAATCTCTGTTGAGGTTGTCTCATCACTATTATCATCTTGTTGTTCTCAGGATCAATGCTATCATCCGTTCACACACAACAGTGAGGCAGGAGCAGTAATGCTCTCTCTGGATGCTAAGCTGGTCCCCCTGTCTTCCCAGTACCGGACACTTAGAGCAGGCCAGCTGCTTTGCCCCTGTCAGACACCACAGTCTCCTGCAAGCTGCCAAGAGCCAGACACCTGAAGAAAATAAGTAAGGTGGTGCTGGCTTGGGGATGAGTCATAAAAACTCAGGGGAGTCTGAAAGAAGGTGGCTGGCTCTGAGCTGGCTTTGTGAGCAAACAGCTCTCCCAGGCTGAAGGAAAATCACTCCCTGCCCTTCCTGCTGACAGAATGCCAGCAGGACAGGTGATCCGCTGAACCCCGGAGGGTTGGCCTCAAAGTGGCATTTTATTGCTGATTTTTAAAAACTTCCCTTCCTACCAATCCTGTTTTATATCTTTTAATTGTTTTTAAATGCATGCCCTGTGCTAGGGGTGATTTTAACACCTAGGGCGGCACTTTATGAGGTGCTAGGTAGAGAGTTGTGTTTGCCTCCCCACAGGATGTAGGCAGAGCAAACCCTGTGGGGATGTCAGGTGGTATAATCTGGCTGCATCACTGGTTTCCTATTAATGCCACTCTGGCCTCTGACCAGCAGTCTGAATCAGAAATTTGGAGGGCAGAGAGAGGGTAGCCAGAGTCTTTTTGAAATATCTAAGTTTTGCTACTGCCCTGGCCAGCCAAGGAGAGCCAGCTTAAGAAAGACAGAGCAACTGGAGTGGTTGTCCTTCATGAAGATTTAGAGAATGTGTTGCTCCTTGGTCAGGAGGAGAAAAGTACAATTAATAAGAAGAAGCTAGAATGCCAAAGGCTAAAGGCCATCCAGCAGTTGCTAGTGTATTCAGCATCAATGAGGAAGGCCCCAAACATCCAAACGGAGCTGTGGTTTAACTACAAAATGTCCCCAAGTATGGTCACATGTTCAAGCACTTGTTCCCCAACCGGTGGCCCTGTTCTGGAAGGTTCTAGGACCTTACAGAAGTGGAGCCTCCCAGGAGGAAATGCCCCACTAAGGGTGGGCCTTGTGATTTTTAAGACCTAGCCATGCTTCCTGTTTGCTCTGTGTCCTGTTTCCCCAAGGTGTGAGGGGAAGAGTCCCAACTGTTGGTACACTTCTGCCATCTTGGGGCTGCCTGTACCATGCCTTCCTCTTCCTGATAGACTGTGCTTTCAAACTCTGAACTAAAATAAACACTCTATTCTTTAATTTGTTTTTGTCTGGCATTTTGTCAAAGTAACATGACAAGTAACCATTGTGGGATTCTTATTTACACTGTGTGAAGATGTGTCACTGTAATTGGCTTAATAAAAGGCTGAATGGCCAATAGCTAGGCAGGAGAGGTTAGGCAGGACTTCCGGCAGAGAGAGGAACTTGGGATAAATCTAGGCATGCCTTAGTCACCAATGAGACACAGAGGGAATTGGACATATAGAATGGAAGAAAGTTAAGAGCCACGTGTAATAGAAATGGGTTAATTTAAGTTATAAGAGCTAGTCATGAACAAGCCCAAGCTAAAGCCAAGCATTCATAATTAATAATAAGTCTCTCATTATTGGAAGGCAGGTGGTCCCTAAACAAAGTCCGACAAGGAACTGATACAGAGAAAATATGTCCACTACTTTTTTTTTTTTAAGTGAGGCCAGCATTACTTTGATTCCAAAATCAGACAAGGATATCACAAGATAAATTACAGGCCAGTGTCCTTTTGGAATAAACATGCAACAAGACTCGAGCAAATCAAATTCAATAACACATTAAAAGGATTATTCACCATGACCAAGTGGAGCTGACTGCAAGGGTGCTTCAACATTACTAAATCAATCGTTGTAATATCACACATTAGTAAAAGGGAAAATAAAGGCCACGCTGCCATTACAATAGATGGAGGAAATAACTAGACAAAATTCAACCTTTTTTTAATGTGGATGGAATGTGCGTCAATACAGAAAGGCCATAGATGATGAATATGCAGCTGTATTTTACTCAATGGTATACCCTTTTTAACAGCACTGAGGGTTGAACACAGGGCCTCACACTCGCTATAGTCTCACTGTTTATGCTTTATGCTTTAGGACAGGGACTCCCTAACTTCCCAGGCTAGCCTGGAACTTGCTCTATAGATGAAGCAGGACTTGAACTTGCAATACTCCTGCTTCAGCCTCTTGGGCATCTGAGATTATAAACCTGTGCCACCAGGCCCAGCTTCACTGGTGAAAAAAAAAAGTCAAAGTCTTTCCTCTCAGAAGGAAGGATGTTCGCCTGCTTCTGTTCAATACAACACTGGAAGTTCTCATGAAAGAGATAAAAGACACTCAAAGAGGAAAACAAGTTCAGTGTCACTATCAGCTGATGGCTCCATCAGAGAAAACCTGAAAAAAATTCCACCAAAAGAAAACATTAGCCCTGATGAATATAAAAATCAGTAGCACTTTTACACACTAACAATGAAGTATTCAAGAAAGAAACCAGGAGAATAACCCCACTAATAATAACTATAGCTCACTGATTAAGAGAGCTATGTGAGAGGGTAGGGAAATGGCTCAACAGTCAAGGCATTTGTTGTACAAGCATAATGATGATTGGGTCCCTAGAGACCCTTGTAAATGCTAGGGGAGTGTGGTGGCTCGCCCACCTGCAATTTCAGCCTCAGAAGAGAATCCCCAGAACAAGCTGGTTGGTGAGACTAATGTTCTAATTTCCCTTCTTGCTGTGATAAAATACTCTAACAAAAGGGAACTTGGGTGAGAAAGGGTTTATCTGCCTTAAAATTCCAGGTTACAGTGTATCACTGTGTGAAGTCAAGTGGCAGAAGCTTGCCAGAGCTGGTTACATCACACCCACAGTCAGGAGTGGAGACAGAAAGTGGGTACATGTGTGCGGCTTTCTTGCTTGCTTACGCTCTGCTCAACTTCTCCACCATCTAAGCCCCTATCTAAGGAACGATGTCACCCACTGTAATGAGTCTTTCTCTGTTCCAACAGCCAGTTCCCAAATAATGACAAAGAGACTTATTGTTAATTATAAAAGCTCAGCCTATCACTTAGGCTTGTTCCTAACTAGCTCTTTTTTAAAAAAAAAACATTTATTTATTTATTTATTATGTATACAATGTTCTTCCTCCATGTATGCCTGTAGGCCAGAAGAGGGCACCAGATCTCATTACAGATGGTTGTGAGCCATCATGTGGTTGCTGGGAATTGAACTCAGGACCTCTGGAAGAGCAACCAGTGCTCTTAACCACTGAGCCATCTCTACAGCTCCCTAACTAGCTCATATCTTAAATTAACCCATATTTTTTCACCTATATTCTACCGCATGACTTTTTACCTTTATTTCATTCTGTACCTCCAACTTGTTCCGTGTCTCCGGGAGTCTCCTCTATTCACCTAGATTCATCCCTAGCTCCTCTCTTTGCCTGGAAGTCCCACCGTTTCTCCCTGCCTAGCTATTGGCCATTTAGCTTTTTAGTAAACCAATCACAGTGACATGCCTTTTCACAGTGTAGTCAACTATCTCACAACAACCCACAGTGGACTTGCTGGGTTCTCCCCAACAGACATGCCCAGAGGCCAACCCAGCACAGGCAATTTCTAGGAGTTGACAATTAAAGCTGACTGTCACAACTAGTCATATCCGTGAGATCTATGTCTGACTGAAAGACCATGTCTCAACAATTAAGGTAGAAAAGCAATCAAGAATGATTCCTGATACCCAGACATGGTGGCACATGCCTTTGATCCCAGCCCATGGGTGGCAAAGAAAGGTGGACCTCTGAGTTCAAGGCCAGCCTGATCTACAGAGTGAGTTTCAGGACAGCCAGGGCTACACAGAGGAACCATCTCTTGAAAAACAAACAACAACAAAAAGATTCCAAGGCTGGAGAGATGGCTCAGCAGTTAAAGCACTAGCTGCTCTTCCAGAGGACCTGGGTTTCTATTCCAGCTCCTACAATGGTGTCTCTCAACCATCTGTACCTCGGGTTTCCAGGGGCTCTGATGCCCTCCTCTTCTGGTTACTGAGGGTACTTCACACACATGGTGTATAGACATACACGCTGGCAAGACATGCATATACATAAAATTAAATAAATAAATAAATAAATAAATAAGTAAATCTTTTAAAAAATAGAGAATGATTTATGACATCAACTTTAGTCATTCACATGAAGTTCACACACATGTGCCAAACCATACATACGCACACATGTTCAACACACATGAAAAATGGGGGCCAGGGTCTGTGGGAAGTTCTTTGGAGTCATATCTGTCTCCCCAGTCCCATTGCCTCCTAGTTATTGTGTCACTTAGGGAAAGTGGCCTTACTCTTCTGAGTTCTGGTTTCTTCATCTTAGTTAAATGGTGGTGATTATCTTCCTTAAATGAATACTGGGTAAAGCAAACGGAGATGGAGATGGATAGTCCAAATAAAGTGTTTACTTAACCCAATGCCAAGTGTGTGGTAAGTGGTAAATATTAGCCATCACTGCTGCTATTATGTATTTAGTCCAAATTGGGCAATCATGAGAGAGGCAAAAAGAACAGAAAAACAGTCAGCAAGGAAATCTGCAGGTTCTCCAAACATGGATTCAGCCAACCAAAATACTGAAGGGAAAATAGTGTCTAAGACCCAGAGAGATGACTCAGCAGTTAATAGCATTTGCTATGCAATTGTGAGGATCAGAACTCTCATCCTATCGCCCATGTAACAAGACAAGCATCCACCAAACACCTGTGACTCCAGCTCAAGGGATCCAGCGGCCTCTTCTGGCCTGTGTGCATGGAACCTATGTACATCCTCCTGTGTAGCTGAAAATCTCTATACTGCTTGTGCCTAATGCAGTATAAATAGTATACATCTCACTGCTATCCCATATTGTTTAATGAATGATGAGAAATAATCTACATAGTTAATGCAGATGTGCCTGCTGGAGGCCAGGGCAGAGGAAGCTCTGGGGGAGGTGGGGGAGTGGGCTGTGGTGAGTCTATACACTCAGGATTTGCCCTTCTTGATTTTTTTGTTTGTTTGTTTTTGAGACAAGGTCTCTGTATTTAGCCCTGGCAGGCCCAGAACTCGATGCGTAGACCAGGCTAGCCTTGAACTCACAGAAATCTACCTTCCTCTACCTCCTGAGTGCTGGGACTAAAGGCATGTGCCACTGTGTCTGGCTTGAAAGCAATGTTTCCACTAGAAAAGAAAAGGAGGTCAATCATGTCACCACCTTTAAACCCAGACATTTGTGCACTCTATACATACAGTTTTTAAATAGGATCCCATCATTCCATAGAACATATGGGGTATTACTTGTTACTCATAGATATCTTTCTACAGCATTAATTTTTATTTATTATTTAGCTGTTGGGGGTTTCTGCTTCATGTGTGGTGGACAGAGAACAGCTTGTGGAAGTTGATTCTTTCTTTCCACTATGAAGGTCCCAGAGACAGACCTCTGGCCATCAGAATGAATGTTAAGTACCCTTACCCACTGAGTCATCTTACCAGCCCCCTGATGTTTCGTTTAGTTTGGTTTGGTTTGGTTTGTGATGGGAGATGTCCTTCTATATGTTGTTAATATATGCTTCTCTTATTGGTTGATATTTATCAACCAATTGATTGTCCAGTAGCTAGGCAGGAATTATAGGCAGGGCTACCAAACGAGTAGAATTCTGAGGAGAGGACACAGAGAGAAGCCACCAGAGAGATGCCATGTAGCTACTGGGAAGGTAGGATGCTCAGACATTCTCCAGTAAGATAAAGCCATGTGGAAATACATAGATTAATAGTTATGGGTTAAAATTAAGAGAGAGCTAGCAAGTAAGAAGCCTAAGCCATCAGTCAAACAGTTTATAATTAATATAAGCCTCTGTTTGTTTATTTGGGACTAACCGACTGTGGGACCAGGCGGGACAGGAAATCCTGTTTACAGGTTTGGTTTGGTTGTTTGGTTTTGGGGGTCTCATTCTGTAGTCCTGGCTAGACTAGAGCCCTCTATCCTCCTGCCTTACCCTCCTGAATGTTGGGATTGTAGGCATGTGCCTTCTATAGCATCAGTTTCAATAAATTCAGGAGTGTTTGTTGGTTTTACTGAGTGGATGTACCATAACTTAAAGTGACCACTCTGCATAGATTTTACTATGATATTTTCTGACAGGATAGAGGAATAAGAAGTGAGAGATAGACAAAATGCCCCAGAGAGTAACCAGATATTTTTTTGTTATTCTGTGGTTGAATCAATATTTTCCATTCTCCCCCTACTGAGACAAGGTCTTGCATAGCCCAGATTGTCCACAAATACACAATGCCACTGAGGCTGGCCGTGAACTCCTGATCCTCCTGCTTCGGCCTCAAGCATTCTGGGAGGTACATTTTGCCTGTGTGTGTGTGTGTACACCACAGGCCCTCTTGGTGCCCACAGAGGCCAGAATAAGGTGTTAGATACCCTGGAACTGGAGTTACAGGCAGTTACGAGAGGCCACATGGATGTGGGAATCAAACAGAGTTCTTTGCAAGAGCAACAAGTGCTACAGCCGTTTCTCTAGCCCCAGGAACCCTGCTTTCATTGAGGAAAATAACTAAGTAACCATGAGATCAGAGCCCCATTGCCTGGCTTATTAAAGTAAGAGTGTGTTTAATGACTGTAACTATAGTGAAGTTCTCACAAGGCCTCTCACTTAGTCACCACAGTTCTGATTGCTGTTTTACTCAAGAGTCTCCGAGAAACCAGACACCACCTACTATTAACAGAGATCATATTATGGGCTGCCTACCTGGAGTATTTGAGCTCTATGCCCAGAAGGCTAAGCATGACATCACATGCCTTTAATCCCAGCACCAAGGAGGTTGACTCAGGCAGATCTTTGTGAGTTTCAGGCTAGCCTGGTATACACGTTCTGGGCCTGCCAGGGCTAAATACGGAGACCTTGTCTCAAAAACAAACAAACAAAAAAAATCAAGAAGGGCAAATCCTGAGTGTATAGACTCACCACAGCCCACTCCCCCACCTCCCACAGAGCTTCCTCTGCCCTGGCCTCCAGCAGGGGCATCTTCTGGCGCAGATCCCCCACTCCTCAGATGTAATTCTCTCCCAAGCCCATATATATGATAGGAGTTTTGAGATCTTTATGGGGACATTTCCGCTGCAAATTACAGACATTGGCTCTGCATGGGGCTGATGCGATTCCTCAGACTGGGGTCAGGGATGAAACTGAGTTCCCTTGAAAATGGTTCCTCTACCATGTAAGAGCAAATGATATGCTTCCATAAGGGAAACCAGAGGTGTGAGGGGTGATTGCTCTCACATCATGGGGCCCTAGAGGTCTGAGTGAACCAGCCCAGATGAAGGAATGCTGGCCTCCCCATCCCTGGTAGGAATGTACAGTTTCTTGCTGGCCTCTACTCCTGTCTGAGAGCTAACCAGGTCATCCAGGCACTGAGTGAAGCCTAAATTTAATGACTACTCATGTAGGGCATGAGTTCCCCCTTGATTCCTAAAAGATACTGTTTTACACAGTATCTCTGAAGCAAGAGTGTGGGTGTTGGGTTGTTTTGTTTTTTTGAGAGGTATGTGGTTAAAGGGTCATACAATGGGCAAAGATTCAGTCTCAATAATCCATACATGAGGCTGAACCCAGGCATGGGGTCCACTTTTCCCACAGAAATAGACAGACTGTGGCCCTTTTTAAAGGGCTTACACTCCATGTCTTTATTTTCACTCTAATCAGATCAGTTAGAGGCTGACCAGCTCTTAAATGTTTAATTTTTTTCATGGCCTTGCCTGAAGCCCCATGCCTGCTTGATTTATACGATTCATATCTGGCTGGTGTTGGTGGATTGAGACAAATAATCTTTGCGGTACTGAAAATGACTCCATTTTTTTCCCCTTCCCAAGGCCTTGCTGTAAGCACAAGGCAACATTTTCAAAACTGGAGTTGAATAGAGGCTTACTTCCAGCAGAGGAGGACTCCGCCTTGGACATCCCTAAGTCTTTTCTTATTATTGTCCCTGGACCACTGGGAAGGAATCAAGATGTGTTTCGTTCAATCAGGATCATTTATAAACAGCAGAAGCTCTTTCTGCTCCCATGAAGCTCACAATACTGAGAATTACAGCAACAAGCTTGCAAAGAGTCACACATGTCAAACCTTCCCCTGGAACCTTTTCATGTCATGACCATTTTGTTACATTGGTGTGCTTAGGAGCTTGTCTTCCAGGTTATACACAGTGTCTGCACCAGGTGGGTCAAATGGGGTAGCTAGCAAGCACTCTGGGCCTCATGTCATCTCCCCTTGATGTCCCTGCCCTACCTGGCCCCCTTCAGAGACTGATGTCAGCAGGTCCTGCACACTCAGTCTCATTCTATGGCCTCAGACGAAGAGTGGAGAAAGAGTCATCCTTGATAGAGACAGCCCCTCTGCGTGGTACCCAACTGTTTGAGAAGAGTCCTGGCAAGAGGGGAAGGAAGGAAGAGAATGAAAAGAAAGGAAAGGAAAGGAGGGGAACAGTACAGAAGGGAGGAGGAGAAGGATGGGGAGTGGAGGGGAAATGAGGGAAGGGAAGACAAACTCATTCCATTTCTCATACTTGGCCAGCTGTCTCCTAGAGCTAGATGGACACATCCTACCAAAGCCGTCCCTGCCCTCTCTTACCTGTGAAACCTGAAAGGACTCACCATGGGTCCTTTGACTTCATTCCCTACTCTGATTTGGCTTTACAACAACTGACTTTATTCCAGCTTTATATTTAGCCTTTTGTGACACTGACTCAGTCGCCTCTACACACACACAGACAGACACACATGCACACAGGTACACACACAGACATACACACACAGACACACATGCATGTACACACATGTGCACATGCACACACAGAGACACAATGCATGCACACACATGTGCACATGTACACACACAGACATAATGCATGCACACACATGTACACACACAGACACACATGCATGCACACACATGTGCACATGCACACATACACACATGCACACACATGTACACACACAGACACACATGCATGCACACACATGTGCACATGTACACACAGACACACATGCACACACACACACATGTGCACACACATGCACACCCTTGCATGCATTCACAGCCCTCACCCTCTCCTGTACAGCCAGAGTTTTGCTTTGTGGAAGAAGCTTTAAGCGCCTGAGTACAGCATCAGAATGACAGACAGAAGGAACACGAAGAAAACTCACTCAATAGAACTTGAGTCTGCAGATGGGAACTTTTTACTTTGAAATAATTTCAGACTTACAGAAAAGCACAAAACACTTCTCACAGAAAAATGCAAAAAGTACAAAGAATTCCTGAATATTCATCAGCCCATTTGCTTATCATTTCCCTTCTCTATTTCCTTTTTTTCCCCACTGAACCACTTTTGAGAAGGATGCAGACACGATTATCCTTTATCCCTAAGCATTTGAGTGCATATTTCCTCAAATCATGGCCATTCTTTTTCACCACCCCATATATTCTCCAAATTGTGAAATTAATATTGACCTAATCGTGTTGTGTAAGCTGCATGCCATTTTAAAATTTCACCAGTTTTTCCTAATAACATTTTTTATAGCTAAAGAAGAGGAGGAAAATTGATCCAGAATCAATCTCAGATCACACGTTGCCATGGCCTCTGGGTCTCTTCAGATCGAAGAGTGTTCGTCTCTGCCTCTCATGTGGCTGCTATCTTTGAAGGATAAAATTCAGTTATATATAGACTGCCCCTTATTTAGAATTTGTCGGTCGTTCCCTCACAATGAGATCCTGGTTATACACTAGTGGCAGAAATGGCCTAGAAGCATTATATTGTGTCTCAGGTGCACACATTAGAAGACACACAATGCCAATGTGTCCGTTTGTCCTTTGGGATGTGCTTGATCATTTATTTCAAATAGTGTCTGAAAAGCTTCTCAACTGTAAAAGTACTATTTTTTCCTCTAAAATCAGTAAATATTTTGTGAGGAGACCCTTCGAGATTGTGTAACTGTGTCATTTCTCATCAAACTTTTACTCACTTTTAACATCCATTCTTTAAGATTTTGTTGCTGTTTGTGTGTGTGCTTGCAAGTGTGTGTGCACACATGTGCACATATAACCAGCAGGGAGTTCTTTGAAGCTGTCCCTTTGTCCTTGGAACATGTCCAGGCAGGGCTATCTAGAGGGAGGATGTTCCTGAACTCTGGTCCAGGATATCCAGAATATACTCCAATTATGAAAGTTTAAATGATATTCAAGAATCTCATGTATATAATATACTTGTAATCCTGGCACCTGCAGGCTGAAGCAGGAGAATCATGCATTCAATTCCAGCCTGACCTATATAGCAAGACCCTGCCTCAAAAAAGAAAGTCAAGAATTTCCTTTGTATATTATGGCAAAACACACGTGCCAGTGCAATTTAGCACTACAATGAAAGAAGAGAATTTTGACTACATTGTTATCATCTTCCCCGATACCAGTGTCATCTCCTATGCTAAAACAACACCCTTTCCAGATCACCTCACAAGAAACACACTGGGAAGAAAGGAGAGGAGTTGGGAAGTGAGGGACACAGAGAGGAGAGTGAAGAGAGAGAGAGAGAAAGCTCCCTTCCTCTTCATTCCTTCATCCTGGTCTGCCATGTGCAGCTCCTTACATTCCTGTTCTGTAGCCGTCTCTGGGAAATCAATGAGCTTCCATGTGAGAGAACACAGATGCTCAGCCAGAGGTCAGAGATGGACAACTTCATCTCAGGAAGGGGTCTGGAAGATGGCCTGGCTGTCACAGAAACACCACTAAAAGGAACAAAGAGAGAAAACACAATGTTTGGGATGGCCCTATCACTTTCATAGGGACTCACACCACAGGCTGGAAGAGCTTCCGGCAGAATGGAGGGTTGGGGAAAGCCTGTGATAAATCAGCTCTGCCTTTACTAGCCAGAGGTTGCTATGGCAATAGGAATACACTGTAGGTTTTAAGAGATGTAATTTTCTGTGATTCACTGTATATTTTTAGCCATTTTTCTTCCTGTATTATCTCCCCGTGGCAATTGCCTATTAATGCTGTTCTGTGCCATGATTGGACTAAATGGTCCATTCTCCAAAGTGTTTCATGAAAACCCAAGGGATCAGTAAGTACAAGAGGGTCGTGGCCTGTGGACCTAAGGGTAAGCTGGTAGAACAATCAGATTGGTTCCAGACATGGGTTAACAGGCATGGGCCATGCAGCATCAAAGGCCAGGATGACTGGAGAATGAAAGGTTCCAGAAATGTAGCACTCATTGGATGGCTTGGAAGGGGAAACTGAGTTATGCTACTCATTGCAATTGACATACTCCAGTGGTATCAGGAGCAGACCATACAAACCAAAACCAGCATCCTAAGGAAGACTAAATCAGACTCCTGGTTTCTGAACAGAAACCATACAAACATACTAGCCTTTTATTACAGTCCAGCCCAAGCCTTGTTATTCTTTTCATTTTTTTCTCTTTTCTTCTTCTCTTTAATTTACTTATAACATTTTGACGTTTTCTGGTACTGGGGATTTAATCCAGGACATCGTGTACTCTATCACTGAAAAATATCCCAGACTATAATCTTACTTATTTTTCTGGACCACAAAAACTAAATGAGGGACTAAGGTGTGAGAACAGAATCAGTGTACTTGGCTGTGTTAATTCGAGCATGTGCTGAATTGCATATGGTGGGGATACAACCAGAGAAAGGTGCCACTAGGTGTCTTCATCCTTGTGCAAACCTCACAGAGCACAGTCACACAAACCTAGATGTGCCTACTAAATGGCCAGACTCTACAGTAGAGTCCTAGGTTGCAAACTTATACAGTACAGGACTGCACTAAAAACAGTAGTGTCTGTATATCTAAATATAAAAGGTGAAGAAATCCAGCCTCCTAGTTTGCTTTAAGTTACTGTGATAGAATGATAACCAAACACAACCTGGGGAAGAATGGACTTATTTGGCTCACAGTGTATAGCCCACCAGCAAGAGATGCCAAGGTGGGAACCTAGAGGCAAGAACTGAGAAGCCACCTTGGAGAGAAAACTGCTTACTGGCTTGTTTTACATGGCTTTCCCAGACTTCTTTCTATACAGCCCAGAACCGCCTTTCTAGGGTGGCATATCCTACAATGGGCTAGGCCTCCCCATCCCCCAATATGAATCATTAATCAAGAAAATGCCACGCCAGACTTGCCCACAGGTCGCTCTGACAAAAGCATTTTCTCAAGTGAGATTTCCTCTTTCCAGGTGACCCCAGTCTGTGTCAAGTTGACAAAAACTACCAGCACACCCAGGATAGCTATGAATGTAGTCCAACACAAAATAGTAAACTTAAAGCATAATTTTTTTCAATTTTTAAAAAAATCAGTGTGCAGTTCTCATACATGTACTCTGTAGAAGACAATATCACATGGCAATATCAGAAGGTTACACATCCCATGGGGTTAGAGATGCTCTGGGGTTAAAATCACTTGCTGCTCTTGCAGAGGACCTGGGTTCAGTTCCTGGCATAAACACAGTAGCTCACAGCCATCCTTAACTCGAGTTCCAGGAGATCCAATGACACCCTTGCATGACCTCTTTGGGCATTGCACACACATGGTACACATACAGACAGACAGGCAAATCCCTCATAATATATAATATATATATATATACATATATGTATATATATATATATATATATATATATATATATATATATTGAGAGAGAGAGAGACAGACAGAGAGAGACAGAGATTTTTAAAGGTTGGACAATCTGTCATAACTTTACAAAACAATCCTAGTTAGGGTTACAATTGCTGTTATGAAACACCATGACCAAAAACAACTTGAGGAAGAAAGGGTTTATTCAACTTACACTTCCCCATCACAATTTATCATCAAAGAAAATCAGAACAGGAACTCAAGCAGGGCAGGATCCTGGTGGCAGTAGCTGATGCAGAGGCCATAGAGGGGGGCTGCTTACTGGCTTGCTCCCCATGGCTTGCTTAATCTGCTTTCTTGTAGAACCCAGGACCACCAGCCCAGGGATGACACCACACACAGTGGACTGGGCCCTTCCCCATCAATCACTAATTAAGAAAGTGCCCTACAGTCTTGCCTACAGCCCAATCTTATACAGGCATTTTCTCAATTGAAGCTCCTTCCTCTCTAATGACTCTAGTTTGTGTCAAGTTGACATAAAACTAGCCAGCACAAAGACTATCATTGTATATGTGCTTATCACTGACCAAAATTATACTGTACATGATAGGAATACCCTGAGTCTTTCCATTTCAGGCAACTGAAACCCCAATTTAAGCTACCTAAGCAGAATGAGAACTTTCCATAACCAATAAAGAAAAAGGCTGTGGCTATGGGCCAGTCTCAGACACAGGTGCAGACAGGAACCAGGTGACATCTGGAGTCTCTGTCATACGATGTTTTGGCTTTGGGGCTATAGCAGTATAAGTCAGCTAACAGAGGCTTCAACAAGGCACAGTTATTTCCTCTCATGCAACAAGTATCATAGAATAAGCATAGATACCATTCCCATGCTACAATTCCGAAGTGTTGTCAAGAGCCCACCTACTATCTTCAGGGTCAGAAGGACTTCCCCGGAACAACTATTCTAGGCAGAAAGAGGAGATTAACACTGCTGATTTTCTTACCACCAAAAACAAATCCCTCCTCAAAGCCCTCATCTGACTTCCGATTCCATTTGATTGGCTGCAAGAACACCATACTGTCACCCTAGACACTACAGAGGGCTTTCAGGTTTCCCTGGTCCTTTCTGCAAATGTAGCCTTTGTTTTTAATTTGTCACATCTAGTTATGTATGGATGTGAGCACACATGTGCCACAGTGTGCCTCTGGGAGTCAGAGGACAACGTGTGGGAGTCAGTTATCTCTTTCTAGGATGTGGCCCACAGGGATCCAACTCTGTTCATCCTGCTCAGTGGAAAGCGCTTTTGTCTGTTAAGCCATTTCTGCCAGCCCTAAATATTTATATTTATTTTTTATTGTGAACTCAACGTAGGTCCTCTGCAAACACACAAGAAACAGGGAAAAACACTGGCTGAGACCTATGGCATCTCAGCAGCGTTTGCACTGTTTTTTCTCTCCCTGGGCATAGCATTGGTACCCAAACCAAGCCTTGGGGATCTGAGACTAACACATTCCTGGAGCCTTGCAATGGTCTAAGGCTCTTCCAGTCAGGTCTCTTTCCTTCCTCTCTTGTTTGATAAATGTCAGGCCCGAATGTTGTCACCCACTCCTCCCCACCTCTCTACCCCTCCCAGGCACACTCCACAGTTTTTCCTTACACCAATGTCCATCTTGGCATCCATATCTTAAGGAACCTGAAGGTCACACTTTGGATATGCACACTCCAGGGACTACACCACTGGTTTTATGCTTCTTGAATAGTAAAGAATAAGCAAGAATGAGATACTAATTTGAAATTGGAAGTGAAGAGAGAAGTGATATGGGCCAACAAGGAGGCTCCTAGCCCATTACTCAGAGCAGGGACCCCTTCTCTAAGCAAGTTTCTGTAGAGGGGGAGAACGTTGCTGCCCTTAAATAGAGAACAGCAGGCTGTAGTGTATATGTTGGGGGTGGGGAGAGCAGGTAGGCATATCTAGTTTGCTTAGTCACTCCACATCACAACAGATTCTAAGCATTCCAAGTCTTCATCCATAAGTTTCCAACATGGCTTAGACAGGAATGGATTCCTTCAGAAAGAGCAGACTGCTCCTTAGCTCAGCTAAAGGGAGGAAATGGTCAACTGGACAAAAGTCACTAGATTTGATAAGATCTCCAAAGTGAAGTAAGATACTTTTGTGTCCCTAGGAATAGAGATGGCATCCCAGGAGCTCTCCTCCCTTTCTCTCCCCAAGGCTTACACATTGGTTGCTAGCCATAGCCACATTATGAATATGTCCTAATATAATTCGTTTTTGTCTCCATGAACTTTTTTTATAAAAATTAAACAGGGTTCATCAGTTTAGATATTTCACATAAAAATTACAGAATTCTTGCTCTTGAAAATAATGAGGAGGCTGGGGAGGTAGCTCAGGAAAGGGCTTGCTGCACAAGCGTTAGGAGTTCAATCCCCTGAAACCATGTTAAAAAAAAAAGAAGAAGAAGAAAAGCCAAGTGCGTGGTGGTGGGTACCCATAATTCCAGAGCTGGGGATATGGAGGCAAGGGGATTTCTGGGACCAACTGGCCAGCGAGCCTAGTTGAATCTGCAAGGCCCAGGCCAGTAAAAGACTTTGTCTCAAAAAGCAAGGTGAATAGCCTGTGAGGCACAACATGCAAAGTGGACCTGTGAACTCCACACACATGCAAACATATACACTTTAGCTATATATACATGTGTATCCATATGAATATGTACGTACACACCCCCAAAAGCATAAGTAACCAAGAAAGATGAAAGGAAGGAGAAGAAAGAAAGGAAGAAAGAAAGAAGAGAGGGAGGGAGGGATGGATGGAGGGAGGGAGGGAGGGAAAGAAGGAAGGAAGGAAGGGAGGAAGAAAAAAGAAAGAAAGAAAGAAAGAAAGAAAGAAAGAAAGAAAGAAAGAAAGAAAGAAAGAAAGGAAAGGAAAGGAAAGGAAACGAAAGGAAAGGAAAGGAAAGGAAAGGAAAGGAAAATAGAACAGCTAACAAGGCTAGGCTTGTATGGTGACTTCTTGCCAGAAGGACCAGATTTCCCACTACCCCTCACCAATACCAACTGCTAGCCCTAAAGTCATTTGACTTTGTGACACCAGGCTTACACTGCCTAGAGTCGTGAATAGGCCCTGTTTGGAGCACTCTGACTTAGATGGTGAGGGTTGGCTCACCCCTAACTGACATTAACTGTGAGCACTTTCAGAAAATTAAGTTACTAAAGCAAATTAATGACATAAACAGGGTGGCCCATAAAGGAGTCTTCAAGCCTCTGGCACTGGGCGCAGAATCGTCAGCACAGCTGGAAGCTCTGACAATGACAGCTGGAAGACAGCTGGTGGCCAGAGGCAAGGACCCTCCCTCAGCAAGAGAGGAGGTGGGGCTTCAGTCCTGGCTTTCCTCTTCCAATTACATGGCCTGGAGCATTGTTTTCACACCCGGCTCAGGTGCCTGGTGTAGTAACAGAAAAATGTAACTGCTAATGTCTCCTGCTTGCCTTGCATGCAGAGCAGTGTGCTCTCCCCAGAGCAGTCTGAACCTTTTGTGTTCTGTCCAAAACCAGTGGAAGGACCAGGGTTGAGGCACAGACCCTCTCCCTCCTGAGTTCACACCAGTACCTCCTGCTGCCCAGAGATATTTATGCTGGCACAGGATTTAAAAATGTGGGCAAGAGTGTTTGCCAATTGTCAAATACTACACTATGGTCACAAGTGGTGCAATTTTTTTAAATTGATGCCTCACCTAAAAATTACCAGTTCAGTTTGCCATCTTCTTAATTCATCCAAATTAAGTTCTTAGTTCGGTTCGCTTTCAAAAGTGTGTGCAACCCAGAGCTGGAAATGACCCATCATTGGTCCTATAGTGCCCTCTGGTGACAGTGAGGAGAACTGTGAAATCTCAACATGTGACTTCTCAGATGTTTGGAGAACTACCAGGCTTTATAGCAGCTGCTACAGTGTACTAGGGGAACTAGATTCAGGAGATTGTGTCCTCATTGGCCCTGCCCTCTCTGGTTGAGGTATAAGAGAAGGAAAGCGGGGAGAATCAAAAGCGTGGTGACCTAGATTTCATTTCATAAGACATGCAACAGGCTGGAGAGATGGTACAGTAGTTAAGAGCACTGGCTGCTCTTCCAGCGGTCCTGAGTTCAATTCCCAGCAACCACATGGTGGCTCACAACCATCTGTAATGAGACCTGGTGCCCTCTTCTGGCCTGAAGGCACACATGCAGGCAGAACATGTATACATAATAAATAATTTTTTTAAAAAAGACATTCTAGACCAAAATCACTTCCTCAGCACTTGCTAGGATCCCCCTCAGAACATCACAGAGAGGAGGCCCAAAGTGGAGACTGCCATCATCATTCTTCCAGAAGCCCATAGTGAACCCTAAACCATGAGATCAATAGTACTCAGTGTCAGAGCACACTCAGATAAATGCTTATTAGGCGGGCACAGCAGGGGTAAGTAAGCCCTAACTTATACTGTTTGCTAATGTCTGTGGTGTAAACACTCTCAACATGGCAATTACCAGCTACAAACATGATTTCCATGCTTTTTGAAGACATCACAAGTGACTTCTTGCAAGCTAGAGGAGCTAGCTCTAACACAACTCCCCCTTTTTTAACTGTGTTGAGGGGTTGGGGGGGGAGACTGGGATATGTGCATATGGGTGCAGGTGCCCTTGGAGGTTAGAGGCATCAGATCTCCCTGTAGTTGGAGTCATGGACAGTTGTGAGCTGTCCCACATTGGTGCTAGGAACTAAACTCAGGTTCTCTACAAGAGCAGTATGTGCTGTCAACCTCTGAGCTATTTTCCAAGCCCCAACTTTTGTTTAACCCTAGAAGAAATGAAACTTTGCAATCTGGATTCCAGAATGCTTATAGCTGGAGCGCCTTCATGAGCAGGCACGGGTGAGTCTCACTCCAGCAAAGCTGACCCCAAATGACAAATGAAGAATGCTAGTTGGAACATCCTCTATGCCATCTCGGGAGGCTCTGTTCTGCCCAAAGATCTTCACTGTCCTGCCTCTCCTCCTTGCTATCACTCCTCCTTCCTGTCACTCCTCCTTGCTATCACTCCTCCTTCCTCCCCATGACTCCTCCTTCCTCCCTGCCACTCCTTCCTTCTTCCTTCCTCTTCAGTCTTTTTAGTGTCTAACCAACTGTGAAGAAGACAAGAACACTGACGTCTCTGAAAGCAAGCCTCCTTCTGCACTCTGCCCCCTTACTTCAATGCCCAATCCCTTCCCTATTCACCTTTGGTTCACAAGCCTGCCTCAGTCCAAAAGCCCCATGTCAGAAGCAGGTCCCTGTAGGAACCCTAAGAGTTGCTGATATAAGAAATATATATATACCAGCATTGAACTGTACACTTCTCACTGATGGAGGATGTCCTTCTGTATATATGTTTATATTACAGGTTGATGAATAAAACACAGTTTGGCCAATAGCCAGTAGAGGCAAGAAGATATGCAGGGTGAGGAGACAGCAGAATTCTGGGAAAGGTAGGCAGAGAGAGAGACCATGAAGAGGCACCATGTAGCACCAAAGGAAAAACAGGTCCAGGCATTCTCCAGTAAGCCAAAACCACACGGAAATACATAGAGTTATAGCAATGGGTTAATAATTTTTGGTTGTGAGCCTAGCCTTTAATGGCGGAGCCATCTCTCTAGCCCAGAAATAGGTTGATAATTAATACAGAGCTAGCCAATAAGAAGCCTTAACCACCGACCAACAGTTTAATAATTAATATAGCATCTCTGTGTGTTTATTTGGGGCTGAGAAGGGCGGCAGGACCTGGCAGGACAAGAAACCTCCACAACATCTCACTGTATCCAGTTCTCATGGATGAGAACCCTGCCCTGGCCCCAAAGAAAGGGGTGTGTGTGTTAGAATCATGCCTTGGGGAGTAGTTTCCAACTATCTTCTCCTACTACAGAAATGAGTAGGCTGAACAAAGCCCAGCTCCCAGAAGCCTGAGAGACCCAATCTACTGGTCATGTGTGTTCTATTCAGCCCCCAAATCATTCCAGAGCTACGGAGGGAAGGGGGAACCAAACCATAAAGCCAAAGGTGTAATGACCATGAAACCCATGATCAGCAGCCTACCCCAAGGTTGGCATCTCCTCTGAAATCCTCACATCTCCTCAGATTTCCTTCTGAAGACCCCATCCATTCATCCCAGGCTTCCACTGACCCAGAATATGGCTGAAATCTAAACTTGAAAGCTCCATTTTCATGTCAGCTGCTCTCAGCCTCCATGCTTGAGAAGGTTCCGAAACCTCCTTCAAGCTATCCCTTGAAGGCTTGATGGAAGCATACTGCTGGGAGAACTAAACTGAAGCAAACAGAGAGGAAAATGAAGGATCAGAGTGTTAAATAAATGTTTGTGATTTTTCTACCTGAGCAAAGTCTTAATCAATCTCTTTCTCTCTCCCTTTTGCTCTCTCTTCCTACCTCTCTATGATCATCATAGAAATTTTGAAAAAAAATGCATTCGAGTATACAAAAAAAAAAAATTAAAGTGCCCACACTTAACAGTCCCCATTTGGATGTTCTTCCTGGGATATGTTTGATAGAATGAATTTGTTCTTTGATAATTCCATACGTATATGTAGTACATTTTATTTACTCTCGTCCCTAGCTCTCTCCTGTCATCCACTCCCAATTCTCCACCCCCTCTTCACACACCCTTGCCCTCCATATAGGTTCATTTTCTACCTTCTTGACTTTTTGTTTTGTGGTCCATCGAGTTTAACTAGGACTGTGTGGCCACAGGTGTGGAACTCTTCACTGGAGCCCTGCAGGAATGTTTTTCTCTATATGAATGATAAGTAACACATGGCTGTAACCCCCAGAACCCAGGAGGTGGAGGGAGAAGCATCATGCCAAGTTCAAGGCCAGTCTAAAATACACAGAAAGTTCTGGGGTACTTGGCTACAGATTGAGGGTCCTGCCTCACAAAAGAAGGAAAGGAAAGAAAAGAAAAGAAGAAAAGTGAAAAAAGAGGGAGGGAAGGAGGGAGGGAGGGAGGGAGGAGGAGGGAGGGAGGGAGGAGGGAGGGAGGGAGGAGGAACTTTGAAAAGGTAGTATTTTCCTATGGATCATCTATGAAACGCCAGAGGTGCCCATGTAGACCAGCAATGCGAATTTGTTCTTTGAGTTCTCTCAGTATCTGACAAACATCTTATATCAGTGTCAGCAAGTGACCTTGTGTCTTCCCTAAAGCAAATGGTTTGGGGCTGTCAGAAATTGCTTTGTGAGTTCCATTCAAGGATGCACCTGTAATTCCAGCACTCAGGAGGCTGAGATAGGAGGATTGCAATTTTGAGGCCTATCTGAGATAGAAGCAAGACCTTGTGTCAAAAATAAGGGGGTGCACACTTTTAATCCCAGCACTCAGGAGGCAGAGGCAGGCCTACTACTGGTCTATGTAGTGAGTTCCAGGACAGCCAGGGTTACACAGTGAAACCCTGTCTTGAAAAACAAAAACAAATTCAATGAAATCCCCATCAAAATCCCACACAATTCTTCACAGACCTTGAAAGAACAATTCTCAACTTTATATGGAAAAACAAAAGACACAGGATAGCCAAAATAACCCTGTACAATAAAGGAACTTCCAGAGGCATCACCATTCCTGACTTCAAGCTCTATTATAGAACTATACTCCTGAAAACAGCTTGGTGTTGGCATAAAAATAGACAGGTAGACCAATGGAACTGAATTGAAAACCTGATATTAACCCACACACCTACGAACACCTGACTTTTGACAAAGAAGCCAAAATTATACAATGGAAAAAAGAAAGCATCTTCAACAAATGGTGCTGGCATAACTGAATGCTGGCATGTAGAAGACTGCAGATAGATCCATATCTATCACCATGCACAAAACTTAAATCCAAATGGATTAAAGACCTCAACATAAATCCAGCCACACTGAACCTCATAGAGGAGAAAGTAGGTAGTACCCTCAAATGAATTGGTACAGGAGCCTGCTTCCCGAACATAACACCAGTAGCGCAGACACTGAGATTGACAATTAATAAATGGGACCTCCTGAAACTGAGAAGCTTCTGTAAGGCAAAGGACACAGTCAACAAGACAAAATGGCAGCCCACAGAATAGGAAAAGATATTCACCAACCCCACATCTGACAGAGGGCTGATTTCCAAAATATACAAAGAACTCAAGAAGCTAGTCACCAAAACACCAACTAATCCAATTAAAAAGTGGGGTACAGAACTAAATAGAGAATTCTCAATAGAGGAACCTAAAATGACTGAAAGACACATAAGAAAGTGTTCAACCTCCTTAGCCATCAGGGAAATGCAAATCAAAACAACTCTGAGATACCATCTTACTCCTGTCAGAATGGCCAAAATCAAAAACACCAATGACAGTTTATGCTGGAGAGGATGTAGAGAAAGGGGAACACTCCTCCACTGCTGGTGGGAGTGCAAACTTGTACAGCCACTTTGGAAATCAGTATGGTGATTCCTCAGGAAAATGGGAATCAGTCTACCACAAGATCCAGCAATTCTACTCTTAGGCAGATACCCAAAAGATGCACATTCATACAATAAGGACATCTGTTCAACCATGTTGGTAGCAGCATTATTTGTAATAGCCAGAATCGGGAAGCAACCTAGATGCCCCTCAGCTGAAGAATGGATGGAGAAAATGTGGTCCATTTACACAATGGAGTACTACTCAAGGGGGGGCGGGGGAGGGCAATGGAATCTTGAAATTCACAGGCAAATGGGTGGATCTAGAAGAAACCATTCTGAGCGAGGTAACCCAGTCACAAAAAGACAAAAATGGTATGTACTCACCCATATATGGATTTTAGACCTAGAGCAAAGAAGTAGCAGTCTACAATCCTTAGCACCAGAGAAGCTAGGAAACGAGGAGGACCCTAAGAGAGACATGCATGGTCTCCTGGAGAAGAGGAAAGGGACAAGATCTCCTAAGCTAATTGGGAGCATGGTGGAGGGGGGGGAGTTAGAAGAAAGAGAAGGGGAGAAGAGGAGGGGAGAGGAGGACAAGAGAGAGCAGGAAGATCAAATCAGGGGAAGAATAGAGGAGAGCAAGAAAAAAGATACCCTAATAGAGAAAGCCATTATAGGTTAAAGAGAATTCTGGCACTAGGGAAATGTCCAGAGATCTACACGGTTGACCCCAACTAACAATCTAAGCAATAGTTGAGAGGCTACCTTAAACACCCTTCCCCAATAATGAGATTGATGACTACCTTATATGCCATCCTAGAGCCTTCATGCAGTAGCTGATGGAAACAGAAGCAGACACCCACAGCTAAACACTGAACTGAACTCCTGGAATCCAGTTGCAGAGAGGGAGGAGTGATGAGCAAAGGTGACAAGACCAGGCTGGAGAAACCCACAGAAACAGCTAGGAAACCAGCATAGGACTGTTCCAGACCCCCTGAACGAGGTTGTCAGTTTGGAGGTCTGGTTAATCTATGGGGCCACTGATAGTGGATCAGTATTTACCCCTAGTACACAAATGAACTTTGGGAACCCTCTCCACATAGAGGGATACTCGCTCAGCCTAGACACAGGGGGAGGGTCTAGGCCCTTCTCCAAATGATATGACAGACTCTGAAGATCTCCCATGGAAGGCCTCGCCCTTCCTGGGGAGCAAAAAGGGGATGGGATGGGGGTTGGTGAGGGGCAGGGGAGGAGGGGAGGAGAGGAGGGTGAGAGAACTGGGGTTGACATGTAAAACAAGATTGTTTCTAATTTAAATTAAAAAGTGAACAGAAAAAAAAACAAGAAAAAGAGAGAGAGAGAGAGAGCTCATGTGAACACATGCAGGGCCTGAGCCTCTTCATTATGCTAAGAGCAGGCCCGCCTCCCACACCTGTTCACTTCAGCCATGACATCTCCAGCATCCCAGTTCAACAGCAGAGAGAGAGAATTCCAGGGCTCAAAACCCTTGGGAAGGACAACACATACTCACATGACTTAAAATGTACTGTGAGGAGAACATATTCTAACAATGCTATCCCTGATGTCCTCAGTGACTGAATGCACTAGAAAAGCTTGTGGCTAAATATTGCCAGACCAGATGTTTCAGGCCAGAGAGTGGCAGTAACGAGCACAGTGCTCCTATCTCAATTGTCTACTTAGGACCTGTAGCTTCATGCCCTGCTGCTTACTCCAGCTTCCCCAGACATGCCCAAGGTCAAGGAACAAAAGACACCCACGCCCTTGGTCCTCTCTGCTGCTGAAGAGACTCTGTGACTTCTGCCTCCAGAGAGAATGGCATAGCAACACCCACAGGACAGGTCCTGCCATGTTCCTTCAGTCCTCTCTGGGTGTGAGAAGTCATCTGGGGTCATAAAAAGCTGGCTTTCCATCCAAGTGACAGGAGCCTGAATCCCATCTCCATCAGATCTCAGGAAGCAAGTGTTCTACCTTGCTGAGCCTGTCGAATGTTCTCTGAGTATGTCAGGAGGTCATGTGCAAAGACTACCTGTGTAGGCATGTGGGGCTTAGCAGGCATTCAAGGAACAGTAAAGAGGGGTCAGGGGCTCCCTAGTAGGCCACTCAGCACTTAGGCTGACACAGTGCCGCAGCCACAGGCTCACCCAACTAGGCACAGCAACAGTGACCATAACTTCTCTCCCACTCTGACAGCAATTGCCTGTGTTTGTTTAGATTTCCTGGAGAAACTATGCCAATAGGTCATATGTAAATAGATGGTATGGCAAGTTTTTTTTTTTTAAGATTCTATTTATTTATTATGTATATAACATTCTGCTTCCATGTATATCTGCACACCAGAAGAGGGCACCAGATCTCATAACGGATGGCTGTGAGCCACCATGTGGTTGCTGGGAATTAGACTCAGGACCTCCAGATGAGCAGTCAGTGCTCTTAACCTCTGAGCCATCTCTCCAGTCCCAGTATGGCAAGTTTTTATGGGAATTAACTCATACAAATATGAAACCCAGGAACCCCCATGAGCTGGTGTCTACAAACTAGAGAACCAGAAAAGCCTGTGGTGTGTATAATTCACTCCAAGGCCAAAGGCTTGAGACCCAAGAGCTCTGATGCCCAAGGACAAAGATGGTGGCTGCAGCAGGCTGGGCAGGATGTCTCACTCCTGTAATCTCACCACTTTGGGGGGGGGGGGTGGAATTAGGAAGATTGTGAGTTTAAGACTAGTCAGAACTATATATCAGGGCCCTTGTTTCAAAGGGGACCAAAGTAACAAAAGTACTTGCTAGCTGTGTGACCTTAACAAAGTCTCCATATTTTACCTATCTAGTCTAGAAAGATGAAAAGAGTGGTACTGGTGTTTGTGGGGATCAAGCATGTTAATACAAGATCATCCTCAACTACATAGTGAATTCAAGGACAGCCTGGATTATAAGAGACCCTATCTAAGCCACACACACACACACACACACACACACACACACACACACACACACACACCTAAGCATCGGCTTCTTATTTGAAGGGAGGGAAGGGAGCCAGGATAGTGGAAGGGGAGTAGAAACTTGGAGGGAAAAAGAATCTTGTGTGTTAGGATTATGGTTTGGGGAAAAACAGAAAGCCATCTTATGTTTCTGAAGTGTAATATGCTGTAACAAGAAACTGGAGCAGGGGCTAGATAGAAAGTTCAGTCAGCAAGTGCTTGTCATACAAGGGAAGACCTGAGTGTAGATCTCTAGCATCCAGGTAAAGGCTGAGAGAAAGAGCCAGAGTAGGGAAGGAAGATGTAGGGGAGAGAGGGAGGAGGAGAAAAGAAAGAAAAACAGAAAGAAAATGAGGATGGGAAATAGAAAGTAGGCTTTGATGAGTACTTTACATGCTTATTCCAAACCCACAAAGTCCAATACGAGAGTGATTAGCCACAAGTTGGCCTTTAAATTAATTAAAATTAAGTGAAATTAAAACTTATTTCCACAGTCACATTTGCATTGCTACATCCCAAGTGCCCAGTAGCCTCGTAGCCAATGGCTGCCATATTTTAGGCATTTCTGTTATCAAGGAAAGGTTTATTGGTCTTGCTGTTTTTGACTCTCAGGAGTCCTCTGAGGCAGTTTTAGCAGGAAGACAGCTCCACATATCCATTTTAGAAACACCATGCCCAAGTGCAGTGGGTGCGTCTGGACATAGCAGACTACTGCCAACTGTCCTAATGGGAAATGTGACCACCCAGACACAGACAAGACAGTAGGCTGGAAAGAAAGGGGCAGACTCAAGTATACTTAGATGGTAGGCCCTGGTAGTAGGAGCATGCCCAGTTCCAGGGGACCCTCTTCTGAACTTCTTGGCCACCAAGCATGCATGTGTTACACAGATGTACATGCAAGCTAAACATTCATAACACATAAAAAATAAATCTAAAAACAAACAACAAAAATGAGGCAAGGCAGACAAAATCTCAGTCCTTGAACACAAAACACCTCAAATCAAAGGAGTACATAGTGTTGCACGCTCACACACTATTGACTATATTTTACATCTGGAGGACAGAAAACGTGATGGATATTGAGCTACTACCAGTAACAAAACTACTAAGCAGCCTCAGAAAGTTCTGGATTTGGGCATTTGAGGGTAGCAAGAGTTTCCGCTCTTGGCAGGATCCAGCATCAGCTTACTTGGAAGTGACTGAGAGGTTTGCAATCAGAAGAATCTGGGTTTGAAGTCTGCCTGGGCCATGTACTAGTGCTATAAACAGGCACAAGTATGACCTCTCTGAGCATTGACCTTCTCATCCAAAAGGTAAGTAATAGTTCACCTTGTTAGACAGGAAACACCCACCGGTAATTCCAGCTCCAGAGGATCTGCTACCCTCTTCTGGCCTCTGCAGGCACCCACACACATGACTTGCACTCACAGATACATACATACACATAAATAATGAATCTGTTTTTAAATGTGTGGTACTTTGAGGAATGTTGAATAATAGCTGCTATGTTATTGATCACTCAGTACCTCCAAGATGGGCATATTCAGACACCGATTCTCTTTTTCCACATTTCCGAGCCTTCTCCTCTGTTCTGACCAAAGCCGGATTAAACAGGGAGAAGTTGCCTCTTCCACCCAATACACTCTCAGACTTGGATTCTTGTTTTTCTTGCAAAAGGTATGTTGTATGTTTCTGCTGTTTGGTGCGAGTGTCTGTTGGCATTGGGCCTGCTTCCCTACCAGTCATACAGGGGCTGGGCACCCAGTACACATTGTCACCCTCTATGCTGGTGTCTGCTGCTGTGGCTAATAGTAACAGATTAAAGGAATATAAGACCACAGTTAGATTTACTTCTAAGAAAGAGAAATGTGCAGAATAAAAATAGATTACTAACTAGCCTCAGATTATTTTTACATATTTTTATGTATTCCTCATACAGCTTAAACCAGACTGTGGGAAACCCAAGTGTTGACCATCTGGCTATCTCCAAGTCCTCCAGCAGGCACTGTCCCTAGCATGGCTGAAAACCCAAAATGTCCACATGCTTCCGTGGCTAGCTCTCGTCCAATTTCTTGCTTATGATGAATCTTCTTCTAGGCTTATTTCCAGATAACTGTTTTGTTTCTTCAGCTGGCATCCACCTGAACAAAGAAATCTGCCCACTGTGTTTGGAATTTGCCACCACAAGCCAGCTCTTGTACCAGCTTTGGCTAGACATAGAAATAAAGTGTGGGGATAACTTCTAAAAAGTAAATAAATAAAAGTATCCAGGTGTAGTAGTGCTTGACTTAAATCCCAGAATTCAAATCTCTATGAGCTGAAAGCCAATCTAGTCTACATAGCAAGTTCCAGGCCAGCCCATGCTGCAGAGTGAGACCCTGTACCAAAAATTAATAAATGAATAGGTAGATGGATGGATAGGTAGAAAGACAAATAAATAGATGATAGATAGATAGATGATAGAGAATGATAAAAGATAGACAAGATAGATAATGGATGGATAGACAGACAGACAGATAGATAGATAATGGATAGATAGATGGATAGATAGATAGATAGATAGATAGATAGATAGATAGATAGATAGATAGATACATAGATAGATAATCCTGAAAACAGCCATTAGATGGGAACAAGAGCTCAAAGCCAGAGTCAAGTCATGGCACAGGCTCACTTTTTTAGGAAAAGAGGCCCATTTAGTTCACAGTCTGAAATTCGAAGGTCATACAATCAGTCATGCTGACAGAGTCGTGAGGTGACACAGGGCATCAAGTGACACCACTTGGTGTCCTAGTTTGGTTTCTATTTCTATGGCGGGTGGGGGGGGAGGGGGATGGCCAAAAGCAATTTGGGAATGAAAGGGTTTACATATCCTTGATCACAGTCCATTGAGAGAAGCCAAGGTAGGAACTGAAGTAGGGATTGTGGAGAAACACTGTAATTGGCTTGCAACTCCCGGTTTATTCAGTTTGCTTTTTTATAGACCTCAGGACCACCCATCCAGGGATGGCATCATCCACAGTGCATTGGACCCTTCCTCATCAAGTACCAGTCAAGAAAACACCCCCACAGGCTTTCCCACCAGCCAATCTGATGGGAAACTTTACTCAACTGAAGTTCTCTGTTCAGATGACTTCAGCGTATGTCAAGATGTTTAAAAAAAAAAAAAATAGCCAGCACAGATTATGTAGAGGGTGGGGTTTCTTTTGGTCTCTTCCTCTTGCTGTAAAGGCTCCATAATTCAGACACGAGGATTTCACTAAATACTTCACTCCTAGTTACTGTCTTTAAGTTCTATCCTCCCAATAGCTCTCAGTGGGGATGGAATTTAACACATGAGTCTTCAGAGGACCCCAGTCCCTACAGGCTTTGTTTTCAGAGGGCCCAGTACTTGGGCTTTCACATCCTGCGTTCACTGCATTGAAACTTTTCTTTAAGGGGTTGGGAGATAATGGCTAGAGGATTGGGAGTTTAAGGCCAGCTAACAAGATGGGCAGTGGTGCACACCTTTAACCCCAGCACTCGGAAGCAGAGATAGGTGTATGGCCAGCCTGGTCTATGAGTTCCTGGACAGCCAGGGCTATCCAGAAAAACCCTGTCTCAAGAAAAAAAAATTAAGATAGGGAGAGCATTTGGGAAGGGAAGGGGAAGAAAACAAATGGAAAGAGGTCAAGAGCAGGTAATGGCAGTAAATATTGTTGAAGAATATTGCATATATGTATGAAACCATCATCGTGGAGGCTGGGGAAATGGGTACGAAGATAAGAGCATCTGTAACATAAACATGATACCCTGAGTTCAAGTTTCCAGTACCCATGTAAGAGTCTGGGCATGGCTACACATGTTACTGTAACCCCAGAACTGTGCTGGCAGAGACAGGATTGCTGGGGCTTGTTGGCCACTAGCCTGGCTCCAAGTTTAATGGCAGACCCTGTTCCCAAGGGAATAAGGTGTAGAGTGATACAGCAGGACTCCCAACATTCTCCTTGGGCCTTCACAAGGTACACATGCCTGCTCATATGTACACCACATACTCTCCCACATACACCACACATAACCTCACTCATTAATACACACACACAAATTGTTAGACCCCCGAAAACTCAAGTATCCAGGGTCTCAGGCCAGGTTCGCGGTCACCCCAATCACCAGGCGGATTCAAGAGCTTGCTGCAAACTGCACGAGGCTTTATTGTAATTTAACGAACTAACCCCATGTTAGCTCGGGTCTTTTACCCACCCGCCATGGCAGACGGCTAGAGAAAGACGGCTCCTTGGGGCTCCCAAAAGATCTTATAGGGCAGCGTAAGGGGAGTGTCTAGGGGTACGCACAGGCTTATGATTGGTGTGCCTCCAGGCTTGGAGGGCTTGCCCTGTGTTGATTGGTCAACTGGTTGTTATGGCTCATAGGCCCTCCCAGGGTGGTTGCTATGCTCTCTACGTCATTGCTGTGCGCTTGTCCGTAAAGCACACCCAGAGCCATAAAGCATAGCGTCACCAGCTAACTTCTGATTGGTTCCTTGTCACGAGACAGGCACCTGACCTCTACGTGACCAAGGTAGGTTTATGGTAAGCACGTGTTCGGCTGTTATGGCTGCCAAAAGGGAAGCCGGTTCCTTCATTCCCCCATTTTCTTTTTTGTAAATTCCAATCATGGAATTGCTGTCTCTCTAGCATCCCCATCAGGGAGTGATAGATACTGGCATCCCCATGCAAGGGAGTTCCCTTTGACTTAGCATTTTAACCAGGGAAAATGGACGGCGAAATTCTTTTCTAAACTGCTTCCTGCTGACTTTGGGACGAAGTTAGGGACCCCAGAAGGTTGAAATGCTAGTCAAAAGCAAAAAGGAATTTAGGCAATGGGGAATCCATCAGGGGCTTCAGGTTAGCAGACACTGTTGCAGAGACAGGGGGTGTCCACATCAGCTGCTGGTTCACATCCACAGCAAGTCTAGGGCTCGCAGTCTACTTAGAACAGCCTGTAGTCAGCAACTGATACTCAGATGTCAGCCAGAAGCAGAAACCTGTTTAAGACATGTTTAAACTAGGAACAGAGGTTAAAACTTATTTACTGAAGCCCACAGTATAGAAAAAGCAGATATCTGGATATCTGTTTAAACAGCAGGAACATATTTAGCAAAAACTACAGATTTGGGCTATAAGCATGTACATTTTTTTTCTGTCCAGAGAGCCAGGTATGGATTGGACAGAGGTGCCTTTGGTCTGATGAAAAGCCCTTTAAGTTTGTACTTAGATGACAACCAAAATAAACTTAAAAACCTTGAACTCGTGCCTGAACAGTAGATAGTCACTATTTTATCAGCTAACATACTGACTAGTCTATAGTGGATCTGACTGACTGATGCTGTCAAGCTGACAACCAGTAATATTTCAGAGATCTGAGAAGGGTATATTTTATCCGAATCTACTGAAAAGTGACAGAAGCCAGTCTATATACAGTTAGCCACACCCAAGTTTCTCCATTACCGCTGGAGGCAGGTGTCTTAAAGACCAGTAATCTTCGCCAGGCCTATACTGTGAGAGTTTTTTTCTCTCTGTGGAAGAGGGACATGGAAAAGACTGACCTTGTTTTGTCTAGGCAAAGGGGTGCAATCAATTTTCCAGTGTCCAGCAGCTTTGTCCACAGTCTCGGCCAGGTTCTGGCAGGCGGCAGGTTTCACATCTGAGCATCTCGCTCACTGGTCCAGGTGCAGGAACTGGGTTGCCTCATAATCTTTGGAGACTTTGGGTCACTGTCCAGATCTGGCAGTCTGTCTGACATTATAAACTTTAAAGATAACAATTTAAATGCCATATTCTGAAGATCTCTGAAGCATTAGAGGTCTGTTTGTCTGTTTTAGTTACTTGCCTTAAGCACACATTAAGCACATAGGTGGCTAGGTAAAGTCTTATTTCTGTAATACAGCTGAACTTAAAACTGCATAGAGCTACCTTATATTCCTTAAACAGTAGCTTAACTTCTTTCTGAGACAGGGTTTTTCTGTGACTTTGGAGCCTGTTCTGGAATTCGATCTGCCAGACCAGGCAGGCCTTGAACTCATAAAGATCCATCTGCCTCTTACTCCCGAGTGGTGGGATTAAAGGCTTATGCCACCAACGCCCTCAACTTAAAGTCGTGTGCCATCAACACCCTAAGCTTAAAGGTGTGTGTTACCAACATCTTAAACTTAACTTCTAAAAACATCATAAAACAAGAACTTTACATTGTCAGGTTTTGCTTAAAAATAATTTTAAATTGAAGCTCTTTAAGTACAAATATTAATAAAAATAAACATTTGAAAACTGGTTTTAAAAAGAAATTTAAATTCCCTTAAGGTCTTTCTGTAATATATAGAAGCATTAACATTTTAAATCTTAATTGAAAAACTTGTTTCTAAGATGGTACCTCTAATTTCCATGGGGTCACCTTTAGTCAAGATGGCGGCTTAAGTAATTTTTTTAACTTTAGCAAAATGGCGACCAGTCAAGTCATGTGACCAGTTGGCCATGTGCTGGCTAAACCAGGAAACAGAACATTTTAAAACAAATATACATAAATTACTTGAGAAATAAACAGGACTTTTTAAAACAGAATTAGCTTAATATGGTTAAAATTTTAACTTATATTACCATTTTTAAAATTTACTGTTTGTAGACATGAGAAACCATAGCACAGTTTACAATTTTTTTTTTACTTGTAACAACCTTTTCTCTGACCTTTAATAATTTTCCTCTGACCTTTTACAACTTACTTTAACCCTTTATAACTTTCTGTAACAATCTTTTTCTCTGACCTCCAACAACTTGCTTTAATCCTCTATAATTTTTACCATTTGTTTTAACTCTCTTTAACCTTTTATTTTATTTCTCTGACTTTCTTAGACATTCTTAGACAATTTTTTTTTTCTTTCTCTCTTTATTATTTAAGTCTCTTACATTTTTTTCTCATTTGTGCTGCTGGTAAACCCAGACCCTTGGCCAATCCAGGGGTGGGAAAGACTCCTGCGGCCCCCCTGCATACCATGTGTGTGGAGCACAGAAAGACGGGTAGCAGATGGTGGCCTTGTAGCCATATTCCCTCAGAGCAGGGAAACACCCGAGACAGCCGCTGGGGCAGAAACAGCCCTACTGGGCATGCCTCATAGACCCTCAGGTGGGAATAGAAAGGGGGTGTTGTGGTGGATCCTGAATAGACAGGAAAGAATAGACGCCAACCCAATCCGCCCGCGCTGCTTATAAGGCAATGGCGCGGGAAGCCAGGCGGCAGAACCTGGCGGCTAACTGAGGCGGGTCCAAGTGTCCTTGGCCCGCGTCCGTACCTCTTGGGTCCTGGGTGTCCTCAGAGTGGCAGTCTGTCCTCCGGCGCATCTGCCGATAACAGTTGAGGTGGCGCCATGTGCTCAGAGAAGAAAAGACCCCTGACCCCCTGACCCATGCATGCCACGTGCATGGGCAATGTGGGACAGAAAGAGATGCTTAAGAAACACATAACACAAATGACAGCACATTAGACAGCACAAACATTAGACAGGACAAACCGCGGCAAAGAAATGGTGCCCCAAACCAAAATTACAACCAAACCTTGGACTTTCATCCAGGGTGGAACCAAGGTTCTCGCAAGTCTGCTTACCCTATGGTTCAATTACAAATTCTGCGCAGATCAAATACAAATTACAAATTCTGCGCAGATCAAATCAAGCAACCCTCGGACTTTCATCCAGGGCAGGACTTCAGGGTCTTCCCCAGAAGTCCGAATTACAAATACAAATTCTGCGCAGATCAAATACAAATCATGGCACCAAACAAAACAGCAAGAGACAAAACAAGAAACATAGAACATTGAACATATATAAATTGCGAGCTCTAATCATCTTACCTCCAAGATCGAATCCACTCAGGTGAAGGGTGGTCGCAAATCGCGGACGAGCCCCCAAAATGTTAGACCCCCGAAAACTCAAGTATCCGGGGTCTCAGGCCAGGTTCGCGGTCACCCCAATCACCAGGCGGATTCGAGAGCTTGCTGCAAACTGCACGAGGCTTTATTGTAATTTAACGAACTAACCCCATGTTAGCTCGGGTCTTTTACCCACCCGCCATGGCAGACGGCTAGAGAAAGACGGCTCCTTGGGGCTCCCAAAAGATCTTATAGGGCAGCGTAAGGGGAGTGTCTAGGGGTACGCACAGGCTTATGATTGGTGTGCCTCCAGGCTTGGAGGGCTTGCCCTGTGTTGATTGGTCAACTGGTTGTTATGGCTCATAGGCCCTCCCAGGGTGGTTGCTATGCTCTCTACGTCATTGCTGTGCGCTTGTCCGTAAAGCACACCCAGAGCCATAAAGCATAGCGTCACCAGCTAACTTCTGATTGGTTCCTTGTCACGAGACAGGCACCTGACCTCTACGTGACCAAGGTAGGTTTATGGTAAGCACGTGTTCGGCTGTTATGGCTGCCAAAAGGGAAGCCGGTTCCTTCAAAATAAAATGCCATAATGGCACCCACCATACAATTAATATATGGAGAGAGATATCCTGGGCATGGTGGTACAGGTCTAGAATCACAGCTCTTGGAAGGAGAGGCAGGAGAATCCGAAGTTTAAGGCCATCGTTGGCTATTTAACAAGTTTGAGGCTAGCCTGGACTACATGAAATACTGTCTGAAAAAAAAAATTAAAAAGGAAGGCAAAGAAAAGGAAAAGGAGAGGGAGAGGAGAAAGAAAGAGAATGTGGAGGAAGAAAAGAGAGGAGGGAGGGAGGGAGGGAAAGGAAAGGAGAAAGGAAAGGGGTGGAGAAAGAAAGAGAGGTGGTGAGGAAGGGAGGGAGGGAAGGAGGGAAGTGGGGGAGGGAGAGGGGAGAATAAGAAATGCCCAAGCTGGGTGTGGTGCATTCCTGTAATCGTAGCCTGAGGCAGAGGCAGAAGAATGACTTAGTGGCCAGTCTGGGCTACATAACAAGATCCCCATCTCAGAGGAGGAAGAGGAATAAAAGTTCAAAGCCCCTCCTAGCCCTATGTGAAGGGTTTGGGAAGAAAGTACTGGGAAATGGATCAGAGAGTAAAACAATTTTGAGTGTGAGGACCAGAGTTAAGATGTCAAGAAGTCACATAAATGCCAGACAGACATAATGGCCATGGGTAATCTAAGCACTCAGGAGATGGAGACAAGGGATCCTTAGGCAAGCTGGCTAGCTGGACTAGCCAAGTCATCAAGGTCTGGGTTCAAGAGATAAACCCTACCTCAATATATAAAGAGTAACTGAAGACAACCTGAAGGGACCAGCTCCCCATTTTGGCAGCCATAACAGCCTAACATGTGCTTGTCTGACCTTGCCTTGGTCACTAGGAGGTCAGATGCTTGCCACATGGCAAGGAGCCAATTAGAAGTTAGCTGGTGGCGCTATGCTTTACGACTCTGGATGTACTTTACGGATAAGCGCACAGCAATGATGCGCAGAGCATAGCAACCACCCTGGGAGGACCTATGGGCCATAACAACCAATTGACCAATCAACACAGGGCAAGTCCTCCAAACCTGGAGGCACACCAATCCTGAGCCTGTGTGTACCCCTAGACACTCCCCTTACGCTGCCCTTTAAGATCTAGTCCTGTGGCTTTTCGCCATCTTTCCCCAGCCATCCGCCATGGTGGGTGGATGAAAGGCCTGAACTAACATGGGGTTAGCTCGTTAAACAACTGCAATAAAGCCTCATGCTGTTTGCATCAAGCTTTCACCTCCACCTGGTGATTGGGGTCGACGCAGTCCTGGGCTGAAATCCTGGGTGCCTGAGCCTCCAGGGGTCTTTCAAACCAACATCAAACACTGGGCTATATATACTTGTGAGCATACACGTATGCACCTGTGCATGTGCACGCACACATGCGCAAACACACATACACTATGTATGTATGTATGTGTGTATGTATGGGGGGCAGGGGGTATGCACCTGTATTCCCAACACTCAAGAGGTGGAGGCAGGAGGATCAGAAAGTCAAGGTCATCCTTGGCTACATGGAGAATTCAGGGCCAGCCTGGGACACATGAGACTTTGTTTCAAAAGAAAAAAAAATTACTCAAATATATACATTCATACATGTGTCAAAGACACACAGAGGAATGCATGCGCAAACTTGCAAATAAACCAAGGAGCAAAATGTCAGAAGATACAGTATTAACTATTTAATGGGTACTGAAATAGTGTTTATGGTGATAAAAAAATCTTCTGGGAATAACAGTGATCATTACACAGCATTGTAAAAGAATGACATGGACAAAAAAAAAAAAAAAAAAAAAAAAACAGCGTTGGTGGCGCACGCCTTTAATCCCAGCACTTGGGAGGCAGAGGCCTCCTCGAACTCTGTGAGTTCGAGGCCAGCCTGGTCTCCAGAGCGAGTGCCAGGATAGGTTCCAAAGCTACACAGAGAAACACTGTCTCGAAAAAAACAAACAAAAAACAAACAAGCAAAAAAAGAATGACATGGAATCATATTCTTTAGATGGCTAAAAATATCAGTTTACATGTTATTTATATTCCACACATACAGTCAGAGGAGGCTGATGGGTCCCTCAACTCCATGGGGTTAAAGGCAGATACGACAATAAGGACCAAACTCGGTCTTAGTGACTAAAAGCACTAAGAATTTACCCTTGTTCCTCCCTTGCTAAGAAAGCAGTTTGTAAAACCCAGAGAAAGCACTGCGGCTGTCTTATCCCACAGTTTCACAGAGAAAGTGTGCTTAAAAGGCTGGAGAGCCACCAAGGGGAACCTGCCTTCTAAATTAAGGGAACCTTAATACAGGAAGGTCTGTGTTTGTTGGACAATATTTCTTTCTTACGTAATTAAGACTTAGAATACAAAATGTTCTCCCCGAATAAGGGATGAAGTTAAATAAATGTGTGAAAATCGCCAGGCAAATAGAACAGGCGACACCTCTGTAAATCCCCCAAGAGAGATTTACGATAAGCAGGTTATTTCTAGTTATAAAACAGTCTATAAAACAAAGACACAGGATGAATGTTGATCTGTTTGGTTGAGGAAGCTGTGGAATATCTAGGAGTGACAGCATCTCTAACGGGGTGTGCAGGGGCCTCTTGCTTTCCTTGTAAAATACCAGCAGTTCTCTAAACAGGTATGTGAGAGGATGGGGGATGGGCAGCCAGGGTACCTTGGGATGCTCTGTGTTCTACTATGCAGAGGAGGGGAAATATCTCATCTGAAGATGAGTAATTAGCCTGGCAGGCCCAGACACAATTTAACAGCACTCTGACCGTCTCTGTTCAACACATGGACTTTGTTTGGCTGGATCATAAAAGGGTGGAAATGTCCATTTCCACCGGGTAGTGTCCCTACCTAGTGCATTGGTCATTAGCAGTTGCTAGAAGCCTGGGAGACGATAAAAAGTCTGACCAGCTCGAAAGAGCATCATTTCCTGAATTAGTTGTAGACATGTCCATGTGGCACTGACCTCTGGCCCACTACCTCCTGACAGGCCTCCTCCCTGCTTCCACAGGAAAAACCCCTCTGAGGAGATTACTTGGAGAAGGCTTCTACAGGGCTGTAGAAGAATTGTTAATTCCAGTGCTGGCCTCAGACCCAGGCAATATATAACCTTTCCCTAGGCCCACACATTAAAAGGCCCCTTATTGACACTTGCCATCCCAGTACTCAAGAGGCAGAGGCAGGAGGATTGTTACAAATTTGTAGCCAGACTGATCTGCACACCAAGTTCCAGATGAGTCCCCTCTCCAGCTTGTCACTGGCAGCTACACTCTGTCTCGGGCCAAAGGGATGTCCTGAGCTGTTCTCTTTTCCTAAGGACTGACCTCTGTACAAATACAAGCTCCCCCAAACCCAATGGGGAGGGGAGTCACTATGGGGAAGGAGGTGCAGCTTGTTTCTAAGTTGAATCCCTTTCTGCTAGATGACACTTCAAGGGAGCAGAGTGTTCAGTGTGCCTCTTCCCTTGTAAATTAGAGGGATAAACCCAACGCATAGAGATGTACTATGTACTATGTACCATAGTAGAGGACAAGGTTGTGGGTCAATCTCTAGTACCCAAATAGATAGATAGATAGATAGATAGATAGATAGATAGATAGATAGATAGATAAGCAACTTGCCTTTGATTTACAAAACCCCAGGTGTAAGAGCACAAAGGCTAAAGTTTTTATCCCCTAGTTAACCAAGCTGAGCAAGTTCAACACCCTACCCTCAGAGAGTGAACAACTTAGACACAGCCCACAGGAGTTCCAGGGTAATAGAAGGCTCAAGCTTTCACTTGGAGTGGTCATTGTGGATCCAGGCCCTGGGCAGGAGGCCTGGAAGCTGGACTGGCTTTCGCTTTCAACTGTCAGGAAGAAGTGTGTGCCGAGCACCTGTTGGCTGGCAGCTCAGAGCTTTCCTTTTCCTCTCCCAGAGGTACCTGTTTTCTTCCTGGGAGGAAGCAAACTGGCTAAGAATAACAAGCCTGATGAGACTATTGGGCCCAGCCCTTGCTACTTGTGGAAGAGCCTGGGGAAAATAAAACCTAGGGTGGAGACAGGCTCAGGAGCCATCTGTCGCCTGAATGTGCAGGGCGGGCACCAGGCAGGCCTCCTTCTTGGTCTTGATGCATCTCAGAACACTGAAGGAAAGCACCTCACTCAGGTTGTTGACATTTACAGCAGGAGGAAGCAGGCAGAAGAGGCCAGTGAGTCAGGCTCAACTGTCAGGCCAGGTTAGACTATGACTCAGGTCTAGGAAAGCTGAAGGTTGCAGAAAGTTGCAGAAGGCTGGCTCCTAACCACTCCTAGTACAGGCCTGAGGAGCACTGAGATGATGGCAGAGCAGCCAGAACTCTAGGGAAGGAGCTAAGTGTGGGTGGCTTTACTAAGAAACTTTGGAATACTGTTCTCTCATTTATTGCCCTGGCAACCTGTCTTCTAGGAATGGCCTGTGGATCCTGAATGTCCCTGCTTTATCACAACAGATAATTACTATAACTTGGTGTTTAGAGAATGCAGACCAAAGTCTGACTTTCTGGGTTCAAATCCCAAGCTCCTACTCGTGGTTAGACTTCCAGTATGTCATTCATCCTTTCTGTGCTCAATTACATGAGACAGGTATCAGATGGTTGTCACCAAAAAAATAAGTTGCTACCTATACAGTATGTATAAGCACAATAAAAGTCTGTGAAATAAATACATAATTACAAGTCTAGACTGGGGATAGCTAGTATTTGAATGTGTGCCTAGCAGATGTAGGGTCCTGGATTCAGGACTCCTGCACCAGAAAAATAAAAACAGGAAAACAAGTCAACTCATTGTCTTTACCTACTACAAGAAAGGTCATTATCTGGTAGTAGTAGGATGCACTGGACCCCAGAGAAGATTTTCCAAGGATTTCTCAGGAAAGAAGAAAAACACATAGTGTCATCATTTAAGAACAACATAGGGGCTGGAGAGATGTCTCAGCCATTAAAGGCTAGGCTCACAACCAAAAATATAAGAACAACATGGAAGCCTGGAGGTGGTGGTACATGCATTTAATCCCAGCACTCAGGAGGCAGGAGCAGGCAGATCTCTATGAGTTCGAGTCCAGCCTAGTCTACAAAGAGGGTTCCAGGACAAGCAGGACAGAGAAATCCTGTTTCGAAAAAACAAATCATGGAATAGAAGCCATGCTTGATCTAGGCTCTTACTGTAAAAATGTTGACAGAATATTATCATCAAGGGGTTAGACAGATGGCTCAATGGCTAAGAGAATTGACTGCTCTTCCAGAGAACCCAAGATCAGTTACCAGCACCCACGATGGGCAACTCCAGCTCCAGGGAAATCTGATTCCCTCTTCTGGACTCCAAGGATACCTGCACTCATGTAACATACGTTCACACATGCATACACATAAATAAAAATAAAATCACTCTTCTATAAGCCCAGTCCAACTTAAATACCCCTGGAACAGTAATTATTTGAACCAAAGGTGTGTATGTTATTTATACTTTGAGGTGGATTTTACAGGTATCACTAAATTGAGTTGGAATTGTATGCATTTTTTAATTCATTAAGCCAGACATGGTAGTGTACACCTGTAATCTCAGCACTTGAGAGGGTAAGGCAGGAAGATTGCCAGAAGTTCAAGATCAGCCTTGTCTACACAGTGAATTCCTAAACAATCTGGGCTAGAATAGGAGCCAATCCCCCAAAAGAGCCAGCTGGTGGTGGCACACTCATTTAATCCCAACACTCAGGAGGCAGAAGCAGGCCAATCTATGTGAGTTTAAGGCCAGCCCGGTCTACAAAACAAGTTCCAGGACAGACGGCATTGTTACCCAGAGAAACTCTGTCTTGGGGGGGGGGATGGAACCAGTCCCCTCAAAAATACATAAATACTTAAGGACAGCTGAGTGTGGTGGCACACTCCTGTAATCCCAGCAGGTGAGAAGTAGAGGCAGGAAGATCAGAAGTTCCAAGCCAGGCTCAGCTACACGTCAGTCTGAGGCCAATCTAAGCTATGAGACCCTGCCTTAGAACACCAAAAACTAAATAAATATCTTAATTTGGTTGAACTGTACATAATTTTTGTTAGGTCTTTAAAAACCATCATGTTTTGATGACAGCACAAGACAAGTACAGAGGGTCACACCTGCAAACCCAGTGCCGGGGAGGCTGAGGTAGAAGGACGGATGTGAGTTGGAAGCCAGCCTGGGCTACAGAGTGAGTTTCAGGTCTGAGCTAGAGTGGAACCCTGCAAGGAATGAGAAGAGAAAAAAAAATAGCACCTTAATCTAGTTCTGAAAAGATCTCAACCTACTCCTGAACCTACTCAGCACATGCCCTCTAGACAAGTTTTACCACTAAACTTGTAAATAAATATGACCTTTCTATCCCACAAATGTAGCAACTCATACTGTATGTGATTGGTATGCTTATTATGTGGTTGTCATGCTTGGAAAGGACAATAGGCAGATTTTTACAAGACCCTGTGTGCAAGGATCTCATGGGAATGAATCATCACAGAGTGTTTCCAAAGTGGGTGGAACAAAAACCCTGCATGGGAAGGGATTCAATATGTCTAGTCCACCCTCTGTGCTGTCCAGCAGCTCAGCTGTGGACTAGGTGTGTACTAGGAGAGAATGAAAAACTCTCAGAGATTCCAGAGGTTGCATTCAATGGAGCTGGAGTTTTTCCTTATTGCTTCCCAGGACTATAAATCACATGGCTGAAAATACAGACATAGGAACTGGAGGACAACAAGCTAGATGAAGAGCAGGGCAGCTGAGTGCTGTCCCTGAAGGCTGCCCGGCTCTTTTAACAGAACACAGAATTAATTAATTATTTTTATTCTGGGGACAGAGTCTCATGTAACCCAGGCTGTGCTGGCCTTGGAATCCTGATCCTCCTGCCTCTCTACTTCTCCCCACCCCATCCCCCCAAGTATTGGGATTACAGGCATGCACCATCATGTCCAGTTTTATGAAGTGCTGAGATCAAACTCCAAGCTTTGTTCACTCAAAGCAAGTACTCTATCAACTGAACTACATCTCCAGCCCCTTCCCTTGCCTTATTCTGTGTGTGTGTGTGTGTGTGTGTGTGTGTGTGTGTGTGTGTGTGTGTGTGTGTCTGTGTCTGTGTGTCTGTGTGTCTGTGTGTGTCTGTGTGTGTTTCGAGACAAGTACTTGTTAAAACATCTTAACTAGTTAGGACTCAGGTTGGCCAATCCTCTACCTCTGTCTCCTGAGTTCTGTGATTACAGCTGTGTGCCATTCTATCCAGCACAAAATCTTAAAACAAGAGCCAGTGAGATAGTTTAACAGTAAAAGAATTGCCATGAAAGACTGACAACTTGAGTTCCATCCCTAGAATGGTGGAAGAAGAGAACTGACTCCCCAAAACTGTCTTCTGGTTTCCACAGACACTCTATGGCATATATACAGTTGCATGTATGGATATATCTGCATGCATGCACTCTGGCACACACATGTGATAACAACAGGAAGAAATCTCAGAGCTAGCTTAAGAATGTTTATATTATAAGGCATTGTTTTCTCTACATAATCCTTTATTCTTTCATATATCTTTTTCTTCGTATCAACTCTTTAAGTTCTGTTAAGGGGATTTGCCCATGATGTCCTTGGAGAAAATAAGGGGTACCCATAGTATCCTGAAAAACAAAAGAAGAAGGAGCTAAAAATTGGAGAATTACAGCTAGGGAGATGGCTCAGTAGACAAAGTCCCTGTCATGCAGACACAAGCACCTGAGCTTAAGTCCCCACTACCCATATAAAAGCCAAACATAGCAGTGTCTGCGTGTAGTCTGTAGAACTCAGACAGTGAGCTCTTCATCCAAAGATCCTGTCTCCAAAAATGAGATGAAGAACAACTGAAGACCCACAGTGTCAACCTCTTGTCTACACATGTACATACATACATGAGCGGTGCACTGCATGGCACACATGTAAACACATATATATTATACATATGTACACGAAAAAATGAGAAGTTTGGCTGGTGGCACAGCTCAATGACAGAGTGTGTACACAGCATGTATGAGAGCACGGGTTTAATCTCCAGCACTAAATCAAAGGGGCCAAAGTTTAAGGAAAAACAAAACCCCATGAAGAAACTGCCCATCCTGCCAGCTTAGCGTCTTCCTGCAGCCTCCTACTTGGCTCAAATCTCTAAACACAAGGGTCCACACTTCCACTCTCAGCAAATGGCCTTGGAAATTCTCAAGTTCAAGGCTTTCCTGGGATACCTGACACGTTAAGGTTTATTTTGTTACTTATGTATGTGTATGTGTGTGCACATGCATGTGTGTGCACATGTACACATATGTATGTATCGAGGTTAGGTGAAGATGTTGGACTCCCTGGAGCTGGAGTTACATGTGGTTATGAGCTGCTTGACATGAGTACTAGGAACTGAACTCTGGCCCGCTCAGAAATAAGAAATGGCTCTTATTTCTGAGCCATCTCCAAAGCCACAATAAGACTACTTTTAAAGATTAAAAAAATTAAAAATCCATTTCCCACTCCTGCCACAAAGCCACTCCTCTCATAACCTATTAATATACAAATCCCAGTCACCTCCTCAAATCCTACCCCCAAATATGATTTACATGAGCTTTGGATCTGTTTTAATTCCCTAGAAGGGCCTTTTCTTGTTTAGGGAGTCTCTTCACCCTGGAATCACCTCTTTCAGCAATCACATAAGCTTTGGCTTCACATCTTACTGGTGAATAGTTTCCTATATTTTTTGAAACTGAAAAAGATTAGAGGAGAACCAAGGCCTGGAATAGAAATAAGCAGGGGATCTGTCTTCTGGACTTATCTGCCAAAATTTGTTACTTCACTCCCAACGCAGAGCTTCTGCTGTCTATTCCCTTCCCAATTCCAGAAGATCAACAGGCCACCGAGAGTCGCCCCAGCTCTCAGGTGACAGGGAGGAAAGGAACCGACACTTCTGGAAGGGAAAAACACTGATACTGTAGGTAGATACCACTGAGTTCTGCCTCAGCTGTAAGGCTGGGTCCAAGTCTGCCCTCCCCACAACTGTACCTGGAACCTCTGGGCCTGGCTTTCACACCTGACAATAAAACTTATTGCACCCCACCCAGACAGTCTGCTTACAATGCCGTTGTCCATCTCCTTCAGACAGAGCCAGCCAGTGAACTAGGAAGAAAAAAAGAGGAATACACTTAGAAAGTACTGGAACAGTAGCCCCATGATGCTAAGACCTTTGTATCTACATAGAGTAACCTTGTTTGTTTGCTTTTGTCGGCAGGACCAGGACTGGGCCCATCACTTCCCCCAGCTGCTGTCAATAGCACACACCCTAAAGGCATCACTGGGTGAAGACAGAGGCTCCAGCTGACATAGTCCATTCTCAACAGATGCCCCTGGGAAGAAACAGCTCTTCCTGGGCATGCCTGGTCAACAAAAGAGGAAAAGTGTTTCTCCGATTGAACTTAGACAGAACATTAAAGACCTAGAAAGGGGAGCCTGGGCCGCAGGGAGAGAAATGAACATGGTCCCTCTAACACTGTAGACTGTGCTTGGTTTCTAGTTGTGTGCAAACTATGACTGCTCTCACTGGCTGAGTGAGTGTGTATGCATGTGCCTGTGTTCATCTATATAGCTGAACAGCTTTCAGTACATGCTATTCGGGGCATATTTGCTTGAGAACTACAACGAAAAAACATTGAATGGCTTTGGGTGGAATCAATCATATCTCTGGCATAAATCTTAAGAATAAAGTAATATTAGATGTGTTCATATGCAGCGGAAAGCTTTCGAAGTATGAAATGGTGAGGGAAGAAAGAAAGACATTTTCTTCCTTTGTTTTCTCGGATGCTCAAAGCCAAACTGGAGAAATCAATTTTTCATGATACAACTATGAACTCAAATGTATAGAAATGAGAAATAATTAATTTAAAAATGCATATGATTTTGGAAATCGAGTTTTAGTATGGTGTTGTGGACACAAACATGCCAATCATGGCCACTCTCATGGCTATATTAGTGTTATTCTGTGGGGGTATTTGTATTTGTTATTAAAACCAGTTCTCTCTCATGTGGTCTTTTCCAGTCTTTCTCTAGTGGTATTTATTTGTATTGTATATATTATGTATAACAAATATCTTCTGTTCTTACTCTCCCTTACCTTGTGATTTCTGCTGCCAAGTTCTGTGATAACAAGAAAGTCCTCACTAAATTCAACCCTTTGATCTTCGACTTCTTTGCTTCCACAACTGTGAAAAAAATCAATTTATTCTGGGTCGTGGTGACACAGTTCATATCTTTAATCCCAGCACTCAGGAGGTAGAGGTAGGCAGATCTCCATGAGTTCAAGGCCAACATGGTCTACAGAGTGAGTTCTAGGACACCCTGGAAATTACACAGATGAAACCCTGTCTCAAAAAAAATTATTTTCTTCATATATTACCCATTCTGTGGTATTCTTCTATATCAATAGAAAATGAACTATTGCATTCTAAGTCCTGGTCAAATGAAAAATATTTGTACTAGTATTTTTAAAGACATGTCACTGTGAGGGGTCACACCTGCAAACCCAGCACTTGGGAGTCTGAGACTGGAGGATTCAAGTCCAGCCTGGGCTATATATAATACCACCCCCATCGCAGGAGAAGGGAAAACAGATAACACTCCTCAAAGAGATAATGGTTAGTAGTTTTGAGTATATTTTGTCACACTTTATTGGTACATTTATAAACATTAACAAAAAGGGATCTTCATGTCTGGTGTCACAGCTTTATCCGCTTGCTTTTGTGTGGCTATGCAGATCTACCTTATTCCTCTGAATAGCAATTATACTATTCTAAGGTGCAGATGTTTTACAATACCATCGGTCTATTAGCAGACATTTAACCTTCTCCAAATGGGCCTTTATGTTGTGAAAGAACAGTCAAGGATGATGACCTTGATCCAAGCTTGTGCATTGAGTAGATTTGGTAATGCCAATTACAAAGGAGAAGAACAAAGACGTAGCAGATCTGGAGTAGATGAATATAGCTGCCGCGTTTTCGTGAGCACACTCTCTCTGCAATAATACGATTTTAAGAACATAGGAACCAACAATAACACACTGCTCTCCAATCCTCGAGCTCCACTTAAGCCTCATTAACTGTCTTATATCCACTAAAGAAAAGAAATTCACTCCTGGATCTGTTACGGATGGTTCTCCACAGCCTGGTCCCACAGCCGCATCAGCCCCAAATGAACACACAGAGACTTATATTAATTATAAATGTTGGTCGATGACTAGGGCTTCTTATTGGCTAGCTCTGTCTTAATTATTAACCCATTTCTATCAATCTATGTATTGTGAGGCTGTGTCTTACCAGGTAATGTCCAGCATGGTGTTAGTCCTCTGGCAGCATCGAGACTCTGGCGGGCTACCTCTACCAGAATTTTCATCTCCTAGACCCGCCTATCTCGCTGCCCTATTGGTCAACCATGTTTTATTCTTCAACCAATAAGATAAACATATACAGAAGCACAACCCCATCAAGGATCTTTTTTGTTGTTGTTTGTTTTGGTTTGGTTTGGTTTTGGTTTTTTGTGTAACGATCCTGGGTGTCTTGGAACTCACTTTGTAGACCAGGCTGTCCTCAAACTCACAGAGATCTGCCTGCCTCTGCCTCCTGAGTGCTGGGATTAAAGGCGTGTGACACCACCACCTGGCTCACTCCTGGAGCTTATTATATTCATTTCATTTCCACTTACTTTCAACTGGGAAGTTTCCCAATTTTTCCCAGCCTCTAAACTTTTAAATATGACTGGCCAGTTACTTCCTAAAAAGTTCCTTGTTTTAAGTTTGTCTGATGTCTGCTTAATGAACAGATTTAGGTTTTGCATTTTGATCACTTTTGTGACTGTCAAGGGTACCACTTTTATGATCTTGCTTTCAGTCTCTCACCGCTTTGTCACAGAGGCATGAATATAGGGGAATCAAAACTAGGACAAGCAGTGTGCCTCCCCTGCTCCCTCAGTGTCTGTCTGTCTAATCACACCCCTCAATCAGATGTTTCTCTAGATTACTGGATGTTTATTTTCATCATCTTCAGCATCACCAGACGCTTGTTGTAGCCACTTTAAGCTGTGTAAGTATCTAGTCCTCATCCAGCTTTTACCCATGACTTTTAGCATCTCCTGATGTTCTTGGACGAATTATCCTCATCGCTGTTGTTGCTCTCAAAGTGATTTTCTTATTCTGTCCTTATTTTCTATTATTTAGTTGCCATTTCATGGTCAGAAGAAACTATAGTTTCTCATTTATTGTTCTTTTATTTATTTACACTACCACTAGGCTCACCTCCCATCCTTCTATTCACTATTCTGATACAAAGTCAGAAAAAATACATTATAAAATGATATTGGGGCCTAGAGATTGCATTTTCCACAATGCCGGGTATTGGTGGTGCATGCCTTTAATCCCCGCACTTGGGAGGCAGAGGCAGGCAGATCTCTGTGAGTTCAAGGCCAGCCTGATCTACAGAGTGAGTTCCAGGACAGCCTCCAAAACAATACAGAGAAACCCTGTCTCAAAAAAGAAAAAGCACTGGCTGCTCTTCCAGACAATCTGGGTTTAATTCCAACACCCATATAGTGGCTCATAACTATCAGTAACTCCAGTTCCTGGGAATCTTCTGGCCTCCATGCACACCAGGCATACACATGGTACAGACATAGATGCAGGCAAAACACCAATATACATAAAATTTTAAAAATGTTTTAAACCCCATTAATTTATATAAGACTTTTTTTTTCAGTGCTAAGATCAACCACAGCGCCTTGGTCATGATAGACAAGCATTCTACCACTAGGCTATCTAACCCAAGAGTAACAGTATAACAGTTGTTTTTAAATTATTACTATTACTATTATTATTTTATGTATATGGGTGTTTTGTCTATTTATCTGTGTACTACTTGCATGTCTGGTGCTTTCAGAGGCTAGAAGAGGGTATCAGATGCCCTGGAACTGAAGTTACAGATAGTGAGAGCCACCATGTGGGTGATGGGAATTTTACAAAATGCAGTTCTGGATATTAATAATACATGGTTGAAAACTGAAAATTTAAAATTATGTAGGAGACCAACAAGATGACTCAGCAGGTAAAGGTGACTGTCACCAAGCCTGATAGTCTGCGTTTGATTCCTGAAACCCAAGAAAGAAAGAGAACAAATTTCTGCAAGCTGTCTTCTGACCTCCACATGTGCATCTGTGCATACACACACACAAACATACACACATACATACACACATACATGCATACACACATACAAACACATACACACACAGAGACACAAACATACATACACATACATACACACAGAGAAACACATACACACACAAACATACACATACATAAACATACACACAAACACACACACAAACTTAATGTTTTTACAAACAATATTTTGTTTAGTATAAATATTAAATTCTTGGAGCCAAAACTAACAAGATATGTGTAATATTTTTTGCTGAAAGCTACAAAGTATTACTGAGAAACAATGAACACCTAAAATTGGAGAGGTATTCTATGTTCATTGTTAAAATGTCATCTCTCCCCAATTTAGTCTAAAACTTCAAAGCAGTCCTAATCAAAATCCCAGCAGACTAGGGTGAGAATATAGTTTATTTGTATAGTATATGCAAGACCCTGGATGATCCTGGCACTATTTCTTGTACCCCATCAGAAAAGAACTGGTCCTGGTATCTCACACTTGTAATCCCACACTCAGGAGGCAGAGACAGGAAGTTTGCCATGAGTTTGGAGTCAGCATAGTCTATGTAGCAAGTTCTAGGCAAGCCACGGTTATTAGCAAGACCCTATCTCAAAAATAAAATACTTGACAGATTAAATTTTTAAAAATAAATACAAAGAAAAGAAACAACTCAACAGGCTTCCTGTTTACAAGAAAGCCCTTGATGTCTTAGAACTCACCATGTCAACCAGACTGGCCTTAAACGTGTGGCAATTTTCCTGCCTCTGCGTCATTAAGTGCTGGGATTACAAGTGTGAACCACCATGCCAGCTGATTTTATAGTTTGAATGGAAGTACATAGGGCCTAGGAAAGTCACAGCTATTTGAAAAACAACCAAGTTAAAGGGACTTGCCACACTGCAAATCTCTCGTGTGTTTGTATTATACACTCACACAACCCTGCAAATACACTAAAAACCACCAATTGTATTATACACAGTAAATGGATTTGGTTTGTGGGATAGGGATTATATATCAATAAAGCTGTAAAAAATGAACCCTAAATGAATCATAGATCTAAGCACAAGCACTTAGACTATAAAATTCTAAAAGAAAGACCTAAGAAAATCACAGTGTGGTGGGACATCTGTCATCCCAGCACAAGGGAGGCAAGATGGCCAAAAGGTCAAGGACAGTTTAGTGTACGTGGAAACATCCAGGCCAGCCAGGGCTATACAGCAACACCCTATCTCAGAAAGAAATAACAGAGAGGAAGGAGGGAGGGAAGGACAGAGGGGGGAGGGGGAGGAAGAAACTTGTACTATCTTGCATTAGGCAAAGATTTGGGGTTTTGCTTGCTTGCTTGCTTGCTTGCTTGCTTGCTTGCTTGCTTGCTTGCTTGCTTGCTTGCTTTCGACAGGGTCTCACTAATGTAGTTAGGCTGGCATTGAACACATGTACTTTCCATCTAGATTCTAGTGTACTAGATCTAGAGATGTTGTGTACCTCCATGCCTGCTGGCAGGAGAATAAGGAGTTCAAGACCATCCTCAGCTACTTAGGAAATTTAAGGCCAAAATGGGCGTTGATATGTCCCCATTTCAAAACCAACCAACCAACAAAACAATTGGTAAATATTCTTTCAGATTTAAGAATCCATATATTTGCTGTTTGCCTGTTTGAAGACAGTGTCTTCCCTTTGCTTCTCAGGCTGCCTGGAACTCCAGGATCCTCCTGTTTCATTTTCCCTAGTGCTGGAATTCTAAGCACGAATGACCACTTCCCATCACCTTCTCTCACGAACACCTTTCCTTCTTTTATTATTGCTCTTGCCTCAGCACACTTCACTGTCAAGGATGCAGTGGACTTTCCATAAATACTGTGACTGACTGCACTTGCCATAAGTCAAGTAGCTGGAGGGTCAGCCTGACCTGAAGGAACAGACATTCGAGCAGCTATCTTTGCCCAAAGAACACTGTGTTCTTTGAACCTGTTACCAAACCAGCCAGGTCAGTTTCTCCTCCTATTTCAAAGCAAATTTCCTCCCATTCTCTTGAATTGCTGCAGCATTTGAACTATAATTTTACCAAAAGACTTAGGGAATGTTGGAGAAGTTTGTAACCTTGAAGAAAGGACTTCTAAATACAGAGCTTTTGAGGGTTTTTTTTTTTTTTTTTTTTTGGTTTTTTTGTTTTGTTTTGTTTTTGTTTTGATTTTCGAGACAGAGTTTCTCTGTGTAGCCCTGGCTGTCCTGGAACTAACTCTGTAGACCAGGCTGGCCTCAAACTCACAGAGATCCCCCTGCATCTACTTCTCGAGTGCTGAGATTAAAGGCGTGTGTCATCACTGCCCAGCAAGTACAGAGCTTTTTTGTTCATACATTGTTTCGCTTATTTTCTCATTTCTTATTTGAACCAAGTGCTTGAAGTTTAAAGAGCCCTCGTGGAGCTAGTTCAAGGTCACTTAAGCCACCAGCAGCAATGGAGATGGTTATGCTGTTTCCAGGGAACAGATGGGCTCTGCCAGGCACTGCCATCCCACCAAGCCCAGGCTGAGACGCTAGAGCACATGGTTTACTGTTAGCAGCTGGAAGTGACAGCTGAATTTTGGAAAGTTCCATGACAACTCTGGTGGCATTTTCATAGCTCACCCCTAGAAAGAGCACCTGAGAATTCTAAAGCACCCCAGTGTCTACTTCAGAAACACTGCCCTTCATTCCCCCAACACCACTTGAACTCCCACCATGGTCAAAGGCATGGCAGCTTCAGAATGTGTTAATCACGTGGAGGCCTTGATCCGAAGAAGGAATTCACAAGGTGGGTCCTCCCATTCTGTCATACAAACTGGGGTTGGCAAGGAGGCTCTGCATGAGGATGAGACCACGTGTGCTGAGTTTGGTCAGAAGCAACAGTTAGGGCTCCTGTGAGTAGGTCATTTCCAAAAGCCCTTCACATTCTAAAGTCCCTACTAAATTCCTCAGCTGAAGCAGCAGAGCTCTGGTGAGAAGTACCCAGGCACTGACATCAGAGAAGCCTGGAATCTCGTACTGGCTCCACACCTACTAGCTAAGGGAAGCCAGGGAAATTTTGTTAGTTCTACTATTGGGTTTTGTTGTTGTTTGTTGTTGGTGACATGGTCTCACGAAGCCCAGACTGGTCTTGAACACACTATGTAGTTGAGCATGACTCTGAACCCCTGATCCTGCTGCCTCTACTGACTATGGGCTGAGGTTAGAGGAATGCACTGCCACAACTGGCCTTATCATTGTCACTACTATTTTTTTTTTGTTTATTTTAGGCAGAGTTTCATGTAGCTCAGTATCCTTCTGCCTCTACCTCTTGACTTCTGGGATTAAGGCATTATTACTAAGAAACTTATTGAGGATGGAGAGGTGGCTCAGCCATTAAGAGTTCCTACTGCCCTTACAGATGACCTGACTTCAGTTTCCATCACCCACATCCACACTGGGTGGCTCAAAGCCACCTGTAACTCCAACTCCAGGGTATCTGACACCCTCTTCTAGAGGCACTCATACATACACATCATATTCACAGACAGACGGACACATGGGGGGGGTTGTTAATTTTTACAAAAATAATTGTATTAGACGGGAGAGTAGGCTTGGTGGTTAAATCACTTGTGCTTGCAGAGGACCTAGGTTCAGCTTCCAGCACCCCCATGACAGCTCATAACTATAACTCCAGTCCCAAGGAAATCTGAAGTCCTCTTCTGCCGGCATCAGTCACACAGGTAAAACACTCATAAACACAAATAATAAAATGAATAAATCTTTAAAACATTTTTTTTAAGAAATGACTTCTAAAATAAAGAAATGTATTAGCTTCGTGTATAGCTCAGTGGTAGAGTGCTTCTCTGGAATGTGCAATGTCCTAAGTTGGAACCCTAGCAGCACAAATATAAGAAATGTATTATTCTGGGACAGATAGCTCTTTGGGTAAAAAGGTTTGCACAGGTCTGACAATCTGAGTTCCATCCTTGGAGCCAATTGTAGAAGTAGATAAATAACTTCTGAAAGTTATTCTCTGACCTCCACATGTACACACACACACACACACACACACACACACACACACCATCATCATCATCACCACTGCCACCACCACCATCATCATAAATAGAATAAAGAATTTTTGAAAGAATTATATTATTCTGGAACAGGTAAAATCTCTTCAGAAGATAGATCAGAAATGATTTTCAGGGGATAGAAACCTGGCAGGACAGGTTAACTAGACTCCAAATTCCAAGAGTGTCGGCACTCGTACATACACAAGAGAATTTCAGATCATAGAGGAGGACTAGAATGTATCTCAGTTGTGATGGTAGATTGCATAATTCTGTGTTTTTCAAGATTGGCAGAAATGTCCCCTAAATTTTATTTGATGTAAATTACACCTCTATCCACTAAACAAAATACAGCTGCAATTTAGACTGCTCTGTCCCCATCTCTTCATTAGCTAAGGCAAATGCTCTCCTTGGTGCTGTGGGAGGGTAAGAACTGTAGAGCAGAGTGAAACTCTAGAGGAGTAGGACTCCCTTCCTCCAGCCCCTTACCTGAAACTACAGCCATCTGTCACCAGGGAGGAAGATGTACCCTGACAAATGCATCCTTGGGCAATTTTGTCATTGTGTGGACTTCAGGGAGTGCACTTACACAAATCTAGATGGCAGAGAGATGAGTCACTTGATATGGCCTCCGGATGGAGACATGGTAAACACAAATTATGAGGCTGCTGCTTTAACTGGATAAATTGTCTACAGTGAATATATATATATATATATATATATGTGTGTGTGTGTGTGTGTGTGTATGTGTGTGTGTAAGTACAGTCTAATGTATAAAAGCTATTTAAAAAGTATAGTAAATACATAGACCACATTATTAACTGTTATGTACAGTAATATATAAACAAGACCAGTCAGCTTGTTTATGCAAGCATAGCCACAACAAACGAATGACACACCGTGCTACTGCATTGCAACAGCTGTGTCATCATCTGGGGATGGGTATTTTTCAGCTCCATTATAATCTTGGGGAGCTATCACTGTATATGCAGTCCATTCAAGTACTGAATGAAATGTTACTGTGTGGAGGCCTTACTGCTTCCATTCTGCTTACGTGGGACACTCTAAGATGCTAGCCTGGCAGCTGAGGTTTTACCCCCATTATTTTTTCCATTCTCATGAATGTCTACTTTGGGTATTTTGTTGTTGTTGTATCTTGTGGAGTTTTTTGTGGGATTTACTGTCTTTTGCTTATTTATTTACTTATCTGTGAGACAAGACCTCACTATGTATTCAGCCTTGGCTGACTTAGAACTTGCTCTGTAGACCAGGCTGGCCTCAGATTCATAGAGATATGCCTACCTCCTGAGTATTGAGATTAAAGGTGTAGGTTACTACTCCTGGCTTAGGCTTCTTTTTTTTTTTCTTTTAAGATTTACTTTTAATTATGTGTATGTTGTATGTCACTGTGTAGGTATTAACTTATGAGTGCAGTGAGGCCAGCCAGACGGCATTGGATTCCCTAGGGCTGGAGTTGTAATTGCTTGTCAGTCATCCCACATGGATGCTGGAAATGGAACGTGTGTGTGTGTGTGTGTGTGTGTGTGTGTGTGTGTGTGTGTGTGTTGGGAAGAGACTGGCAGGAGAGTAGGGAAACTGTGGTCTGGATGTAAAAAAAAAAAATGTTTTAATTAATTTTTAAAAAGATCAGTATGTATTCCTAATTGATCTAGTGTTTTAAGTCATCACTTTTAATAACACCAAGAAATTGAAAAATGGTCCTAGTGGCACAGACCTATAATCTCAGCTACTTGGGAGACTCAGGCAGAAGGATCTCAAGTTCAAGGCCTGCCTGGGCAACTTAGTGAGATCCTGTCTCAAAATACAAAGCAAAAAGAGGGCTGAGGATATGACTCAATAGCACAGCACTTGGCCTAGCACTGTAGAGGCCCTGGGTTCAAGTTCTATTACTGGAGGCAGGGGGTGTTGATAAGCTAGTTTGTTAATGAAAGGTTTAGTGATGAGAGTGTAAATTGCAAAAAGCCTCTGGGAGCCACCTTCCTTCCAAGATCCCTAGTTTGGTCACTGGCAAGAGATAAAGGATATTTCCTTACTAACCCTGAGTACCCAGGGCATGTTCCTCCAGAGTAAGAGGAGCTTGGGAGGTGAGGGACATGGTTCTCAGCATGCTCCATGCCCTGGATTCAACCCACAGCACCAGGGAAACGAGCAAACAAACAAGCAGAGACTTGCATCATGGTATATGTTGATAATCTCAAAACTTGGGAGGGGCAAACAAGAGGCTCAGGAATTCAAGGCTAGCCTGGACTATGTGGTAAGTTTGAGGCAGGCGCAGACAACATAATGCTCTGTTTGAAACACAAACACACAGACACTTGGGATTTGCGTTAAAAGGTCCCTACTATAGTAAGCCAGATACTGCGCTATTCCTCACAGTTCTCTGCAGAGACTTCTATTTTGTCTTTGAGAGACCATCAGAATGGAAATCCTGACTGATTTTTTTTTTTTTTTGAGACAGAATTTCATGCTGTAACACAGGCTAGCCTCAATTGTGTGGCAATCCTCCTGCGTCAACCAAGTATTGGGATTACAGGTATGAGTCACCATGGCCAACTGACAACTTTTATTCATTTTTAACAATGATTTATTTTAACTGTGTGTGTGTGTGGTGGATGCATGTGTGTGATGGGTACATGTGTACATGTGTGAGTGTGGGCACACATGTATCCATCACACACAAATAGTTTTTTTAAAAAAAGTGATTGCTCATTGCACCTCAAACATCTCCACTGTTGTTTTTCATTAAATTCAGTAGCTGCCCCTTAAGCAACTGTTGTCCTAATGGCAGTTGCAAGTCCAGTAGCTGTTTGACTGCCCTGGCCATAGCCTGGCAGGAATTCTTTTCCCGCAGGCACCTTCTCTACCTGCTAAAGGGAACTTTATCTAGATCTCTGTCCCTTTATAGAACTCAGGATTCAAAGGTTGAGGTAAAATTCTGCTCACTCAGAGAAGCTGAATAGCAAGTGGCTAACCTCTCCTAACTCGAGTCTCCCCACAAACAGGGCGTCCTTCTGCTTAGCCCCCACTTAAGAACCCTAGCTACACATGGTTCCTTCCTACCACTTCCTGTCAGCTAGTTGCTGACTGAATCTCCTGATCCCAGGTTAATTTTATCTAATCAAACAAATGTAACATGTCTTTGCATCATTCAACAAATGCTCCACAGCATAAATAAATATAACATTTATTAAATTACTATTCTACAACACTCCACTAAAGACTTACGATTTTACTTTTTGTAATTTTGGTTTTGACCATGTGATGGAATATATTTATAGGTGTAGTATTTTTCCATTACGTTAAAATGTCTCCCATAGCACATAAAACATTATTGTCTGTTACTAGTGTTTGCCGGAATGATTGATGGAATAACTTAAGAAATTCCCCCAGTGTGAAGTTCGGTGAATCTTCAGTTCATTTTGAACTTTGGGTTTCAGACAAAGGTGTCAAATTAATTCAAGGACTTCAGGTACAATATAGGTTTAACACAGATGGACCCTTCTCATCAACCTCCTCTTCACTGTGACCCCTGGGTTCTCAGGATTGCTGGAACACATTTTACCAATATCTCAGAGTCACGAGTTATTAAGAGGGACAGCCCTGGAGAGCGCACTAAGGAGCGGGACCTAAACAAATGGTTTCTTAATTCTCTACCAATCCCGAGGTGTTGAAGTCAAGTAGGGAAATAACATTTCAGCCACATCTCCAGCAAAGATAAAGCAAGCTTCGTGATTGGCTTCCAAGTGCTTCAAAGTGTAAGTTAGCATTTATTCATGTAGCCTATACTTCATATAATACTTTTCCAGATTCATCTATGTTCCTGCAAATTTCATTTTTTTTCTCTGCAACTGAATAAAATTCCTTTGTGTCTGTTGTTATTTTGCACCAATGTTAGAATAAAGCTGGAAGGGGGTCCTGCGTGGGGGACCATGGCGGATTCCATGACCTGTGAGGATGACTGGACTGGATGACGTGACAAACATGCCAGGCAGACAGAGCTTGAGTGAGAAGATTTATTAGAAAGGGGAAGGAGGAGAGGGGGAGGAAAGAGAAAAGAGGTAAAGAGACACAGAGACACAGAGGACAGAAGAGAAGAGGGAGACAGGAGCAGAAAGAGAGGAGAGCAGAAAGAACAATAAGAGAGCATAAATGGGTGGGGATCTTTCTTTTAAAGGGGTCCTTACACGTGCTTGCAGACTTAGTACTCATGGAACCTTGGGCTGACCAGGGTACTGCCTGAGTGCATTCAGCCAGGTGACAGGGGCAGGCCAGCATAATGCCTGAATCCTTACAGTATCCATAGACAACATTCTTATTATTCATTCACCTGTTGTTAGGCATCTAGGCTTGTTCATTTCCTTGCTGTTGTGAATAGTGTGGCAATAAACATGGATCTGTAAGAACCTCTGTGGGAGGATATAAAGTCCTTAGACTCCATGTCCTGGTACAGCTGAGTCATGTGGTAGTTCTATTTTTAACTTTTTTGAGAAACTTCCACATGGATTTCCATAATGTTGTACTAGTTGACATTCCCCACCTCTAAGGGTTCTTGTTCTCCATATCCTCACCAACAATGTTGTTAGTTTAAAAAAAACCAAACAAACAATTTTTTACTATGCTGAGGATTGAACCCAGGCTTCATATATGTTAGCTACACTCCCTACCCGTAGCCCCTTCATAAGAAACTTCAATGGTCTTTATTTGAGTGTGCCAGCAGGTTCCTGTAGGGACGGACCCTGGTGTTTACATTTCCTCCCCCCCCAAAATAAAGAGAAAGCAAGCACAGCAGACAGGGGAAAGGATGGGCCTGTCTTCCTAGGGTTATGGCTTGAAACATTGCTGCTTAAGAAAGATAGCCGACTTAGGGAGATAGGGGCTGTCTTTTAATAGCTCTACTGTTTTGGCAAGAATGATGCTGCATGCTTAAAAAAACTGAAAACATCATTGGAATTTTCCACTTTTTAAGGACATATGTTTTTGTTAATTTGATATGTATTTTTCTACATATATATACTCATAGATATACTCAGTTTTATTCCTGTTGTTATTTTATTTATTTGTTTGTTTTGAAAAGGGGTATTGTAGTAATTTGTCTTTAACTATTTGGGGGGCCCTGCCACCCAGCTCCCAAATAGATCACTCACGGAGGTTTATTCTTACTTATGAATGCCTGACTTTAGCTTAGCTTGTTTCTTGCCAGCTTTTCTTAAATTATCCCATCTACCTTTCACCTCTGGGTTTTTACCTTTCTCTATTACTGCTTATCTTTCTTTACTTCTCACTCCGTTGCTGGCTGTGTGGCTGGGTGGCTGGCCCTTGGAGTCCTCTTTCTTCTCTTCTTGCTCCTCCTTCTTGTCCTTCTATTTATTTTCTCTGTCTTCCAGCCCCACATAGTCTTTCTCCTGCCTTGCTAATGACCATCTAGCTCTTTATTAGACCAACCAGGTGTTTTAGATGAAGGGACCAGCTCCACATTTCAGTAGCCATAACAGCTAAGCATGTGCTTGCCTGACCTTGTCTTGGTCACTAGGAGGTCAGATGCCTGCCTCATGGCAAGGAACCAATCAGAAGTTAGCTGGTGGTTCTATGCTTTACAGCTCTGGGTGTGCTTTACAGACAAGTGCAAAGCAATGACTCGAAGAGCATAGCAACCACCCTGGGAGGGCCTATGGGCCATAACAACCAGTTGGCCAATCAACACAGGGCAAACCCTCCAAGCCTGGGGGCACACCAATCCTGAGCCTGTGCATACCCTTAGACACTCCCCTTACGCTGCCCTATAAGATCTCTATACAGACGTTTCAAGCCGTCTTTCCTAGCCATCCGCCATGGCGGGTGGATGAAAGACCTGAGCTAACATGGGGTTAGCTCCTTAAACAACTACAATAAAGCCTCGTGCAATTTGCATCAAGCTTTCACCTCAGCATGGTGATTGGGATGACCCCGGTCCTGGGTTGAGATCCTGAGCTTCCCTGGGTCTTACATAGACAGCTTCACAGAGTTAAACAAATGCAACATAAAAGTATAAAACACATCTTTGCATCATTAAAAAAATGTAACATCTTGAAACAATGTTCTACAACAGGGTATCATATAGTTCAGGTTCTCAAATCTACTATTATAGCCATGGCTAGCCTTGAACTCCTTTTTTTATTTATTTACTTAATGTGTATGTTTTGTGTGTATGTGTGTGAGAGAAAAAGAGAGACAGAGAGACACAGAGAGAAAACCAATAGAGAATTTTTAAATAAAGGAAAATTCAAGGATCCCAAAAGTTATACAGGGCCTAGAAAAAGAGAATCAGAAACACAGAGAAAAGGTAGCCAAGGAAGTAGGAGACAAATTATAAGGATTCCTCAAGAAAGGAGAATTCACAGCAAGTTACAATGGCTCATGCCTATATTCCCAGCACTTGGGAGGCTGAGGCAGGAGGACCACAAATTCAAAGACAGCCTGATCCACACCCTGAGACCTTTGCATAATGTATGTGAAGGCCTAGGCTGGACTCCCCAGCACCACAAACAAACAAAAACAATAAAACAGAATAGAAGGTCAACAAGTAAGTGAGATAGGATTTTGATTTATCAACAAAGAGGTAGCACATACCCAGAGAAGAGTGATTTTAGGCAAAGTGGAAGGAAGCAGAAATTGTGGCAGTCATCTGCCTAACTGACAGCCCCCATCCTCGCAGACCGCAGACCAGGGCTTCTCAAGTTCTAATACAAATAGGAACCAATTATAATGCAGATGTGATTGTCTGAGTTGTACTGGGGCTGCTGCTTTGCATTTCTATTAAGCCTCCTAGGGTGTGTACTTCCTTGGACTAGCACAGAGTAGTTAGGACTGACAGATTGATTCTTGAAAAGGTCAAGGCCTTGAAAAATTTTTAAATCTTTACCAAAAACACACCTGTGGAAAAATGAAAATGACTTCTTAGATTATTATTCATATCTGAAAACAACAATGAAAGGAAAAACTGAAGGACATTTCTGTCCCTGCGCCCAACTTTTCTTCTTTTTTTTTTAAGATTTTATTTATTATGTATACAACATTCTGCTTCCATGTATATCTGCACAACAGAAGAGGGCACCTAATCTCATAACGGATGGTTGTGAGCCATCATGTGGTTGCTGGGAATTGAACTCAGGACCTCTGGAAGAGCAGCCGGGGCTCTTAACCTCTGAGCCATCTCTCTAGTCCCCCTGTGCCCAACTTTTCTATCAGCACATGTCTTGTTCATGAAAATCGACATTTGGGTCACTTGACTCCCTTTCCTTATAGGACTGAAGATGACTGAATTTTCCATCCACCTGCCTCCACCTTCACACATGTGCTAGCTACCATGTCTGGCTTTTTGTTTATTTTTTAATTTACATTATTATTACTGTTTTGCAGTGCTAGAGGCTAAACCTAAGTCCTTATGCATGTAAGTCAAGTGAATTTATTCCCACTCTGTTTTTATTATTTCCATTTTAACTATATTAGAATATGTTCTCTAAGATGACAGTCCATCGAAACTTGTTTTATGGCTCAGAACACAGTTCTTATAAATGGTCCATGAGCCTTTCAAAATAACATTCAATTGCTGGATGCATTTTTTTATGTCTATGAGGTCAGATATACTAGCCAGATTGACAGATTATTTTGATAGTCTGTCAATTATTAGGCAAAAAAAATGGGACTAGATAGCACACACCTGTAATCCCAGGCCTTGGCTGAGACAGGACGATTATTGAGAAATGAAGGATTTATAGTGAATTCTAGGCCAGCTTAGGTTACATGTTAAGACTTTGTTCACTGTCCTCCCCAATCCCCCAAGGCACTCCTGGAAAAATTACTAGGAGACTTGTGTTAGCACTTACGGTTGCCCCTTCTGAAGAGCCCTTTTTCTACCTGTGCAAATCTTCTTCCAAAATGTGGAGATTTGTGGTGAGTAAAATTTGGCTTAGTCTTTGTAGACCCAGACCTTGTCCTATGGAACTGACAGCCTAAGATGGCCCTGGCCAATACCTCCCCCACCCTGAAGGGACCAGTTCCCCATTTCAGCAGCCATAACAGCCGAACACGAACTTGCCTGACCTTGTCTTGGTCACTAAGGTCAGATGCCTGCCCCTTTCGGCAGCCATGACAGTAACATGTGCTTTTCTGACCTTGCCTTAGTCACTAGAGGTTAGGTGCCTGCCTCTTGGCAAGGAACCAATCAGAAGTTAGCTGGTGGTTCTATGCTTTACAGCTCTGGGTGTGCATTACAGACAAGTGCACAGCAATGACTCGCAGAGCATAGCAACCACCCTGGGAGGGCCTATGGGCCATAACAACCAGTTGACCAATCAACACAGGACAAACCCTCCAAGCCTGGAGGCACACCAATCCTGAGCCTGTGCATACCCCTAGACACTCCCCTTACTCTGCCCTATAAGATCTCTATGCAGACGCTTCAAGCCATCTTTCCTAGCCATCCGCCATGGTGGATGAAAGACCTGAGCTAACATGGGGTTAGCTCGTTAAACAACTATAATAAAGCCTCATGCAGTTTGCATCAAGCTTTCGCCTCCGCATGGTGATTGGGTGACCCCGGTCCTGGGCTGAGACCCCAGAGGCCTGAGCTTTCCGGGGGTCTAACATTCTACCTGAAACATGGCAACCTAGTCTAAATTAATATTGCCAGCATGCTGCTGTACAATCTTCTTGACATGTCTGTCTTCCCTACAGAGTTTTTACAATTCACTCCCTTGTTAGGTTTTAGCCATGTGAGCTAAGATTATTTCAAGAACAGCTTTGTTAAAGTACAATTATTAACCCCAGAGGTTTTGACTTAATTGGCCAATTAAGCATGGACCAGGCATGACAATTTTTTAAGTCCACGAATAAACTTAACTTGCAGCTAAGGGTGTCTGAAAATGCTTGGCACACTGAAGGTGGGTATCGAATGGGTGTTTGCTGTGATCATTGGTAACTTCTGGTATCCACTTAACTCCTAGCGTCTTTGTCTCCTTAGAAGCTCTCTGTCTCCTAGCATGTTAAGTGTCTGCTTATGACTGTGTTCTCAACACTAGGCTTGGCTACACAGCTATTTCAGGCCAGCCTGGGGTAGATGTCACAAAGATTTTGTTATACCATCAAGTTTCTGCCTTCAATAGTCAGGGATAAAACCTATTTTCACTTGGGCTGGAGTGATGGCTCAGAGGTTAAGAGCACTGACTGTTTTTCCAGGGGTCCTGAGTTCATTTCCCAGCAACCACAACCATCTGTTGGCTCACAACCATCTGTTATGAGGTCCAGTGCCCTATTCTGATGTGCAGATATACATGGAAGCAGAATGTTGTATACGTAATAAATAAATAGATAGATAGATAGATAAAATGTAAAACAAAACAAAACAAAACAAAACTGTTTTCACTCAGGAATCAGTAACTCATAGCCCAAACCCAAGACTTCATTCATTTTGGAAACCAGTTGTAAATTAACCAGTTTGGTTAATTTCTCTGGTGATAGAAGGTGCCTTTATTATTTTTCTTTCATCAAGGAAGGACCTGGTGCACACTGAAAATGGTGGCAGGGTAGTCCGGTTTTCGCTTCCACAAGCTGTGAGATCTTTGAGGGGCCCTGTTCAGTCGTACCCATCACGGCATGCCTGTTCTGCCACATTAGATAATAAATACTGGTGGGATGTAGTCATGCTTCATACCTCGGTGTATAAATATGACTTTGGTTGGACAGGGAGCCGCACAACTTTCCCGTTTTTATTCTTTCTGCAGTTCTTAATTAAGGTTCTCCCGCACTGGGGCACTCCTTCATCTGCATGGGCTACGACAAACAGTTGGGTTTTATTTACTTCCACCTAAGCGAGATTTTGTAAACATTCAAGCCGAGTAAGGACGGTCCTCTCGGACAAATGAAAGCAAAATTCTTGGGACTAAGTGTACCCCGGCGAGGCAGGTCCTTTAGCTTGTCCTGTATCGCCTCTTAACTCCCCCAAACTAGATCCCGAGGGTCCGCGTGGGCATCCCGACCGCGCCCCCTGGCCAGCAGCAGCTTGATTCCTTCCCGTGAGGGTTACGCCCCAGGGCGCAAGTGGAGCGACTCAAGCGTTAAACAAGACAATGTAAAAGCAGTCTAGCCAAGAAGAGACAGTGTTATTTTGGCAGCTAGCTTCTCCCCCTGAGCCTCCACCCAATCCCTTGGGCCAGGCGCCCAGAGCTCAGACTGTGGCCGGCTCCAGAAGCCCAGCTCCCTCCACGTGTCCTGTCTTCCCAGCAGCCTCTCCGCCGCTTGGGGAGGAAAATCTCCTGACAACTCGCGGTCTGTGGACTACATCTCCCGGGAGGCACCGCGCCACTTCTCGCACCCACCACCGGCGCGCACGCGCCCTGCGCTCTGTCAACAAGCGGGGCTGGTGAAGATTGTGTGCGCTTCCTGATGGGATTTGTAGTTTCTCCGGCGCTCTCCGACCTGCCCATCAGACGCTCGAGGACTACAAGTCTCGGCTCTCCCGGCGCGGAGAGTCCGGTCACGTGTCAGGGGGCCGACCGGGCGTGCGTGCCGCCGTTGATCGGGTGCTGCAGTGAGGTGGTTGTCGCCCGTGTTGTGTGTGTGTGAGTGTGTGTGAGTGAGTGAGTGAGTGAGTGAGTGTGTGCGTGGGGGCACTCGGCTTGTTGTTGTCGGTGACTTCCCCCTTCCCTCCACCCCTCCCCTCCCCGGCCGCCGCTGCAGTGGCCGCTCCCTGGGCCGTAGGAAATGAGCGATAACGATGACATCGAGGTGGAGAGCGACGTGAGTCCCGGGGCTTCTTCCTTTCCGTTCGGGTTGTCAGGCGGGGACAGCGGCCGGGGCCCTCAGCGGGGCGACGGCGGGAGGGGGCCGGGTCGCCGCCGCCTCCGTCCCCTTCCCCCGGGGCCGGGACCGCCTGCGTCGCGCTCCGCGCTCGCTCCCCTCCAGTCCTGTCCGGAGAGGCCTCCTGGGACTGAAGGTGGGAGCAGACACGCGGCCTCTGGGACCCCCACCTCCTCCCGTGGAGGAGGGTGCCGAGGCCTCCCTCTCCACTCTATCCGGCTGGGGATCCCATTATCCGTCCGGATCCTGGGCAAGGAGACCAGCGCTCAGGACCTGCTTCTTGGGTCCACGATCTCCTTTTACCCGTGGACCCGTTGATCCTGGGGGTGAGGGGACTGGGAGTGAGTGCTCTGACTCCCGAGGGGGGTCCGGGGAGAGCAGTGTGCTCCGGACCCCTCTTGTCCGGTTCGGATGCCAGAAAGAGGGGCGGCGCCTGGGACCCCCACCAGGCTGCGGGATCCCGCTGGAGAGAGTGGAGGGGAAAGAGGGAGGGAGGGGTGTCGGGCTGACTCCCCACCCGCTGCTTCCTCCGCCGCCGGCATTTTCTTTCTTATTATTGAATTCGAAGTGTAAAAATAACTTCTATATTTTCTATTTTTTTTTCTCTCTTATTCCAGGAAGAGCAACCGAGGTTTCAATCTGCGGTACGTCTCCTACTCTCCATTTCATTTTCATTTCCGTTCAGTTTTGGTCCTTTTTGGAGTCAGAGAGAAAAAGTGATCGTTCTTTATTTTTTAATATTCTTGTAAACTCTCCTCTTAACCGCTAAGGTGAGGTGGAGTCAGCTGGGGTTGGAGGTGGGGGGGTGGGGGGCTGCAAATCCTATGATTCTGGCTTCTCAGGTGGTAGATCCTAGTGAGTAGGTAGGTGAGTGAGAGAGCGAGCCCCATGCTAAAACTGAGTTGTTCTGGAGTGTTCAGTTAAGGATGCAGCCCAGGCACGTGAGAAGTGAAGGGTAGTGTTATTTCAGAGCAGACTTACAGGTCAGGTTTACTTAGGAGCAAGTAAGCTTTAAGCACTATCTGCACAGTTGTGTGAAGCTGCAAGCACAGTAATAATCGCCTTTAGCCAAAGTCACATGACTGCCACCACAGACTCTTAAAACTAGAAAAGCATGCTATTCTCAACAATAGCAACAACAACAAAATAGAAACAGGGAGGAGCCAGAAGTTAAATCTTGAAAGTGTCACAGCTTCTTGTGGTCTGACTTTCCATTTGAGAAGAAAAAAAAAAAAAAAGGTTGAAAAGTGGCATTGTAGGAGACAGCTACGCTAAAAGGTGTCCGGATGAGTCCATACAGTGTTACCAGTAACTTCTTAGGGTTTTGATGTTAAAGCTTTTTGTAGGTGTCTCTCTGGTGGATTTGGGTTGACACCATGAGCTCTTGTCTTTAGAGTCTGAGACTTAGTAGTAAATGGGTATAGATTAGGGAGAGGGAAGAAGACTGAGAATACATCCAGATCAGAAGAGAGACGACAAGTGTTATATTTGATAGTTGGCAATGGTGAAAAGGGTGTACAGGGAGGGCCATAATGCCTTTGCCTGTGGGGATTAGGTAATGAGGTAGTCAAGGATAGAGGGAGAGGTAAGGACTGGGATACTGAGGAATGCATGCCCCTTGTAGAAAGTCCGAAGCCACCTAGCTCTGGTGCTTGCTGTATGAGAGTGAGCTCAGTGTTGCTAGGTCTTATTGTTATTTCAGGGCTGGGGTTAGACCCTTTACCACTGAGCCACACTCCCTCGATTTTCCTACTTTAAGAGAAATGTTAAAATGCTAGAAACAGATTATTATTTTTCCAGTGTATTTGCGTGTAGTTTTTGGCTATTCTGGGACTTGAACCCAGGGCCCTCGGCATGCCCGGGGCCTGGCTATAACCTCAGCCTACTCAATTGATTTTTTAAGGTTACATTCACTTATTTAATGTGTGTTTGTGATTGTGTGCATGCCATGGCTCACATGTAACGGTCAGAGGACAACTTGAGGGAGTGGGGTTTCTCCTTCCAGCATGTGGGTCTGGGGTTGAACTTAGGATCATCAGGTTTGGCCTCAACAACTTTACCCACGAAGCTATTTGATTTTTAAATGATATGTGGAACAGCTGTTTGGGGGCTTATAGAGAATTAGCTGGATGCAACTAGGCTTGGTTGCCCAGTCCCGTGAACGCCCTTACTCGGGATGCCGAGGTAGGAAGATCAGAAGTTCAGGCCTGTTTTCAGCAATTTATTGAGGCCCAGCCTTAACATACCAAAAAAAAAAAAAAAAAAGAGTCCACGGTTGTATCCAGTTCTGTAGGCCCAGTGCTTAGGAGGCTTTGGCAGAGGGTTGCCCTGGTTTAGAGGCTGGCCTGAGCTACAGAATGAGATTCTGTCTCAAACAAACAAGAGCTCTCTACCTTTGTCTCTCTCTCTCGCTTGGGAATTTAGCTCCTTAGGACACTTAACTTTCAGTAGGCCCTGGTTCATCCCTAGCACTGAAGTTTGCAGGGTGCCACTTTGATAGCTCTGCTGCAGGACTTTAGTAATCACAGGGTAAAAACAGGTTCTTCAGTTGTGCCTCGTCTCCATTAGAGCCTCAGAGATTGCACAGATTGCCTGAGCATTAAGAAAAACTTTATTAAGAACCAGTTGATTCTGAGTGCAGTTATCACAGAGGTCTTCAGGATTGTTCTGAGAGAGATCCTCACTGATAATAATGTTTTATTTCTTTATGAAGTGTTACACATCTATTAAAAGTCAAATTCCTTTTTGGTTTTGTTTTTCAGCTACAATTATCGCTCTTTTTTTTTTTTTTTTTTGAGAGAGTCTATTTCAGTATTTAGTTCAGGATGGCCTTGAACTCATAGAGATCCACCTACCTCAGCTTCCAAAGGGCTGGGATTAAATGTGTGCACCACCATGCCTGGGTACTGTGTCTTAATAGTATGAACTTGGTGGTTTTTATTTGAACCTGTTCTACCAAAACAGAAACAAACAAACAAACAAAAAAGCAATTTCTTTTCCTCCTCCAAGTCTCCAGGTATAAGATCTGCTCCAGGGCTTGATGGAGTTAGAGAGCAAGAATTGGTAAGGCTTGTTTTGAAGGCTCATCCTTGAGTTGGAATTCTATTTGCTTTTCAGTGAGAAATAAGTTTTCTTATTTTATGATAAGGAGTTGCTTTAGGTCTTCCTCTATTTAAAGTGTCCACTGGGGTGGTGATGTACATTAATTTACTAAATGCTTCCATTCCTGGGAGACTTGATTTTGCTTTGTCTAGATGTTTTTACTTTTTCTTTTTTGTTAAGGTGCTTAGAATTTTTTCCTTTCATTTTGGGACATAGACAGTGAATTTTTTGTTGTTGCAGGGGATTGAACCAAGGACTTTGAGACCCTTTGTTTTAATTCCATATACTTGTTGAGATTTACCTGGTACAAGTTTATCATGATGGCATAAATAGAAAAAGCAGGTATACAGGTATATACAGACACAGTGTATTGAATTGAACATCTGTCATGAATGGGGTGGAAACATGGATCCCTCCCTGTCCCTGTGAATATATCTATTTGAAATTTTGTTTGAATGATAAATATTTTTTTTAAATGGGGAACACTATTAAGTTTTGTCTTTGGAAAAACATTTTTTAAAAAAAGATGTGGACTCTGAACATCTGTTTAGGCCTGCAGAAGAACTTTTAAAAAGTTATTTGGAACTCAGTTCGCACTTGTGATCAATCCCAGCACTCGGGATGTTAAGACAGGAGGTTGGCCATGAGTTTGAGCTGAGTTACAGAGTGAGCCCCCCCCCTCCGACACACACACACACACACACACACACACACTAAAAAAAGTTATTTGGAAAATGTCCTCTGGGTCCTCGCATGAAAAGATGATCATATTTTGTAATATCATTACAGTTATCTAAAGCCTTAAGAAAAGCTCTGGCCATTCAGCTTAGTATTAGGAAGAAGGCTAACAGAAAGTGAAACTGATTTGACGGGTGCCCTACACACGGAAGCAGCCTCCCTCCTGAACAGTGAGCTCTTAGAGGAAGTAACCCTAAACACTAACTAACTACTGAATTTGGTAATTGCAGAATCCTGCTGGTTGGTGTTAATTTTTTTAAGGGAATAAGTTGTATTTTAAAGATAAGTTTCTGAGGTGGTTATTTTATGCAAGGGGTTCCTTTTGCTTTATTTCTGTTTGGGAAATTTCTCTGAGAAAGAGTGAAAGTATATGTGAAATGTAGGATCACTGAATTGGTCAAGAAACCTGAGGCCTTTCTCCATATATTGTCTTCACATCTGATGAACTCAACTCGTTGCAGTTACAATAAATACTCGCTGGCTAGTATTGTAGCCGGTTTAAAATAGGTTTGTGCTTTCCCAGTCTAGACCTCTCTGGTTTAAAGTATTTTTAACTTGTCAGCTCCTCAAGTCTTTGGAGATGGAAGTACTTGGGAGGAAGGAAACTGCCCACTCTGGAGGCTGGAGTTGAGGGAACTTGAATGTCTTACCTGGGATCAGCTGCACGGTAGGAGTGCTAAAAGGTGCATATTTGTTTCTGCTCAGAGTGTTGGCTCTGATGACTGGAAGCAGTGGGCTTCCTTCCTGTGTGTGCCTGGAGATGGAAAAGGTGCTGTTGAGCTTTTAAGAGTGATGTTGCTTTATCAAGAGGCTGAGAGAATAGAAGAGCTGATCAAAGAATCCTATTTGACTTTCATTTGCAGGCAGGGGGCTTATGATGGAGTTTGCTGTGTAGCTTGGCCTCCAACCTGCAGTGATTCTCCTGCCTCAGCCTCTAAAGTTTGGGGACTAGAGGTGTGCTCTCAAGCCCAACTTCAGTTTGATCTTCAGTTAAAATGTCCTACAAAGAAATCCTTCTTCTTAAATGGCTAGTGTAATAGCACGTGTGGGTTGTGTTCCCAAGTTCTTTTAGGCACCAAAAGATGGAGGTGCCTCAAAAACAAGTATATTTATTTAGATCACAGAAATGTATATTGGCCGTGGGCTTCAAACGGAAGAGTTTGGAAAGAAACTGCAGGAACTGTCTGCTTGCTAGAGACTTAGTGGGTTTGTCTCATCTCACTTGCCAGTTGTTTTGTGTTGCAATTTTTGTGTTGATTAAAATGAGCACTTTTAACTTATTTAGAAATTGTTTTATTTGATCTTACTCTTATCAGCCAGATGTAATAAATATACTGTATGAGAATTTGGAACCTTTGTATTTGTCAGTATTTTTAGTGTTCAGTAAGACTAGCTTGATAATCATGAGTGACTCCTTCTAAAGTATAACCTTTACATTTCTTAAACTTAATACATCTAACATCCTCTATCTAAGGATAACACAGATTACCTCTGCATGGAGGGTTTTCTGCACTGGCATTGAGGAGGTTCCCTCTGTGTGTAAGTCAGGTAGATATCAAGCAGCTTGGAAGAAATGCCATTCTGGGGAACTTTGTACATCCTTTTACAGTAAGACACTTCCTCCTCCTCCTCCTCCATGCTAGGTCCTGCAGGAGAGTAGGTTGTTGACTAGTGAGGTGCTGTGAATAAAGATGCATTCTCTTGCAATAAGTTGAAAGGAAATACTCTTGGGACAGTTCCTCAATTCTGAACAGGTCTCCTTAGCTTCTGTGTCCTCCTGCCAGTTTAGTGACTAAGAAAATGATTGCTATTGACATTGAGCAGCACTCAGTTAGTGTACTTGTTAGTGTGAGAGGTGGACAAATCATAGGTAAAGATTTTGTTTCTTCTGTCTGCCAGTGTGGAATAGTTTGGTTGAACTAAAACTGAGACTGAGTAAAAACCGTGGCATAGACCTCAAAGCCAGAAGCAATTTGGTGCCGTAGTTCCTGGTGAGCGTCTGTGGACCTCTCTCTGGTATCACAAAGACCCTAGTACTTTGATTAGTCTGGGGCATGCCGATAAAAGGCTTTCTGACAGAAACTGCAACTCTTATGTTGAAGAGCAAGCGATGAGCAGCCACCAGCCACTGCTCCTAGAATGTGTATGGGGGAGTCATTTAGTAACCTGTGGCATAGCCCAAGAAGACCTCTGATTATTCCACAAGGGTACCGCTGTTTCCAGTGTTTGCATGACCAGACAGTACAGGGGATGGAGGGAGGGAGGGAGGGAGGGAGGGAGGAGAGAAGAGAGAGAGAGAGAGAGAGAGAGAGAGAGAGAGCGCACTAACACTCATCTGAGTTGTTTGTTCCACTACTGTAATTGCTGCACTGCTGTAAAGAGTTCACGGGAGGATCTCTAGCACCTTACGCTGAGAGTCTTCACCTGGTTTTTCTTTCTCAACTCTGAAATCTTGGCCTTTTGGGAATGAGCTTGTCAACAAGAGAACTTGGCTAACAAGGCAATCTTTTAGTCAGCCACTGGCCCAGCATGCAGGGCTGGGGGTACCATCCTCGCATGCAGCTTAGAAATACTTTCCAGAGAGAACTCTCAGCCTTGTGTGAAGGTGTGTCAAGTTTTCCTATGCTCTGTAAGCACTAGAAATGCCACTTCATTCAGAGTTGCCTGGAATTAGGCATGTGAGTTCCGCATGTTTTTCACGTGTGCTTGCAAATGAGGCTTGGGGACAAGGAAAAACAAATAGATCCTTGTGGCTGTCTCTGTTCAGGCATAACAGCTGAGGGATAGACATGCAGGAGGGATTGCTCTAAGATTCCACCGTTCTGCTAGTTAAATTGGGTCTGGAACCACCACAGAAATTCCATCCACTGCTTGGAGAACAACAGTCCCCAGCCCAGGCTTTCTACCAGGCAGTGGCCTGCTGCCTTTCCTAGCTGAGCCAACTTCTAACTTGGCTGACTCCCCAGATGAGAAGCCGAGATTTCTGCTCGTGGTCTATGGCCAAGTTCACTACAGTCCTCCAACCAAAAGACTGTTGTCCGTCTGAGTCCTTTCAGTGCTCAGCAGATGGGAGGGGTGGTACATCTTGGGGATGACAGCGGTGTTAGGTTCAACTTAGCTCCTTGCTTACAGCACAGGCCCTCAGAAAACCAAGTCCATCTTAGTTCTAACTGCCTGAGATTTTCAGGGTTCTCCCAGAAAGAAAACAGACAATTAGGATTTTTATTTGTATCAGCAAGAGGCATTGTGGGTAGCTGGTATCACTGCTTCTGTGCACAGCTCTTAAGCTGGGAGGAGGGCCAGGAGTCAGGGTGATTTAGTAGACAGAGTATCTTAGGCTGCTGCTGAAGACCAAAGCTGAGCAATTGGTTTGCATGTAAATAGACCATCTTGAAAATTACAGAGTAAACACCAGAGGCCTAGTGCATGCCAAATGTTGTCCTAGATCTCTTCTGTCCTCGAGTATTGTGACAGGCGGGTTTACCTGGGCATTGACATGTAGTTCCTTCAAGCTAACTTAATTTACACTGCTCTGAGAGGGCAGCTGTGGTTATCTTGCTTGCCCTAGTATTTTATAATACAGTGATAACACCTCTACCCTCAAGTTACCTGGTTTTCCAAGCTTAATTGTCCTTTCGGATTCCTCATTCTATTTTCTATATGACTAGTTAAGAAAATCCTTTGCTTTACAGTGAACTGAGGTTTAAGACAGGATAATTTAGGAATCCTCCCAGCTTGTGCCCCATCTTCAAGATGGTGACTGTGATGGGAACGTGTGCCCATTTAACAGAACTGTAGGTGAGGCTTCTGAGAAATCAGAAGGGAAACAGTCTACAGGGTCTCCAGGCTCTTCCCCTGGGGGGAGTCAGAGACTTTTAGGTTTTAGAATTTGATAGTAGAAGAATTTTTAATCCTTTTCTTCTCATTGCTCTTGTCTGATTTCTGTCTGCCCATCTTTTCTAGTACAAGGATTCAGTGGAAATGGCATTGTCAAACCAAGTTTATGCTTGTTGTTGCATTTCCAAAATTCCTGGTACTCTGTCTGGGCTTACTAGCCAGGTCACTTTCTAATGTGCAGACAGGCTCTTTAGGCTAGCTCAGCACAGCCTGCTCTAGTCTGGGGAAATGCTCAAGAGTATTTCTGTAATTCCTGAAGTAGAGGTGTGGTGAAGTTCTTGCTCAAGTAGTCCTTGTGTTCTGTGTAGAGGGAGATGAAGCTCCTTGGCAGTGCTCCCCAGCATGGTGCTCTGCTGCCTTCCCCTTCCTGATTGTTTGGCAGTCCTGAGCCTCACCAGCAGACTGTTTATAATTCCAAGCAGGAAAGGTTAAAGGCTGCTTAGGGTATTTAGAAAAGTGCCAAATGGGCCAGACCTGCTGCATGTGCATGAGGAAATTTACCAAGAGCATGTATGTGTCAGAAGGTCTGCTACCCAAAAAGTGCCTCTCTGGCTCAGCCTTGTGAGAGGAAACCCAAGTGCAGTTGGCACATCTGTCAGCTATGTCATAATAACCTCAAATGCAACTGGGCTTTCCAGAGGTTTGGAGCTCTCTTGTATGACCTGATGAGAGGGTATGTTGGTGACCTGTAGCAGAGCCTTGGATGGTAGGTTTCAAGTGGACAGAAGTACACCCCCGCCCCCCAGTCTCATGGTAGAGTAACCATATCTTAGGAAGGAGCCCACTGGAGCTTTCTTTAGTTACATTGCAACCACAGACTGGCAACTGCTCCATCACGTAGGTTGGGGACACTTGCAGGAGAGTCACACTTTGTCTCCTTGAATAACTTCGGTTTTACTTGTGCATGAGCTGGATCCACCGTGCTACTTTGGATGTTCCTGTTGCAAGCCTTACTCACCCCTTTCTCCCTCTTTAACAGAGCCTAATTCTGGAGACTCCTAACTGTCCATCTCACTCTGCAAATTTTCTCAGTCCACTTGCCAGGGACAGCGCTGACTGCACACACTTCCAGGCTTTACCACATCCACCTGGACAAGGAGTGGCATTCCTAACATGCTCTGTCTTCATTTCTCCTAGGCTGACAAACGGGCTCATCATAATGCACTGGAACGAAAACGCAGGGACCACATCAAAGACAGCTTTCACAGTTTGCGGGACTCGGTCCCGTCACTCCAAGGAGAAAAGGTGAGTTTATTGACAAATCAGTTGGCCCACCAGTAGCTTGGAACAGGACAGCCCTCCCTTCTGTGAAGAAAGGCAATCAGGTGGCACGGTCTCCTGTTTTTATTATTTATTTCATTTTATGTTTTTGATTCTCTGGAAGATTCTCACATATCTCAGTTGTTCTTGATTATCTTTAGCAAAAACAACATCATTTGTAATAGAGGTGTTTGTGAGACATCCCTAAAAAGTGGCCTTGCAAAATTGGAGATACGTGTCATTAATTACTTGTTTCTTTGGTGGTGCTGGGGATTGAACCCAGGACCTTGTCATGCTAGGCAGATAAATTAGTCATTCATGACATTATCATAACTATATACCTATGTACTGTAGTGTATAACTTGGTCCATAATTAGTTTGTGATCACTAAAGATTTCCGGGCCAGTGATCCCCTAAACCTCTGTGGGAATCGGTCTTGTTCAGTTCAGCATTAGTACTTAGTGTAAATGAACACTTGCAGGCAGGGCTGTGAACCTGCCTGGGCACCAGTGATTTCCAACCCTGACAGCCACTCTTCCCAAGATGTGTAAAAAGCATTGTAACCCATGGAACAAGAGTTAAGAGACTTGTTCATATGAAAGAGAAGTAAAAGGAAACCATTCCCATTCTCCCTAGAGGCCTTTAGAAACTGCTCTTTTCCCTGGAGAGGCAGGAGCCAGCTGTTTCTGTCTTCAAAAAACAAAAGCTTTGAGCAAAAGCCTATGGGTTAGGTCACTCCTTGGAAGATAGAGAAAAAATTTGTTTGCACAATTAGTTCCACCCTTGACGCTGTGTAACAGGCTTCTTTCTTCAGCCCTTCCATAGAATAAATGGTAAACTGGGGAGGATACTTGTATTATTTTTGAGGGTTATTGATGTAATGTTAAGTGAGGGAAGAACTCAGCAGTGGAATGGCCTACTATTGTGTGTGGGTCCTGAGGGTAATCCCCAATACTGAAAAAAAGAAACACAATTTTTTATTTATTTTGAGACAAGGTCTCACATAGCATAGGCAGCCTGGAACTGGCTATGTAGCTAATGATGTCCTTGAACTTATGATGCTCCTTGCATCCATCTCCCAAGTGCTAGGTTTATAAGTGTCTACAGATATACTTCTTTGGCTTGTTTGTTTGAAAGAGTCTCACTGTACAGCCAGACTGTCTTGAACTAATGATTCAGCCTTTCATGCCTGTTGGAATTACAGGCATGTGCTATTACACCTGGCTTAAGAGACACTTTTTTTTTTTTCTTTTTTCTTCACATCTCCAACAGATTTATTTTAAAGGAATGGCCTAAGGGAGAAAAAAACGGGGTACAGAAGTATGGACTAGAAAATAAATACGAATGTTTAAGAGACACTTTTAATAAAAGTAGTCTTTACTCTTAGATGTACGTTAAGTGGCTTTACTGCTTTAGTTCTGTGGTAGGGGTCCTAAATTTGTTTGGTTATCCAAGATTAAGTTTTTCATGTTTAAAAAACGTTGAAAAGCTGTGGTTTCTCTTCTGTCTATGATGTGGCCTTCTGTGTGGTTGAAATATGGAGTAAGTTTAAGCTTAAGGGAAAACTCAAATAGGCCATGTGAATACAGTATTACAAAATCAGAATTTGCTGTGGGTTAAGCCCACTTAGTATGTATTTGATTTAATGGCCTTGAACCAAGGTACTTACCGGAATAACAACATTCCTGAGTCTAACACTGAGCAAGTACCACAGGAAATCTCTGACTATAGAGACGCGCCCTTTGTGCAAAAGATTATCTCTCATTCATGTCCGACCTGTTGGTGCTCATTCTGTATACCACGGGGTCCATTAGCAGCATTTCAGTGAGCTACATGGACAAGAGCTGCCTTGATCTCAGCCTCACATGTAATAAGATACTGAGGATGTTCTTTTCAAGGGGTGGGCCATGAACCACCTACATCCAAACACCAGATGAACTTCCTGGAGGTGAGCCTGCGAACACACACTCATAACAAGCCATCAGATGTTTCTGAGGCACACTCAAAGAGTAGGTCACAAGCCATAGCTATCTCTTCCTTTATTCATCCTGTCTCACCTCAAATAGTACATTCTTCCTTAGGTCCTTATAATTTTATTATACTAAATCCTGTCGCCTCCTTTCTCAAGGAAGTTGAAGGTTTGAATTTGGTAGCTTATAAATGGAATAGTTTGTCATTTGTGGCCCTTTCACTTACTCCTTTCAGCAAACATTTGTTGAGGGTCTATGTATACCAGCCACTGTTCGTAGCAAGAAATAACAATACAAATCTTTATTCTAGGAAGGAAGTGATAGGGATGAAGGAATCACTTAAAAAGTATGAGTACTGGCTAGGCATGGCAGTGGCAAATGCCTTTAGTTACAGCAATTGGAAGGTCAGAGACGGGTGGATCTTTTTGAGTCCAGCCTGGACTACATGTCAAGTTCCTGATAGCTAGGGCTTCGTGTGTGTGTGTGTGTGAGAGTGTGTGTGTGTTTGTGTGTCTGTATCTGTGTAAATGCTATGGAGAAAATTAAGGAATGGTGGAACTTGAATTGGGACAGACAGATCTCGCTGGCAGGATGGCCTTTGAGTGGATTTCATGGAAGCAATGAATTGTCCATCTGTCTGGTGATGGTCATAGCAGGCAGGAGGTCTGCGGATCATTCAGGGCCAGTTGAGGAAACTTGAAAGGGTGAGAGGATGGTACCAGGTCCTGTATTGTAACTTACTTGTGTGTTTGCTTGCTAAGTGCTGCAGCTTAGTCTTCTCTTTTCTTTTTTTATAAAAGGGGAAGAGAACCAGATTGTCTGTCAGTTCACTAGCTGCTGTTCTTATGTCAGAGTCCTTCCTGTCTTGCTTGCTCTTAACTTTGGCTGAACTCAGCCTCTTGCCATGTGAAGGAATGACTTTTCATTATTCTGTCTGCCAATGGTTTCACAGGTGCAGGGATCCTTAACTTCCGGAACCCTTTGGTCTCTCAGGCTGACTTCTCACTACATTTTGCAATTTTCTTCTTAAAATGTGGTATTGGAATCAAAGGAAATTGACTCACTCTTGATTTGAATTGCAATGGTTAAAGTTGTGACATTATGTTAGTAGTCCTGAAATTACTGTTCTGTGTAAGTTTTAGAGAGCTCAGCTTAGATTGTTGCTATGTCCCAGGTGACTCCACAGTTAATGTTGGGATCATATGATATGTGTCTAAGCCTTTTTTAAAAATTTTATTTGTTTGGTTTTGTGAGATAAAGTTTTATTCTGTGGCTCTCAAACTGGTTTGAATTCACAGTAGTCTTCCTGCTTCAGGCTCCCAGGTGTGGAGATCTATATTTGTTTATTCATTCATTCATTTAGATCTTGTTTCATGTGTATATGATTTTTTGTTTGTTGTGGGGTTTGTTTGTTTGTTTGTTTGTTTGTTTTGGTTCTGTGAGAACAGTGTCTTGTTATATAGTCCTAGCTGTCAAAAAAACTCACTATATAAACCAGGCTGGCTTCAAAGTAGAGAGAGATCTGCTTGCCTCAGCCTCCCAAGTGCTGGGACTAAAGACTTGCTCCACCAAACCTGGCCTTGTGTATGTCTTTAAATATGCAAAGCAATGAGTTTGATCATAGGCATTATATACACACATAATTTTGCTTTGTTTGTTCTTACTTATTTTTGAGACAGGGTCTCATTATGTAGCCCTGGCTATTCTAGAACTCACTATATAGATCAGACGGGCCTTGAACTCACTGAGTTCAACTGCCTCTGCTTTTTGTTTTTAATAGAGAAAAATTGACATTGATTAAATTGGATCCTAACCAAAATACTTGGGGGGGGGCGTCTTTTTCAAATTTGGTGTGGAGTTTTGCTATGTAGCTTGATCAGAACTCAGAATTCTGCTTCAGCCTCTCAGTCACTAAGACCATAAGCATGTGCCACTCTGTCTAGCATAGGGCAGACACTCTGTTTGTTTGTTTGTTTATTGAGGTGAGGTATTATACTGTAGGTGAAGCTTGTAACCCCCTAGGTAGTCTTGGTTGACATAGAATTTATAGTCATCTTTCTGCCTCAGCTTCCTAGCTATTGGAATGACATGAGAGCATCCTCATATCTGGCAAGAGAGGAAACTTAAAATGTAAGACACAAACTCCATTTATGCCTTGTTTCTTTTTCTGACAAAATAAGCTTCACTTAAAATGCCTGTCTTCTGTAATCTTAAAACTTGGGAGTTTGAAGCAGGATAACTATGAGTTCAGGGTCTGCCTGGGCTACATAGAGAGACTTTGTCACTAGTTCCTCCTACCCTCTGTAAAAGAAAAAGAAAGATGGCCCAGTAGTTAAGAGTATATGCTGCTCTTTTGGGGGGCCTAGGTTCAATTCCCAGCACCCACATTATGGCTCACAACCTCCTATAACTCCAGTTCTAGGGAATCAGTCAATCTCTCTCTCTCTCTCTCTCTCTCTCTCTCTCTCTCTCTCTCTCTCTCCACACACACACACACACACACACACACACACACACACACACACACACACACACGAAAATAGTTTTCTTTAAAAAAGAAAGACCAGTAAGCTGGGTGGTATTGAACACCTGCAGGCCCAGTACTTAAGAGATGAAGGAAGAGGACTAGAAATTCAGGGTCTTTGTCAGCAGCTACATAGTAAGTTAGGCCATCCTGGGCTGTGTGAGACCCTGTTTCAAACACAGCCTTTCTATGAGGCGCCATCACCATTGGGCAATCACTGTTGTCGCTGCTCCTGCTATTATCAAAGATGAGGAGCCTGCTTAACGTCATTACCCCAGCCTGTACCAGAACAAGGAATAAAATGGGACTGCTGAATTTCATCTTGCCATAGTGCTGGAGGATAAGCATCTGAGGGTATTTTGAGGAAATCAAGCCTGGTAGATAGAATTGTACACACACATAATTCCATCACTCAAAGGCTGGGGCAGGAAGACTGCCACAGGTCTAAAGCCTGTTAGGCTAACAATGACCTATCTCATGCAAACAAAATCTTCCCCTACTCATGTTAACAACATTAGTTAAATGTGGTGGGATAGGTGCATGTGTGAGTGCAAAGGTAAAGGGAGAGCACTTTGGGAAATAGGGGGATTCAGTGGAAGGGGTGCAGAGAGTATGGGGAATATGTTCCAAGTACGTTACATGTACGTATGAGATTGTAAAGAATAAAACAATATAGGAGATCTTACTTTAATACTTAAAGCTTGTCATTTCTTGGGAGCTTTCTTGAGATAGATCCATTGATCTTAGCAGTGTGTCTGTCACACAGGAGTTACTATGAAAATACTTGTTCAGGTTACACCAAAATGTAGAGTTAAGGATCACTTAGAGTCTACAGATTCTTTCTGAATTCACACTTCTCCGCTCAGCCCCAGAAAGTAGATCATTCCAGTCGGTGGTCTATTTAGATTTATTCTCTCTCATAGTTTTCCAATTGGAGGTGGAGCTTATAGGGAAAGATGGAATGAAATTAGGGCTAGTCAGCCAGAGTAACAATGAGAGGAACATCAGCTGTCACCCCCCCTTTTAATAGAAAGATGTTATTTTTCTTAAGTAGAGGTTATTTGTTTTCATAATCTTTAGGTAGATTCTAAAGGGGTGTTACTCAGTGGTTCACGTTCCCTCCCTGCTCACTGTTGACTTGGTAGTTGGAGGCAAGACCTTGTAGGCAGCGCATCACTCTGTCTTTATGTGAGAGTAAAAGTTTATCCTCTAGCCCATAAATTAATCCAGTATCAGTTCAGAATGTTTTTATAGCCACGCCTCTCTGCCTATCATGGTCAACAATAGCAATAGAAGGTTGCTTTCACCATTGCCATGTGCAGCCGGGCAGCAATTTATAGGAATTTTTCACATTTTAATGTTGCTTCTTAAACTCAGGCAGTCATGCTATGGATTTCTTCCTGGTAGAGATGCATGGAAAGAGTATAACCTCACAAACAGCATTTAAACCCAGGATTTTGCTAGACATGGCACTACATGCCTGTAATCACAGTGATTGGGCGGCAAAGGCAAGAGGATCAAGAGAGCAAGGTCATCCTTGGCTATATACCAAGTTTGAGGTCACTCTGGGCTACGTGAGGGCCTGTCTCAAACAAGGGGAAAGAGCCTTGATTTTCCCAGTCAGCACTCAGCTCAGAATGTCTTGACTTGGGTGTGAGAGTGCAGGGGGCTGTGCACCATCTGCAGATCCAGCACCTGACAGTTCTCCCTCTGTGGTTGTGGTGAGAGTCAGCCCTTCAAAGAAAAGGACAGCACCCACCTCTCCTGTGTGTATCCCTGTGAGTGCTGTAGAAGTGTAGAGACCAAACGGGTAGTGTCTACTCTTGAGGGTCTGGCCGTACTGCAGAGAAAGAGGTTAGCATCTAACAACATTTAAAAGACAGAGCGGTCAAGTCTGGTTTCCTTAATACGACAGGAGTGTTTTAAGACAGTAGCTTCGTTCTGGCAAAGAATATAATGGTTCTTGGCAAATACTCAGTCCCATTGTCAGCTTACCAATATTTGTGTTTGCCTGATTTTTTGCTGACTGTTGGCCGTGCTGTGCCGTCATTAGGACCACCAAGGCAGGGAGCCTGTCTCTCAGCCCTAGTGGAGGAACTCTGTGTCTGTCCTGGTATTGTATCTCAGAGATGCCCCTTTCCTGTAGGTGCCCTGAAGGCAGGCAACTCATTCTAGCCACACTGAATACATCACTTCAGAGCTGTTGGTAGATTGTCTTTGAAATGGAATATAAACCATAGCCCTGCCCATTTCACCTCATTACTCATTAGCCAAGCTCCACTTTGGGCAAGTGTCAGCTTCTGTTTAGTTCTTACAAACTGTTCCTGTGTCTAACCTCCAAGGTCTTCTTGTGGACCAGTCAGGTTAGAACTTAGTCCTGCTTGCCTCTTTTCTCTTAGCAGCCCTCCTAGTATCATGGAAGAGTGTGTCTACTGCCTCTGTTTGTCCAAAAATGCCATTGTCAACTTCTCTGCAGTCCTCTTCAAGATCAAACTCTAGCCTCGGGATCCAGATATCTTAACTCTAGGGCCATGTCCAGGCATTATCTCCTGCCTGCGTTCCACCCTCGCCAGTCTCCACCTCCATCCTCTCTTAAACACTTCTTTTGCCCTTAAAACCCTTTCTTGTTCCTTTAATTCCAGTGGCTCCATAGGCTCTCCTCTGTCTTAGTAAGTGTCAGCCCTGACCTTGCTTAGCTTGCAAAGGCAGATGCAATCCATGTTCCTACACCTAATTCTCTGACTAATGGAGGATCATCCCCAAAGTCCAGAAGAGCCTGGGATGGGGCTTTCCCAGGGGGGGACCAGGAGATAGATTCCTTTTGTTTGTTGAGATTGAGAAAGGTAGAGACTGATCTAGACGTTCCCTTAAACATTATTTTTCTTTGTTGACTTTGAACAAAATTGCTAAACAGAAGAATGGAAAGAAAAAACAAGTCTGTCTTTTTCTCTAACACAGCTACAGCTTCTCTTTTTCCTACAATTCTTTGACCATCACTATCTGGTTGACATTTAATGTTGAACCACCAACATAGCTAAATAGAGCTCCATGTAAATTCAGTAAGAATTTATAGAGGGTACTACTAAAAACTAATGAGCGACGTCTGGGGACTGGCCCAGTGGGTGAAGTGGCAGGGTAAGCTTGAGGTCCTGAGTTTGCATCCCCAGGACCCATGTAAAACCAGAGGTGATTGCTCACATCTGTAATCCTAGCACTTCTGTGAGGTGAGAGGTGAAAACAGCAGAATCTATAGAAAAAGAGGCCATGAATTTGAGAAGGTGAAGGGCAAGAATGGGAGAGGTGGATATATTTTAATTTAAAAAAATAAAAATTTAAAATTAAAGATAACATACTAAAACATAATTTCTATATTTAAAATTATTGAATTGTTTTGTTTTTATGTTTTTCGAGACAGGGTTTCTCTGTATAGCCTTGGTGTCCTGGAACTCACTCTGTAGACCAGGCTGGCCTCGAACTCACAGAGATCCGCCTGCCTCTGCCTCCCGAGTGCTGGAATTAAAGGTGTGTGCTGCCACTGCCTGGCAAAATTATTGAAAATTTAATGTTAGTTTTTGGTTGCATTGCCCTTTTTCTCTTTTAGAGAGAAAGGTATTTTTTTTGTTTTTGTTGCTGTTTTGAGACAAGGTCTCAGATAGTCTGGCCTCAGACTGTGCTGTGTAGTTGAGAATAGACTTGAACTCCTGATCCTCCCGCCTCCAGGACTGCTGGGATTATAGGTGTGTCCCACCATGCCCAGGCTCTATTTATTCACTCTATTTATTCATTCTACACGTGATCACTGCAGCTCAGGCCAATCACCTCCAAGTGTTCATTATTCAATAGTGTTGTAGCTAATGTGGGATCACACTGCATAATGTACTAAAGTCTACTCCCTGTGTTACCCTCCAGTTAATGAGACAGAAAATGGTCATCACATTATTATTTTTCAACCCAGAGGCTGTAGATGTAGCTCCATTGGTGGAGAACTTGCCTAGCATACTTGAAGCCCAGGGTTTCGTCCCCAGCATTGTATAACCAGGTATGGTAGCACACACCTGTACTCTCCACACTTGGGAGGTGAACTTCAAGATCAGCCTCAACTATTTAGTGGGTTTGAGGCTGTTGTGAGCTATGTGAGGAAACCACTCCACCCCTAATGCATAGAATAGATAAAGTCTAAGAAACCCAGAACTCTGTCAGTCTGTGTGCTCTGCTCAGGTCTTCTTGTAGGACACTTGCCATGGGAAAAGTGTTACATAGTTTGCTTTTCCCCAAATGATCTGTCCCTTCCATTTAGTCATTAGGAGTGTTTCTGTTATCAATTTGGGTTTGTGCACTTTTAAATTTTTATAATCCCTAGAGTTTGACTGTCTCAATTTCACCATCACTGGGTTTTGTTTTGTTTTGTTTTTCCCCCTTAGAGGATAACTAACTTAGTAGGCAAAAACTAGTAATTACTTTTACATTTTTGATTATTACCTGTGAAAGTGAATGCTTTTCCACATGTTTATTCACTAGATTCATTTCCTCTTCAGTGAGCTATGAGTTGTGCTTGCTCTCTATGGACAAAGTTCAATGGGGGAAATGCTATACTTCAATCAGGGTCCCCGTGTTACAGTTAAGCCCGTGAGGTTTGAAAAATAATTTTTGACCTTTAAACTAAAGTCTTGCAGGGTCTGTCATCTCTGTGTCTTCCTAGCAGTCAGCCAGGCCTGCCAAGGGCCTTGGAAGCTCGAAGCCTTAGGGAAATTCACAGCCTTCAACCTCCCTTGCTACCACTGATGGTTCCATTTTGGAGTGAACTAGTTTAAAGGAGACCCACATTTGTTATGCAGATTTGCTAATTTTCATTTCCAGAGAGTGGCTTATTCAACAGAAATGAGCACCAGATTTACCTGCCCTCTCCCCACTTGAGGTTCTTCAAGAACAGGGTCTTATTTGTAAGCCAGGCTGGCCTTGAGCTCACCATTCTCCTTCTCCAGGCTCCCAGATGCTGGAATTACAGCAGGTGTGATGGCCCACCTTGCCAGCTGGCATCTGGCCTTGGAGAAGAACAGGGACTAGTAGAGCTACTGGCTTCAGGCCCCCAGGGAAGAGCAGAGGTAGTCCTGATGCTGATGATCCTGGGCTGTTGTGCTCTGTCTTGCCTCCCATGCCCTATTGTCTAAACCAGTTTGGCTTTTTATATAGGAGCAAGTCTGGTAAGACTGAAAACTAGAATGTGTGGGATTCTTAACCTTGTGTGTGTGAGGGGGGCTGTCAGAGGAAGACAGCTTTGGGGAGTCGGTTCTGCTCTTATGCTATGTGAGTTCTGCTCACTGTGTCATTCCCCAGCCCTGTATGGAAACTGTTCGGAGCCACTGCTTTAACTAGGACTTAATAACCTTGACATGGCTGTGTTGATGAACCTCGGAATCATAAAAAAGCCTCAGGAGTCTAAGTAGGATCAGCTGCTTTTGAATGCTTTGAGTCCTTTTGTGACATGTAGAGTTTTGCTAAGAAACGTAGGTAGGTTGCCTCTGTTAGCTGTTTTCTGAGAAAGGGGTGTTCCTCCTGACAACGGATTGACCTTCCTTCCCTTCAGGCCAAACCTGGAGTCTTCTCCATTGCACCTTGTGGGTTTCACCCCTTTTCTGGGTTGCTAAGAGGCAGTGAAGCCAGCAGCACTGGGGAGCTAAGCTGACCTTTCCACCCCTGCCTGCCCTATTCGGCAGATTCTTTCCTACTAGCTTGTTCGCATCATCTTCAGGCTCTTCCTCACCCAGCATTTCTTCTCTGCTAGGAGCCTGTTTAGGTCTCACCTGCAGAAAACAGTGTTCTTTGATGCTACTATTACAACCCAGTTGTTGTTGTTACTGTTTGGTTTTGTTTTTTCTTTTTAACCAAAAAGACTAGTCTTCAGCCTTTGCTTTTCAGCCCTGGCCGGCGCCTGTTTGGAGCTGGCTCACCATCGCTTTGACTCTACTTTAAGGAAACCACCTTGACTAGGGTTTTGGTGTTTTTTGGTTTTTATTTTTCAAGACAGGGTTTCACTGTGTAGCCTTGGTTGTCCTGGAACTCTGTAGACCAGCCTGGCCTTGAACTCACAAAGATCCGACTGCCTCTGCCTCCCGAGCGCTGGGATTGCAGGCAGTGGTTCTCCTGAAGTTGTCCTCATCTTCACTTTTTCTCTCCATGATAACTCTCTCTCTGCTGTTCTGTTGCTCTTTTAAAGTTAGTACCCAGATGCCTCAGTTCCTAAAATATAAGTTATCCAGGACTTGGGTTCAAATTCTGACTATTGCCTTCAAGTTAACGGATCAGGTAAGTTTCTTCTCAGGGAAGTTTGTATGGGGTACCTAGTACTGGCAGGTAGCACTCCATGTGAGCTGCTGCTTTTTCTGTTCTAGTGGTTGTTCTTCCTTCTGTGTTTCAGTTGGATTTGCAACAAGAACTGACAAGGCTGTCCAGCATCTATTCTGTGAATCTTTATGCTGCTATTTATATATATAGCGTGGCTACCTCTTTAGTCGCTTCAGCCACAGTCTGTTCTGTCCAACAGCTCTGTCCAAACTGTTTAGAGGAGCCATTTCTACTTGGAAAGGCAGAATTAGTGTTTTATAAACATTAAAAATGAAATAGAAAAAAAAATTGGGGGTGCCTTCTAAGGCAGTGGTTGACCTGTTACTTAGCATGCTCTGTGTGACAGAACTCATGTGGACATTGTCAGTTGACTCAGCTGCCTGAGAGCCTTTTCAGAAAACAGAAACTGAAAGCCTAGAGCCATTCCAGTCCGTGCCACAGATCCCAGGACCTTCATCTTTATTGTACTCTGAGTACTATGAACTCATAAAGGCTGGGAGGGGCCCTCCCCATACCATCTACTTGTGGCTGCTCACGTAGTCTGGTGTGGTTTGAAAAGATGAGATGTGTAGATTGCAGGTGAATCTAGCATTTTCGGACTCTAACCTTTTGTTTTTCTCCCCTGGAGTGGATGTAAATTTCATATTTTGTGGCATTCTATGCTGTGTTTTGTTTTGTTTTTAATTTTTTTAGACTTTTTTTGAGTATTCTGGAAAGGACAAAACAAAGTGGAGCAGACCATTTTTCTGGAATTGTTGGTTGGCTGGGTCACCCTGCCCACGTGACCAAGGGAACTTTTGATTTTATCTAGCAGGGGCTAGAGGAAGGATTTAGCATTAGGGTTGCCTTGAATGCTAGGTTTAAATTTAAAGCAGGGCTCAGTAGTGGTGGCCCAGGCCTTTAATCCCAGCACTTGGGAGGCAGAGGCAGGTGGATTTCAATGAGTTCAAAGCCAGCCTGGCCTACAAAGTGAGTGCTAGGACTGTTACACAGAGAAACCCTGTCTTGAAAAAGAAAACAAAAATTTAAATCAGGCCAGTTAGTCGGGTGTGCTGAGGCATGCCTTTAACCCCAACTCTTGGGAGGCAGAGGCAGGTGGAGGCCAGCCTGGTCTATAGAGTGAGTTACAGGACAGCCAGAGAGCTATGTAGTGAGACCTTGTCTCAAAAAATTTTTTAAATTAAAAAAAAAAAAAAAAACTGTCTTCTTTAGGGACCTCCTGTCTCCAAAGCACTATTTAGGGCCTTTATAATCCAGTCTTCACTGAAAACTCCCCTGTAGTGAAAACTGCTGTCACCTAGAGGACCGTGTTCCCTTTTCTGGCTTGCTGTGCTCACCACTCACTTTTCTCTTGATGCTACTTTCACGGTTCCGGTCATGAGTATCTGAAAGAGAAACTAGGAGCGCGCAGGCTTGCGCAGTTTGCAGCTCAGCATCAGGCATGTCTGGCCATCTGCAGGTGTTCTCGTTTTCAGGTTCTGCCTTTTCCCCTTGTCCCCGATGCACACAGGTGGTTAAGAACTAATGCTGCCTTCTGGGAACTGTTAGAAGAAAAAACAGCTTTAAAGTAGGCAAATTAAAAAGAGATTGGCATGCTTATAATCCCAGCACTTGGGAGACTGAGTCAGGAAAATCACAGTTTCAAGGCAGACCTGGGCTCAGTGATGAGATGAAGGTGTAAATATGCATAAGGATTTATCAGTGATAGAGTAGAGGATTTCTAGTCGGTTGGGAGCAACCATGGACAGGAATGTCTGCAGGTACAAATAGGTAGGTAATATAACTCCATCTCCTGTATCCCTACCCTGCAACCTGCCATTGTCTACTAAGCAGCTTCAGTTACATTTCTGTCATAGAGGCAAAGTATTTTAATTATTCCTTACTAATTATGTGCACACTCCCTGTTTGGCCAACTGTGTCCTCTGAGGAAATGAGAACCACTGAAGTGTCCATTGCTGGGTCACCTCCTTCCTCCAACACAGGCTGACCACTCAGCTAAAGGGACACACCCAACTTACCTCACCTAATTTCCTTGTGCTGCTCTGACCTCTTCTCACAGGCTCTACCATGTTTTGATACAGAGCTCACTATTTCAGATGGGGGTGTCAGGTCCTATGCAATGCTAAGGCAGTGTCTAGCACACGGTGGGTTGTCACCCTAGCCAGAAGCTGCCTTTTCATTGACATTTGTAATCTGTTAGTCGGGTTACACTTGTTAGTACTGCCTGTGGCTTGTCTGCATAGAGATAATACTTATCTTCTCCACTGGACAGTAACTAAGCTTATGGGCAAAGACGCCATGACTAACTCATTTTGTTTCCCCACAATGTCTGCTTTGCACATAACTCTTACCAGATAAAAATGATTGATTGAATAGGGATGGTTTCCTCTTGAGCAGATCACCTTGAAGGTGCTATAAGAGGAAAGCCAGGAGGTTTTAGTGTTTTCGAGGACTGGTGAAAGTTGAGGCCTTACACAGCTCACCTGGACTACCTTGAAGCCTGTCAGTTGATCATTAGGATTTAGTATGAGTAAATTTAGGTTTGCCAGCTTGAGTATTGGTGTGTTCTTTGCCTTCCCCTCACTGTTGTTTTGGAGCCCTGTCATACAGTGCAGAACTGTCAAGAGTGCAAGGCTTTCCTAATGGCTCGGCCTCTGAAATGAATGCTAGACTCAGGGCCCCTGTACTACCTGGCCTTCAGCTTGTCTTTGTACTGTCTTATATGCTGGGCTGGTGGCCTGGCTTTAACTCTGGCCATTTGTGTAGTTTGGTGGGGATCTTCCAAACAGTGTGATTCTAGGGGCCCAGTAAACAGTAACCTGTTATCCATTTTATTGACATATATTACTTGTTCCCCTGATGCACCAGGCCCAGATTGCAGATTGCCTACTATAATTGTAGAGGTGTGGCTGTTTCCTGAGATGGCCCAATTACATGTCCTTCCTGTGTTGACATCAAGCATCTACAGCTTTCATGATAGTCTTTTTAGACAGGAGACAAAAATAGTGATACAGAAGGAGCATTGTACAGTTGAGCCTACTTAGCAATAGTCTGAGGGTTGGTGAAGTCTTAAGATCTTGTTGGAAAAATATGTAGCCAACTTTATTCCAAGCCAGCCCATGATATTGTCATTCTGAATCTTCTGCCTGTAGCCAGGCCCTAGCAGAGTATATGTGGCCTGAGTTTTCTTTGTGTTTTGACATCTTCTGATGTAGTCAAGCTGGGTCTAGCATGTTCAAAGTCCTGGGTTTAATCCCTAGCACCACATAAAACTGGGAGTAATTGTCCCAGAACTTAGAAGGTAAAGGCAGGAGTAACAGACTCAGCTACAAAGTGAGTGCAAGGCTGGCCTGTCTCAGGCATGGCAAGCTGAAGACTTTAAAGTAAACTAAAAAGCCCCAGAGGGTTGAGACTCTGGCTCATGGCTGCCTGGCCTTAAAACCCTATCTCAGACAAAAACTATCAGAAAAAGATCCAGAAGAGATGAGAGGAGCACAGGTTCAGAGTCAGACAGGCTGTAAGCCTGGGCCATCCACAGGCTAGCTGGTAGCTGTAAATAAGCTACTGTAGCTCTGAGTCTGGGGTGCCTGGTAGAGCTGAGCTTTGTGTAGGTAAGTTCTGTGGATCAGGAGGCACTTTGGGATAAAGGCCATAGCTAGACCTTACTCTTTCCTCAGCTTTTCCATCTTGCCCACCCTCCTGTTTTCAGCCTTTGTTTTCTCATGCTGTTGCCAGGGAAAGACATGGTTCTCCTGCTATGCAGACTTGGTCTTTATTCTGTCCCATGGTTTTTTTTCTCATATTGCAACAGGCATCCCGGGCCCAAATCCTAGACAAAGCAACAGAGTATATCCAGTATATGCGAAGGAAAAACCACACGCACCAGCAAGACATTGATGACCTCAAGCGGCAGAATGCTCTTCTGGAGCAACAAGGTGAGCAGCCAAGCTCGTGGGGCAACTGGCCCTGCTGTGCCCGGCCAGGCTGGGCCTTTCCCACCTGAGCCTTCGGTCAGAGCCAGAGGACCATGCCTCAGAAGCATCCTCAGCCCTGCTCCACGGGCCTTCGAAGTTGAGTGTTAGCGCCATCCTGAGGAAGGACCAGACCCTCCAGTGAGGAGATGGAGGAGCTAGGGAGTTGAACATCCAAAGGCTTGTATCTTTTCTGGCCTGATCTCTCCCTTCCTTGGGGCTCAGGTGCTCTGCCTGCAGTAAGGGTCACACCTGGTGTCAGGTATCTGAACAGAGCTTTGAGGTCCTTGGAGTAGAATGTGCCATGTAAGTACAAGAGTCTCCAGGAGTTCAGGGACAGTGAGCCCTCCCCATTGTCAATAGTAGTCCAATCAGGGCAGCCTATGGGCCAGGCCCCTGCTGTTCTCCAATGCTCACACCCGCCTTTTCCTACAACCACAGGGGAAAGCGAGAGCTGATCAAGTTCTTTGTTCCTGGGGAATTCACTTCTCTTCCTCCCTCATGGAAGATGCAAGTAAAAGGAAATGCAAGTAACCACCTGGGTTAGAACATCTCACATAAAATAAATAACATGAAGGGTTGATCCTCCAGGCTCAAGCTGAGCTGAACCAAGGGATGGGCAGTGGGTGGTGGCAGCGGGTTGGATGATGGGCCAAGCAGCCTGCATGTAGGGGTGTCTGTTGAAAAGCCCAGGTATTTTGTGTGTATTGGTGACTTGCTTCCAAGTGTCCAGCTTGTCATTCCAAGTGGATTTTGTTCATAAAAGCCAAGCCAAAAGTTTTCTTTGACCCAATATATTTTGTCATCCTTTCCTGCTATCATTGGGCCTTCACACGTTCATGGAGCCTGGCATTGCTAGGCTAGCTTCTCTTCTGTCGTTGTATTGCTCCATCCAACAGGGAACTCTTGCTCTGGTCTCTCTGCTGGGTCCATGGCAGGACGGTGTCTCATCACAAGCCTTCTCTTCAGGGTGGTATAGCAGAGTGGCTGGCCATGTGTGCTGGGCCCGTAAGCCCAGCTGGGAAGGAAAAGGGGGAACAGCCACCAGAAGGGAATGATTTCTGAGCCACCCTGTGCCTTGGGGGCCAGCAAGCAAACCCTTAGGAAGAACAGGCTGGACCCTGAATCTGAAACTTGTTTTCTCCGGATCTCCAGAAGGTGGTAACATGCTCCCTTGGTTGCCTTTTAGTCCGTGCACTGGAGAAGGCAAGGTCAAGTGCCCAACTGCAGACCAACTACCCCTCCTCAGACAACAGCCTCTACACCAACGCCAAGGGCGGCACCATCTCTGCCTTCGATGGGGGTTCAGACTCCAGCTCAGAGTCCGAGCCTGAAGAGCCCCAGAGCAGGAAGAAACTCCGGATGGAGGCCAGCTAAGCCATGTGGGGCAGGCCAGCAATAAAAACTGTCGTCTCCATCGTCTCATCCTCTTCAGTTCCTCGTTAGAACCCTTGAAACCATTGAAAGACTCTTTATTTTCCTTTTCTCTTTATTAATTGTTATTTTTGCATAGAAGCTCTTGGACAACAGCTCTCATCCGGTCCCTGTGTCCACTATTTTTAAATGTATTCCCTTCAGGGGTTCCTGTCCCCACCAGAAATTTTAAACCAAAACACCCTAACTTGGCAGCTCTTTCTGTGGAGGACAGACAGCCGGCCAGACCTCTGTGTACGTGGTGTTCCCCCCCACCCCCAGCTCCTCCAGCCCTCAGAGCGTGTGCCTGGAGGGTGCCTGCTGCACCGGGCCCCTCCCAGTCCCCTCACCTCTGTTTGGTGGACTTTGTGACTCTCTGAACTGCTCTACTTTGACAAGATGACCAGATTGGAGTAATCAGAATTAACCCCCTCCTCTGTAAGGATTGTTTTTTGCAAAAGCTATCGATCCTGTTGAAAGACCAGATTCTTGAAGAAGTTTGTGGTATAAAAGGAAAGCGGGGACAGAACTGCAGAATCCTTGGCATGTTTCACTCTTCAGTTGTTTAAGCCTGCAGAGCCAGCCTTACAGAAGGCCACGTGACACTGGTATGTATAGGAGATGGCAGCAGTGAAATGGCCTCCCAGGAGTGGTGGGGTGGCTGTTTGTGGGTGGGACAGGGAGGGAGTCTTAGGTGGGGTAGAGGTTTTGTATTAAGGGCCAGTGATGATGTTTTGATATTTATTTCCTGCTACTGAAATTCAAATCTGAATGAAATGCCCCTATTTCTGATGATGTCGATATTGTAAAGCGACAGATTCATAAAGCAATGATCAAATCTTCATTTCTTTCTGTGTGTATTTCTAAGAAATAGAGCCAACTTTTGTATGTAAATACCAAGAGCGACTTACCTGGTACTAAACCCACAGCCCAGCACAGCCTCCCTGCCCTACTTGCCTCCCTCTGGTCCTGGAACTTGTCGCCACTGTGCGATCCAGCCCTGGCTCTGGCTGTGGTCAGCAGATCCCAGTGAAGGGTTTCATGTCTTTAGGCTTCATTTCTTTGTCTTTTTCCTACTCTGTTGCCGGCATTTTGCTGATTTCTAGTGTATACTCTGTAGTCTCAGTCGGTATTTGATTCCATTCCATGGAAATAAAAAGTATGTTGTACATACTGCCCAAGAATTGTCTTGCAAGTTAAGGCTTCCCCCTTTACTATAAGAATATAAATAAAGACTTATTTTATCCTTTTTGGTAGTGGTGTCTTCTTGCCCCTGCAATGGCCAAGGTAGTTGAGGGAGGAGCCTTCTGGAAGCTACTGGGCCTCTGGAAACTTGAAAGAAAAGCAGAGATCTCTCACTGGAGCCTGCAGAGCCAGGAGCGGCTGTAACTATACCTGTTTCTCCCTTGTGTGTCAGCCTGAAAGTGGCTAAGTGGATGGTAGGAAGCAACTTTCAGGCTTGCAATGGGTAATCAGTTGGTGGCAACAGTTCCCGATAAACAATGCTCTTTGGAGGAATTGATGGCTCAGAACTGTGGCTCTTACTCTCCTGGTAAGGAGTGTCCCGTGTGAGAGGTGGCTGGTATTGGCCAGGGTTTTTCAGTTTCTAGAGAATTCCAGTGACAAAGAGGAAACAGCAGAGCTGCCAAAGGCTGAAAGTCAAAAAGATACCACAACATCAAGTTAACTACTGTGGACCCAGCTCCAGCCTGAACTTCTTTGACCTTTGAAAGAAAGAAAAGAATTTCTGGCCAGAAAGCATCTCCATTTGGTTTTCCAGTCTGGCTGACAGGAAGTACTGCTTTCATAGACCAAGGGACGAAGTGAAGCGAGGTAAGTTCTTTGAATTCGAATGAAGAGAGTGCTGGGGTTTCCCTCCCTCAGATGTCAATCTGCAGTGTCTGGTTAATGGAAGTCGGTGGGTAGGTCATGTGTGTACAGGAAGCAGCATCAACCCTCCAAAGTGTGGTGCACAAAAGAATACCCAGCTGTGGGGAAGCAGAACACTGATGGCTTCCTCTCCTGGCATAGGGGCAAGAAGGAGATGAGGCGTGGGCATAAGAGGCCTGGTGGTTTCACAAGTGCTGCGGGTCTGCATGCTACCTCTGTCATGGTTCTCCATGCACTGCACACTTGGTTTGATCAGGAGGAATATTAGGGATGATATGCCAGTGCAGCCAGATTGGTGAGGTGGCAAGTGCAGAAAGTTAGGCACCCAGCAGGCAGGAAGCAAATCTGAAGAGGCAGCCAAACTGGTTGGCTGGTGGAATGTGTATCTTGAGTATTAGGCCTTGGCTCCAAGATGGCATTGGACGACGTTAAGTTTAGGCTTCCCTGGAGTTCATAAACCAGTTAGATATAAAGGAGTGCAATGGCTGGCTGCGTTCTCCGGAGAAATCTAAACTACTTGATAGGCTGAGTAGGTTCTGGCAGGTGTCTGAGGAGGATGGTGCTGTGGGCAGCACTGACTGAACAGGATTCAGGGTAAAAGGGAGAGACCTGAGACTGGAGAGTGGTCTGCTGAAGGAAAGGGACAAACAGAAGTCAGGGCTTAGTCTCTTCTGGCATGTGTGTCTAGGAACTGTAAGTATGCCCCATGGGCACTTAGATCTGGCTGTGGCCTACTCAGAGAGATGTCCATCTATTCCTTTGTTTTTGTCACTACTTGGGGTCTCCACAGAGCCCAGGTTACTTGCTGGTTTCTGTTTGCTTGGTCACTGCAGTGGGTAACTTCCCTTAGGGACCTGTTGGAAGTTAACAGCTTCCTCCTTGCAGCAGTGAGCTTGGTATGACTGCTTTTGCAATTGCCCCAAGCACAGGGTGTTTAAAAATGGCCTGGTTCCTCATATGCTGGTGTCCTCTTGATGTGTCAGTCTTCTTGTCGGATGTAGAGCATCAGTTAGGCTCACATCTCTCGCCTTTTGTTTTCTTGATACATACTCTTACTGTGCAGGCCAGGCTAGCCTCGATTTATTTGGGTAGCCCAGATTGAATTGGAGATTCCAACTGCCTCACACGTGCATGCTACCACACCCAACAGCTGTCAGCTGGGACAGGTTTCAGAAACAAAGCTCAGTGGGTGGGAGGAGTGATGTGAACTAGGACTAAAGCAAGTAGGATTCTGTTTGCAAAAATGGCAGTATTTTTAATGCCTAGGCTCTGGAGTCAGACTGCCTAGGTTTAACATCATGTCTTTCATGAAGTAGCTTCTTCTCTCATCTTCAGCATCCTTACCTCTAGAATGAGGCTCATAATGGCAATAGCTTTATAAGGTGGCTGTGTGCACTAAATGAGGTAATGTGACCAGTGACAAGTACCAGATGGGAAATGCTAGCGCATCCCCCACAACTGTCTGAAGTGAGGGTTGACTTCTGTGACTCCCAGATGCCTCTCACACCTGCTCTGTTCTAACAAGCCTCAGTGACCAAAGAGTAAGGGGCCCGGGGTCTAGACCAGCAGATCCCTCAGCATTGAAGAGGACCCACAAAGGCATTAGTCGTGTCTGCAGACTAGAGTGCTATCTTTGCTCTACACACTGTTGAAGACCCAGGAAAGTTGATGGTAGCCCCAAGTAGGTTGGACTGTTCCTAAGAGTGCTTGTTCAGGGGATTCCAGGACTCCAGCTCCCCCTGACCTATAGCACTCTGCCTCAGGGCTGGAGTTAGCATCACAGGTGGTTCCTGGAGCAAGTGAGGCTGGGCTGACTTGCTAACATGCATCTGAGGTCTGATTACCCTTGGAAAATGAAAGTGGCTGCCTCGCCATGACACCTGCTCCAGTATGGCACCCAGAGTCTTGAGACTACCCCCATTACCCTTTTCAGATGTCCCCTGCAGAATACCTGTGTCATGACACATGGGCTGGGTTCATATGTTTGTGATCCTGCTGGAGCAGGGCTCTTGTAGCCTGGTCTCAGTCCAGGAACACAAAACTCAAGACTTTGTTCAACAGTTTCTCTAGGCTAAGAGGAGACCCAGGACAAGATTTGCTAGCCTCTGTGTGACAGGGTGGTAACACACCCCCTACTCTCCCTAGGGAGAGCATACACAAACACTTCCTAGTTAGTTCCTTGGGATAAAGCACCAGGTTTCTGGGCATGGTAGCACATGCCTATAATCCTAACCCTTGGGAGACAGAGCCAGAAAGATGTGGAGTTCAAGGCCAGCCTCTGATGTGCAGTGAGGCCCTATCTGAGGAGAGTTTTTCACTACGACGTCTCAGCAGTTTCAGTAAATGGCTGAACTGCCCTATGCTGGCATGATTGACCCCTCCCTACTTGTCATCATCACCTTTGGCTTAGTGTCATGGCTGTTGGTGCTTCACTAGGCATGACCTAGGGAAACAGACCTGAAGAGCTTCAGAGCCAGTGCTGGTGTGGCTAAGGCCTGATGATGCCAAACATTCCCATCTCAAAGGGGGATACAGTTTATTCTGGAGCCAAATATAAATGGCCACAGGCAGCGGACTCTGATTTCGATCATCCCAAATTCCATGTGCCACTGTGGAAAGTTTCATGACAATTTTTGTAGGACCAGAACATAAAGCCATAAATTAAGACACTTGAAAATCTATTGTGGCTACATCAGGCAGCCAGGTGATAGGATGGGGAAGATGGCTGTAGTCCCTGGGTACGATGTGATTGGTGGGAACTGGGGGTCTGCTCATTCATTCCAAAGGAATTCTACCTGTTAGTGGTTGCATGTTCTAATCAGTGAGCCGGCCTTTGCAGGCAACACTACTTTTTATTAATTTTTATGTGCATTGGTACTTTGCCTGCATGTATGTTTGTGTGGGGGTATCAGAAGCCCTAGAACTGGAGTTAATGGTTATGAGCCACCATGTGGGTGCTGGGAATTGAACTCAGCTCCCCTGGAAGGGCAGTCAGTGCCATCGCTGACTGCTCTAGCTATCGCTAGCCCTGCAGATAGCACTTCTTTCTAGGAATTCTCATTCACATTGCCAGAGGCTTGCTTGCTGCAGAGTATTCATTCATTTATCTGTTTATTTGTTTATTTTCTGGAGACAGGGTTTCTCTGTGTAGCCCTGGTTGTCCTGGAACTTACTCTGTAGACCAGGCTGGTCTTGAACTCACAGAGATCCACCTGCCTCTGCTTCCCAAGTGTTGAGATTAAAGATGTGCTCCACCACCACCACCACCAGCAGCTGCTTGCTGCTGTCTTTACCTCCAGTTTCTGCCCCAGTACCCAGAGCCATAACATGAGGGCAATAACCAAGTACCACTGTGAGACTTGTGGTGTACATGTAAGATGTCCTTGAAGTATACTTAGCACTTAGATAACAAATCACTGACATGTCTTAGTTCAGCCACCATGTGGCTCTAGAGCTGTTCTTGCATGGATATTGTTGAAATTCGGAGTGAATGGGCTCCGCCCTGTACTGATGGCACGAAAGTTGGGTGTATAAAGATACTTCGGAAAAGGGGACAGTGATATATAATGAGCACCAAAGGGCAGATGTGCTTTGCCTGCTTTCTGAAGGAAATCGGGAAGACCTTTGAAACAGACTTCAGAAATAGTGTATCCCTGCTAGCTGAGTCACAGCCCCTAACCATTGACATGCTAGCGCCTTGACCTGTCCCTCCCTTCGGCTGCAGCTGTGTTACTTCAGAGAGCCATGTGTGCCAGCCCAGTGCTTCCATGCGGGGGGTTTGGTAGGGTTTGGGCAAGCCATTGTTTTCAGCCTTCTCACCTGTGCCCTGCTTCATGGGTTGTCCAAACAAACTGGACTTTCTTTGCCACCCAGTAAACCAATTCTCAAAGCAGTAAGTTTTACAGAAGCCAGGGAGTTTAACCTACTGGGGAGCCCCTGGGTGTCTGTTTGCCTTCCAGACATAGAGCTTAGGAGTATTTGTGGGATGGAAAAAGGAGTCTGAGGTGTGGGAGAGTTGGTTGTGGTGATGAAAGATGAAGTTATTGGTGGTCTGTGCATGTGCAAACTTCTTGCCGCTTCGTAAGATGTGGAGAGAAAGTGATCTATTAGGATGTGAGTTTCACCCTCCCCCCCCCCCGCCCCCACTGCCTGTTCACACTTTTCAGGTAGTTGGATTTGTTGACTTCAGCTGGTATGAGCCAGACAAGGCTTCCTGCATCTAAAACAGCCATGGTAACCCCATGGTGCATTAGAGCGGTTCTCTACAGGGATACCACAGGGGTCCAGGCTTACTCTGAGTGAGTCTCAAGGGACAGGGCATGTGTTCTTTGATCTTCAAATTTTAACTAGGGGAGACTGGCTCAGGCCTCTTAGAGGAGAAAAATGGTTATTTCATAATGGGGATTCCTCATGGTGGAGTGAGGGGAGGCAGACAAACCTGCTGGCTGGACCCACGGACACTCACGTGGCTGCAGAAACCCAGAAAGATGGGTGTGTTTAAAGGGGTGTGTAACAGGTGTCACTGGAGTCACAGCAGCTCAGGTCCCTTCCCCTGCCTGTGCTTTCCAGCTGTCCAGGCTTGCTGTGAGTGCCAGGCCCCGGTAAGGGTGGTTTGCCCCTGATGCTCATTGCAGAGTGGGACCATGTATACCCAGCCTTCTCTGGGCAGAGTTACCCAGCAGTCACTGCAAACTGAAGACTGGAAGAAAACAAAGAAGGAATCAGGGATCCAATATTAAGAAAGCTGTACCAGAATTTTCCATTCCAGTGCCGAGACTGACCAAGGATTAAGCTTTCTGCCAAAGAAAACAAACCCAATGGTGCTGGCCAGTGGAGAGAGGTACACTTCTCCCCACCAGCTGGTTGCTGCGGAATGTAGAAACAGGGCATGAGCCTTGCAGAATATAGCTCAAGAGGGAACCAAATGCTCACAGGGCTGCCACCAGCCATCTGGTCACTCATTCCAACTCAGGGAGTCCAGCTGGAAGTGTGGCTCTATGCACAGCACTTGACAGTCATTGTTCCCCTATCTCCTAGTGTTCTCATAACTCTGAGATGGTAGGGGCAGGTCTAAGGCCAAAAGGCCACAGCCTAAGAAAGGAATGTCACGTCCACAGCAAATACCTACCACAGGGCCTCTGAGAGACCAGAGAAGGACTCTGGGTCCAGCAACTTGACCTCATTTCCTGTCCAGGAAATGAGTCTAGGCCACCCACTCCCTGTATGCAGAGAGCAGATGTGAGCAGGCCTTTAGCCTAGAAGCTCCCAAGAGGTCTCAGGCCAGTCAGTTCTTGCTGCTTCACCTTAGCCAAGTACCTGGTCTGTCATGGACCTCTACAGAGTCATCAAAAATGCACAGGGGCCCAAGCCTGGATGTGCAGTCATCTCTTGTTTTGTGATGGGGTAGCCTGGCATGATTTCAGCTCACAGGTGGTTAAGTAGCATGGAATCCTAGAGCTGTCCTGCACCACCCACTGGGGAGATTTAGGCAGGTTATAAAACCTTGGAGAAGTTTATATGGATAGAGATAAGACTTGTACATGTGCCATAAGCATGCACACCCAGTTTCTAAATGGCAGAGAAGCTGAAGGGAGGCCCTGGGGACAGGTGGTGGGAAGGGATGGTATGGGTCAGGGAAAGGGCCCACTCATCCCTTCTGAAACTCTTGGCTCTCCTTTCTCCCTTGGAAGTCCGGCCTCTGGCTATGTGGGCCATGTGTGGGCCTTTAGGACTGCCTGCATTGGGCAAGCCTCCCACCCTTTATAGGTTGGATCACCACCACTCCCATTCTCCCACCATGGTGGGCTCCCTTGGGACCCAGGCACATGGCAGGAAGAGCTTTGGAGAGGGAAAAGGACTTGAGGGTTAGGGTTAGCATATGTGCCATCCATCAGCATCACTCTCACAAGGATATAGTCTGCAGAGCCCTCACCATTTGTTCATGATAGGCACTGGTCATCCTGGTCAGCATGCTCTGGGAGCATGCCCTGCAGTCTTCTTGCAAAGAGCTATTGACTCTGAGCCCTGCTTTGACTGATAGCTGCAGGCTCCAACACACCCTTTGACCCATCAGACCAGGGCATCACAGGTCCAGAGGTAGCAAGGAAGAATGACACCTAAGATAATCAACAATACAGAATGCCCAAGTGTGAGCAAAGGGTGAGAGAATGGTATACTGAGAATAGTACACTGAACCCAAAAATACCCGTCACCCTGTGTCAACTATTACAGGCATTTTTTTTTTCTTTTCTTTTCTTTTTTTTTTAGAGAAAAATGATATAATGTGTAGCTAAACTTTTTTTGGACCCGCCAGCTCCCAAATAATGACATAGAAACTTCTTATTAATTACAAAACCTTGGCCTTAGCTTAGGCTTGTTCCCAACTAGCTCTCAAAACTTAAATTAACCCATTTATATTTATTTACATTCTGCCATGCGGCTTGTTACCTCTCCTCCATACTGTATATCCAACTGCCTCCCAAGTCTTGCTGGTGAATTTCACTTCCCTTCTTCCCAGAGTTCCTATCTCTTCCTGGAAGTCCCACCTATCCTCTCCTGTCTACCTATTTGCCATTCAGCTCTTTATTAAACCAATTAGAAGGTGCCTTGGCAGAGACACATCTTCACAGTGTACAAAAAGATTATTCCACAACAATAATGTTGCAATGAATATTTAAAAAATTGATATGTGAATGAAACAGCCAATTAGAGAGTTCCAGTGGTGAAAGTAGGGACAATTAGAGCAGCAAAGTAGACTGTAGTATTAGAGCATAACCCAAAGAGAAGTGAGTTTATTCTGGAGTCAGTGCTGGTACAGTCAGTCCTTCCTCAGGACTGGAGACTGGCTCCGAACTCCTCATAGGTCCTCTAGATGAGTGATTCTCAACCTGTTGGGCATTACCCCTTTGGGATCGCATATCAGATATCTACACTACAATCTATAACAGTAGCAAAATTACAGTTAGGAAGTAGCAGTGAAACCATTTTATGGTTGGGGGTCACCACAGCATGAACTGTATTAAAGGGTTGCAGATTTAGGAAGGTTTAGAGCCACTGCTGTAGATTATTTACAATACCTCATAGAATGTAAAATGCTGCTAAGCTGTATCGTTTCAGGAGTAAATGGGGAAGGGGAAAGTGTGTACGGGTTCAGTATGGAACTCAGTTTTTCTAGTATTTCTGGTTCTCTGTTAAATTCATGATTTGAGCTTCATCCCCAAAGCCACATGGTGGAAGGAGAGAACCCTCAATTGCCTCTGACTTTCAAACTAGTGATATGTCACGTACACCTACACATCACACACAGTCCACCAATAAATGGCATTGTCAAATGGCACTGGACAAAATCTACAGGAATTTGGATGTAATGTGGCCTTTACCTAAAGTGTCCATCCTGGGTTATTCCTTAAGACAAATAGCCCATATTAGTGTTTTTTGTTTGTTTGTTTGTTTTTAAGAAAGGGGATTTTTTTGAGATTTTACTTATCTTTTCATGTGTATGGGTGTTTTACCCACATGTATGTTTGCACACTATGTGTATGCAGGGCCTAAGGAGTCCAGAAAGAGCATCGGACCCCCTGGAACTAGAGTTACAGTTGTAAGCCACCATGTGGGTGTTGGAAACTGAACCCTGGTCCTCTGGAGCTCTTAACCACTGAGCCATCTCTCTGGCCCCTTACTGTAAAAGTTTAACAACTGGGGGAAACTGGCAGGTGGATGTATAGGAGCTTGGTGCTTTGTGATTTTTCTGTCAATCTAAAACTAAGCAGAAATTCTTGATTTTATATACATATGTATATATACACATATATTACATATATATACAATATATATATGTATATGTATATATATACATACATACATACACACGCACACACACACACACACATATATATATATATATATATATATATATATATATATATATATATAGTGTTTATGTGTGTTCACCTGAGTCTGTATATGCCCTATGTACATGCAGGAGCCTGAGGAGGTCAGAAGAGGCACCAGGCCCCCGGGAACTGGAATTACTGGTTGTGAGTAGCCATGTGGGTGCTGGGACTTAAACTCTGAAAGGGAAGCCAGTTCTCTTAACCACTGAACCATCTCTCTAAGCCCTATTTTGTTTCTTACTGAGGCAGTCTCATGTAGCAGCCTCAAGCTAGTTATGTAGCTGAGGCTGGCCTTAAAATCCTGATCCTCCTGCCTCTACAGGCTTGCACCACCACATCCAGTTGGTCTTTGTTTCCTCTCTGTGCTGGGGCTTGAACTCAGGGCCTCATATATATGCCAGGCACACTTTCTACCATCGATCCTCATGCCAAGTCAAAGCCTCATTTTAAAATATGCTTTATTACATTATTAGTTTCTGGTTTTTGTTTGGAGGAAGGGCCTTGCTGGCCTGGAATTTGCTGTGTAGTCCAAGCTAGCATTGAATCCTGATCCTTCTGGGTCCTTGCTTAACAGGATTCTTCTTCTATTGTTTTTTTAAAAGCTGTGTTTCCGTAGGGATTGCTGAGGGCAATGAAAAAGTTCCCATTAAACTGGACTCTGTTCCTGCGTGATCTTGTTCTTGGATATGCCAGAGTGTCAGGAGGAAGGAATGTCAGCTGCCTGGTCCCAACTCCTGTACCAGCTGGCGAAGAGCTCATGTCCTTGTGGGAAACTAGGAAGTGGTCCAGGAACCAGTTAGACACGCTGGGAGTGGTTGCAGAAGGCTGGCTGCCACCAGGACTTCCGTCAGCTCCCAGAGACTTACATCACAGCCTTGCTGTGAGTAACACAGTGTCACAGCAGGGTGGCACACACCTAATTCAGAGATTGTCACTCAATGCCATGGATAAGACACAGCATGAAGACCATTAGAAGGAACTGGGGACGTAGCGCAATTGCTAGAGTGTTTGCCTGGCATTCGTGAAGCCAGGCATAAAACGGCATAAACCAGGTGTGGTGGTACTCCCCTGTAAACCATCATTTGGGAGCTAGAGAGGCATGAGGATCAGGAGTTCAAAGCCATCCTCAGTTACAGAGTGAGTTCAAGGCCTGGACTACTGGAGACACCGCCTCAAAAGAAGGATGGAATAGGCTTGCCCCCATCTTGGCTGTTACCTTCTCATCCTGGTGATAGATGGGGCCAGGAATTCAGGGCCTCAGTCATCCAGCCTTAGAAGACACTAAGCAGTTTTTGCCTCTCCCCTTAGGTTACCCTTGCACCTCTTCATCTGGAAGCCTGGGGTGGCAAGAGAACATGGTCTTTGGTCAGTTTTGGGACAGCAGATCTGGGCTCAGGTGTACTCCACCACCCAACAGTGGAGAGACCTTGGTGAGTCACTCTGCTCTCTGGCCTGTTTCTCTAGTCATAAAACACAGGTGGCACACCTGCCTCGCCCTTGTGGTGAGGCTGAGCTAAGGATCAGAGGACAGACAGCACTGAGCTCAGGCAGGTGGGCACAGGTTACCCCTGGAGAGGGGAGGTAGGGTGCTATTTCTCAGGCAGTAGCTGGGGCCTTTGTGGCCTCAGGAGTGATCTGGGATAGTTTCCTATCCATCAGGATGTTCTCATTTGCAAGTACAGATACAACTGGATTTTTGATGAGCTTATCATAAGTTGAAAATAGAAAGTAAAGGGGCTGGAGAGATGGCTCAGAAGTTAAGAGCACTGGCTGCTCTTCCAGAGGTCCTGAGTTCAATTCCCAGCAACCACATGGTGGCTCACAACTATCCGTTATGACATCTGGTACCCTCTCCTGGTGTGCAGACATCCATGGAAGCAGAATGTTGTATGCATAATAAATAAATAAAATCTTTAAAGAAAGAAAGAAAGAAAGAGAAAGAAAGAAAGAAAGAAAGAAAGAAAGAAAGAAAGAAAGAAAATAGAAAGTCAAAACTGCACCTAAGAGTTGGGTGTGGTGGCACAAACCTGCCATCCCACCTACCACTTAGAAGGCTGAAGCAGAAGGATCTTGAGTTCTAGGCCAGTCAGGGTTGCATAGTAAGACTGTTAAAAAATAAAAAGTGCACTGGCCCCACCTAACCTGCCAATCATAGTATGGAACCTAGTCAACATACATTGCTTTCATAATTCCATGAGGTCAAAACATTGTAAATGCCAACTCAGATTGGCTCATATAACTGAAAATATATATATTCACTTCTCAGCCTGCCTGCCTTCTATAGAAATGGCCACATATACCACTATCCTGTGAGGAGACAATCAAGTATCCAGGATTTCTTTGGACTGTTTCAGGTCATGTTCATGGCTCTGGATCAATCACCAGGGCCAAGACAGGCTGCCTGGCTTGTCTGTGGTTACTGTCAACCCTGAGCAAGTAATCGAAGCAAAGTTGGTCAAGATGGCCAGCTTGGGGTGGAATGGATGGTAACTGTCCACTCCAGGTTACTTGACACATCCTGTTCCACTGTGGCAGCCAGCAGTAGTACCTAGCCTCCTAAGCACCCATTTCCCCTGTTGACTACAACCCTAATTTTATTTGGAACTTGTGGTGGTTTGAATGAGACAGTCCCCCACAAGCTCAGGTATTTGAAGACTTGGTTCTGTGTTCGTGGTGCTGCTTGGGAGACCTAGGAGGGGTGGCCTTGCCTGACCAAGTATATCACTGAGGACACATTCTGAGAGTTCATTCTCTTGCCTACTTTTCCGGTTCGCTCTCTGCTTTGTGTTTGGGGTTAAAGATGAACTCTCTCAGCCTCCTGTTTCTGCCATTATGCCTGCCACTTGCTGCCATGGACTCCTATCCCTCTAGAAATTACCTTTGGTTATGTTTTATCACTGCAACTCACACGGAGCTTCATTCCTTCCTAAATAACTGTGTGTGTTTGAAACAGGATTTCCAATAGTTTTTTAAGGGTTTGTTATTGTTGTTTGTTTGTTTGTTTGTTTCTTATTTTTTTGAGACAAGTCTCAGGTAGCCCAGTGTAACCTCTAACTGACTGTGTAACTGAGGATAATCATGGATTTTTCTTCTCTCTCCCTCTCCCGCTCTCTCTTTCCCTCTCCCTGCCCCACCCCCACCCCAGTTACTGTTTTGAGACAGGATCTCACTGTGTATCATGTATCTCTGGCTGGCCTAGAACTCACTGTAGACCAGGCTGGCCTTGAACTTAGAAAGATCCGCCTGCCTCTGTGTCCCAAATGCTAGGATTAAATGCATGTGCCAGCATACCAGCTGGCCATGGATTTCTGATCCTACTACCTCCACTTCTCCAGTGCTGGGATTCCAGGCTGGCAACACTAAATCTGGTTTTTCATTCCAGTTATTTTTTGGGGGGAGGGGGTTGGTTTTTTGAGACAGAGTTTCTCTAGAGTTTTGGAGCCTGTTCTGGAGCTGGCTCTGTAGACCAGGCTGGCCTCGAGAGAAAAGCATGTGACCAAGATATAGGCCCAAAGCTAGTGAAACACAGTAGTACCCACTGGGAGGAAAGCCTTGGCTAGCACTAGGTACTCATCTGCTGACCTTGACACCAAGAGGATATAAGGCACGGAGCCTTCTCTTCAGCTCCAACATTCTCTTTTTTAGATTATTATTTATATGTGCACGCACACATACACACACGCATGTGCCCATGGATACCACAGTGCACATGTTGAGATCAAAGAACACCTTAAAGAAGTCCGTTCTCTCATTTTGCAAGGTGAGGTTCAGGGATCAAACTCAGGTTGTCAGGTCACTATGTAGCCCAGGCTAGCCTTGAACTTGGGATCCTTCTGCCTATGCTCCTGAATCCTGCAATTACAGGTGCACCACCACACAGAGCTGTCAATTTCACCATCATCTTTAGTTGTGCGTTCTCCACCCTTGTCCAAGGCAGTGAACACAGAGCAGTGCATGTGAGTGACTGCAATGCCTAGCCTGACTTTAACCAACCAAATGCGTTTGTTTGATTCTCACAGTACACAGTAAGCATCCTAGCAATGAAGATACGGCAGAACACTAAATGAATACAAATGAGTTGCCATCACACCAGGGCAAACAGCAGCCCCTATGCCAAATCTGGGCCACCACCTGTCTTCATAAACACAGCTTGGCTTGGGACATAGCCACACTCCTGTGGTTTTGTGGTGGACGAGAGTTGAATAGTTGCAAGAGAACACATTTTGATGATATGGCAGTTCCCCCTGACGCACCCCTCTTTGCCCAGATGTAAACAACACTGTCCTAGCCCTCAAATCAGCTTCAGGAAACAAATGCTATGAGTCAAACCCACCCCGGAAGGAGGTCCTTGAGAAGTGCTGGGTCTGTGCCTTCGCTGAGATGTGCTCCGTGTAGGGTTTGTGTCTTTTCCGGCCATGATGAGAGTCTAGACAGCACACAGGTATAAACACATCCATTTCCCAGAACACACTTCCGTAAGAGGTAGTTCGAGTGAAACAGCTCTTTAATCTGCATGATGGAATGACAGCATTGTTGACCAGATACCCTACACTTCAAGCCAGTGGATCCCTCCTCGAGCTCCAGCCACATTGCACTCAGGACCATCGAACACCTGCTGCTCACTGCTGCTTTTTTCCTTTTAGTTTGTGATGCTGGGTACTAAACCCAAGGCCTTGAGCATACTAGGCAAGCCTTCTACCACTACCCAGACACCTCCATCTCTAATCCCTGGCTACAAAGTTCCTGCCAAAAGTACAGTATAGACAATATTAGTGAAATATTGTTACAGGCATGCAGCCAACCACCGCTCAAGGCTTTTTTTGTGCATGTTTTCTTTCAAATGTGTGTGTACCACATGTATGCCTACTATGCATAGAAACCAGAAAGAAGTGTTGGATCCCCTGGAATTGATGTTGACATTGCAGTTGTGAGCCCCCATGTGGTTGCTGGGAATTGAACTCAGGACCTCTGGAAGAGCAGTCAGTGCTCTCAATCTCTGAGCCTTCTCTCCAGCCCACACAAATCCTCTTAACCACTAAGCCATCTCTTCAGCCCCAAAGTTTTCTTTTTTAAATTATTAATTTATGTGTGTATGTGTGTGCATACACACATACGCACATGCACGTCACAGCGTACACGCTGAAGTCGAAGAACAAATTATAGGAGACACTTCTTTCCTTTTGCCACATTCCATCCCAGAGATAGAACTCAGGTAGTTGGGCTTGGTGACATGCTTTACCTCACAAACCAGTCCCCCTCTCCATGTTGCTTAAATTTTATCTCTGATCAGATAAAACACCAGGAAGCAACATAGCTAGATCCGAGTGAGGCCAAGTCTTGGTAGAAGGCCTTCCCTGGCACTGGTTTGTTTGTTTGTGTTTTTGTTTTGAGACCGGGTTTCTCTGTAGCTTTGGAGGCTGTCCTGAAACTTGCTCTGTAGACCAGACTGGCCTCAAACTCACAGAAATCTGCTTGTCTCTGCCTCGAGAATGTTGGGATTAAAGGTGTGCACCACTACCTCCCAGCCCTGGCACTGGTATTTAACCATCTTTTGTATGGTCTTCCTGATAAGTGGCATCCTATAGGGTACTATTACATTGTCTGCAGAGCAGCTTAGGCAAGGAGGGTGTTCTGGTCCTCAGTGTCCCGAAGGCCTGTTATGGGATTTGTCACCAGGAAGAGACTCTCAGAAACTGGCATGTTGCCTTCATCCACTGGAACTCTACAGTAAGCCACTCTGGCCTTTGTTTTGTCTTGACCCCCGGAAGCTCCTGTTTATGTAAACTCAGTTCTGAAAGCCACCATCTTCCTTCCTCCTCCAAACCCCTGGGCCTGTGTGGCTCCTTTTCCAGGTGTTTAGTCCATAACTGCCCATGGCATGGTGGATTGGGCGGATTTTACACTGCTGTTGTACTGACAGGATACACTGCTGTCTTGTGCTTCAAAGGAATACACAAGAATAGGATCTGCAGCGCTACATCCCAGACCCAGAAGGCTGAGGACAGCTAGGACCAAAGGCAAGATCTGAAGTGAAGGCCACCGAAGGCTCTGTGGCTTAGGCTAGCCTTCTGGCTCTGGACATCTGCACTCCTTCCCAATGGCAGCTTTGGGAGCTCTGCCACCAGGTGGGAGCTGGGGCTGATGTCAACTCTGAAGCCCCTGGGCTATGCAAAGAGGAGGCATCTCAGTCTCAAACAGAGATGACAGAAGCAGGGCCCGAATTGTCTTCTTGGGAATCTGGGATGAACAGGAGCCATCATGGGGCTAAGCATTCATCTCCAGTAGAGGAGCCGAAGTGATGGGGAGGCCCCAGCCCTGACACTGTGGATGAAGGCCCATCAAGTGGAGCATCACGGTAGAGCATCGGTAAAGGGTGGAACAAGGAGGGGGCCGGCAGTTCCTCTCCCACCTTGAATTTGGAGCTATGGCGGGATCTTCACCTGATACTACCCAGAAACAAGGCTGCAACGAGAAGAGTTTCAGAGAGCACCCACCAGGATTGCTAGCTCAAGGGGTTCACCCTAGCTGATCTAAGAATCCTGCCTTCTGTAGCTAGGAAGGGCTGGCATGATCCCCAGGGTGAGCCTGTGGGACTCATGGGAGTTTGTTATTTGTTGATATGGACATATTTCCTGAGGTCAAATGCTGTATTAGCAGTGTCTTCTACTCAAGCTCCACAGGATAAAATATGGATCATATAAATTCTGAGATTTCTCTCCAGGCCCACCCGAAGGCTGAATTGGGGAGCTCTCCAGAAAAGGAACGAGGGGGGGGTTAGTACAAACCTGGGGTACAGCAGGGCCAAGATGCAGCCTTCTCTCCTTTACCCAACGACACCTACTGTTCCCGGTCCTGCTCCTAGGTATGAACACATCTCAGTCCGAAGTGGTATCTGGACCCCGATAGTGACTGCAGTTATCTTCAATACCTCAGCTCCTGGTGCTGAGCCTTTCCCTACCATGAGTGGTGAACAGATAACACTAGGACATGATGGACTGCAACCCCAAAACTTTATTAGCAGAATTAACATTGACAGGGGCTAGGAGCTGCATTCAAAATGTGACTCTGGGTTATTTGCATGCATGGAGTTTCCTGTGAGGTCCCCTCCTTTCCCAAAGGGCAAGCCACAGAATGTTGCCTTCTTGGCTTTGTGAGAGAAGCCCTTCTGGTAACCACAAGACTCCAGCAATACCCAAGTCAGTCCCTACCTATGGCCAGGATGTCCACCCACCAGCCCTATGCAGTGCCAGAGTGTAGTTCCTTCCATGGGCAGGTTGGAGACAGACACAGATGTTACTATTCAATGTGTAGAAAACGTGTGCAAGGGGGAATGAAGTTCTATTTCACTCACATGCAGGAGACAGGAAATCCCCAGAGCAAATGGGCATCTGGAAGGGATTTTCTTGGTATAGATAGAAGAGATAGCATAGAGGCCTAAAGTACTTGCTGTTCTTCCAGAGGATCTGAAATTGGGTTCCCAACACCCACACTGAACCCACTAAAAACCACGTGTAACTCCAGGGACTTGACTCCCTCTTCCAGTCTCCACAGACACTCACATTCACACACACATAGATACACGTATACACATCCAAAAGAATTATTTTTCTTAAGGAAAAGAAAGCATAGAAAATGTTACTCTTTTATTATTTCAAGGAGGTAATACATAGCCCAGTACACCAAAGCAATAGGGAATTAGAGGCAGCAAATGGCCAGTGGTTTGGGAAGAGCCTCATGCTGCTTCTCCAAGCTCCTGTCTGCCTACTCACTTGAAGGCTGGGACAGTGACACCAGCTGTGACTGTAGCAGTGGACGGATGACCATACTCAGCACCCTACCGACTGTAAGGGCTGGCACAAAGGCAGCTCCAAGATTGGGCACACTGGCAATGCTTGCCCTACTCCCCAGGCCACTGTCCCCACAGCAGCCAGCTTGCCTAGCACTTGATTCTGTTTCAGTGAGCCTCGAGTGGGCAGGGCAGGGCAGGGACAAATCCCGAGTCATCAGGTAAGATGAGCGCCTTAGTAGTGTTAATACTCTGCATGAGAAAAGACAACACTGTCCAGGGGTGGAGGGTGAGGAGAAGGGACAGAAGGGACCTGGGCTGCAGCGCTGCCCGGAGGAGGAGGGCCTCTCCTGGTACATGATGGAGAGAGGCAGGGCCTGGGCTCTGGAGGAAGCTGCTTCCTCTGGCACAGAGTTGACCTAGAGGTTGATTTTCCAATCATAATTGGACAAAACAAGTCTTGCTTACACTAAACATGGCCTTGGAGAGATGTGTGGCTCAGTTCTCCCAGGTTTGGGGGAGGGATTCGACCTAAGACCTTTATCCATTCCCAGCCGCTGTCCTTTGCAGATGGCTGGGGTGAAGGAGACAAGTAGAAGCACGTGCTTCTGTAGCCCAATGGTCTTTTCCAGGGAGCTCACATAGGCGGGACCCACAGCCCCACCCTGGCATGGCACGGACCCCAGAGGATGCCCATCGGGTGACTGAACAGTGCTGTGCAGGTGGGAGTCACAGCAGTGGCCGGGATACTGAGATACTCACAGATACCCTCCATTTCAGCATGGTGGGCCAGGCTGCTGGCTGCCGGCAGAGGCAGCTTCTTCCCAGCATGCACTGCTCTCCTCCAACCCCACTGCACAGGCTCACAGAGTTTTGGTTTGACAGGTATGAAAATAATTTTAAAAAATCACACCACTTATATTCCAAACCCACAGCTGATGGCTTTGTTTTGTTTGACAGGAAAGGACAAAGAAACCACAGCTCCACGGTGGCCAAGACTCCCATAAGCACAGAGAGTGCTTTGTACCCAAACGGAGAAACCTTGTCTGCCAGGGGAGCTGGGGGAGCCATGGGGTCCTCTAGTCGGTGCCCGGATCTGAGGTCACCTCATCTTCACATTCTTCAAAGCCTGGGACTGGCTTTTGCAGAAAGTGTGTGGTGGCCTGGATCACCTTGTCCGGTCCAATGTTGTAGACGGGGTGAGTGGGCTGCTGTAAAGAGAACAGACGCCAATTCGTCACCAGTGGCTCTTGGTTGGCTGAAATTCACCAGGCAGAACTTAGACTAAGGGAGCATGAATGGTACACACAGGTTTATTCCAGGTCCAAATGTGCAAAAAATGGTATCTGCTGAAAACATTTCATAGTATACAACCACAAGGGAACATTATACAGCCACTTAAATATGTACTTTGAATATTTTAATGATAGGAAATGCTTATGTTTATCTGACATACATTTTGGAGTTTGTTGGCTTTTGGAATATTCACATAGACTTTACCTGTTAAGCTTCTTTATCTAAAACTCTGAAGTCGGAAACTGTGTGTGTGGCAAACCCAGCACCTCACACATGGTAGGTATGTGTCCACCTCAAAGCTACATCACTTGCTCCAAAACCTTTTCTTAAACACTGTATCTTTTTTATTACTAAATTTCTTTCTTTTTTGGTTTTTCAAGACAGGGTTTCTCTGTGTAGCTTTGGAGCCTATCCTGGCACTCGCTCTGGAGACCAGGCTGGCCTCAAACTCACAGAGATCCACCTGTCTCTGCCTCCCGAGTGCTGGGATTAAAGGCGTGCACCACCAACGCCTGGCTTGTTATTACTAAATTTCTTTAGCAGACAAAGTACTGAGTTTGTTACATTTTCTTTGTTTCAGTCTCTTTTTAACAGGCTGGCCTCAAATTTGCTAAGTAAGCTGGGCTTGAACTCTTCCTGCTTCCACCTCCCACATGCTGGGATTACAGGTGTGCTCTGCTGTGCCAGCTTTCACTGTGACATTTTCATGTATTCTGTCATTATGCTTTGGTACTATTTGTACTTTAGCACCCACTTCTACTGGTCCCCTGTAGTAGTGACTCTGTAATCCAGCACTCAGGAGGTGGAGACGGGAGATCAGAAATTCACTCATTCTTAGCTGCACTCCTCTTAGATGGAGGCCAGCCTAGGCTACATGAGACCTTGTCTAAATAAATAAATGAGGGCTGGCAAGAAGGCTCAGCAGGTAAGGGTGCTTGCTGCCAAGCCTCATAACTTGAGATCACTCTGGTACCTATACAATTGGAGAAAACCAACTCCACTGACCACATGTCGTCCTGACCCTCCCCACACACAAGATGGAGAGAGGGTGTAAAGAAATTGAAAATCTTTTGCAGCTACATCCTCCTCCTCTTCACTCTCCCAGAGAGGCTCCAATACTGCTCTAAAATCTGTCCTGCCTCAGACCTTGGGTTTCTTTTGATTTCTGTGATGTAGGGAAATGATGTAAAAGAACTGACCTAGGGTCTGAGGGGATGGCTCAGCTAGTAAAATACCTGCCTTGAAAACACAAGAGCCTGAGTTTGATCCCAGGGCCCATTTCGTGTAAAAAGCCAGCTGTTGCCGGTGCACCCATAATGTCAGCACCAGGGAGGAGGGGACAGGGAGATCCTTGGGACTTATTGACTGGCCAGCCAGGTTGGCCTAATAGGCAGGACCCCGGTCCCAGTGAGATGCACACGTCAAAGAACAAGGTGTACATCTCCTGAGGTGTGATGCTGAGACTGCCCTCTGGTCTCCAAGTGTACCCGCACACATGCCCCACCAAAGGTTGAACCAGGCATAGTGGACGGTTCCTGTAATCCCAGCTGCCACAGAAGGCAGGAGCAAGAAAACTGATAAAAGTTCAAGGCCAGCCTGGTCTATAATGTGAATTCCAGGCCAGCCAGAGCTGCAGAGTGACACAATAGGACCCTGACAAAAAAGAGAGATTTTTCATATATCTGTTATCTATTTATACTTCTGCTTGAAACATTTCCCAATGCAAACAAAGGACAGATGTAAAAGCCAGATGAAAAGATGAGGCTCAACATTCAGATCTGTTGGCGGTAGAACCTCAGAATATGAGTGGCCATGACAAGTGGCTTTGAAACTTGGCCACTGTGGACAGTCTCAGATGCGTTTGTTTCTTGGGCTCATGTCTAGGCTCAGAGTGGCACCTTGTGTCAGGCTGCTGTAGCACAGACCCATGGTGGGCAAAACACCCTGCTCTTTCCTTGTGCTGTGGCCTAAGCTTAAGGCTCTACAGTCTCATCTCAACATGAACCCTGGCCATGCGCTACGTTCCTAGCCTAGGAATGCCATCTTATCAGGGAAGCACACACAGAACAAATCCATGGCAAACTGATGTGTGCTACTGCGGCATGGCAATGTGAGCAGTCTATCCTCTGAAGAGAAGGCATCTAAGCTGAGACATGAAGCCAGCTATCCAGTGAGTGGAGTACCCTGACCATGCTAGAGGTCCCTGTGTTTGCCTTAGAGAGGGAAACTGTTCAGCAGAGGGCTGGAATAGAGAAAGCCATCTCTGCCCCAGTTCAGACCACTGAAACCCTGCCTCTGCCCACCCTGGAGGACCTTGTAGAAAGGGGCGTTGAATTGTTATGACTAAAGAAGCTCTATCTTATGCTAGGCATCCATCCATCTTTGGTACCCACCTGCATCTGTCGCTGACTTCGGTTTCTGGAAGATAAGTTTCCATAACCCTGATTCAGTGACCCCCCAACCCAAAAATGTACAGCCGTTACTATCTGTTATGATAGCTTTTTTGCTCCTTAACTTGCTTATGCAGATACCCAAAGAGTGTTTTGAGTTCCCCCATTAATTTTTCCTCATTAATTTTTTTTAAAGATTTTATTTATTATGTATACAACATTCTGCTTCCATGTATATCTGCACACCAGAAGAGAGCAACAGGTCTCATAACGGATGGTTGTGAGCCACCATGTGGTTGCTGGGAATTCAACTCAGGACCTCTGGAAGAGCAGTCAGTGCTCTTAACCTCTGAGCCATCTCTACAGCCCCTCCCCATTAATTTTTTAAAAAAAGGATTTAAATAAAAAAAAAAACAGGATGGCTAAAAGTGACTATCGACTTATTATGATATAATTAACTGCTTTTTTTTTTTTGCTTCTGTAACTTGCTTACGCAGATACCCAAAGATTGTTTTGAGTTGGCTTAAGCAGTTAACTTGTTAGAACAGAACGGTTTTACTTGCTTGCACAGATACAGAAAGTCTTCATATGGTTTTCCCCTTTAGAAGTCCTTCCCCTACCCTCCTTCACAGCCATCTCAAATTTGGCTCAGAGATTTGCCCTGCTAGCAGTTAATCAATAAATCATTTAATTATAATTGCATTGACTCCATGGTCTGTTCCCAGGGGGTCACAAACTCCATGAAAGAACCCCAACCTGCCTTACCAGAGCATTTTCAGGCACACCCATGACCACATCATGCAGCATGGCTCCGCTTCCGAAATGCTGGGCGATGGATAAGCCACTCAGGCAGTAGCAAGTGTGGTAGAAGTCACGTGACCTGCAAGACAGGCAGCTCTGAGAAACCCTGTTCCCTCCCTACAAACCTCTCCAGATACTGCCACCTGAATCCAGAGGCCTGTGACACAACCATGTTTGGGCCCTTTTTTTCTCTACAGGCCACGGCATGGCTGTTCCCAGCAGTGGGTTTATAGGTCCCATTTTCCAGTCTTGCCCAACAATGGGATTCTAGGCTTTTTTCTTTCCATTTTGTTTGTTTGTTTCTTGGAGGGATGAAGATGGAACTCAGGGCTTCCTACATGCTAGGCCAGTACACAGTCCCTGCTGAGCCATACCCGAGGCCACGGGAACTGTCATTTGGTCTCCCAGCTGCTCTGGAGGGGCTCTCCAGTGGTGATACTAAGTTAATGTATTTCTCTAGAAAAATCACAAAATGTCTAGAAATAAGTCACACTCCTGATGAACTGCTGGGTCAGGCCTTTCCCCAAGCAGCGGTAGTGGCGACAGCAGTGTTTGTGAGTGTGTGTGTCTGTAGCTTAACAGAACATCTGATATTTTAGGTGACCTTTTTCATTTACTCTGCCATACAGAATACGCCACATTTGCATTTAGTCATTTAATCTACCCTAGAACAGTTGTTGGATTACCATCTGTTTACAACACTCATTGGATTGATAGCCTGTTCTATTTCCCAGTTTTACATTGCTCAGGATGATCCCAGAATGACATACATGTTAGGCAAATGCTCCACCACTGATCTATACCTCTATCCATTTCCTATTCTAGTTAAGTGGGCTTAACAAGAAAAACACAGAACACAACACAGTAAAGGAAGCTGGGCATGGTGGTGCACACCTTTAATCCCAGCACTTGGGAGGCAGAGGCAGGCGGATCTCTGTGAGTTCGAGGCCAGCCTGGTCTCCAGAGCGAGTGCCAGGATAGGCTCCAAAGCTACACAGAGAAACCCTGCCTCGAAAAAACAACAACAACAAAAAACAAACCAGAAAAGGAAAGCTACCAACCCAGTACGACATCTGCCTCTCTGGGGAAGTAGAAAGGTGCGCGCATGAGCTGGGGAACAAGATGAGTAACCAGAAGTCAAGGCTCAGTGGCACTGGAGGGGTTGTCCACACTAACAACACTTTCCCTGAACAATGTTAGTGGTAAGTGGCTGAAGGACAGGGGTGCCCCAGGTTGGTGGGCCTGGCTCTAAGTGGGTCTGGGTGGCATATTCCCTCTCCCCTCATCCCACCCCTCCAAGAAGACACTCACTTGCCAGGTTTGTCCAGCAAACCCCCTGCTGGGCACTGGCAGCACATCAGGATGTACTCCTGCAGGGCCTGCTGATGGAACATCCAGTGGCTCATGCTGAGGGCAGGGTCACCTGGTGAACGACAGGGATCAGAAAGGCAGGGCAGGCAGACATCAAGGGTTAGTCCCATTCCACTCGTTCTTGGTACATTTACTTGCTAGCTTCATCACCTGTCCCCTCCTGAGCACGGATGTATGTCAAAGAGCAGTTCCAAGTGGCAGTTCCATTGGCCTTGAAGTGTACCAGTCAACATGATGGTCTAAACCACACCCGCACCAGTGGCCTAGTGTTTCCTGAGGGCCTTCCCCCTAGTCCTCCGCAGCTTGTTAGTGGACTCTAGGCAGGTTAGAAATTCTTACAGAGGGGCGGGTAACAGTCGAATTGCTTGTTCTGACTTTTCTAGTCCTGAACTAAATCCATCTCCAAAAGGATCCCAGACTTTTCCAGGACAGACATCTGTCCCTGAAGACACACCACTGCCGGCTGCTCCACCAAACACGGCACAAGCAAAAACAACCCGCATGCTGGGAGCCATGTGAAATTTGCCTTGGGTGTTGTTTTTCTTTTCATTTCTTTCAATGCTAGGGAAGGAATCCAGCACCTTGTGCATGCTAGCCAAGCACTCCACACCTTGGCTACATCCCTAGGTGGTGGGCTCCTTCCTTCTCAAATTCAGCCAACACAGTGGGAATTCTGTAGGTCACACAGTTACCTAGCAGGGAGAAGAGAGTGCACCACCCTCATTTCCATGCATTTCCCTATACAGTTACAATTATCATTTTGTAACCGTATGTTTTTCATATAACATATAAGCACAAACTTCTATTCTGTTACATCATCTCCATAACCATCATTCCAAATAGCAGTGAAACATCTCATTTAAACAGATGTACAACAAAGGTAACTGAGGAGAGGAATGGTGCCAAAAATCTCTTGGGTACATAAACCTCTAGGGTGGATATAGAAACCTCTGGGTAAAAAATTACCAAAGGCTAAAGTGAATACGGTGATGAAAAGAATATAAGTAAAATGAGTGGGGATGGCAAGATGGCTCACTTGGCACCGTGCCTCCTGTGCCAGCATGAGAACCTGAATCCAGACCCCAGCACCCATGGGAAGAGTCAGCAATGCACACCTGTAGTCCCAGTGTGGGGGAGAGGTGGAGATGGGAGGCTACATGGAGCTCACTGGCCAGCTTAGCTGAACTGGAGAGCTCCAGGCTCAGTGAGAGACCGTGTCCCAAAAAAATATGATAAAAAGTGACTGAGAAGGATACCAGATGTCAACCTTTGGCCTCCACCCATACCCACAGGTACATACCCACACACACACACACACCACATGACACACACACACCACATGACAAAAAAAACCCACATTTAATTATAAAATATTCAGACAAATTCTTTTCTTTTTTGAGACATGATCTCATGTTGCCAAGACCACTTCTGAACTTACTATGTAGCTAAATAATGACCCTAAACTCCTGATTTACCTGCCTCCTCCATCCACCTTCTGGAATTACAGGTGTGCTTCACACATCTGGCAAAAAATTGTTTTTTGTTATTTTTTTGTTTTATTTTACATATATGGGCATCTTATTTGCATGTATGTATATTCACCATGTGTGTGCCTGGTATACATGGAAGCCAGATCTATGGATCTGGAACTGGGGTACAGACAGCTGTGAGGTGCTGAGAAACAAACCTGAGTCCTCTGGAAGAGCATAACCACTGAGCCACACCGCCCCCCCCAGCACCTGTTTTTTTCTTTCTTTGAAAAGAAACACACTTGTAATCTCAGTTACTTGGGAGGCTGAATCAAAAGGTCAGCTTGAGCTAGAAAGGGAGAGAAAGGTAGGGGAAGGAGAAAAAAGATAGTAGGGAGGGAGGGAGAGAGAGAAGGGAAGAAAGAATACACACAATAAATAAATGCAATTTTTAAGATGTTCCCAGAACCGTGCACCACACCTGGGCAGCACAATAGAGCCAACCACATGGGCAGAGGTGTAGGTGAACCAGCACAGATGTTGTGAGCATGGGAGAGCTGTCGCCATTACTCATCTGTCATGTAGTGGCATGAGCAGGGAAGAGACGCCTGCCACTAACACCTGAGGTAGGTGGGAGGGCTGGTCCATAAGAGCAGGAGAGCTGCCCCTGAATGCCAGCAGCTGCAACACTCCGAAGAGCAGGCCCTGCACCTTGCCCAGGCAGCACAACAGAGCCAACCCCCATTGGTGGAGGTGTGGGTGAGCCAGCCCTGAAGTTGTGAGCATGGGAGAGCTGTCCCCATTACTCATCTATCATGTGGTAGCAGCTTGGCTTGGCACAGGGAGAGATGTCCCCCAGTCAATGCCAGAGGTAGGTGGGAATCAGCGGCAGCACTCAGGAGAGTGGACCCTGCACCACATCTGGACAACACAGTAGAGCTGGCCCTGATGGTATAGGTGTGGGAGAGCCGACCCTGAGGATGTGAAAGCTAACAACTGGCCCCACCCCTTGCTCATTGCTGCAAGGGGTGAACTAATCAGGGCACTGCCAGAGAGCTCACCCTGGTGGTCAGGACAAGGGAGAGATGGTGGGCTGACCAACCCTGTAACTATCCAGGCCCAGAACCAGGGTTATGAGTTGACCCACCCCAACATCCACTCCATCTGTGATCTACTGGAGCAGTTCCGCAGATCCAAAGCTGCAGGATCTCCATGACACAGGGCAACAACAGGATATCCAAGAGGAGGCCCAGTGAGGGTCCAGCATCGATAGTGTAGCAGAAACCAGAGACCTTGGATCAGACCAGTGACTCCTTACAATGAACACTTGAAAGTAAAGATATATGGATAAAGGGGTTTACTTCGTGACTACAGCTTCCATGACCTTTTTGTTTATTTGTTTTTTTCTCTTAAATTTTTTGTTATTTTGTGGGGGAGGGGTAATAAGGGGGAGGGTGGATAAAAGAGACAACGAAAAAATGGGATGGAGATGCATGATGTGAAAGACACAATAAATAAATAAATAAATAAATAAATAAATAAATAAATGTATTCCTAGTAACTAAAATGGTAAGAAGCATTTATACCTTTCACCACATGAGGACCCAGCTCTCCTCCCCTCTAGAGGATGCAGTGACAGGCCTGCCGTAAAAGCAGAGGGCAAACCCCCCAGACACTAGAGTCTGCTGGCATCCCAACCTTGGACATCTCAGCCTCCAGACCTTGCTGGGGATCAAATTCAAGATCACACACATGCTGATTATCTATAGCTCTAGTTACACACTGACAGAAGAGCAAGAGCAAGGAAAGAACCTCAAATGAGTTGGGTAATAGGCACGTTGTATATCTTACATGCATGTGTGTGTGTTATAAGCCTTGTAATGCTAGCAAGTAGACGGCCACCAGTCAGGTCATCAGTCTTGGGTGTTGACATCTTTACCCACTGAGCCAGTGCTGGCCCTCTCCACTAATTCTTAAAAATTACTCAGAGTTATTGCAAAGATCAAAACAGATACTAAGAAGTAAAGGTGCAGCTGGGCATTGGTGGCACACACCTTTAATCCCAGCACTCAGGAGGCAGAAGCAGGCGGATCTCTGTGAGTTCGAGGCCAGCCTGGTCTCCAGAGTGAGTGTCTGGAAAAACCAAAGAGAGAGAGAGAGAGAGAGAGAGAGAGAGAGAGAGAAGAAAACGAAAACAAAACAAAGAAGTAAAGGTGCAAAAAAAATCACAAAATACTAGTAGTCTGATGTAAACTGTGTATTAAAAGGGGGAAGCAAAACTTATCCCCAGAATGCAGAATAGCTCAACATTAAGAAAATAATCAGGCCAGGCATGGTGGTCCATGGCTTTAATCCCAGCACTTCTTAAATCAGGTATGGTAACACACATGTAATTCCAAGGCTTAGAATGATCAGAGGCTTAAGGTCATCCTCAGCTACATAAAGAGTTTAAAGTAAAATGGCTCAGCTGGTAAGGGCTGTTTCTACTCACCCTGATGGAAAGAACCAGGTCTGAGGGACACACATTTGCCCTGGCTCACGTCCTATGCCCCACCCCCATACTGAATACAAACATGACTAAATAAAAGTAATAACTGCTTTAATTACAAGAAGCTGGCAAGACAGAACAGCCAATAAAGAGCCTGCTGCACAACCTTGGGGGCCCGAGTTCCATCCCTAGCACCCAGATAAAAAATCCGGGCGTGGCAGTACACACTTGTAATATCAGAGCTGAGGGGTGGAGGCAGGAGGCTCCTGGGGCTGCTCAGCTAGCCAGTCTAGTTAAATTAGTGACAGTGACTGAGGAAGACACTTGGTTGTTGGCCTTCACATATGTGCATGTATACCAGGACACATACGTGTGCACACACACATAAACAAAAGCAAGTAAATAGAAATTGTTAAGATTCGAATGCTTGCTGGGTCTGGTGGCACATACTGTGATTTCAGCACTCAGAAGGCAGGTAGGAAGACCAGCAGTTCAAGGCCAGACTGGGCTATATAGGTTGAGATACATGACACTGTCTTTAAAGAAAAAAAAAAATCTACATGTTCTCTGCAATCCTTAAAAAAATTTAACAGAATTCTTACTAAATTGTGGAAGATCCGAAACAGCCAAGGTTACCATGAAAAAGAAGCTTATTTCAACGCCTACAGCAGAGTTGTAGCAACCATGGTGCCTAAGGAGAGACACATAGTGCAATGCAGGAGAAATGAGAATCAGGAGACAAGCCCACACACACCCACGGCCACAGGATGCTGCGTCCATTCAGCGAAGAAAGCACAGTCCATCCTGGGACAGCTGGACTTCTAATGCCAGTGATGGAGCTTGAGGTAGAACATGTTCCCTGAACTTGGGAGGCTGTGCCACACCTGTGCCACACAGAAAGACCTTGTCTCACAAAATAAAACAAACAAATCCTTAAAAATAGATCAATAACCTAAATATGAGAGCTAAAACTCAAAACTCTAGGAAGAAAACATACATTCCCACAATGTTGGAGTTATCAATGGATTCTCACAAGATACCAATATCATAAGCAACAGGAGAACAAAAAAAAAAAAAAAAAAATAGGTTCTGGGCAGTGGTAGTACTGCCTTTAATCCCAGCACTTGGGAGCCAGAGGCAGGCAGATCTCTGTGAGTTCGAGGCCATCCTGGTCTACAGAGTGAGTTCCAGGACAGGCTCCAAAGCTACACAGAGAAACCCTGTCTCAAAAAACAGGGCTTCGGCACCTCTAAAAAAAACAAAACAAAAAAACCCCTGTGTGAGGTCCTGGTTTGATCCCTAGCATAAACAAATACATTTTTTTTTAAGGTAAAGAAAAAAGCCAGATATGTGGCAGATGCCTCTAATCCCAGCAGTTGGGAGGTTGATGCAGGAGGATTGACATGAGTTCTAGGCCAGTGTGGGCTACCTTGTCTCAAAACAACAACAAAGAAACAGTATCTGCTCATTTATTTTGATCTGCATGCCCTGCACTACTAGTTTCTAGTCTATCCTTGTTTTCTAAAGTCCAACAACTTTATGGCTCTCATCTTACACTATATGTAACCATTTTCTATGACAGCTCTACCCGCCTCTTGTCTCCTTTTGGCTCATTTGTTTTGTTACATGAGTTTAAAATAAACAAAACAAGTGATATTTGAATTCTAATCACACTGTTGTTGCTTTCTTTGTGATATCCTTGCTTTTAAAATCCTATGGGTGTGTATTTTGGATAGAATGTGTGGAAAATGTTCTAAGCTGATTATGTTAAAGGCAGTCCAGATCTATGGACACTAAATTGTAGTCTTGAAATGGATCAAGCGTACAGCATGAGAAAGAACTCTACATTTAAAGAAGAATTTGTTACATTTTAGGGTAACTGTAGTAAAGTTTCTATTCATACTGTGCCCTCATGTCATACCCTATAACAAATGGACGATTATCATCCCCAGGCAAGTGATAACCTATGGCCAAAATCACAATGTTTCCATCACTTCCTACACCACTATCATTTAAAAGCTGAGTTCACAAACACTCCAAAGCACTTCCTGGGGATCTTGGACACCAGCACACATAATCATGGCGAGATAAAGGATGAGGTGATTCCAGGATGGTCATAGCATAGAAATCAGGTTTAAAATCCTTTAGACATCTGCAGCAGTTACAGACTCCCATTGTAATGTCACTTTGTATTTCAAAGGATCCTTTTAGCTACACAATGAAGTCTTCCCAATTACAGCAGAGAGCTGCGGGTTCATGTCACTCAATCCAACAGGTGGACAGAGCCTAGGTACCTCCCAAAGAACACATCAAGAAACACATTCTACCATCACCTGTTCCTAACCTCTGACGATGTTGTGACATGATACTGTCATCTACAAGTTCACACTCCAGACCTACATAATTGAGTTACAAGAAAAGAAACATCACCAAAAATTTTAAATTTCATATTTGAACTGAGTTTAGAGATTCTGTGCTCAGTCATGTTAATAGCTGTCCTCAACTACATGTGCCCTGCCTGCCATCAAAACTCACGGGCTGCTTTCTTTTGTTTGTTTTTTTCAAGACAGGGTTTTGTAAAAGCAAGTTCTTAATAGGTCTAAATAATAAAAAACCCTGAGTCAGAAATAGAGGGAAATGCTGAGAAATCAGAGAGAAGGAGCAAACTATAGCCACACCTTATCTCCTAGCATCTCAGCAGACAAGCACACAAGTTCCTCTTTCTTTCAGCTTGTATCCTCTCTCCACCCAGCCATCTCACTTCCTGTCTGTCTGTCCAGACCTCAGACCTCTACGGCTAGCTAGTGGCAGGCTCCACTCTCTGGTCTTCAAACAGGCTTTATTTGTACAAGCAAGATATCACCACAAGGTTTCTCTGTGTAGCCCTGGCCATCTGGAACTTACTCTGTAGATCAGACTGGCCTCAAACCTGCCTCTGCCTCCTGAGTGCTGGGATCAAAGGTGTGTGCCACCACTGCCCTATGAGCCTTTTATTAAATTAGAAATAAGATCATTGCCTCCTCCACCATACCAGTGCTGATGCTGAAACTCAAGGCTCACACACTCTAGACAATTTCGCTACCACTGAAATATAACTCAGCTACAAATATATGTATTCTATTTATTTATTTTTATTTTATGTGTCTGAGTGTTCTACCTACATGTATGTATGTTTACCATGTGCATGCCTGGTGCTTGGTGCCCTCAGAGACAGAAGGCATCAGATCCCTAGGAACTGGAGTTACAGATGGTTGTGAGCCACCATGTGGGTTCTGGGAACTGAATGAACTCAGGTCCTCTGGAAGAGCAGCCAGTGTTCCTAACCACTGAACCATCCCTCCAGCCCCCCAAATACACTTTTAAAGGCTGGTGACACCGCTCAGTGGTCTCTACCTACTATATAATAGAGGACTAGTAGACTGGTACTACTATAGAGTACTATAGAGTAGTTCAACCCCCAGTACCACAAATAAATAAATAATCCATAAACTTGTTTTAAGTTTGTGGCTATGGATATAATGTAATGCTTAGCACTGTAGAGGATCTGGGCTCAATATCCAGTATCAAACATTAAAAAAATAATAATAATGCATTTGCTTACAAAAAAATACAAGTAGCAAGGAGTGAGAGAGACGGCTCGGTGGTGAAGAACAAGTACTTCTCTTGCAAGGGATGTGAGTTTGGTTCCCAGTACCCACTATCAGGTGACTGACAACTCTAGCTCCGGGGCATCTGACCCCCTCAGGCACCCATACATGTACATATACCATACACACACACACAAAAAAGAATTGTTTTAGTTAAAATAGAAGTAACAATATATATATCCATTTTTGGAAGGAGAAAAGGGATATAGTAGAGGATATACTAAATTGGATATACTAATTGGATATACTAATTGTAACCTCTGACTCCCTTCCTATGCTTCTCTCAATATCACCCATTGTTAAGTGTTTTGACATGTTGCTAAGAAAAGCCAGTGGACACCAGCTGGTGTACACATGGCTGCCCTGGGCCTGGCCTTTTACACTTCATGTTGTATCCTGGGGAGCTTTCTGAACAGAGTCGTTGTGTGCAACTACCGCTTAGAAGGAGCATCATTCATTTACCCACTCCTGTTTGTTTGTTGAGAAAACTTCTCACCATATAGACCTGGCTCCCCTTGAACATACAGAGATATGCTTCTTGAGTGATGGGATGAAAGTGTGTGGTGGCCAGGCTGGGAAATCTTCACCTTTCAATGGACATTTGCCATATGCTACTCAAACTCTACTTCAATACACAGCCTCTCTGCGGGTGAACTCCTGACAGTGCACTAGCCAGGCTGAAATTTTAAGTGTGTTTATGTTAAACAGACACCTGCACACTGCCCTGCAAAACCAAATGCCTATTTGCAGTCCACTAACAGGATAAAATTCATGTTTCCTCTGTCTCCCAATAGCTGGGTCTGATAGCATACACCACAATGCCCAGCCTCGCACTAATTTTTTTGTTTTTTAAATGAATATTCTTCCAGAGTTCTGGAAATTCAATAATATAGCACATTGTTATTTTCTAGTACTTCCTATAAGAAGTGAGGCATTTTCATAACCAGATCTGTAACACTATTTAAACACTGGATGGTGATGTGTGCTCAGCCAGATGAAATGAGTCTTTTCTGGTGGGTTCTGGTTCTCTCTGCCCCTTTTTTAACTGCCTTTCCTATTACTGTTTTGTTTTGTTTTGTTTTGTTTTGTTTTGTTTTGTTTTCCAGACAGGGTTTCTCTGTGGCTTTGGAGGCTGTCCTGGAACTAGCTCTTGTAGACCAGGCTGGTCTCGAACCCACAGAGATCCACCTACCTACCTCTGCCTCCCGAGTGCTGGGATTAAAGGCGTGTGCCACCAACGCCCGGCTTTCCTATTACCATTTTAACTGTACGCACAGAGGGGTTTTCATTCTGGCAGGACCAAACACGGCTCTGCAACGGAAGCCGTGGCTTCATGCCCGGCTGAGATGGCAGTCCCAGTTCTTGTGGAGCCTGAGACATGGTGGGGATGCTCCCTTCAGATAACAGGGAGTGGCACAGGGAAAGTTCACCCTGCCACAGGCAGGCTGAGGCAGCAGTGGGTGATCTGAAACCATGGGAAGTGAATTCTGTTCTGCATACACAGCCCCTAGGTCAGGAGGCTTCATACCAGCTCCCAGAGCCCCAGTCAGACAGAACTTCTTTCAGCTCCTCTAAATAGCACTTGGTTAGGAACTGACCAGGGAGATCATCTAGCTCCAGTAGCAGGGTGGGCTCACCTTGAGCGTGCAGGGCACGATGCAGAAGGGGCAGGAGTCCTGCCTGCCAGAAAGAGTAGCAGCCATCCACCAGCTTGTTGCAGCGTCCCTGAAATCCTCCTTCAAATCGCATCTGCCGGCTTGTCACCCATTGCTGAGAGAGACCACAGGACAGGCAGTGTGAACCATAGATACACCAATAAGGGCCTGTCCGTGGGATAGCTCTGCCTTCCCTCCCCTGTTCCCCCAGGCCGCTGCCATTTAAACTGGCCATTTTGAAGAAACCAGCCCTGATGACTGCCCAAAGCTGAAAAACAACAACCTCTTTTCTTTTTTCTTTTTCTTTTCTTTTTTTTTTTTTTTTTTTTTTTTTGGTTTTTCGAGACAGTGTTTCTCTGTGACTTTGGAGGCTGTCCTGGAACTAGCTCTTGTAGAACAGGCTGGTCTTAAACTCACAGAGATCCACCTGCCTCTGCCTCCCGAGTGCTGGAATTAAAGCTACCACCGCCAGGCTAACAACAACCATTTTTAGTCAGCACAAAAGTCAAAGATTTCACTGTTACATTTTTATACATATGTGTGTGTGTGTGTGTGTGTGTGTGTGTGTGTGTGTGTATACATATCATATCATATTTTGCTCTTTGTCTCCCTCACTGCCACTTCCTGTCACCCCTCCCCAGTCTGGTTCTCTTCCCCTCCCCAAATAATCATCCTTCTGCATTCATGTCACATATATCCCATTCCCCTCTCTTGTTCCCACAAGCCCGGCAGCCACCTTTCCTCAGGTCCAAATGGAGGCGGATGCTGATCGAAGAGGCCACATTTGTATGGGAGGTCTGCAAAAGTCTCTTAAACACAGCTTGGGGCAGAAACTCAGGGAGGGCCACCTACCTGTCTCTTCTTATCGCTGCTCAGGGGAGTGTGTTCAAAGCAGAGAAGGGAAGTGTTGATCTAACCTCACCAGATGACATCAAGCTAGTCCTGCCTTTACCTGGTACCTGACGGCATTCACTCCAGAACAGGACTGAAGTTGGAGGCCAAGGATAACTCCCTGGTCTAGCCTGGGGAACCTGGTTAGGTGATGTAAGGAAAACCTTATTCTGAAGCTATATACTGTCACCCAGAGGCCACACAGGACATCACCACTCCTGGCTTATCACATTTCCTGAACACACAACATCAAGATAGCCCTGGAGGGATGAGCAGAACCAACTGGCTGAGCAGATACAACACTCTTCCCTCCCAGCCCCAGGTCTCAGAGCTGCAGCACTGGACTGAAAGGGAACAGTGTGCTATGCCCAACATCTGGAGCCCTCCTAGAGCAAGTTCCTGAGCGTAGACCCAAGGAACTCTCTAGAGGGAAACCTGGACCGCCCGTAACTATAATGGAGTTTAGATTACATCCCTGGTCATGGCAGCGCAAAAGTCAGTCTCAGATTCCTAAAGGGACAAAATCTTGTGGGTTTAGGTAGTAACACCTCCCTAGTCAGTCTTAAATGAAACTATGCTTCAGGGATTGCCATTTAATGGCAGTAGGCTAAGCATTCAAAAGGAAAGCAGGGGTGGGAGACTGGGGGACCCCACAATGTGAGTGGATTCAAACCAGCCTAACTGTTTTTGTTCCAGTGTCTAAAGCCATGGGTTGGTTCCACATTCCTTGCCTATAGGATGTCAAAGGCCCTCAGATAGAGATGTTGGTCCCCTCCCCCTCTTGTTTTTTTGAGACAGGGTTTCTCTGTGTAGTCCCGAGTGTCCTGGAACTCACTCTGTAGACTAGGCTGGCCTTGAACTCAGAGCTCTATCTATCTCTGCCTCCCTGGTGTTGGCACTAAAAGCTTGCACCACCACCGCCACCACCATCACCACCACCACCACCACTGACTCAGGTGTTGGTTATTTACAGCAAAGGGAGGGAAGGGGGTCCCTGGGAAAGAGAGGGCTGACATGTATGGAGCACCTCCCCTCTACAAGGCTGCTTATGTATGCTCTCTTCTCTAATCCTCAGAGAATACTGATTATTAGCCCTACCTTCCGGAAGGAAAAGAGACAGTGCAGCTAAAGCAGATTAGACAACTGGTCCAGGGTGTCTTGGCTGAGAAGATGAGGAGGGGTTCAAACCTACACTATTGTCATTGTAACTTAGGCAAGCACTATTATATTCTTTATTTTTGCCTACAACTTGGGACTTTACATTTCATCTCTTGGTAGTGATCAGACTTTAAAATGTCTCTACAAGTGGGTCATTCGATATCAATTTTCCAGAACCTTCATAGAGTATGCCATGTGAGAGGCTTTCTCTCTTACACAATGAGGGCAAAATGCTGCTTGTCACACCACAAAATATAAAAGCAACTCTCTAGAGGGCTCACAATGGCTCAACAATGAGGGCCTGGCATCTGCACTCACAGAGAGCTGAATGTCAGTTGTAGCTGGTTTGCTTTGATGATGGCCAGGGGAGCACATGCTCCCTAAAAGACAAAGGGAATACACTCTCTGTGTGTTCTAGGCTTCTCTTAAGCTGACTGATTTCTGAACACTGGCCAAGAGCTTAGGGTCTAGAAGACATGTCCAGACCTCCTGATAACAATTCTCCTGCTCTGGCTGGAGAACTTGCTGGAATGCAGATACGGAATTTTCACTGGTAATGGGAAGTTTTCACAGGTAATAAATCTTTGGCCCTAAAATACTTCAAAGCTCTTCTTACAGCTTCTTCTCTTAGAAGATTCTAAGACACATGATAATACTGAATCCTAAGGGACCGTAGCTATTTTTCTTGGGTTTGGGGGCTCATTCCAGGTGGCCAGAGGACTCAAGACCACTCAGTCTGTGCAGAAACTTCAAAGCAGCCAGACGGAGAGGTAGGAGAGGGGAGTCAATGAGAACAGTTGTCTGCTCTTTCAACTGACTTACAACGGTGCTGAGCACGACAACTGCACTGGAAGCTTCCTACTGGGACTAGGAGTCTGCGCTAAGGCTAGAGCTCTGCAGCCCTTCCCATCACAGACCTCCCATGGTCCCAGAATGCCATCACCAGACCAGGGCTTGGGGAGAGGATGGTGCAACAGCTACTCACTAGCAAGTTCTTCAGTTTCAAAGAGCGTTCCTTCTTGAGGATTACCAGCGCAGCCAAGCCACAGAAGGTGTAGCCACCATGGGCTTCCATCCCTGGCACTCCACCAATGCCGCCTTCCCAGTTCTGGCACCTACGAGAGTGGGAAAAGGAAGACATGGCAAGTGTGTAGATGGGGACAAGTGTCCTCCCCATATCCTGGGTACAGAGAATAAGTTTGCTCTGATTAAAGCAGAAGCCATTACTCTCATGGATACAAGTATGCTGATTTATTAACTTGTATGCATGTATACATGTGTGTGTGCGTGCATGTGGAGGCCAGAAGTCAGCTTTGGGTGTCGCTCCTCAGGATAGCTATCTACTTTGCTTTTTGAGAGTCTCTCACTAGAACCTGGGGCTCATATTTTTGGCTAGGATGTATTGGCCAATCAATTCTGGTGATCCCCTAAATCTGCCTCCCCAGTGCTGGGATGACAGGCATGTGCCACAATGCCTGCCTTTTCACATGGCTATTGGGGGTTGGATTCAGAGCCTCATGCCGTGCAGGAAGCACTTTGGGGGCTGAACTATCTCCCCAGACCCTGACGTATTCATGTTTGCAGATTCCTTTCCCTAGAAAACAAAACCAAAAGACTTGGAGATTTAGAAGCTGTCCACTTATGTAAGAGAGATAGTAGCACAGGTTAGTACTCACTGGGGGAAAGTCTCAAAGTCCCTATACATACCAGAATCATCAAGTTAAAGTAAAATCGAAAAATAATTGCTGGCTTTGGTTATCTGTGAGTACCAGGTCTATTAGTGAGTGTGTTTTATTTTTGTCTAGTTTCTTCTTTTTAACTCTAGCTCTGGAGACCAAACTCAGGACTTCACAGATGCGGGTCAAGTGCTATACTACTGAGCCACATCCCACCTCTCTTATTTCTATATATTTCTCTTATTTCTTTCTTTTCTGTTTCTGTTTGAGATGGGACTTCATGTAGCCCAGGCTATCCTTGAGCTTTCTGATGCCCCTGTCTTGTGTTACCTCCACCCTTCAAGTGCTGGGATGCAGATGTGAGACACCATGCCTCAGATTTTGGGGGAGATGTTTTGTTTTTGTTTTTTATTATTATTATTTGTTTTGGTGGTACTGGAGCGCAAACCCAGAGTGTTGTACATGCCAGACAAGCAAGCACTCTACTACTGAGCCAGACCTCAGCCCACTCTTTGTTTTGTGACATAGGTCTCCCTAAGTTGCCCAGGCTGGCCTTATACTCACTCTGTAGCCCTGGCAGGAACTGCTTTGGGGATGCTCTTGTTTTAGGCTCTGGAGTAGTTGGAATACAAACCCACACTACCAGGCTGCCTGGCTTAAAATTCCTAACACACACACACACACACACACACACACACACACACACACACACACACACTTAAAAAAAAATTGAGCTATGTGTTACTGTGTTGCCCAGGTGGGCTCAAGTGATCCTTTCACCTCAGCTTCTCCAGTAACTGAAATAGCCGGGTGTGATGGCTCATGCCTGTAATTTCAGGAGTTAGAAGGCTGAGGCGAGAGGATTGCCTGGCTACAGAGGAGATCCTGTCTCAAACAAACATACAAACAATAAAACCTTAAGTATAAGACTGTTCCCAGCTTGTAAATGCTCAAAAATAAACTTTATTTTTAAATTTTAGGATTTTCTATATATTTAAAATATCTAAGATGGTGTAATAGCACACATCTTTAGTCCCCGTACCTGGGAGGCAGAGGCAGGCAGATCTCTGAATTGGGGGCCAGCCTGCTCTACATGAGCTAGTTCCAGACCATCGAGAGCTACATAAGACAGTTTCAAAAATCTAAAAAGTAAAAGAAAATATCCATTTATTGTGATAAATGTTATTTGGGGTTATACTACCTATTAATAGTGTGTTTTCTAATCAGAAAGCATGAGCATATATATGTACGTGTGGTGTGCATACATGTGTGCATATGTGCGTGTGCATGGCAGGTGTACATACACATTCCTGGGTGAGCATGCACGTGTGTGCAGGCTCGTGTGCAGGCCTGAAGTTGGCTTTAGCATCTTCTTTGATGGATCTCTATTTTATTTATTGAGGTGGATTCTGGGTGAGCCTGGAGCTCACCAATTCTGACCAGTCTGGCTGGTCTCACATTGCCCAGGGAATTGGTGTCTCACATTGCCCAGGGAATGTCCGGTTTCTGTCAGCCAAGAGCTGGGATTACAGGCAGCTGCCATGACTGCCCAGAGTTTACACGGTGCTGAGGATCTGACCTCTGGTCCTCATGTTTGCACAGCAAGGGCCTTATCTACTGCCGTCTCCCCGGCCCATGCAGAATCTATGGATCAGCCAGGCAGGGCCATTTCTAGGAACTGACTTTACACAATAAGCAATAGTGTGTCCAAGGAGCACACTGTAAGAATGTTGGCTACATTCCTTTTTTAAGAGCAGAGTGTCAGGCCAACTTAGAAGTTCAAATGTGGGGGAGGAGGGGCTCTTCTATAAATTATGGCACATCTGACAACAAACTACTATCCAGTGTTTAAATAGTGTTACAGATCTGGTTATGAAAATGCCTCACTTCTTATAGGAAATACTAGAAAATAACAATGTGCTATATTATTGAATTTCCAGAACACTGGAAGAAAATACATTAAAAAAAAAAAAAAAGGTCTGAAGCCACACATGCTGTTAGACCCAGCACTTGGGAAACAGATACTGGTGGATCTCTGTGACTTTCAGGTCAGCCATGGCTACACAGTGTGCCTCTGTCTCAAGAAAAAGAAAAGCAACAACAAAATATGTATGATAACTAGTTTTAATTGTCATCTTGACACAATCTGGAGTCACCTGGGGAGAGCTTCAATGAAGGACTGTCTAGAAGGCTGGCCTGTGGGCGTGTCTGTGGGAGAGTGTCTTGACTGTGTTCACTGATGTGGGAAAGCCCAGCCCACTGAGGGCAGCACTGGATCCTGGGTTGGGTCCTGAGCAGTGTAAGGGTGGGGGAGTGGGCTGAGCACTAGCAGAGTAAGAGTGGGAGAGTGGGCTGAGCACTAGTGGGCACACATGCATCCATTTCTTTCTGCTCTTGACTAGCAAGTTCCTGTTGCCTTTACTTACTTCTGTCTATGATGTAACCTAGACTTCTGAGCTAAAACAAACCACCACCACCCTCCACCAAATGATTTCTGAAAGGATATTTTTATAAAAACAACAGGAAACAAAACTAGGACTTTCTCCTTGCCTAACTATAACAAGCATGGTTTTTTTGTTTGTTTGTTTGTTTGTTTCTTAAAAATTTTATTTATTAAGTATACAGTCTCCTGCCTGCATGTGTCCTGCAGGCCAGAGGAGGGCACCAGATCTCATTCAAGGTGGTTGTGAGCCACCATGTGGTTGCCGGGAATTGAACTCAGGACCTCTGGAAGAGCAGTCAGTGCTCTTAACCTCTGAGCCATCTCTCCAGCCCAAATAGCATGTTTTATCTACACACTACAGACACATGTTCTGCTTTCCTTTTCTTGTTTTTTACACAAAGAGGAACACGATACAACCTCTTCTGTGCCTTGCTTTTTTTTTTTTTTTTCAGTTAATAAAACTCTTTGGAAATGACCATGGTGGCATATTGCCTGTAATCCCAGCACTTAGAGGTAGAAGAAAATGAGAGTTCATGGCCAAACTCAACTATATAGCAAGTGCAAGGCCAGTTTGGGCTTCATGAGATCCTGTCATCAACACACAGTTGGGCAACATAAAGGACTGACTACCAGAGCCCAATAAAATGGAAATAAGAGGATGTAAAAGGTACAAATGGCCAGGGTAAAGAAAGCAGAAGAGGCAGGGTGTTGGTGGCACACTCCTTTAATCTCAGCACTCGGGAGGCAGAGGCAGAGGCAGAGGCAGAGGCAGAGGCAGAGGCAGATGTCCTCTGTTCCAGGACAGTCAGGGTTACACCTGGAGAGAGGAGGAGGGAGAGGGAGAGGAAGAGGGAGAGGGAGAAGGAGAGAGAGGGAGAGAGAGGGAGAGGGAGAGGGAGAGGGAGAGGGAGAGAGAGGAGCTTGCAAACAGGAGAGGACATGAACACAGGCTAACAACAAAACCCTAAAAGCTAGATGACAGGGCTAAGGGTCCCTAAACAGCTGGTTAGAGAAGCCTTCCTCAGTTCTGGGTCAGTGGTGGAGAAGCAGTGCTCTTAAACTCTGAGCCATCCCTCCAGCCCCTTGGCTCACTTTCATGTAATGACTTCTCATCAGCCTTTTAGTGATGGACTCCATATGAACAGAGTAGCTAAGCACTAGATGTGTGCACAAATCTCCAGTATGAACGAGAGACCCATCCTCAAAAGCAAAGGAGACAATGCTGGGCACAGAAGAAAACTGCTTAATGTTCCGTCTTATTTTTTATTTTTTAAAGACTTATTTAGTTTTAGTGTGTGGGTGTTTTGCATGCATGTATGTTTGTACACCGTGCGCAGTGTTCATGGAAGCCAGAAAAGGGCATCAGATCCCCTGGGAACTGTAATTATAGTAGGTTGTGAGCTGCCATGTATGTGGTTGCTGGGACTTGAACCCAGGTCCTCTGAAAGAGTAGCCGGTGCTCATAACTGTTGAGCCATCTCTGTAGCCTCTTAAAGTTGTATCTTAGATAATACCATATGAAGAAAGTTACAAGGATGACAGAGCAGAACATCTGAGAATATAAAAAATGAGTACTCAGGAGGGGGGCAACTGAACTCTGGAAAATTAAAAGCAAGATTAGAGAATGAAACCGCAACAGAAAGATGAGAAGATAAATAGTAAGGGAAGGTCTTGGAAAATACAAGAAAAAGTTAAGAGATAGAAACAGACCCTCAACGGGCTTAATAAAAACCATTAGGTCAATCTGCCACATGAGGCCCCGAATGTCCCTTTCAACATTAAGCAGAGAAGCCTGCTTCCTCAATTAATGGTGGTGAATGTAAACACGTACAGCTGATAAGGAGATGAGAATAAGTGATGTTGAGCTCCCTCTACAGCTCAGAGAACATCTGACCAGGGTTGGAAAGAATATAAGGGCTGTGTAATGCTATGTTAGGCAGAACACAGCCATTGCAGTCACGCTCTCACAGCACCTGTGGCTGCCTGCAGTGGACCTGCACAAGGTTTGTCAATGGTTAGTTATGGATTGGGGGGGGGGTGGCTCACGGAGTCCCACCCCTCCCACGGGAGGGGCAGTCATTATCTTGAGTTGTATGTATATCTATTGAGGAGCCCATCAAGCTCCAATGGATAGCCCCAAAGCCATGGTTACACAGACAACCCTGGATGACAAAACAAAACAGAAAGACATTTAAGTGTGAAAGGGACGTGGAGAGAGGGTGGGAAATTGGTGGGAGGGAGGTAAGGGAGGATCGGGTGACTGTAGCCAGGATGTACTATATACATATATAAAACTGTCTAAGAACAAATTTGATAAAAAGTCTTTTTAAATGAGGTTAATACCTCTAATTAGATTCTGTAAAAGGAGCAAGCTGAGTATGTCAGCATATGCCTATAATTCTAGCACTCAGGAGACTGAGGCAAGAGGACCAGTGGTGCTAAAAGTCAGCTGTGGGCTCATAGTGAGACCCTGTTTCAAAAATAAAAACAAAGAAGTTGCCAAAGAAATACTGCAATGCAAATTCTTGGTCTGAAATATGTGTGCTTCCAAACGAGTACCTAATACACAGTGAAAATGACCCACACCAAGACATCATCATGAAGTTTCTTAACAGCACCAATAAAGATTCTCAAAGTCTCAAGGCAGGCACATGGGGTGATGATGGAGATAAAACACAAAAGCAAAACAAAACTGCCCAGGAGATGGGGCATCTTGATGGCCCTGGCATGGCAGCAGGCACTATGGTTATCATCAGAGGCACACCCACTTGAATCCTGTGTATTCCAGATTTATATACAATTGACACAAACACACGAAATATGTCCAAGGCCCAAAGCTAGTAATAAATAGTAAAACTGGTTCAGTCAGATCTTCACGTTCAGTGAGTGTCTGCTAATGAGTCCTCCTGTAGACTGGGCTGGGCACTCCTACACAGTGCAAAACACCTCCAAGGCCCAGCTGACTAAAGAAAGTCACAGGGAGTTCAGTGGAGCATTAAAACTAAGAGCCAGCAACTACAGAAAACTGCTCTCCTATGCCACTCTATCTTTTTTTTTTTTTATTTTTTTTTTCCTTCTGATTTGCCCAGGGGATGGCCATAGTACCCAAGTGGTAGCAGTGGCAGCCTGGGTCTTGGGGCAGGGCAGAGCAGCTAAAAACACTAACAGAAAGCCACCATCTTTAGCAGGAAGAAACAGGCTACTAGAAAGTGAGGACAAGCCAGCAGAGTCAGCGATGGAAAAACCCAGCATCAGCTCAAGTTTCTACCTTGAAAACACACACACAGTGGGCAAACAGAGCAGCTTGGAATCCAAACTGCTCTGAGACCTGAGCTGCTGCCCACTGCAGGGCAGATCACTGTTTGAAGTTTACAGTCTGAGTCTGACTTAAGTGGCTTGTCTGCTAAAAACAAAAACATCCTTTGAAGCAATCTAACAGAATTCATTCTCTACAATACACCAACCACAATGTCCATGACATAGTCCAAAGCTATTCAACACATGAACACCCAAGAAAATGACACATCAATTTCAAGTTACCTACATGCTGAAAAAGCCTAGACATGGGCTTTAATTTTTAATTTTTTAATTGTTATTTTATGTATGCATGTATATTTTATGAATGAGTGTTTTGCCTACAGGCTTCCCTGTGCACCACATGCATGCCTCATGCCCATGGAGGCCATCAGAGGGTATGGGATTCCTTAGAATGCAAGTTACAGACAGTTACGAGCACCATGAAGGTGCTGGTAATTGATCCTGGATCCTCTGGAAATGGGTTCTTAACAACTAAGCCATCTCTACACACGCACGCACGCACGCACGCACGCACGCACGCACGCACACACACACACACACACACACACACACACACACGCCACCTTTTTGAGACAGGGTCTCACTGTGTTGTCCAGACTGGTTAGTACCAAACTCCTACCTTTACCCTCCTGAGCAGTGCTATGGTACTGCACCTAGTTCTCCCAAGGTTTTTGTTTGTTTGTTTGTTTTGTTGTTGTTGTTGTTTTGAGACAGAGTTTCTCTGTGTAGCCTTGCCTGTCATGGAACTCACTCTGTACTCCAGGCTGGCCTGGAACTCACAGAGATCTGCCTGCCTCTGCTTTCCGTGTGCTATGATTAAAGGCATGTGCCACCACCACCTGGCTCCCCCAAGGGTTTTAAATCAGATATAATTACTTGCTTGCCTTGGGAAGTGAAGAAAAGTACACTGGGAAGGAATAAAAACTGAGAAACAGAGCACTAAAAAGAAGCAAATCCAGGGACTGCCTAGTCTCAGCCTCTAAACACCATCATCACTCTACAAAACACCGTGTCCTCAGGGACTAATAGTCACTGTGAAAATCAGATTCATTGACAATGGCATGGAAAGTCAGAAGATGATGGAACAATGCTTACAAATTTCAGAAAAATACAGTCTACAGCACTGCCAACCTATTCATCTCTAACCAGATAGGCTACCAAGCAGGCTTGCAAATAAAAATACACGTAGGAGCTAAATGCATTTTCCAGGGACCCTTTTCTGAGAACTTTTGAAGTATTGCACTTTACTAAAATGAATAATAATCATTTTTTAAAAATGACAGGGACTCCAACAAACCAGAAAAAGGAAGTGAATTTCATGCTGTAAAGAAGCTTCTAGATGCCTGCTGTGCAGCAAGCTGAGAGCAATCTGTCTAGTTCTGAAGTGGGAGGGCAAGGGCTCGGGGGGGGGGGGGGGGGGGGGGGGAATGACCCAGAACACACACACACACACACACACTCACAAATAAACACGCATACATGTGCGAAAATACGTACACAAAAGAAAACATTATTTCTAATGTTTGACTGTATGAAAAATAACTTTGTAGTACTGGTGGTGAATTTAGAGATGAAGTCCTGATAAATACATTTATGATATGTATACTAATTCCAGGAAAATGAAAGTTATACAAAAATATGATCATAGTATCATCTGGTGACACTGCATTGTATTTACATGGTAATGAGTACCATTTTGATAAAAATAAAGAATAAACATGACATGTATGTATACATATATATGCCTTTTGGTTTTTATTTTTAAGAGGGCCTTTAGAAGCTCAGGCTAGCCTAAAACTCAAGATGGGACTGACGACGACACTGAACTCCTAACATCAGCCTCCTGAGTATTGTGATTGCAGGCCGAGTGTGGCTACCCTGGGCCACAGCACCCAGTCCTGTTTCAGGCTTTTTGCTCTTAGAAACAAGTCTTTGTCTCTTCCATGCATGTGGGTGAGAGTTTCTGTAGGAGTAGAGTTATTGGGTTTCATAAGCAGGGTGTTTTGAGATACTGACAAAATGCTTCAGGCAATTTAGACTCCCACCAATACTACACACCAAAGCTTTTGGCTTGTGCCATTCGACACTATAACACCACATTAATGAAAGTCTGAAAACAATGTCAACTCTTTGGGGTTTGTTTTTTTGTTTTTTTGTTTTTTTGTTTGTTTGTTTGTTTGTTTGTTTTTCAAGACAGGGTTTCTCTGTGTAGCCTTGGCTGTCCTGCAATTCAGTCTGTAGACCAGGCTGGCCTCGAACTCACTGAGATCTGCCTGCCTCTGCCTCCTGATTGCTGGGATTAAAGGAACGAGCCACCACCACCCAGCTAGTTTCAAGTATTTGTAAAGGGAACAACATATAACCCCTAAGACATCTCTTATAAGTTTATATTCCTTTCCAGACTTTTTCTTTGTTTTTTGTTTTCAAGACAGGGTTTCTCTGTCTAGTCCTGGCTGTCCTGCAATTCAGTCTGTAGACCAGGCTGTCCTGGAACTCACTGAGATCTCCCTGCCTCTGCCTCCTGAGTGCTGGGATTAAAGGCGTGCGCCGCTACCCGGCTCCCTTCCAGACTTTTAAGTTTTGACTTTTTTGACCATTTGCTCTCGAAGGACTGGGGACCATGTGACTTTCCCACCTTGCTATCCATTCAGGAGTGCCTTCGAAGAGGTCTGGAGTGATGATGTTGGTTAGAGAGGCCACCGAGGTGGCGCAGTACGCGCTTCTGAAAAGACAGAAACAGAGGGAAACATGTTAGGCTCCAAGAAAAGCCAGGACAAGACTCAGTCAACTGCTTGGGTAGATTGTTTGCTTTGCCTAGCAAGCTGCAGTCACATTCCATCTCGCTCTTGGCACACAGTCCTTCTTCCTGGGTCTCCAGAGGTGTGATATTCTGTCTGGATAGAGTTGCTCACAACATGGCTTCAGTGAAGGAACATGACATTCTAGTCTCCCTGCTTCCACACAGGCAGACTTCCATCTGAAGAATTAGCAGCCATATCAATTCATCTCAAAAATAGATTGAGTCTTTTTTCAAAGACTTTGAACAGTTCCCACCATCCCATCCAGCTGTTGCTGAGGCTCTCCTCACTCATCCAGACATCTCACCATTGCAGACCTGGGACCTCTGTCTGGAAGAAGGATGTGTGTGAAAGGTTAGCTCTACATTTCCTCCAACAGACACACTCCAAAGCAGGCCACCATATTCTAATGGCTGCTTGGGCCACACACACAAGACAGGAATAGACATCCTTACACCTCTAGAGAAAAGAGCTCTGATTTCAAGCCCTTCATCCCGTACACATACACATACACACACAGATTTCAGTGAAAAAGTGGGAGCAGGGCTTAGGATGTGGCTCAGCTGGTAAAGTGCTGGCCCGGCATGCACACACCCCTAGGTTTACCAAACTGGGTATGGTAGTGCATGCCTATAATATCGGCACTCCAGAGGCAGAGGCCGGAGGATCACAAGTTCAAAGCCATCCTCGGGGACATAGCAAATTTGAGGCCAGCTCGGGATATATGAGACATAGCTTTTGGGTAATTCTGGGGGTCTAACCCAAGCTTTGCACGTAATATGCATACTCTTCCACCAAGCTATATTTCTAGCTCCTATCTGAAAATGAGCTAATAAAATAAAATGTATCCATTTGATTTAACTCTCGTCATTCTATTCTTCCAGCCATAATCTTCTCAGGACACTCTTTCATCTTCTCCATCTGTCACAGAACACAGAGACTGCTTTTTCAAATACCCAGCATGGAAAGACAAAAACTATTTGTTTTAATTCTACTCACAAATTCCTTTCCTAAGAGCTCAGAAGGAACATGAAAGGGAGGGAAAAGATTGTTTGGCTTCTTATTCCCTGTATAGACTTAACATGAAGCCAAACTTACTGAGGCATTCCACAGGAATCTCTGTAGAAATCATGGGCATGACTCTTCTTCCAGCACTGTGACCAGCCAGGCTCCCACTGGCCAAAGGCACAGCAGAGGCATCCAGAGCAGACAAGGGGCAAGCGTGTTAGCACCAGATGTTGTCATTTACCATATGTTAACTTTGAAGGTAGGCTCTAATTTCCCCCAGGCCTTGAGCTTCTCACAAAGGCTCTGCACTGCTTTCAGAGGCTCTTGAATCCTCATGAGGCAGGGAGGGGGGCGTGAGATGTAGTCTCCCTCTCATCAGTGGAACAAGTGACAGGGGAGGCCGTTGTGGAACCCTGTCCTCTGGGCATGACTTGGCTGCTACAGTCTTGAAATCAGAGCAGTTGTGATTACTTGAATGAGATCCTCACAAGATAGTGTCTATTAATATCCCTGTGTGGGAGGAGGAAGGGGGAGGGGCATCAGACCCTTAGTGGAGACTCCAGCCACTCCTTTTCTGAATCCGTCCATCCCCCATTAGCAGCTAGGTCATATAATCCTGACCCAGCTGCACATGGTCTTAGGTGCTAGAAAGTATGCAGGAGGCAGAAGGTTGACTCGGGGTGAGGAGTCTAGTGACGCAGCTATCGTGACTAGATTGTTTCTTTGGTCTGTTATTGCCCTCTGTACTGAGGGTGAATAGAAACCCAACCCCCCCACCCCGGGGATGAGGCATATAACAATAAAGGCCAAACAGGGTAAACAAAATTAAAGATGAGTTCCATGGTCTCTGCTAAAGGAGACAGGACAGTAACTAAGGCTTAGCTGTTTGGAGGGCAGACATTCCATGGAGGAAGTGTCAATATGGCCATCTTTCCCCATGTGGTATGGACTAGCATGTCGCCATGCTGGAATGGTGAGTGTGTGTTACCCCCATACTGATGTAAGACGTGAAACAGAAGCTGTCTGCCCCCAAGAGGGACTGTCAGTTTCCAAAGTCGGAAGGAGAAATCCCATGGAAGGCCTTCCTCTATGGGGCACAGGGTGACATGCTCCTCAGATGGTTGATGGACTCAATAATATAATCCCTGATAGATTCCATGCACAGATGGAATAGAGCGCAAGAAAACCAAGGCTACAGCTGATAAGACCTGCAGCTAAAACTGTCTGCCCGGAGGGAGGAATTTGCCCACGTGAGAGATGTTACAGTGGGAAACAGGCATGAGGGGGTTGTACTCCATGTTAATCTTTGATCAGGGTAGGTAACCTGGATAAAGATGTAAGATGGGGTGGGGGTGGGGGGAACTGGAGAGATGGCTTAGCAGTTAAGAGCACTGGATGCTCTCCCAGAGGACCCAGGCTCAATTTCCAGCACCCACATGGCAGATCACAACTGTCTGTAACTCCAGTTCCAGAGGATCTGACACACTCACACAGGCATACACGCAGACAAAACACCAATGCACATAAAATAAAATTAAGTTATTTTAAAAAAGACATGAGATGGAGATGCTGGACTGTCATTTCTTGTGGCTGGGGCAAACAAAAGCAAAGACAAATTGGATCTGTGAATAACCCCTTCTGCAATCCAAGAATTTGGAACACATCAGAAGAATCAAACAGGGGGAGAAACCTAGGTAGAAATGCTACTGAGGGAGCCAGGCATGGGAGTTAAGAAAGAAGTTAGCGCAGCGGGAGTCTTGGTACTGGCATGGGGCTTCTGGGGCTTTGCTAGTCCCCATGGTGAGTAGGAGAGGTACTGGTGGATCTGAGTGACTTACACTGACATGTCAATCCAGTTTGTAAAACGCCAAATCCATCAAGAGGGGAAATCGAAAAAGAAAAAGCAGATAAAAGAGCCTATCTAGGTCATCTGAAAGCAAATGAGGCAAAATTTGTGTTTACATGGAGTTCTTAAAGAGAAGCTGACAGAAAGCCAAATGCATTGCTTGTGAGCTTCTAGAACAGCAGTTCTCAACCTGTGGGTCATGACCCCTTTGGATTGCCTAACAATCCCTAAAACCATCAGAAAACACAGATATTTACTTTACAAGTCATAGTAATAGCAATGAAAACAGTTTTATGGTTGGGGCCACCACAACATGAGGAACTGTATTAAAGGGTCGAAACGGCCAGGTGTTGGTGGCTCATGCCTTTGGGTGTTGGTGGCTCACGCCTTTAATCCCAGCACTCTGGAGGCAGAGACAGGCAGATCTCTGTGACTTTGAGGTCAGCCTGGTCTCCAGAGCCAGTGCCAGGATAGGCTCCAAAGCTACACAGAGAAACCCTGTCTTGAAAATCCAAAAATAAATAAATAAATAAATAAATGGTTGAAACATGAAGAACTGTATTAAAGGGTCACAACATGGGGAAGGTGGAGAACCACTGTTCCTGAGTGCTTAAACAGGTCACCAAAGGGGTGGAAGAGGGGCAGGTGATTCCCAATGTGCCCACTGCTGTGGGGGAAGGGTGAGAACTGCCATAGCCACTTCCCTAATGTGGTGGCCACTTCTACACAAGCACTTTGCAGGGCAACTAAGTGCCCCACATAGAATTGAGGATTTATTGGCTCTCTTCTAATGTGCAAAGCTGCTAGAGCCATGAGTGCCTTAGTTCCTGGCAGGTCCTCAGGGTCACCAAGGACAACGGACATCAGTGGACAGACACAGAGAGTGATGTAAGCAAAAATCTTGCCAGGAGTTAACAATCCCCCCACCCCTGTGTTCTATATATATTTCACTCTTGAAAATATACTGGGAGTAGACATTCTTCATCCAACCCAGGACACCTGGAATAACCAGCTGTGGCTGATGACAAGGTTGTCTGTTCAAGTACTAGCCTGGAGCTTGCCAAACCCAGGAACCCTGATCAAGCAATAGGTGTGGTAAGCAAGCATGCATCCCTGCTTCTCATTAGCCCTAGGCTGGGCAGTACAGCACAAGCCTGTTCTACAAGCCCATTGGATGTGGGCAGATGTGCAGGTGATCTATGGCAATGCCCCAAGATTAGGAAGTAAGATAGGGAATGACTCTGGATACAGTGAGCTAAATAAGCTAGTGCCTTCCATCTGCACTGCTGTACCCAACATTGCCGTTTTGAGGAAACTACTCAAATGTGGTCAAAGCCAGGCACAGCAGACATGCCTTTAATCCCAGAAGCACTCAAGAGGCAGAGGCAGGCTGGATCTCTGAGTTCAAAACCAACCTGATCTACAGAGTGAGTTCCAGGAGAGCCATGGCTACACAGAGGCAAATAACTAAATAACTAATAAATAAAAGCAATAGAACCTTTTGAACCTCCCTAACAGGTTTAAAAATTATCCCCTAGCGGGACTGGAGAGATGGCTCAGAGGTTAAGAGCGCCGACTGCTCTTCCAGAAGTTCTGAGTTCAATTCCCAGCAACCACATGGTAGCTCACAACCATCCGTTATGATCTGGTGCCCTCTTCTGGTGTGCAGATATCCATGGAAGCAGAATGTTGTATACATAATAAATAAAATCTTAAAAAAAAAATTATCCCCTAGCCACTAAATCCTAAGACCTATTCTCAGGTCCTTGGAATAGCCCGTGGTGGACATTTGGAGATCCTGCCGCCCTTCTCCTTTTTGAAAAGGTTTCCTTAGGCCACGATGTAGTGTTAACCTCTAGGTTCCCTAAAGATTTGGAAAAGCATCTAAAAGAACAGGAAAAAAAAAAAAAAAAACCAAGTTAAAGAATTTGAATGTATCCTGAGTGTTGGGGTATCTCCTACTTGCTATTGGCAAGGGAGATCCCTAAAGTCCGACTACACAGGCTATACTACTATTGGTTACACCACAGAACTAAATAGTAAGACCCTATTGCTGGAAATACCATGTGCTCTGGTTGTAGAATATGGAGGAATCAAGCTGGGACTGAGCTCACTCCACACTGGCTGATTTTTGTGGTGACACAAGACACTGTCTTGGCTGCTGGGAGAAAACTGTCACCAACAGTCTTGCTTGGTTGTGCACTCTGTGTGTTAATGTCATCAACATAACAGGCAAAATGTGCCTGCTAGTGAAACAATGGTACAACTGTTACAGGTACAACCAACTACTTTCTTCACGGAGGGAAACTATGTTTAGTATTGTAAACCTGTGCCAGGAGGAAGGCTACTGCTATAGTTTTGACAAACAGTTTTGATTTGTCTGTCAATTTACCTTGTAAACATTTGCTGTTACATCCATAGGTTACTGCTACTGTAGAACCTAAGTGGCAAAAAACTTTTAATAGTGGACAGCAGTTACCAGAGAGACTCATAATTGGTCAAATTGATGAAAGTGTCATGCTGTGTTCTATACTGTTCTATACTGCTGCTCAGCAAATAACTATACATCTACGTAACTCCTCCAAGGTTCAGGGAATACGGCAGAATATAAGGATATAAAATCCAAGAGAAGGGGTGGAGTACTCTAGAATCCTGTCCTCCTAGGCATGACATGACTGTTGCCCTCTTAAAATCAGAAGACATTCAGAAGATTAAACCTACTAATGTTCCCTTGTTAGAGAAGAACAGGGAAGATCTTTAGACCTTCTGACTTTAGACCTTCACCCGAGATTCCAGTCCTCACTCCTTCCTGACCTCCACCAGGTACATGTAACCCTGACCCAGTGACATGTTGTTTTAGGTGGTACGAGAGTACATAGGAAGTGGAAGACTGATGGAAGATGGGAAATCCAATGAATGCAAATCATTCATGCTTCTTGTGAACCACCATTGAAGGCTTTTGGAAATCCAGCTGCCCAAGTCACCCATGCCTTGTGAACAACCCCAATAAATTCAATGGTTCAACAAGCTAGGCTTAGATGAAATTTTCTTTGATCTGTTGTTGTCCTTTTTAACTGAGACGAACAGAAACAGACTCCCAGGAAAAGTCATACAACAGATACCAAAACCACTAGTCCTGGATCACAGAGAGATAAGAAAGGAACAAGGTACAACTTTTCATGTAGTTTCTTCCTTCCTCCCCGTTTCCAGCATCACAGCTCTCTTTGTCTGCTTTTCTCTTTCCTCACCACTGACATCCAAACCCAAGTCATTATCATCCGCCCGGATCAACCATTTGCCTCCCTCCTTCCAGCCCAGAAACCAGAGGACATTCACTAAGACATTATACCCCATTCACTGTAACCAGAAAACTAACACAGCACAAATCAGATCATACCCCTGCCTACTGAAAGCCATCAGAATGTATTTGTCAGCCTCTGTAATGAGCCTGTCCCTCCAGCTCTTTGTTCCCACTGTTGCCCCTGGCCTCCTACAGTTGCATTCAACCAACTTCTCATCTCTTGAACACACCCTGCTCTGTCACGTGCTGTCTTTCCTCTATCCCCAGAGAACACTACAAATTTTATACTTAATTCAGAAAATGAACAAATAATGACTTTTTGTTTTTGTTTTTTGACACAGGGTTTCTCTGTGTAGCACTGACTGTCCTGGCACTCGCTCTGGAGACCAGGCTGGCCTTAGACTCACAGAGATCTGCCTGCCTCTGCCTCCTGAGTGCTGGGATTAAAGGTGTATGCCACCACTGCCACGCTGCTTGTTTGTTTTTCCTGTACTAGGGATTAAACCCTGTGTCTCATAGTGTGGTGGTTTAAATATGAATGTCCCCCCATAGACTCATGTGTTTGAATGCTTGGTCCATAGTATTAGGAGGTATGTATGGCCTTGTTGAAATAGATTGGCTTTGTTAGAGGAAGTGTATCACAAGGAGGCTGGCTCTGAGGTCTCAGAAGCTCAAGCCAGTCTCTCTTCCTGCTGCCTGCTGATTCAGATGTAGAATTCTCAGCTACTTCTCCAGCACCATGTCTGACTGCATGCCACCACATTTCCAGCTATGATGATAACAGACTAAACCTTTGAACTATAAGCCAGCCCCAGTGAAACGCTTTCCTTTATAAGAGTTGCTGTGGTCACGATGTCTCTTCACAGCAAGGGAAACCCTAAATCACACACATATATTAGGTAAATGCTCTCAATTAGGGCTGCGTATCAATCTCTCCTTTTACTTTTCATTTTGAGATAGGGTCTCAAAGTTGCCAGGCTAGCCTTTAATTTGCAATTCTGCTCAGTCTCGTGAGTAGGAGTTTGGGATTACAGGCCAGGCCCTGCTAGTATTGGCTCCTTCCTTAACTGTTAATCGGAGGTTTCTGAGGTACCCAGAAGCTAACCTCACCTGAATAAGGCATTCTTAGAAACTACCAAGAGTTGTTCTAGGCCCCAAAGATCAAGAGACCATCTCTGTCTAACCAGGAACTGGAGTAAACTGTTCGCCAGGTGATAAACTGTCCTCAGTTTCCAATTTTCTCTCCTGAGCATTGGCTGGTGCTTCTAAGCAAAGGAAAACCAAATACAAGATGGAGTGAAAAGCTGTGGAATTAATAAGCTGGAAGCCAGGCAAGACAAGGAAACTGGAGGATGCCTACAGGTCTGATCCATCATTCAAATATTTCATCCACTGTACAAATGACAATTGTGGGCTCAAGGGCAGATTGGTCCAAGACCACACAGTAGGGTAGGATTATGGCCAGGTGCTCCTTAAGGAACACATCAAATGGACAGGAGAAGTTGCCCTGCATTTGTCTAGCATATGTGAATAAGAACACAGAAAAGGATCTGCCTGCCTCTGCCTCTGGAGAGCTGAGACTAAAGGCATGTGCCATCACACCCTGTTTTGAGACAGGGTTTCTCTATGTAGGCTAGGCAGACCTTGCATTCATTATTTTCCTGCCTCAGCCCCTTGAATGCTGAATATTCTGTGTGTTCTGCCACGCCCAATTTCAATTTATTATTTTTACTTATTTATTTATTATTTTATTTTTGGTTTTTCAAGACAAGGTTTCTCTGTGTAGCCCTGGCTATCCTGGAAATTACTCTGTAGACCAGACTGGCTTCTGCCTCCTGAAAGCCTCCATATCCAGCTCAATAATTATTAAAAACTAGATTGCCTTGCAAGGTGCCACTACACTCTAATAGCAGTGCGGTCTCTAGCTAAGCTCTGGCCTCACGTCAAGGCAGGTAAGGAAGTCTCCATACCTGGTTCAGACAAAGCAGACTGACAGCAGATCAAATACCCAGGAAACAACTGACAGCAAAAGCCACTCAAAAGAGTGTGCCCTCTCCTGGAGGGGTGACGAGGCCTCATCATCATAACCTGGTACTATGTCACTTGATGAGATTAGATGCTACCAGAAACTTACTGAACTTATCCTCAAGTACTCCTCTCATGTCCTGGTACACAAACTGCTCAGGGCTTCAGAACAGACCTGTGTTTCCAGAACTCAGCTGCTGGTGCTTTGTAGGACGCAAAGAAGGTGTCTATCTGGCTGGCCTGTTTTCTTTAAAATGGTTTAAAAATTATCATCTAAAATGGTTTAAAAATTATCATTGTGTGGGTGCCCTGGCTTACTTGGTTAAAGCGCCTGTCTAGTAAAAATTGCCATCATGTGTTTATGAGCTCATGTGGGATAAAAATGTGCCTACTACAACACATGTGTGGAGGTCAGAGGGCAACTCTGTGTGGTCTGTTCACTCCTTCTACCAGAAACAAACTTAGGTCTTCAAGCCTGTGAGGTAAATGCCTTTACCTGTGAGCCATCTCACCGGTTCCTGGTTGGCTTTTCTGAAGACACCATGCTAACCATGCCATAAAGTCTAATGGTTATGCTAAAAGCTACACAGCTAGCACACTCCTGTGAAGAATGTGCTCAAGAATCTACTATGAGGCAGAAACTTGAGGAGACAGGCAGATCTCTGGTCTATATAACAAGTTCCAGGCTAGTTGGGGTTATACAGTGAGACCCTAGCACAAAACAAAACACACACACAGACGAAAGATATCTCTTTCTGTCATTCTGATATAAAAGCTTTACCTCCTCCCAAAAATGTATTTCTCCCAGACTAAATGTTATACAATCTCAATGATCCACGGCGTTTGAGAAATTACTTGGGGCTAGAGAGATGGCTCAGTGGTTAAGAGTACCAACTATTTTTCCAGAGGACCTGGGTTCAAGTCCCAGCACCCACATAGCAGCTAACAACTCTCTGTAACTCCAAAATCTGACACCCTCACACAGACATACATACAAGCAAAACAGCAATGCAAATAAAGAAATAATAAAAAAGAGAGAAATTACTTATTTCAGAAGCTTTACACGTCTCAGAGGTTGATTACCCATCAGTCAGATAGCTACTTGCTAGTGTAATGAATATGTATTTTTTTTTGCCACTTTTCTTCTTTTTAATTCAGACATGGTCATGTAGCCTAGGCTAACCTTGAACTCATGATATAGCCAAGGATGTCCTTGAACTCCTGATCCACCTCCCAAGAGCTGAGATCACAATCACAGACCACCATACCAGGCCAGATACACTTCTTGAGTAAAATACTAGGTTTGAGCCAATGGGTACCAACCAATTGGTTCTAGTCTACTAAACTGCAGTCTACTGGCCCACAAGACACTCTGCACCCCACAGAGGAACTCCGGTGTGCCTTGGGTGTTCAACACCCTCAGGATTTCATCAAATGCAACCAAAACGTGTTTACAGAGTCAACTCTAGGCTTGCTTCTCCAAGAGAGGTGACAGATTATATTATACTGTGTAATTACTTACATTAAACTATTTTACACCAAACACATGTATTTTGCATTTAAATCTAAAGCACTTGACTTTGTTTTTACCCAACTCATATTTTGACATTTACATAAAAGAAGCTAAGAGATAATGACATTGGAGGACCTTAGTACCATATTAGCAATGACCATGACACTGTGCCAAGGGCACAACATTTACACATCAGTCTATGGCACAAAGTAACAGCTTGCCATGTTTCTTAGGCTGAGCTGCTCTAAGTAAGTGCATTCTAGAAGCCGTGGATACACCGGTCCCACTCACCTCACATCCACTTCACCTCCAATGTGCATGAGAAAAGAACCGTCGGGTTGCTTCAAGGAGTATAAGTACTGAAGAAGCTTCTGTCTGAGAACAGTGGGGAGAGGGCAGAAAAAGGCAACCAATGGTCAGTGCAGTGCAGTAGGTGGAGCCCTCCTGAGTCTCCTCCACTGTTGCCTGCAGCTTTACCTGTTAATGACGTTGTAGGCTTCCTCCGTGCCAATGATACACAGCGCATTGACAGCTGCATACGTGGGTGCAAGGTGTGGGTACTGCCCAGGGCCCCCTCCAAAGCCACCATCTGGACTTTGACACAGCTCCAGGAACTGACACACACTAGGTACATGGCCAAGAGGAAAGACAAAGTTAGACAGTGTTAATTTCCAAACATCAAATTCCTTTTGAGAGTCCAACCTTTTCCAAGCAGCCCCCTACCTTCAAAGGGGCAAAAAGACTTAATTCTTTATCCAGCTAGTGTGGTTTTCTGCACACTCCTCAGTCTTTTATTTAAGCATCTGTCTTGTTCCAGCATGAGGCTGGAAGGAAACCTTTCACAGACCTGGGGAAAAGTCTCATTTTTTTCAAAGATTTATTTAGTTTCGGTTGTGAGCTAGCCTTTAATGGCTGAGCTATCCCTTCAGCCCCAAAGATTTATTTATTATGTATACTGTGTTCTGTCCGTATGTGTATGCCTGCAGGCCAGAAGAGGGCACCAGATCTCATTACAGGTGGTTGTGAGCCACCATGTGGTTGCTGGGAATTACACCCAGGTCCTGCAGAAGAGCAGCCAGTACTCTTAACCTCTGAGTCATCTCTCCAGCTCCCGTTCTGTGAGCTTTTGTCTTGTTTCTTCATGGACCATGATGCCAACTGAGGTTGTCAATACAATGAAAACAAACTGAGGAGACTGTTCTGCCATTTTTCTAGGTCTTTGATTTGCACATCAGATCTGGGCTGATCACCCCACACTGCAACCTCCTTGTGAGGTTACAGTGATTTTTCCCAGCTCTGTGATCAGTGGTGATTTCAAAGTTGCCAAAGTAGCCAAACTTCACCATCACACTTAGGAGCAAGGCAATGACTGTGGAGCACAGCCTGAGAAGGACCTGGCATTTGCCCCTCTCTTCGACATTGTTAATGCTTTTAAGAGCATCAGCCGGGACATGCATGAGCACCATCAGAGCATCGTGGAAGGACAGCAGAAAGAGCTGGAGTACTTTTGTCCGGGCGTTTTATCATTGTGATGCAAAGGTAACTAAGACAGGCACCACTGACTCAAAGGAAGGCATGTCAGCCTGTGAATTTTTCATGCTAAACAATAGAGGCTCCAGTTTCCCAGGAAGGACACCAGTTCCTGCAGGATTTGCTGCTGGGCACAGGTGGCATCAGTTCCATTCTTGTTTTAGGTGAAATCAAGAGAGCCTTTACTTGTACAGGGTCCTCTACAGTTTACAGGAAGGGACCAATTAGGAAGGCCCCAGTATAGCGTCTCTCCCCTACAACTCCCAGATCATAGCCTTCCTATTAGGAAACACCTCCACCCAAGAGGCCTCCTGGCAAGCATGGCCTTCTAGTGGCCAAGGACTTCTTTCCGGACTGTTTTATACTGTTTGTTATTTATTTCCTCCCTTCCTTTTCTTTCTTTCCTTTTTAAAATGAGAAATGGTTTATTCTTAGTCAAATATGAGTGACCAGGGCTCAGGAACATGGTTTCTGTTTGCCCCCCAAAATATGTTCCAACACAGAGGTGGTTACATAACATTTTTTAAATCTTTAAAGTTAGCCCACAACATGAAGGGTGTTGTGATGGCATTTGTAGCATGTACATCATTAGACTCTATTCCCCACCTTCCTCCCCGATGCCTGGCCTCCTCCCTTTGCCCAGCTAGCAGCCTTCTGCTTTCCCATCACACGCATGCCCATTATTACCTCTCTCCTTTCCCGTAAGCTCTCTTCCTTCCGTCTCAGGACCTTTCCAGTGTTAACTTACACACATATATAAACACGTGCATACATGCAATCTTAAACCCCATCACCTCAGCACTGCTTCTTCTCTGCTGCCAGAGGGATGAAAAGGCTAATCCCCACAAAGGCACATGTCCCTTACTCCGTCTCCACAGCACGTGATCTTTCTTTTTGAGACAGGGTCCCAGGCATACCAGAGTGGCCTCGATCCTGCTATGTAGCTGAGACTGACTTGAGCTTTCTGATTCCCCTGCTTCCACCTCCTCAGTGCTCAGATCACAGATGTGGTTTATGAGGTGCTGGGGTCAAAACCTGTGCCCTCATGAATACCAGGCAATACTCCGACCACTAAACTTCATCACCAGGCCCGCTCTTTTCATTAAGCAATTAATTAATTGTTTATGAGGAAGGATCTCTCTGTAGCTCAGTATGGCCACGATCTTAGCAATCTGTCTGCTACGGTCTCACACGTGCTATGATTACAGGTGTGAGCTCTTCATACACAGCTATTTTTGATTTCAGGTTTTCCATTATGTAGACAAGTACAGCAACAGAAAATGATGCTGACTGGCCATTTTTTGTCTTCACAAGTTAAAACAAAACTCATTCACTTTTACTTATATCTAAATTTTTATTGTAGGATTGAAACTAGAGTTTATCATCAGAGAAGTAAGAAAATTTAGAGCACATTTTTAAGAAACTTCCCATAAGTTTAGTCTGCTCTTTATAGCTTTTGCAACCCATGGTCAATTCTTATGGAATATTCAGAAATAAACAGCTAATAACAATTCCTAACAAAGTCAAGCTGCCAACTGGAAGCTTTCTGCATACAAAACAAAAGGATTTAACTCATATAAAACTCAGCAGGTGGGCAGGAAGGAAGGCTCAGTGGTTAAAGGCACTTGCTCTTGCAGAGAACCTGGGTTCAATCCCCAGCACCCACATGGGAGCTCACAACTATCTGTAACTCCAGTTCCGAGGAATCTAATGCTCTCTTCTGGCCTGGGAACCAGGTAGACACATGGTGCACAGACATACATGTTAAATAAAAATGAATCTAAAAACAAAAAACTCAACCACCTGCAGCTAAAAATACATGCTGCTCCATGACAGCATATGCACGAGGTCCTGAGTGCAATCCCAGCATCACACAGCACCTTCTCATTTCTTTTGGTCTTTTGAGACAGGGCAGCCTGGTATAACCTTGATCTCAGAATCTGTCTCAGCCTTCCAAGTACTGGAATTACACATGTGCCTGTATACCGAGCTGCCATAAGTTTGAGGCCAGCCTGAACTGTGTAAAAAGTCCTGGCTAGCCTGAGCTACACAATAAGACCTTCAAAATCAAAACAAAAAAAATATACTAAAGAGTTGCCTAGTATCCATTTCCTCCCCAGCTCCTAAGACAGAATACTGCAATGGAATGTAACACTCCTGACACAGTAGCCTGCAGTCCCGAATGAGTGGGGATCTGAATCTTCCAGACAACTTGCCGTCATGGCTCCACACCAACCTCCCTCAGCTGACTGCCATGAGGTTGAGTGAGGAAACTGGAGGTGGGTAGGGCTCCCTTGTGCCTCTCCCTTCCACACTCCAGAACATTCTGACCCTGAGGCTTTCCACTTTGCACCTTCAGGAACAGGCAAACTGACTGAAGTGACAAGCTGTCATTAGCAGACTTCCTAGCAACTTTAAAAACCAAAATGTTAATGATACTGTGACCTCTCAGAAAGGGGAGAAACATTTAAAGACCAAAACTTCATCAGCTAATAAAAACCGGCAACTAGGAAGCTTTGTGCAAACACCCAGAGTGACAATGACAAGTATTCGACAAAAGCATCCCTTCAGTTATGCCTCAGAAGTGGGTTTCAGATACAGGTGCAGGTCAGGGTTGTTTGGGAGGAGCTCTGAATCCCTTCGAAGCCCAGTTCACAAAGGATTTTCAAACCCAACCACATGCACCAGAATCAACCGAATAATCAAGACCTGGGCTTACTGAAGCTGAGGAGTCTGAACTGTTACCAGAGGCCAGGTGACTTGATACCCAGAGACACAGAACACCATTAATCTTTGCGATACAATCAGAATTACTTTGGGGATATATTTTTAAAACCCAATAATTGAGCCATACCTAATACCAATTAAATCAGAATCATTGAAGGCAGCAGGTTTCTGACTCTCTGTGGGACCCAAGGCTCACCCAAGCACCATGACTTCTTAGACCTGGTGTGCACAATCACCTGTGGATCTTAAGTTGGGTTTTGCTGGGTCTTTGTGTTTCTTGTTTTTGCTTTTATATTTTTGACACAAGGTCTCACCACGTAACTCCAGATGGCCTAGATCTCACTACGTAGACCAGGTTGGCCTTGAACTCAGAGATCAGCCTGCCTCTGCCTTCTGAGTGCTGAGATCCATAGTGTGCACTACCATGTCCAGCTTAGTTTTGTTATGTTTTGTTTAAAGGGTCTCCCTCCGTAGCCCAGGCTGGCCTGCACCTCACTACACAGGCCAACTTGGCCTTCTGCTTGCAGCAATTCTCTTGCTTTGGTCTCCTAAGTACTGGGATTACCAGGAAGGAATCACCCCATTCAGCTGATTCCATACTTCTAACACGTGCATGGGTCACGATAGTGCTGCTGGCCTGAGAATCAACCACATTGTTGGAGATCAATTAAAAACACCTGTCCCATCCAACAGGCAACCCTAATCACAATTTTAGTACAAATTAACTAAAATTAAAAAATTCAGCCCCTCTGTCTCACAATCCACATTTCAAATGCTCAGTAACTGTGCTTTGCTAGTGACCAGGATGGGTCACCCATGTGGCACAGAACCATCTCATTATTGTGGGACATTCTATTGAACATTGCTTCTCTGACATTCAACCATTACAGAGAATGTAACACTCTTAAGGGAATCAAGTTCAAGGGAAGAGTATTCTGGCCTTCGTTTCTTTAATTTCATTTATTATAATGTAAGTATGTGTGTGCATGATGGGGTGCCAGACATGCAGAAGGCAGGGAATAGTTTTGTGCACTTGATTCCCTCCTCCCAACTTTACAGGGATTCCAGGGACCAAACTCAGTTCATCAAGCGTTTGTGTTACACGAACTGCTGAAACATCTCATGGGCCTCTTTGATTTGTCATGATGGTTAGACTAATAAAAGTCAGAATGAGGGGTTGGAGAGATGGCTCAGCAGTTAAGAGCACTGGCTGCTTTTCCAGAGGTCCTGAGTTCAATTCCCAGCAACCACATGGTGGCTTGCAACCATCTCTAATGAGATCTGGTGCCCTCTTCTGGCGTGTAGGAATACAGGAAGGCAGAATATTGTATACATAATAAAAGAATAAACCTTTAAAAAAGAAAAAGGGGGGAACCACGGATTCAAAAATATGTAAATAAGCAAACAATGTAAAACAACAGGAAAACAAATCAGAGACCACTAAGAATAAAACAAATGAGGCAGGTTTAACTAGCAAATAACATATTGGGGTCAGTACTGTGTGGGAGGGAAGCATATAAATACCAGATCAGAAACAACTAGGAACCCAGCAGGGAAAGGACCAGGTATTAGGGCCTGTGAGGTATGCATAAATCAACAACGAAGTATTCTTGTCAAAGGTGTCAACACAGCACTGCTAAGAACTGCATCTGGCTCTAGCCTCCATTTTCCAGCTAAGAGGAGGTCAAATTATAATTGTAAAAATAGCTAAATATTAAAAAAAAGAAGAAGAAGAAGAATGCTAAGGCTGAAAAGGTGAAAAGTGAACAAACTACTAAAAGGATTAACACTATGGACAAACATTGAAGTGGATGCCCAGGTACATACTTCACGCATCCAAAGAGCACTACACAAACTCTAGTAAATTACAAAAAGTGAGGCCTGTCTGTAATAACAACCACTTAGCTTAGACTTTAAAAACATTTCTGAGCGGGCATTGGTGGCACACGTCTTTAATCCCAGCACTCAGGAGGCAGAGGCAGACGGATCTCTGTGAGTTCGAGGACAGCCTGGTCTGCAGAGCCAGTGCCAGGATAGGCTCCAAAGCTACACAGAGAAACCCTGTATCGGAAAAACAAAACAAAACAAAACAAAACAAAATTCTGGTCTGGGGGTGTGTGGCTTGATGGTAGATTGCTTGCCCAGCAAGCATAAAGGTACAATCTCCAGCACCCAAAAATAAATAAATAAGTAAAAATAGTAATGAAATAAAAATCAACAAAGCAGAACAAACTTCAGCACCATAACAGGTTATAGCAGAGACCACAGGCCTAGGGTAAGTTACAAGGACATCTGTAGTTGGAAATAGGAACAGTTACCCATCCACAGGATGGCTCAGGAGGAGCAGTGAACGCTTCTGAGTGCCAACACCTGGCTTCTTGCCTTATCTCAACATAACAGAGGGGCATTGTCGCAGCTATGGAGTCCAGCAGTGAACATGGGAAGGATGAACACCATCCCTTGTTGGTTCCAGGAGGCATCTGGAAGGCAGCTGTTTGGGAAGCATGATCAAGTTTAAAATGAGTCATTTAGAGCAGGGTTTCTCTCCACTGGCAGGACTGACCTGCACAGTTTCCCATTTCAAGATTTATCCCTACAAAGGTATTTGGTGGCCTCCCTAGCCTGTACCCACTGGATACCAGCAGAACCTGGTCCAGAAAAGCACCCAGAAGACAAGTGACTAGGTATGAGGTGATCATGCTACTTATATTTTTACTTTAAATTGCAAAGGAGGGGCTGGGGTCGTGGCTCTCTTGTGCTTGCTTAGCATCCGTAAAGCTCTGGGTTCCAATCCCAGCAGCATATAAAATGTGACAAGGTAACATATCCCTTGCATTTTACAGGGAAAGGAAGACAGATTGGAAGTTCAGGTCATCCTTGCAAACAGTGACTCTTGTAGCTCAGGTTGACCTCAGACTCGCTAGGTAGCCAAGGATAATTGTAAATTCTTGATCCTCCTGCCTCTACCTCCTCAGGGACTGGGATTACCGGTGTGTACCTCCACATCCACTTTATGCAATACTGGGTGGGGACTGAGCCTAGGACTTCCTGAATGCTAGGATAAGCAAATGCTCTATCAGCAGAGCTACATCCTGGACCTAAAAGCCGAATTTTAATGTACAATGGGCTCCCTGTGATTTTTCCATTTGCTCTGTGTGTTACGTTAAAGTAGCTGTTAATAACTAAGAATGGGGATCACATTAAAGTACTTCCTTCAATGCTAGAATCATTAAGCCGAGCAAGTGTTCCATTCCAAAATACTTACATTATGTAAGCACACAAATAAAATTTGGTATAACCTCTTAAGAGAGGTAATCCAAACCCCCACCTCTGAATTTATTATTCTTGAAACAGCTGATGCCTGCAATGATAAAGGCCTGGCCTCGCCAGCCTCGGTCAGCCAGCACAGATGTTAACAAAGTGATTCTGTCCACTAGAGGGAACCCGGCTTATTCTATTTCCTAAACAAATGAGCTGGAGAGAGAACAAACTAGGAAAAAATAAATAAATAAATAACACTAGAGAAACCTTTTCACATGTATAAGCTATGTGTGTGCTGCAGATGAGGGCAGGGAAATATTAAAACTCCTGAGCTGGCTCTCTGCCTGCAAGGTCACCTTAATATTTGTAGGTGGGAGAAACACCACATTTCAAAGCATTCCCTTTTCTTGTGCAAAATAAATGAAAAGAGGCTACAAATCTGAGAGGGAGTAAGGAAGGGGCCGGCAGAAGAAGACACAGTGGGGGTGGGGAAGGGAAAATAATATGATTATATTTAACTTAAAAATGTTTTAATAATTTCAAACAATAAAAATGTTGAGGCAGATGGTGGTGGTGCACACCTTTGATCTCAGCACTTGGGAGGCAGAAGCAGGCAGATCTCTGTGAGTTCAAGACCAGCCTGGTCTACAGAACGAGTGCCAGGATAGGCTCCAAAGCTACACAGAGAAACCCTGTCTTGAAAAACAAAGAAAAAAAAAAAAAGAAAAAAAAGAACAAGGCTTTCTATGTCTTCAACTGCAAGCTCCTACAGCATATGAACTGTGTCATTTCTCTTCAGGTTTTGGTTGTGAGCCTTGGCCTTTAAAGGCTAAGATATCTCTCCAGCCCTGATTTTTATTTTTCTTAAAAAAAAAAAAAAAGAAAAGAAAAAAAGATTTACTGTAGGTAGCACCATGGCTTAGTTGGTTAAAGCACCTGTCTAGTAAAAAAGATTTAATTATTTATTTATTAATTTATTTATTTATTATGTACACAGTGTTCTGTCTGCATGTATCCCTGCAGGCAAGAAGAGGACACCAGATCTCATTATTGATGGTTGTGAGCCATCGTGTGGTTCCTGGAAATTGAACTCGGGACCTCTGGAAGACCAGCTAGTGTTCTTAACCACTGAGCCAGCCACCTTTCCAGCCCTGATTTATTTTCTTAAAATTAATTTTTAAAATACATCTTTCAAGCACCTGTCTTTAAGCCCAGCACTCAGGGACAGAGAAGGTGGATCTTTCTCTAAGAGTTTGAGGTCAGCCGGGTCTATGCAGTGAGTTCTAGGACAGTCAGGATTACAGAGACACTGTCTCAAAAACAAAAACAATTAAAAAATGACTTTCAAAATGTAGGGAATCAATATTTGAGTACATTAATGAATAAAAGGATAAACCAAAAAATAAAAATAAAATAGATAGATGAAAAGGCATTATTCTAGTTTAGGTGGCCTGAAAAAAAAACAATCCATACATTTTTACAAAAGCCAGTAAGATTTCTCTGGATTCAACAAAAATCATGATTTTCCTTCCCAGTGAGCAACTAGGCTCTGACCATAGTAAGTATTATCTGGACCATCAATGAAGTTTTGCTGCTAAGCACAAGACAAAAATGTAGCATCCTTATATAAAAGTCTTAAGCCATTTAAAAGTTCCTTAAAGTGGGGGTGGGAGGCATCGAGAAAGTTCAGTGTGTAAAAGCACTTGTCACACAAGACTGACAATGAAAAGCTAGATGTGGGGATTCAAACCCATAACCCAGCTCTCCTACATGGGGATGGGACTTGGGGGCAGAATCACCTGGAAGCTCCTGTGCCAACCAATCTGGAGTGTGCTGAGCCTCAGAAACAAGAAAAAACCAACCAACCAACCAACACAAAACCCTGCTGTGCAAACTATCAAAAGTTGTCTTCTGGCCTTCACACACGTACCATGGTGCAGGCATGCCTATGCCGGTGACCTACACTCATATGCACACCATACAACACACACACAATTAAAAACAACAATGAAATAAAAATATATGGGCTGGAGAGATGGCCCAGGGGATAAGAGACTTGCAGTGCAAGCATGAAACCTGTACATGGGTATGTGTACACATATGTATATCATTCTCTCTCTCTCTCTCTCTCTCTCTCTCTCTCTCTCTCTCTCTCTCTCTCTCTCTCAAGCTAGGGCATACAGCCTAACGACAGGACACTTACCAGCATGCACAAGGCCCCAGATGGAAATGGAAAAAAGCAAGTCGGGTGTGGTGGCTTATGCCTGAAATCCCAGCACTCAAAGACTGAAGCAGGGTGCTGCCAGCCTGGGCTGCATAGTGAGTTTCTGTCTACAAAGTAAGATCTGTCTCTAAAACCAGAAAATAATTAAAAAATAAAATAAGGTTTATTGCCGGGCGGTGGTGGTGCACACCTTTAGTCCCAGCACTCGGGAGATAGAGGCAGGTGGATCTCTGTGAGTTTGAGACCAGCCTGGTCTACAAGAGCTAGTTCCAGGACAGCCTCCAAAGCCACAGAGAAACCCTGTATCAATATAAATAAATAAATAAATAAGTTTTATTAAATCAATGCTCAAAAGAACCATGAATAAATGCTTTCAAGGCAGTTGTGAAACAAACTCTTGGCCATTAATTATTAAAGTGGTTCTTGAAATTGGAACAAATTGACTCTTTATTTTCAAAATATCCATTTTGGTGGGGAGGGGATAACAGGGCCTCATTATGTAGCCCTAACTAGCCTGGAACTCCCTATATAGTCCAGACTGGCCTCATGATTCATAGCAATTTACCTGCCTCTGCCTCCCTGACTGCTGGTATTAAAACCACCCCTGGCTAAAACATTCTTTTAATAATATAATAGGGGCTGGAGAGATGGCTCAGAGGTTAAGAGCACCGACTGCTCTTCCAGAGGTCCTGAGTTCAATTCCCAGCAACCACATGGTGGCTCACAACCATCTGTAATGAGATCTGGTGCCGTCTTCTGGTGTGCAGATAAACATGGAAGCAGAATGTTGTATACATAATAAAAAAAAGATCTTAATAATAATAATAATAATAATAATAATGATAAAAAATAATAATAATAAAGATATACTATAGAGAAAATCCAAATAAGCTTAGAGATGAAAAATTTTAATCACTTTTTTTGTTTGTTTTTTGAGGCAAGGTCTTACTATGTAACTCTTGCTGTCCCAGACCTCACTGTGTAGACCAGGCTGGACTGGAACTCAGAGATCTCCTGCCTCCTGCCTCCTGCCTTCTGCCTCCTGCCCCTGCCTCTGCCTCTCTGCCTCTCTGCCTCTCTCTCTGCCTCTGCCTCTGCCTCTACCCCTGCCCCTGCCTCTGCCTCTGCAGTGCTGGGATTGAAGGGGTGGGTGTGTGTGTCACTGTCACTGTGCCCAGCTAAAATATCACTTTTGGTCTCACTATCCATACTGCACTGTAGCATATGTACATGTGACCTTCTGAGTTCTTGTTTTGTTTTTCTGTGCATAACCATCGTTATCTTTTGTTTGTTTTTCCTTTTGCTGTGGGGGTAGGTGGCACTGTAAGGGATCAAACCCGGGGCCTCCACCACCCTAGGCAATCTTTGCACCTCCACAGTAGAGCCACAGACCTTTTCTGTCTGTGTTTCTAAGAGGTCTTTCTGGCCTGCCTCTAGGCAATCCTCCTACCTCGTCCTTTCTGAGTGATGAGATTACAGGTGTGTGCCACTACACCTGGCTTCCCATCTATCTATGCTCTTGATGTATAAAAACTGAATCTTTTTAACCCTCTGTTTTCACATTATATCCCTTTACATACACATCTTCATACACAAATATACACAAATATAAAGAATGGCTGGATATTTCATTGTATGTACTACCATGCAAATAATCCACTTAAACTTTAAGTAAATTTTAAAGCATCTCTTACTACTGATGCTGTTCACTATGAAAAGCCTTTAAAGGGGCCCCTCTTCCCATCTGGTTCTCTCCTCCCACCACCATGTGTGTCCCAGGTCAGACTCAGGTCGTCATATGTCGAGGCAGGTGCCTGCTGAGCCATCTCACACGCCCCTCTTTTTCTATCTGGCATTGCCACAAAAGCAGCTGTGACACTGACTTCCTCAGATAAGCCACACTGAAAAAAAAAAAAAAGTCCATACAACCTAAAAAAAAAAAAAAAGCTGGCGGTTTGAGCTGTTCACTGCAGGGGCCCCATCTTGTCTCTGGACTTCACAGGCTTTGTGGCCTCTTCTCTCAGGTCACCATGCATCCATCTCTCACTGAAACCTCCTTCCCCCTTTCTTCTCTCATGAGCATCTTTCCTATTCTAGCATACATCCTGACAGTGTGGGTGTTGGGTGGGGGGCTTCCCAAACAACTCTCAACCCCCAACTGGTATTTCAAAAACACATGGGCCTTTATTTTGACAGTTAAATTCCTGCTACTGCAGAAACTGTGTCCAACTCCACTTCCAGAGCTGGAAGCAAGCAGGCTTGTTGCAATGTTTGGATTATAAAAACAATGCACATTTTCCCTCTGCCTCAGAAATATGAATTCTAAGGGTTAATGGATTGGTTCTTTATTATCTTCTCCATCCACATTCATCACAAGACACCCTTCCCAGAAAGGCAAGAATGAGAGGTTATTGTTAAAGAGATGAATGAGACAATGTAGGTTCTGTTCTTCTGACCTGACAATGTGACCAAGGCAGGGGCTCTGGGACTAGGGAGGGCTCTAGCAAGCCTCCACCAGTCTTGGCACAGCTGCCATCTTCTGTTGTGGAAAAACAAACCTGCTTTGGGTCCTCGTGTCCCAAACCCCTTTGGGAGTACAAGGGAACAGGGGCACACAAGGCAAAAAGACATGCTCTCAATAAACCCCTTAGGTTCAATTCCTGGCCATCCTTTCCTATCTCAGGTATTTCCAAGATTGGAGACATGATCGGTTTTGTTTTGTTTTGTTTTCCCCTTAAGATATGATTGTGAGGAGCATGAATTGTCACCTCACAAATGTCATCTGCTCCAGCAGCTTGAGACATATCTAAGTTGTTTACATGTCTAGTCATCATTCAGAGGTCTATGAAAAAAGTGAGTCATGGCATTGGTGCACCAAGGCAGTAACCCTCTAGTCCTGTGGAGCTGGTCTGTCCCCAGGCACTACACCACCATGGAGGTATTCAGGGAGGCAAGAATATTGTGATTCACACAGTGGTACATGCTTTCCATAGCAGCTCTGAAACACACACGTTTCATAAGGACTGTCAGAGATGATGGTGAAGACTCTTCTCAAAGATTGGAGCAAGAATACACAGGAAGCAGAGGTAGGTGGATCACTGTGAGTTCAAGGCCAGCTTGGTCTACACAGAAAGTTCTATGACAGCCCGGGCTACAAAGAGACACTATCTTTAAAAAGAAAAAGAAAAGAAAAAGGGGGGTGGGGAGGAAAAGAAAGAGGAGGGAGGGAGGTAGAGAGGGAGGGAGGGGGGGAGGGAGGGAGGGAGGGAGGCAGGCCACAGAAAAAAACAGAACTCCTCTGGAAGTTCAAAGAGTGGTCCCACCCACCAGGTCAAGTTGCTGGAGGTCAAGGGAAGGGCAAGTGTTTCTTTGTGACACCCTTTTCTCCCCATTTACAACAAATGAAACAGGAACAAAAAGAATTTCAAATCCAAAATGTGATTCAAGAGGACACCCCAGGTTCCCCAAAACCAGACTCACTCTGAAGCCACTATTTGGGGGATGGGTTCATCTAGGAGTTCCAAGCTGTGCAGGATCCAGTAGCAGAGCCAGGGGCGGCTGGCATCCAGACACTGAGGACAAGGAGAAAACACACCCTTTATTCAGGCACTCCAAGATACCGTGGACAAGACTACATCTGTCTTAGTCCCTAAAGCCTAGCAAAAGGAAGGTGGTACCCTTGTTTGGACAGCAATCAGTAAATGAAAAACAAAATATCCGTCTGTGACAAAAAACGGCAATAGGAAACAAGCCTTAAACCCAACAGGTCCCTTCCCTACAGATAGATGTCCAAGCAAGTCTGAAAAGAAAACTTACACATGGCTGTTTTCCTAGTGCAGACCCAAGAAAACACATAATCTTGAATTCATTCATTTACAGTTTCAGCAAATATTTGGTATCTACTTGTGCCAAGCATTATAGACATTGGGAGCCCGGTAATAATGGAAACTGTGTTCTGAGTCTTGGGATGCTCAGCATGTAGAGTATAGGTGTGACTCTATTAGAGAAGGAGGCAGTAGACACATGAGCATAAGCTGCCCCATGTCTTTCTGGAAGAAGGTGAACATGTGTACAAGATGTACACATGTTAAGTGCTGCTGTGAGCAGAAACAGCACTGAGGACCTGGAGGAGGCTGAGTGGGGATGGAGACTGGGCAAACGCATCTGAAGGCAGTATGTGTGGATAGACCTTGATCCTAATTCAAGTCAGACATGGCTGCTGAGGACCCCGAACTGGACAGGGCAGGTGGTACCAGTAACCAGTTCTACTTAAAGCAAACACGGTCTGAGGAGACCAGTTTTTCTCCAGGTTATAAAAGAAGTGAATGTCATGGGGGTAGAGACTGTGTTACTCAGGTTGCCCATGAGACTTAGAAAACCCCACCATAAAAAAATCAAATATAGAACTCCGAAATAAGCTGGGCGTTGGGGGCGCACACCTTTAATCCCAGCACTCGGGAGGCAGAGGCAGGCAGATCTCTGTGAGTTTGAGGCCAGCCTAGTCTCCGGAGAGAGTGCCAGGATAGGCTCCAAAGCTACACAGAGAAACCCTATCTCAAAAGACCAAAAAAAAAAAAAAGAAAAAAAAGAAAAAAAAAGAACTCTGAAATAAAAGCAGAGCCACCCTTTGTAAAGGGAGGAAGAGAGACAGACTGCTGGTCATAGCCTTTTCCACCCCTACCACAGCTCTGAAGTTCTTCCATGAATCTCATGGCTCTTAGAATCATGCTTTAAGATTCACTGTGTTTAGTGTCTTCTGGGATCCAAGTACTGGTCCGCTAGCCAAGACAGACACTGGATCTGACTTAATGTAGATGTAAAGGAAGTCGCCAGAATGCATGCTGTGATCAAATGATGGAGAGCCCTAGCCCACCCAGGGTGTCCCTCCAGTTCTAAGGGTCAACAAGGAGGGGAGAGACTTTATTTAGCCCCTTTCAAGTAGAGTCCCAGCTCTGAAACAGCAGACTGTTTCCTGCCAGAGCTACAAGATGCAAGAGATGCATCAGCAACAGGTAAAAACCAACAGCCTTTTGTGTTCAAATAGGAGTATGCCCGGTGCTTGACAGAAAATTCCCCAGCAACATTTTTACCTCATAGGCATCTGTCAGTTGTCGAAGACCTCTTTTCAGATAATGGAAGTGCTTCTCCCTCTGCAAAATGAGCCTGGAAAGACAAAGAGCCTGTAAGCTCACACTCCCACTAAACACACACACACACACACACACACACACACACACACACACACACACACACACACACACACACACACCACAGTCACTAAATGGGATACCTGGTAACTTCAGTATGTACAGAGGCGACTATACCAGGGAAAAGAGGCACACATCTGAGTTCCTAGGATTGCCTACACACTGTTGTGGAAGATGTTCTGAGAGAAAACACCTTGTGAAGGAGGTGACTGCCCTGCACTGGGCACACACTGCTAGGTACTGACAGTATATCCAGAAAGTTCCTGGGACCACCCTTGCTATAAGCAATATAACTCCTCGATGCTTCTCTGACTTGGTCAACCCTAGTCACTTCAGTCATTTCTTCTAGGACCACTTGTCTGAGAGCTGTACTTTGTTCCCTACCCACCCTTTCGTTGTCCATCTGCTACTCCAGCCCCAAAATTCCACCTCCCACGTGCTGACCCACAGCCCTGGCCAGAGGATACTTTTTGTATTCCGCAGCCAGTCAAGCCCGTGGCACTGGGCTCAGCAATACCGGCTTTAAGGAGGAATGTGCTGCCCATGGCCACCTGCAAGGGCAAAGAGAGAGGCGAGACTTCTTGCTTAGTGTTGAAAAATGGCCTGTGTCGAGACCAAGGCTGCTGACTATGGAAATAACGGGAAAGAGAACTATTCTCTTCTAGGTAGTCAATTCAACAATTGTTTCTAGAACTCCCACTGTTCTGTGTTCAGAATACGATCACTAATGTGGTCTCAACCTCAGAAAAATCTTCCAATGAAGGAATAGAAATGCTGTCTTAAAACAGAAAGAGAGAGAGAGAGAGAGAGAGAAAGAAAGAAAATGGTGGTGGCATCCATCTGTTGTAATCCTAGCACTCGGACGGAAGGAGAGCCACAAGCTCAAAGCCAGCCTACATAACAAGACCCTTCTCCAGAAAAAATTTCATAATGGCATCAGGAGATGGTAGGGTCTCTGAGCATTAAGAAGGGCTATTCATTAAGTCACTGAGGGATTGTTAGCACTTTTCTCAACTGAGCAGGTTGTTTTCAAACATCAGATGTTATGATGTGAGGCTGTGTCTCTCTCTACCTGTTTGCCAGGCACCACAAAGCAAAGGGCTTCACAGAAGCCAAACAGATGCTGCTATGCTACACAGCTCCTAGCCTCCAGAATCATTAACCCCGGGTGTGGTGGCACATGCCTTTGATCCCACCTCAGGAGACAGAGGTAGGTGGATCTCTGTGAGTTCCAGATCAGCCTGGTCTACACAGCAAGTTCCAGGCCAGCCTGGGCTACAAAGTAAATCCCTGTCTGAAAACAAAACAAAACAAAAAATCCTGAAAACAAAGCTGGGCATAGGAGCCCATGCCCATGAACCCAGTACTCAGAAAGCAGAGGCAAGAGGATTGCTATTAGTTCACAGCCAGCCCAGTCTACATAGTGGGTTCCAGGCCATCCTGAGAACTTGTCTCTAAAACAAAACAAGCAAAGCCTAGGAGCAAACAGGAGCCATGAAATACAATAAGAATGACCCTGAAAACACACTAAGCCAAAGTAGCCACTTACAAAATACTGCATATTATATGATCCTATTTATATGAAATGTCCACAAAGGGAAAGTCCTTAGAGACAGAAAGTAGATTAATTGGTTGCCTAGGGTTCAGGAAGATGAAAGAGCTGAGGATAGAGACTAAGGGCATTAAAAAGTTCAAAATTTAGCCCTGGTGATGTTATACAACTCTGTGCATACACTAAAACCAATGAATTATACATTTCAACTCAATGATTTATGTAACTGTATTTCACTAAGCAATAATTTTTCTAAAAAGAAACAAAGCTGGACATGGTGTGTATAAGAAGATGGCAAGTCCAAGACCAGAGAGTTCCAGACTTCCAGGGCTATTAAAGCACTCACTATGCAAGCCTAAGGACCTGAGTTTGATACCTGAATCCTGTGTAATGTCAGGATGTCAGGAGGGAACCAATTCCACAGTGTCTCACACACACACACACACACACACACACACACACACAAATAATGAGTGAGTAAAAAGAATTTTAAAGGTAGTTACTGAAGTAGTTTAGGCAACAGGAGACTGACCCTCCAATAAGGGTCTACATCCCCAGATACAGAAATGATGCCATAAGTTGATGTACAAAGTCAACCAAATCTAGGACTTTGAAGTGGGGAAGAGCAGACAGAGGAAACTATGTGGGGAGCCAGCCCCTGATTTCTTGGGAATAAGGAACTCAGATCCCAAGAGCTAAAGTCTGGTTGCTGTGTCGAGGGCATTAGAGAATTTATATGAGATGAAAGGGATTGGAAGCCAAGAAATATAAACATTTTAGTGAAGCCAGTCGGCAGACATTTCTAGGTGGATTCTTAGTAATCTTTTTTTTTTTTTTTTTTTTTTTTTTTTTTAAAGACAGAATATAACCCGGTAACCCAGTTGGTCTCAAACTCAAAATCCTTCTCCTTCAGTCTGAGGGCTTATGTTATGCCTGTGTGCTATCACCTGGCTTCCTTGCTGGGACTATTTAGGAGACAGCAGTGGGATGAGGGGGAGAGCAGACTCAGCAGGAGGGAGGGGAAATGGTAAGCAGATTTCTGAAATAGCTCATATGTCCTGGCACAGCCTGAATAAGATGGAAACATGGGCTATGACAAGAACGAGTAAGATCATTAATGGAGGCTAAGAAATCAAGTCAAGGAAAATTAAGTGTGGTATTTAGAATACTAACTGAACAGGTCTAACCTAAGTAGTCCAGGTTGGCTTTTAAATGAAGGTCTTCATGCCTCTCCCTCCCAAGTGTTGTGGGACTACATGCATGTACCACAAGCCAGGCTTTGGCTGGGGGCTTTTTGAATTTGTTTTTTTGTTTGTTTGTTTGCTTGTTTGGTTGGTTGGTTTTGGTTTTTGAGACAGGGTTTCTCTGTGTAGCCCTGGCTATCCTGGAACTAGCTCTGTAAATGAGGCTGGCCTAGACTCAGAGATCCACCTGCCACTGCCTCCTGAGTGCAGGATTAAAGGCGTGTGCCACCATGCATGACATTTTTATTGAGTTAAACAATTAAACAAATCCTTCAAATATACAGAAATGCAGCCCACCGAGCCAGCTAAGTGCACTTGCCACCATGGCCTGATGACCTGAATTCAATCCCTGGACCCCACATAGTGGGAGAACAAAACTGTCTCCTGCAAACTGTCCTCTGACCTCCAAGCACCCACACTATGCTCATGCCCCTTGCATGCACACATGCACGCAAATACATATGTACACACACACACACACACACACACACACACCATAAAAAAACGTAAAAGAAATGTCTTTCAAGTACTGAAACCCTGGGAAGTCTTCTCCTTATCTTTTGAACAATCTTTTTATGTGACAAGGGGCTTTTGGGTCACTAAGAAATCAGAGCTCTGAGGGTAAAGCTCCAACAGGTTGGCTTGTTGGAAGTGGTTAGTGAACTGCCTGAACCCCTACTTGGCAGGAACAGCTAGCCAATGGAGGGAAATCTCCTTTACCTCCTCATCTACCTCAGGTTGGTCCCTAGAGAAAGAATGTGAGACAGCTCAAAGATAAGCCCCTCCTAAGAAGCTCTCCTCTAACCTTGAGCCTCCCCACAGCCAGGCCACAGGAGTCCTGCTGAGAAGGGAGTTGAGGTTTTCCAGCTGGGTCTGTCTGAAGATAAACTTCAGCCACATATGCTTGGGGTGGGGGAAGTTAGGGGATGTAGGGAGAGATTATTTCCAGTGACCATTTCCCCAAGCCAACTTCCTCGTTCATTCTCATCCATTTAATTATAAGCATATAAACATATTGCTAAGTTGAAGTGTCCAGTTTATTTTGGTCAGTCAGAAACTACACTTAAAGGCTGTTGTTAGAAGCTAAATTGTGCCCCTCCCCACCAATTAATGTTGAAATCTTAACCTGTGGTGTGACTGTACTTAAATTAAAACCTTTAAAGAAGAATTTAAGGTTGAATGAGATCCTAAGGGTGGAGCACTATCCAATATCACAGGTGCTTTTATTAAGAGAAAGAATGCTAGGGGTGTAGCCAGTGTGGAGTGCTTGCCCAGCAAGCACAAAGGCCCTGGGTTGATCCTGGTCCTGCCCAGAAGGGGCTGTGGGTGGAGGGAAGACACTAGGGAATCTGAGCACAAACGAAAGGCCATGTGAGGACATAGCCAGGCAGCCAACTGCAAATCCTGGTGACGGGTCTTAGGAGAAACCAGGCCTGCTAGCATCTTGACCTTGTTCCAACCTCTTGAACTGTGAGATAATAAATTCCCGGGTTTCAGAACACCCAGTCTTCACTTGGTTACCACAGCCCAAGCTGACTCACACCCTCAGCAATCTCCTTTCATTCTCTGTGTAGGAAGTTAAAAGCCAAAGCTCCTCCCACCCCCAAGAGTGCAGCCTCAAAGCCAAACAGGTGGAAAAGAAATCAGAGGCTGGGGTGTGAGGACAGGGATGGGGCAAGGGTTCAGAACACCAATGGACAAGGACACTCACATAACAAGCAGAGGGAGACGGGGGCTGGGGGGGGGGGGACAGCATCTAGTACACACCAGGGAACCAGCTAGTTAGTGATACAGGTTATATTTCTGGGGTGAGCCCCCTTGGCTTCCTCTCCCGCCAACCTCACCCCAAAACATCATTGAGCTCTGCTTCCTGAAGCCTTGGGACTTTGAACATGTTGTCCCCACTGTCTAGAACATTCTAGACACTTCTAAGTTAGCCAACTCATCCCATAGGTCATCTTCGGTCTCAGCTTAACTGTTACTTTCTCTGAAGGGCAACCCCCATCTGAGTTACATGTGTCCTGGACTCTCAGGCACCCCACTGGTAACTGGTGGTTATGTTCATATCCTCAAGAGACTGCTAGCCCAGCTGAAGTAGGACACGGCCTGTCTTGTTCAGGGCCACTTTCCAAGCCCTACAGAGTACCTGATGAAAAGCTTCTGCACCCCGATAAGCCTCTCTGTCAATGCAGCAATCCAAACCAGACCAAATCAAACCAAATTTTTAAAAAAGCCCAGGTTTAATAGGTAAAATGCTCCTGGATGATTTTCCAGCCTCCCAGACAGGAGACAGAAAAGCGAGACCGGAAAAACCACATATAAATACCTTGTGGGAATGGTCTTGAGCATCTCTGGGGGAGGGTGTCATTTTCTGACAAAAAGTATTAGAAGTACAAGGGGCCAGTGAGATGGCTTGCCATTGAGCATGACTCAGTTTTAAGGGTTGAGGGTGCAGAGCATCGGTGGAGCACCTACTAGGCAGGAAGCATCCTAAATTCAACCCTCAGCACCAAAAAAGATAATAGGAGAAAAGGGGGCTTCTTGGTACTGACCACCTCACTCCAGTACAAGTGCACACTTCAGTCATAAAGAACAATATTTTTTTTTTTTGAGACAAGGTCTCCTGTAATCTAGGCCAGTCTTAGTCTTGAACTTTGGAAAACTGTGAAGTCCTGACTCTCCTGCCTCCCCAACTTCTACTCCCCAACCCCATCTAAACTGCAAGGATGACAGGCATATACCACTCTTGAAAGAAAAGTCATTTCTGGGAAGAGGATTAATTGTAGAATGCAGTAACATTCAGCGTCAGCCTTGAACTTCAGCCACATCTGTTTCCTGGCTGTGGCTCTAGCAGGATGAATAGCGAACGCCTACCTCAGCATCATCGCAGGCATTCCAGGACCTGTGCACAGACAGTGGTCCTGACAGTATGTCACATCCAATCAACATCACAGCCTTAGAAATACAAGCAGGCTATGTCACCCAGGTGCACTGCCAACATCTGGGTAGGCATGGTGATGAGCCATGAGGGCCGTTCCTGAATCATGGTGTCAGACTCTTAAATGTGATTTTGTTTCTTTGGTTTGATGTTAATTTGGGGTTGTTTTGTTTTGTGGTCCAGCCCTGGGCCACATACCTACTAGACATTCTATTGTTTCACTATACCTCCTCCTAGCCAAGACTTAAATTTTGACTACTAAAAGGTTAAAATTGTAATGATAATTTAAAATATTGATACATTTTCAGATTTATTCCTTGGTGTCGGCTATTCTGGGTATTGAAGAATACCCAAAATTCCTGGTGCATTCTGGCAAATACTCTACACACTCACTGTACAATGTCCCAGATTGATCCTTATACCCCAGAAGCTGTAGAATTTAGCTTCAGCTTTACATTGATATTCTGATTTATATACTCAGCTATTCAGCCAAAATGTATAATACCTCTACATCAGTTAACATGCTAATTATCTTCTAGACAATCATTCTGGCCAACAATGGTAGCGCACGCCTTTAATCCCAGCACTTGGGAGGCAGAGAGCACACAGGATCTCTGTGAGTTTGAGGCCAGCCTGATCTACAGAGTAGCTTCAAGGATAGCAAAGGCTACACAGGGAAATCCTGTTGCAGAAATCCAAAACCAAAATCAAAGTCAAAATAATAAAGACTCGTTTTGTGGGCTAAAGAGAAGGCTCAGTAGTTAAAAGCACTGGTTGCTCTTGCAGAGGACCTGGGTCATCTTCCCAGCACCTATAAGGATATGGTGTCTTACATCCATCATAATTCCAGTTCCAAGGGATCTGACACCCTCTTCTGACCTCTTCAGGCACCAGACATATACATGATGTATATGCTTACATGCAGGCAAAATACTCATAAGATACCAGTAAGTAAAATATGTTTAAAAGACACTCATTTTCATCTGTGTGGTGGTGTCACATGCTTTTAGCCCCAGTACTGGCCAGGCAGACACAGATGGATCTCTAAGTCCAAAGCCAGCCTGGTCTACAGAGACAGTTTCAGGACAGCCAGAGCTGCACAAAGAAACCCTGTCTCGATAAAAGCCAAGCCGGGCAGTGGTGGCACACACCTTTAATCCCAGCACTCTGGAGGCAGAGACAGGTGAACTTCTGTGAGTTCCAGACCATCCTGGTCTACAAGAGCTAGTTCCAGGACAGCCTCCAAAGCCACAGAGAAACCCTGTCTCGAAAAATCCAAAAAAAAAAAAAAAAAAAAAAAAAAAAAGAGGGAAACACTTACCTTCATTGACAAAAATTGAAACACAGAAATGCAAAAGAAAAAATTTTGAAAACAGAAAAAAGAGAAATAAAAAAGATAAAAACTGGAAGCTATGATTCCTGAAACAAACACACAGAAACCTGATATATTCTGTTTCTAGACAGTTCCAAGCCCAAGAACACTTGTTTTTCACCCACACCTGACCTAAGTTCTATGAACTGGGGATGGGGTATCTTTTACTGTTCTTCCTCACCACTCCTCAAACCCTTCCAGACCCCACAGCTGTCCTCATCTCATTAGAGTGACAGAGTCCAAAGAATCTAATTGGATAGGGAATGAGAAGGAGTGTCAGATGTCACAGGTCCCTTGAGTGGGAACACAGAGCCCCAGGCAGGAGATAGTGACTCAGAGCTCTGGTGAGTCATCTGTGGGCACAATGGCTAACAGCAAAGCCCTCCCAAACACTCACAGCCTTCACCATCAACAAATCCAACGACCTCTGGGGAAGAGAAGTTGGGGCAGGTTTTTGTGGAGGCAGTGAAAGTGGCATAGATTTTCTTAGTGTTCCTTCCCCTGAGCTGTTGACATAAATGTCATTTGCTGAACTCCCGCTGTGGCAAAAGGAATAGTTCTGCTGATTGAGGTCTCAGCTTTGGGTAATGCATAGATGTAGCCCGGCAGGCTAAGAAAAGACTCTTCTAGCTGAGTCTGACCAAGTCTCCATCTTGGTTTGTAGGTCCTGCAACAGGTGCTGCTCGCCTGAGAGTGCAGACAGGCTTTGTAGCGGTCAATCCTGTTTCCTGATGAACCAGCCTCACAAGGCTTTTATGCCCTCAGCCCAAGGACGAAGCAGAATTTAAAAGCTGCCCATCTGAACACTGAAGGGTTGTATCTAGGCTGGGGGTGTGTGATGTACATATGAGGCTCTGAGTTCAAAAAGGTTCAAGGCAAATGACAGAATGAAATTCTACCTCTGTGGCCTCCTTAACTGTCTGAAGATGCATGGTAGTGCATCTCAACTACCATGGATCACCTGGTGTCTTCACATTTAATTTGAAGAGTATCAAAAAAGAATTATTCCAGGGGCTTGAGAGCTGGCTCCATTGTTAAGAACGCCTGTTCTTCTCTTCTAGAGGACCTGAGCTTGGTTCCCAGAACCCACATCAGGTGGGTTGAGTTCCAATCAAGCAGTTCCAACTGCTTGAGTTCCAATCCCAGTATCGTAGAGATTTAGTCCAGCTGGCTGGAGAAATGCTCTGTGGTTAGTTAAGTGAAGGCAAGGAGGAAAGATAAAAGGTTCCCTCTGGAGCCCCAGCCCCTACTCACAGCTTACCTTGGTACTAGGTGGTTAAACTTGTAATTACTGAAGACTTCCTGGATCCTCTCTTCTACTTTGGCCTGATAAGGCAGCAGGACATGGAAGAGAGAAAATACATAGATGAGATGCTATCAACTTTCTTCCTATTGCCACAAATGTCTAATGCCTTAGGTTTTTCAGCATGGTCGTGTGCTGCATCGAGACTGAGAGGCTTTGTAGCATAGCATGCTTACTGACAAACAGGAGGTAGAAACTGGAGAGGTAGTATAGGGTCAAGGACTCCAAAAACAAGAATTTCAGGAATGTCCTTGGTTTTCTAGCCAGGAATGCCAGAATGGGGACTCTGGTTTTCTTATCTCCTAAATGAGCACCTTGCCTGGAGCGAGGCTTGTCTTAGTTCCAGTGTCTACTGCTGCGATAAAACACCAAGACCAAAAGCAGCCTGGGGAGGAAAGGGTTTATTTCATCTTAAGACTCTAAGATCACCCTGAAGGGACCTGCTCCGCATTTCGGCAACCATGACAGTAACACGTTCTTGCCAGGACCTTGCCTTGGTCACTAAGAGGTCAGATGCCTGCCTCATGGTAAGGAACCAATCAGAAGTTAGCTGGTGGCGCTATGCTTTATGGCTCTGGGTATGCTTTACGGACAAGTGCACAGCAATGACGTGCAGAGCATAGCAACCACCCTGGGAGGGCCTATGGGCCATAACAACCAGTTGGCCAATCAACACAGGGAAAGCCCTCCAAGCCTGGAGGCACACCAATCCTGAGTCTGTGGGTACCCCTAGACACTCCCCTTATGCTGCCCTACAAGATCTCTATGCAGCCAGTTCAAACTGTCTTTTGTAGCCAGCCGCCATGGTGGGTAGATGAAAGACCCGAGCTTACATGGGGTTAGCTCATTAAACAACAATAAAGCCTCATGCAGTTTGCATCAAGCTTTCAAATCTGCCTGGTGATTGGGGTGACCACAGTCCTGGGTTAAGACCCCAGAGGCCTGAGCTTTCTGGGGGGGGGGTCTTACATTTGGGGGCTCGTCCGGGATTTGCAACCATCCCTCACCTGAGTGGATTCGATCTTGGAGGTAAGATGACTCAAGCTCGCAAATTATATGTTCAATGTTATGCCCATGTTTGTTTTGTTGGTTTGGTGCCATGACTTGGATTTGATCTGTGCCTGTGCAGGCCTTGTATTTGGTAATTTGGACCTCAGGGGGAGACAGACGTGTTCTGAGACCCTGAGTTCTGCCCTGGATGAAAGTCTGAGGGTCGTTTGATTTGGACCATAGGGAAAGCAGACGTGCCCCAGAAGCAGACGTGTTCCTGGGACCCTTGGTTCCACCCTGGACAAAAGTCCAAGGGTTGTTTGTAATTTTGGTTTGGTGCCATGTCTGTGTCTGTAATTTGGTCTACTGCATGGTTTGTCCTGTCCATTTTGTCTGTCCTTCTGTTTTTGCTGTTTGTGTCTGTCTCCGTACTAACCACCCCCATCCCCGGATTCCACCTCAACTGTGATCGGCAGATGTGCCCAGAGGATCACAGACTGCTGACCTGAGGACACCCAGGAGGTACGGATGGGGCCAAGGATGCTTGGACCCTCCTCAGTTAGTGACGATTGTAGCCGCCCATCTTCCCGGTGCCGTTGCCTTATAAGCGGTGCAGACGGATTGGGTTGGTGTCTGTTCTTTCCTGTCTATTCTGTCTCTGTGTTTTCATCGTTGGTTTTCAATTCAGGATCCACCACAACACCCCCTTTCGTTGAGTCATGTGGCATCACAGTAGGTAACTTTCTTTCCCAGTCTTTGTTTCTATACGGTTTCTGTAAAGCCTGGAGGATTGGAATGGGCTGGGTGACTGGGCAGTTGAGCAGCAAGTTTGCTAACTATGTTATCTAATGTGTTGCAGCCCATACCCTCCCTGCCTGCTTTTCAGTGGTGTGTCAGTTTTACTATTTCTGTTAATTTTGTAAATGTAAAGTTCCTATATTAGGGTCACTAGCGACATCTGTAAGTAGGCCTACAAGAATTGTTTAGGGCAGAGGTTCGGGCGGCAGCCTTCCGAAATCTGTAGGGGAGACTTGTTTTCAGACCAAATTGATCTCCATGGGGCTAGCCATCTGAAATTCTGAATAGGACCCTAGTCTGTGTTAAACATCTCTTTTTGTCCCTACTACCCACGCACATGGCATGCGTGGATCAGGGGTCTTTTCTTACTGCCCTGAGCACATGGCACAGGACAGGAGTTCTGCCATGCACCACGGGTTAGAATGTGCTGCGGTGGAGATCCCTAAGGCTGCTGCTCAAAAAGGACTTTGATAAGAATTTTTATGTTGACTGAGAAATGAGAATGTAGGAGACTAAAGTAATAAAGAGAGAAAGGGAAAAAGAAATTTATCTAAGAATGTCTAAGAAAATCAGAGGAATAAACTAAAGGTATATAGAAAGTTATAAAGGATTAAAGCAAGTCGTAGAAGGTCAGAGAAAAGGTTGTTAAAAGTCAGAGAAAAAAATGTAAACTGTTTATTATGGTTTCTCATGTCTACAAATAGTAAATTTTAAAAATTGGTAATAGATTAAAATTTTAACCATATTAGGTTAATTCCGTTTAAAAAGTCCTGCTTATTTCTCAAGTAATTTATGTATGCTTGTTTTAAAATGTTCTGTTTCCTGGCATAACCTAAGTTCTGTTACAAGCATATAGCTAAAATAAATGGTGCAGGTTACCGCCATTTTGTAGCCAGCCACATGGCACAAAATGACTGGTAGCCATTTTGCTGAAGTTGAAAAAAGATACTTGAACCACCATCTTGACCAAAGATGACCACATGGAAATTAGAGGTACCATCTTAAAAACAAGTTTTTCAGTTAAGATTTAAATTGTTAATGCTTCTATATATTACAGAAAGACATTAAGGGAATTTAAATTTGTTTTTAAAACCAGTTTTTTTAAATGTTTATGTTTTTTTAAATGTTTTTATTAATATTTGTACTTAAAGAGCTTCAATTTAGAATCATTTTTAAGCAAAGCCTGACAATGTAAAGTTCTTGTTTTATAAAAGCTGCTAGTCTATAATAAGATGTTAAAGTTTACGTTTTTCAGAAGTTAAATTTAGGGCGTTGGTGGCACACGCCTTTAATCCCAGCACTGGGGAGGCAGAGACAGGTGCATCTTTATGAGTTCAAGGCCAGCCTGGTCGACAGAACGAATTCCAGGACAGGCTCCAAAGCCACAGAAAAACCCTGTCTCAGAAAGAAGTTAAGTTAAGCAAGCAGCTAAAATGTGTACATGTAGCTACTGTTTAAGGACTATAAGGTTAACTCTATGCAGTTTTAAATTCAGCTGTGCTAAGTTTCAAATATTTTACTAAGTTAAAACCAGTCAGGCTGAAAATTAATTACAGACATAAGACCTTACCTAGCCACCTGTATGTTTAATGTGTGCTTAAGGCAAGTAACTAAGATAGACAGACAGACCTCTAATGCTTCAGAGACCTCCAGAATATGGTATTTAAATTGTTATCTTTAAAGTTTATAATATCAGATAGACTGCCAGATCCTGACAGTGGCCCAAAGTCTCCAAAGAAGATTATGAGGCACCCCATTTCCTACACCTGGACCAGTGAGCGAGATGCTCAGATGTGATACCTGCCACCTGCAAGGACCTGGCCAAGACTGTGGACAAAGCTGCTGGACACTGGAAAATTGATTGCACCCCTTTGCCTAGACAAAATAAGGTCAGTCTTTTCCATGTCCCTCTTCCACAGAGAGGAAAAAACCTCTCACCTTATAGGCCTGGCGAAGATTGCTGTTCTTTGAGACATCTGCCTCCAGCGCTAATGGAGAAACTTGGGTATGGCTAACTGTATATGGACTGGCTTCTAACTGGCTTCTGTCACTTTTTAGTAGATTCAGATAAAATATACCCTTCTCAGATCTCTGAAATATTAATGGTTGTCAGCTTGACAGCATCAGACAGTCAGATCCACAAGACTATAGTCAGCATGTTAGCTGATAAAGTAATGACTATCAGGGCTGGAGAGATGGCTCAGAGGTTAAGAGCACTGCCTGCTCTTCCAGAGGTCCTGAGTTCAATTCCCAGCAACCACATGGTGGCTCACAATCATCTGTTATGAGATCTGGTGCCCTCTTCTGGTGTGCAGATATACATGGAAGCAGAATACTGTATGCATAATAAATAAATAAAATCTTTAAAAAAAAAAAGTAATGACTACCTACTGTTCAGTCACAAGTTCAAGGTTTTTAAGTTTATTTTGGTTGTCATCTAAGTATAACTTAAAGGGCTTTTCATCAGGCCTCCGGGATCAGGCTAAAGGCATCTCTGTCCAATCCATACCTGGCTCTCTGGACAGAAGAAAAATGTACATGTTTCTAGCCCAAATCTGTATTTTTGCTAGGACTCAAAATTATAAATATGTTCCTGCTGTTTGAACAGATATCCAGAAATCTGCTTTTTCTACACTGTGGGATTCAGTAAGTAAGTTTTAACTTCTATTCCTAGTTTAAACATGCCCTAAACAGGTTTCTGCTTCTGGCAGACACATCTGAGTATCAGTTGCTGACTACAGGCTGTTCTAAGCAGACTGTGAGCCCTGGACTTGTAGTGAATGTGAACCAGTCCAGCTGATATGGACACCCCCTGTCTCTGCAACAGAGTCTGCCAACAGCCCCTGATGGATTCCCCATTGCCTAAATTCCTGTTTTTGCTTTTGACTAGCATTTCAACCTTCTGGGGTCCCTAACTTCGTCCCAAAGTCAGCAGGAAGTATCATGGGAAAGAATATGCCGCCCATTTTCCCTGGTTAATATGCTAAGTCAGAAGGAACTCCCTTACATGGGAATGTCAATATCTCTCACTCCCTGATTGGGGGGGGGGCGCTAGAGAGACAGCAATTCCATGATTGGAATTTCAAAAAAAGAAAAAAAATGGGGGAATGAAGGGACCAGCTCCCTTGATTCCTTGTGGCAAGGAACCAATCAGAAGTTAGCTGGTGGCGCTATGCTTTATGGCTCTGGGTATGCTTTACGGACAAGTGCACAGCAATGACGTGCAGAGCATAGCAACCACCCTGGGAGGGCCTATGGGCCATAACAACCAGTTGGCCAATCAACACAGGGCAAGCCCTCCAAGCCTGGAGGCACACCAATCCTGAGTCTGTGGGTACCCCTAGACACTCCCCTTATGCTGCCCTACAAGATCTCTATGCAGCCAGTTCAAACTGTCTTTTGTAGCCATCTGCCATGGCGGGTAGATGAAAGACCCAAGCTTGCATAGGGTTAGCTCGTTAAACAACAATAAAGCCTCATGCAGTTTGCATCAAGCTTTGGAATCTGCCTGGTGATTGGGGTAACCGAGGTCCTGGGCTAAGACCCTGGAGGCCTGAGCTTTCCGGGGTGGGTGTGGGGGCGGTTCTTACAACCCTCTGTCACTGAGGAAGTCAGGGCAGGAACGTTGAGGCAAGAACTGCTTACTGGCTTGCTTCCCATGGCTTTCTCAGCCTTATTATAGAATGCAGGACCACCTGCCCAGGAATGGACCAATCCACCCATCACAACCTATTCCAAAGTGGGGTGGCTGGGCCTGCCCACATCAATCATTACTCAAGAAAATGCTTAATCCCAGCACTTGGGAGACAGAGGCAAGTGGATCTCTGAGTTCCAGGACAGCCAGGACAGCCAGAGCTACACAGAGATGCCCTGTCTCAAAAAAAAAAACAAATACACACACACAAAAAAAGAAAAATAAATAAATAAAAGAAAGAAAAAGAAAATGCCCTATAGACTTACCTGCAGGCAATCTGAATGGAAGCATTTTCTCAACTGGGTGGGGTTCCTCTTCCCAGATAACTAGCTTATAATAGTTGACAAACAATTTAGCCAGACCAGGCTATATGTGAGGGTGGGAACAAGTCAGGACAGTAATCCTTCCTGGTGAACATAATTGGCTCTCTAGACTTTTGTGGTGGAAATGGGTTACTTACTCCCCAGTTTCAGCCTATTCCTAAATGATTGTAAGGTTACCTACTCAGAGGTGAGACTGTCATGTAGTCTTGATCAGGGCTCTATGGAGGGCCATTAAAGGAGAGCTATTTCCTCCTGGTCAAAAGAATAGAATCTACCTCTGGCCTCGGGTTAAGACCTAACATTCAAAACTAACCCAAGACATAAGAGTTAACACAGCTGGACCTGTCAATCACTTGGTGGGGACCATCCCTCAGGACCGCTGATTCACCTTAAGCCATGTTAAAAATATGGAAGGAGTAAGTATCTCTTTAAGGAGATAATGTACTTTCCCTTACCAAAATCCTCACTCTATGGAACTATGCCAGAGGGCTCTGTTTAGGTTCAAATTACTCCAAAATGCACCTCCCTCCCTCCCTCCCTCCCTCCCTCCCTCCCCTCCCTCCTCCCTCCCTCCCTCCTCCCTCTCCCTCTCTCTCTCTCTCTCTCTCTCTCTCTCTCTCTCTTTCTGAGACAGGGTTTCTCTATATAGTCCTGGCTGTCCTGGAACTCACTCTGGAAACCAGGCTGGCCTCAAACTCAGAGATTCACCCGCCTCTGCCTGCTGAGTGCTGGGATTAGAGGCATGCGCCACCGCCACCTGCTCAACACATCTCCTTGTTTAAATTTTTCCTTCTTTTGGACACTTGTAAAGCTTAGACATGCTTTCCTAGACCATTTGGGACTTCACACTCTTCTGATGAAGCCCACCACCCTGCCTTCTGCCGTGACTCAGAACCCCACTGTTTTACCTGAATGCCTAACTCAAAAAGCATGGCTTTCTCTCTTTCTCCCTCCAAGTTCCTCCTCTGGACAGCTGCTAAGATTTACAGCTTTGCCTGCCCGGGAATATTTCTTTTAAACTCTGAATAAAACTGTCCTCAGGTTTTTTTCCTGAGGTTATTCTTTCTTTTTAAAACTTTTTATTGACTCTTTGTGAATTTCATATCATGCACTCCAATCCCACTCATCTCCCTGTCCCTCCGTATCCACCCCCCACCCTTGCAGCCTCCCCACCAAAAGAAAACAAAACAAAAAAATGAATATGACTAAAAATAAATTAAAACAAAACAAAAAACAACTGTCTGTAGAAGCTGCTGTGTGTCATGGTGTATTACCCAGTCTGCCCTTTTGCCCAAACAGCTTTACTTGCAAATGTTCACTGCAGTGAGTCACTGGTCTGGTTTGAGGCCTCTGGCTTCTGCTACACTATCAATACTGGATCCTCACCAGGACTCCTCTTGGATATCCTGTGTTGCCCTGTGTCACGGAGATCCTGCAGCTTTGGTTCTGCAGGACTGGACCCTTCACATGCTCCAGCAGTTCTTAGATACAGTAGATGTTGGGATGGGCCAACTCAAAGCCCTGGATCTGGGCCTGGGCAGTAGCTGAGTTGGTCAGCCAACCTGCTCTCCTATGCCTGCTGGTGCCACCAGGGCCAGCTCTCCTGTCTGTAGTAGTTGGCTAGGGACAGGACTGACTCTCCTGCCCTCACACCATCGGGGCCAGCTCTCCAGCACTGCCCTGGCCAAGGTAGGACCAGCTGTCCTGCTCTCACACCCTCAGGGTGGCTCTTTCTTGGCCAAGCCACCAGGGCCAGTTCTACCTCATTGCCCACTAGAGGTACAGGGCCTGCTCTCAAGGAAAGCAGCCAGGGGCAGGACCAGCTCTCCTGCATCCACACTTCCAGGGCCAGCTCTCCCATGCTGCCTAAACAGAGGTAGGGGGAGAAAGGACATACCAGCTCTCCCATCTGCTGAGGCCATTCTTAAATTCTTTTATTAATATAGACTAAAAACTCCAAGAAGAGTTTTCAAATTCTAGTAACAGGTGGCACCCTGAAGCTCCCCAAAAATTCCAGTAAAATTAAGATGAGGATAAAGGTGGGGGACAGATTACCCTATTTATAAAAACACACTGGTTGTCATACAAGCTTCTCCAGGAACTCAATCCATGATCTCCAAACAGTAACAGTTGGTGCCCCTTCCCATGTAGCCCTTAGACTTCCTCTCCCTAAACTCTAGAGACACCACATGTAAATGACTGAGTTGTTAACTGCTAATATTTCTTTGGATTTCCAGAGTAGAGTAATTGGAGACCTTCAGGTAGCAGCAAATGTGTACCGCCTAGAGGCAATTAAGGAAGATTAATGGTGACTCTATATGGAGACATTTTTCCATGGTTTCTGGGTTTTGCTCCATTTGAAATCTACATTAACTTTATCATCTGAGATGGGCTATTCTTGCTATTAAGATGGTAAAGCTGCTACTCAACACTCATTCACTGCTACTAGATAATATATATTTTGTCAATAAATAATGTTAAGAGGTTAAGCATTTTAATATACAATCTAATATATAAGTAATAAAAATTACTAAGATGAAAACGAGTATTATTCACAAAAAGGCAACATTAGATTTGGAGTCTCTGTATTTAGACTCAATATATGTTTTGTTTATTTTATTAGTATGAGAGTTTTGCCAGCATGTGTGTCTGTGCATCACTTCCATGCAATGCCATCAGAGGCCAGAGGAGAATGCTGGATCCCCTGGAACTGCAGTGCAGATAGTGGTGAGCTGCCATGTGGGTGCTGGGAATTGAATCCAGGTCTTCTGGAAGGGCAGCCCGTGCTCCAAACCACTGGGCCATCTCTCTACCCTCCTCAACTTTATAGTTATAATAAGTATATAACAGAAAATGTTCTTATGACATATGAAAAGTAATATATCCATCTGCTGTATATATTACATTTTTATATATCTGACAGATGTAACATGATAAAATTATCATTAAAATTTTGTTCTTTTTATGGTTTTCAGATACAAGTGTATACAGCATGTGTATGTTTCTAATTATATTATAGACATCACTTTTTAGTACCAACAATTAGATATGGCCAAGCACTTTGCATTCCAAGCTCTAATAGCTAAAAGAATTAAATACTGACCACACAAGACATGATGAGTTACAGAACTGAAAATAACTAGACTCTTTTGTAAATTGCTGTTTTCTATGATTTTGTTTTGTAAAGTCTTTGTGATGTTTATAGCTGTTGTCTGTTGATACTGCTACAAAAATCCTTTTTCTATTAGAACTCAGTGTATTTAACAGGCCTTAGGAGGCCACACTCACAGCTGACCCTTCAAATAAGAGAGACAAGGGCTGGGAGACAGCTCTGCAGTTACAAGCACCTGCTGCTCCTGAAGAGGACCCAAGCGGGGTTCCCAGCACCCACATTTGGTGGCTCATGACTGCCAGTAACTCTAGCTCCAGGATATCCCATGTCCCTTTGTGTCCCCTTTGGGCCCCTGAACACTTTTGTCGAGCGTGGGTGCGCACACACATACACACACACACACACACACACACACACACACACACACACACACACACACACAGAGGCACATTCTTTAATACCAGCAGAGGCAGAGGTAGGCAGAGCTCTGTGAGTTGGAGGCCAGCTTGGTCTACAGAATGAGTTTCAGGGCTATATATAATAAGACCTGTCTCATCCACCCCAATTATGATCAATAAATCTTTAGCACACATAATCTTTATATATATGAAAGATAAGGAAAAGCTTCCACTGTATAATCAGTCAAGGAAAAGGCACAATGAAGAGGGACTCAGCATTCATAAAATTTCAGAAGATGCCAGCTAAACTTAGCCTAAGAGGCCTTCCTTCTAAACAGTTACTTACATTTGGCCAAGAAAAGGGGCCTTCGGCACTGTCTTCCTGCCTGCCTGCTGTACTTTTTCCTCCCCACCCCCAACATAGATCAGATCAAAGGACAAAGCCTCATCACACCAAGGGGGGAGAATTAAAAGCAAACCACAAGACTGTTAGCACGATGTCTTCAGAGAAAAACAGTTGTGAGGCAAGAGGCATACTGTCAGCCAAAATGGAGTCCCTGGTGCCAAACCTTCCAAAAGTCACTAAGGCCAGAGGTTATAGAGAAGGGGTTCTTATGCATAGTGACCTGACACTAAGGGAATGTCTTCTAAGCCTGGCTGCTGTATTCTCCTGATGTTGCTTTCAGGCAAATTCAAATGCAAAGTTGAGGAACTTTTCACACCAAGCTAACAGATTGTAACAGAGGATACCAAATCCTCAAGATTGAAGAATGAACAAGGAAAAGATGAGGCTGCGGTGAAGCAGGGACCCTGAAACAAAATACCCTAAAGAATTACAGTTTCTGTGGGAATCTTTTGCTCAGGGAGAACAGGCTGAAGCCTGGGGCCAGAGGAGGTGGCCTCGTCCCCAAGGAGACTGCATGGCTCTGCCACCTCATCTCACAGCTCAGTCACACACAAACTTCTCCTTTTATCTTTTCTATAAAGCTGTGACACTGCAACATCAAAGGCAGACAGAATCTAAGAACTTTTCTCTCCCCAGTTCTGGCCAAACTGTAAGTAAATCCATTATCCTTTACTAATCTGTTTCCTTGTTTCTCTGCAATATAGGAAAACTGAGGCAACACAGTTCCTGACCTAAGTGCCCACAGTGCCATCTTCCCACACCCTTTCTCCTGCCTGCCCAAACTATCTTTCCTTGGTTTACCTCAGGTCCTAACTACCCCACTGGGTTACTCCTTGCTGGATGTTCATGCATGTATATGTTCACACATGCTAAAAAGCTTCTAATTGTGGCTGGGAATGGTGGCACTAAGGAGTCTGGGCTTGACACTGCCTTCAGCTACATAGCAAGTTCAAGACCAGCCTGGGCTACATAGTTAGACTCTATTTAAAAACAACAAAACCAAATAAATAAAGGTCCGTCTCCCTCTTGTTAGTCTGTTATCTGGTAGTCTACTGGGTCCTAGTCAGAGAGGAAAACATGGGTGCGTGTGCACCTCTGCTGACCTCTCACTTTTTCCGTTTCCCTTCAATCCCACTATTCTACTTAATCTCTCCTCTCTGCATAAAAAATCCCACAGGCGGTTATCAGGCTATAGGCAATTCAACAGCCCCATAGCAACTGATCCTTTTCTTCGGCATAAACAGCAAAGGGCTTAGCTCCCCAGAGCACCGGGCACAGCTCAAAACCATGTAAATGAACACGAGCTGCTTCTCAGGAAAAGGATGGAGCCCAGAGCACCTAATCTGCTTCTGAATTCTGCTACATGACAAGGTTACAAGGCCAGGATCTTACAGGCATGGAAGATTAATTCCCAAGAGACCAGCTCTTTAATATTTAAAAATAGCCCCAAATAAGTGAGCTTTTATTGGAACCTATTTAAACACATAACCAAAAAAAAAAAAAAAAAAAAAAAAAAGGAGAGCATGAAGGTTTAGTGGGTAAAGGAGCTTGCAGCCAAGCCTGACCACCTGAGTTCAATCCCTAAGACCTACATGATGGCAGGAACTGACCCCTGCAATCTCTCCTCTGACTTTACACATATACACTGTAGCAAAATGTGCACATGTACACACAAATAAGTAAATACATAGAATTTAATTTTCTTTTAAGTCTTGGGGACAATAGAAGGAATTTGAACATAAACAGGATGTCAGACCTGTAGTTCTAGAGACAGACAAAGAGGGCCTGAGAATTCACAGGCAGCCTAGGCTACATGAGAACCTGTTTCAACCCTTTCATCCCACTCTGCCCCCACCAAAAAATATAGAAAATGTTTGGTTTTTTTGTTTTGATTTTTTTTTGGGGGGGGTTGGTTTTTTTTTGTTGTTGTTGTTGGTTTTTTTTTTTTTTTTTTTTTTGGTTTTTTTGAGACAGGGTTTCCCTGTGGCTTTGGAGGCTGTCCTGGAACTAGCTCTTGTAGACCAGGCTAGTCTGGAACTCACAGAGATCCGCCTGCCTCTGCCTCCCCAGGGCTGGGATTAAAGGCATGCGCCACCAACGCCTGGCTCAAATATAGAAAATGTTAACAAAAGTATTAAGATGGTGAGTATATTGGTTTTCATTATAAAATTCTTTCAATTTAGCCAGGCAGTGGTGGCACACACCTTTAATCCCAGGACTCGGGAGGCAGAGGCAGGTGGATCTCTGTGAGTTCGAGACCAGCCTGGTCTACAGAGTGAGTTCCAGGATAGCCAGGGCCACACAGAGAAACCCTGTCTTGAAAAAAAGCACAAACACATACAGACAAAAAGGAGGATTAAGAGGTGTAGCACTGTTGAAAGAAATGTGTCACTGGGGTTTGGCTTTGAAGTTTCAATCAGTCGGTCAGTCTGTCAGTCTGTCTGTCTGTCTGTCTCTGTCTGTCTGTCTCCCTGCCTGAGGATCAGGACATAGCTCTCAGCTACTATTCTTCTATGCATCCTTGATCCCCATCATGATGATAATAGACTAAACCGCTAAAGCTGTAAGCAAGCCCCCAATTAAACTCCTTCTTAAGAGTTGCCATGGTCATGGTGTCTCTTCACAGCCATAGAACAGTGACGAAGACATGGTAGAAAATGACAAAGGAAGGCATCTGGCCAATCTCTGGCCTCCATATATGTATATACACAGTGAGTGCACCTACACACACACCAAAAGAAAAGAAGAAAGAAAAATTTTAAATAATACTCTCATCTTCCCTCTATGCTGTAGGTGTCTAGAATACGTTCCTGGATAAAAGAGATGAGAATTTCCACCCCAGAGCTTGCCTTTTGCTCACCCACACTCTTTAAACATGAGCATGAAAAGGAAAAGCAAAAAGAGGCCTCCCAATCTGAACAGTGGCAGAAAACTAATATTCCAGAAACTCAGAACCAGTACAGATCTATATACTCAGAGCCTATGAGTACAGAGTCCATCCACTAGCTTTCTATCAACCATCGGGGACTCTGATGCATGTTTCTGTTTGGTAGATTGAAAGTGTGTGTGTGTGTGTGTGTGTGTGTGTGTGTGTGTGTGTGTGTGGTGTGTGTGTGTTGTGTGTGTGTTCTTGTAAGTGCTGTGAAGGCCAGAGGTCAATGTTGGGTGCCTTCCTCAATTACTCTCCACCTTATTTTTTGAGGCAGGATCTCTCACTGCACCTGCTGCTCACCAACTAGTTATACAGGCTGGCCAATGAGCTCCAGGGACCCCCTGCCTCAGTACCACCAGCATAGAGGCTTTTACATGGATGTTGAAGATCTGGTCTTGTGTGAACATCTCCCCAGCCAGAAAAAGGTTTTTAGAAGTGATAAAGTACTTTCATAAAGTGATAAAATAAGTTCATTCATAACTTAAAGGTTAGCTGTTTTTTTTAACCCACTATCCATACTATTCATCTTCTCAACTAAAAAAGATAACAAAAATTCTCTAATGTTTAATAAGAAAAACATTTTCTGAACAAATGATGTAAGGAATATAGGTGACTATATATGTTACCCCAAACTAAGACTATAGGAGACCAAAACCCACCACTCAGAATAAGACTGCAAGAGACAAAAGGCATCACTCATAATAAGCCTCTTTCATATGAGGATTATTTTGAGCTGATTATTTTGAGCAACAGGAGACACAGCTTTGAAGACACAGCAGGAATTACTCCTTTATAAGTAGAAGCTTGTATCTCTAAAGGAAATCTTCCTCTGCCTCCTCTGGCATACTCCTCTCCATCACCCACCCCCATCCCAATGTGAAAGACTCTTCCACAAAGCACAATGTGAACATGCACAACAAACTATTTGTTTCTGGATTCTTCCTGGACACCTTGCCTTTTCAGGCTCCTGACACCACAGGTGGAGACAGTATTTAAGACGGAACCCTAAGTCACATCTTAGAGATTGACTAACTTCTCTGGGTATTGGTCATGAGATGCATGTTAGTAAACTTCTATGTGGTTTCTCTTTTAACACAGAGGGTTCAAGCTAAAAACTCAAGGAGATGTTTTCCTTCTTAATATTACTTTATTATCACTGTGGGTATGATGTATGTGATGGCGTGCATGAGCCATGGTGCATGTGGGGGGGGGACAGACAGAGGACAACTCTGTGGAGCTGGTACTCTACTACCTCCTTTACATGGGTGCTGGGGATCAAACACGTGTCCTCAGGCTTATGAGGCAAGCACTTCTACCCACTGAGCCATCTCTTTGTCCCTCCAATGTCCTTTTTCTGTCTGAGACAGGGTCTCACTAAATTGCTCAAGCTGGCCTTGAACTTGCCATCCTCCTGCCTCAGTCCCCCAGGCAGATGGGATTACAGAGCTGTTCTACTAGGCCTGGGTTGATCCTTAAAGCTGGGATAAAATATTCAATGATAATTATCTTACTTATATGATCTAGAAAAGCATATACATATATATGCATATATATATATATGGGTGATAACTGCTGCTAATAAAAAGACACATGAAGAATTTTAAGAGAATCATCTCATGAATAAGAGAAGAATTGACCTTTCTAAATTGATATTATATAAAGTATGAATTATAATGGTTATTATATTTGTATGTGTAGTGCTAGGAGTTGAATTTTGAGCCTCACATATGCTAGGAAGTACTTTACCACCCAGGCCCACAGTGACCTAAATTTAAACATAAATTTTCTCAACAGGCATTTGATTTGTTTACCACATACCTGAAAGTCTAAAAGTACATGTATTTCATCTCAACCAGAAAAGTCTGTAAACCTCTTTTTTCTTTGGTAGACCTGGGGGTTGGACCCAGGGCCTTACACTGCTGGCACACTATCACTGAGCTGTATCTTCAGCCCAGGTTTCTTTTTGTGTTTATTCATTTGTTTGTTTATAGACAGGGTCTTGCTATGTAGCCTAGACTGGCTCGCTAACTGTGGTCTCTCTGACTCATCCTCTAAGTGCTGGTATTGAAGGTATGAACCACTATACCCAACCTCACCATCCCACTTTGGATTTACATGAATCTGGCATTTAATTAATACTGTCTCATGTTCTCCTTAGAACTTCCTGACTAATGACATCACTGGCATTTCAAGTGGAAGATGCTTCGGTCTCTCTTGAAGAGTAAGCTAAAAGAAAAAAAAGTATGTATTGTAAACAAGTGTTAGCAAGGTCACCACTGAAACAATGAGATTATATTAATTTGCAGCTTGCAATAGGGTGCTGGATGGCACGACACTGATGAGGTTGTACACTAAAAGCATAACCTCACCTTGCTGTCTGTTCACAAAAGGCCCTTACATCACATCCATTGGAAAAATACTTATCAACGGGCAGACTTTCACAAACTGTCAAGAGACTAACCTTATCACAAGCATGATAGCCACTCTGTAAGTCGATGTCACCTCTCACCCAGAACAGTGCAATAGCCTCCCAACCATTGCCTCCTACCGCCACCATTTCCTACATAATATTCTATTTTTAAAAAAGAGTTTAAGGCCAACTTGGTGTACAGGACAGCCAGGACTACACAGAGAAACCCTGTCTCGAAAAAGCAAAACAAACAGGAAAAAACCTTAAAAAAAACATATATATGAGAATGGAATATGTGCACCTGAGTGTAGGTGACCTTGAAGATCAGAGGTTTCAGTTACCCCCCCCCCCCAGTGGGAGTTTCAAAAGGTTGTAGTCACCCCATGTGTGCTGGGAACCAGTCTATTCCTCTGGAAAGGCAGCAAGTGCTCTAACAGCTGAGCTACCTCTCCAGCGAGCACTCTTAACCTCTGAGCCACCTCTCCTAGCTCCCCACATAAGACTCTTGACAGTAACCCTGAGGAACCTGATAAATTATCATTCAGATTGTGTGACTGCTCTGAGTCCTGGTAGCTAACAGGTCTGAAGGTGGGAAGGGAAGAGATAGAGAGAGTCAGGGTCTCTGTGGAGAAGGCCTGGAAGATAGGACCTTAAGTCTGGGGAGAAACCAGCTCACAGCACTGCAAGAGGGAGGAAACTTGCTGATCACACCCTTCACTCTCTTGTCCCTTAGCAGTATTTCATGGCTCAACCCAGCCTGTTGGTACACATCTACTTCCTGAAGCAAATCTAAAGAGCAAGGTAGAAAGAAGTCTGCTGAGGCTGGCTGGTAAATGCAAGCTCTCCAGCCAAATGGCTTCCCATTGCCATGAGTCCTTTCAAACACAGCAGCTGCAGGCTCCGGATCTACGAGCCCCTCCTCACCTGGCACACTCTGCCCACCTCAGGGCCTTGGCGCATGCTTTATCTGCCCAGAACACTCTTCTACCTGGCCCACTCATGACCTGCACCCTCATATACTTCAACTCTCAGATCAAACATGCTATCCTTAGCATTCCCTTACCTTATTTTTTCTTAAATTTCTAAGCAACTTTTTACCCTCCCTTCTTTGTGGTACTGGTGATAGATCCAGCCTTGCACACACTAAGTACATGCTCTACCACTGAGCTACAACCCCATTCCTCCTCTCTCTCTCTCTCTCTCTCTCTCTCTCTCTCTCTCTCTCTCTCTCTCTCTCTCTCTCTGGTTTTTCGAGACAGGGCTTCTCTGTGTAGTCCCAGCTGTCCTGGAACAACTTACTCTGTAGACCAATCTGGCCTCAAACTCAGAGATCCACCTGCCCAAGTGCTGGGATTATGTTTTGCTTTTTCTTTCTTTCTTTGCTTTTCGTTTGTTTGTTTGTTTTCTGTTTTTGTTTTGTTTGTTTGTTTTTTGTTTGTTTGTTTGTTTGTTTTGACACAGGGTTTCTCTGTGGCTTTGGAGGCTGTCCTGGAACTAGCTCTTGTAGACCAAGCTGGTCTCGAACTCACAGAGATCCACCTGCCTCTGCCTTCCGAGTGCTGGGATTATAAGTGTGCGCCACCACCACCTGACTGCTTTTCTTTTCTTAACTGAATGAATCCCTGGCCTGGAGCAAAATTTTCCTTAAAAACATCAAGTCCAAGGCTTGATGAGATGGCTCATCATGCTGGGTGTGAGCCATGAAATACTGCTAAGGGACAAGAGAGTGAAGGGTGTGATCAGCAAGTTTCCTCCCTTAAAGAGATGGCTCAGAGGTTAAGAGCACTACTAGCTGTTGTTCTTCCAGAGGACCCAGGTTCAGTTCCCAGCACCCACATGGCAGCTCACAACTGTCTGTAACTCCAGTTCCAGGGGACCTGACACTCTCACACCAATGCACATAAAATTAAGTTAAATAAACTATAAAAAACAAAAACCATCAAATCCAGCCAGGCAGTAATGATGCACACCTTTGATCCCAGCACTGGGAGGCAGAGGCAGGATATCTGAGAGGCCAGCCTGGTCTATAGAGCGAGTTCCAGGATATCCAGGGCTACAAAGAAAAACTCTGTCTTGAAACAAAACATAACAAATACTCATCAAATCCATTTCTTTTATTCGATGACTCATGCTAACTGTCTGAACAGTGCCTAGCACCTGAAAGATTTTCTTTTTAGTTTTTGTTTGGTTATTTTGTGCAGGACATACATGCAGAACCCCTGAAAGCCACAACAGGGCATCAGATGCCCAGGGCCAGGAGTTTCAGACATTGTGAGCCACCTTGTGGGTCCTGAGGATTGAACCTAGGCCTATGAAAGAGCAGCTAGTGCCTTTAACCACTAAACCATCTCTCTAGTCCTCAAGAATTTCCTGAAAGAAAATTCGGGGGGGGGGGGGCACATGGCTTTGATCCCAGCACTCCAGAGTTTTTGTTTGGACTCTGTGAGTTCAAGACCAGCCTGGTCTACAAGAGCTAGTTACAGGACAGCCTCCAAAACCACAAAGAAACCCTGTCTCGAACTCCCCCCCCCCAAAAAAAGAGCACCTTCCACTGTTTACAGGTTTAACTCCTGTTACTAAGGTATTGTGTAACAAATGAAGTTTCCCAAAAAACAAGATAGGAAAGGAGTGGCAAGCATTAATCTTTATCGCCATGACACAAAATTGAGCTGCTGGTAAATCCCTGCGGAAGTTTCAGTCAAAACGGAAAAAATCAAACAGCATCGTCTATGAAGAATTCCTCTCAGCAACCTTCTTTCTCATGACTGCAACTGACAGTTCTCTAAGCCTCTGCCTTCTCTTCAGAATGTGTAAGGGCTGAGTCACACAATGCCGGGAGAACATGGAGCACTCAGCTGGAACCAAATGGTCACCGTGGTGACTACTAAAGTGCAGCGGAAGCCCTAAGAATGAAGTATCACATTATCTGCCTATTAAGTGCAACTCTTCATCCTAGACTTTTAAAATGTGAGCTGGGATGATGGCACAGCATAGAGGACTCTGTCATTCCATAGGGCCTGTATCTGACAGACACTCTGCACTAACCTATCAGGACCTAGCATCCTCCACAGCCCTGGTCTTAGCCGGCCCCTTTTCAGAGCATCCTGTGTCCACTTTCGTATTGCTCATTATGCCTACTCAGAACTTAAGTTGTTTTCCTCTTAAGAGCTGAGCAGGAAGGAACTTCAGCCATCCACTGAAGAAGATGGCAGCACACAAAAAAGAGAACAGAAAATTTCCTGATAATGTCCCTAAACATAGATGTTTTTGAAAAGTGACAGGCTAACTCTGATCCTTCTTTAGCATCCTGTATACCCTTATCTGCTAAGGGTTTAAGACGTGGGAGGAGGCATATCCAACTCCATAATTCGCCATCAACTAGTCAACAACTCTAAACACTGCAAAGATTCTGTAGCTTTCATCACTGACAAAGGATTTCCTTATAATGTTTTACAAGAGACTTCTGTGGGGCACAAGTCAACTAAGTCAGAGAGCTATATTCAAAAAGGAAATTTCCTTTATTACCCTAAAGCCCATGAAGCAATAACTCAAAGATTAAAAGGTTGCCTCTGCTACTATGCGAATAACCATGTGTTCAATCAGTTATTTTGTTATGAATTTTATTTAGGGCAAGCAAGAAGGCTCAGTGGGTCAAGGTGCTTGCTAGGCAAGCCTGGTGACTTCAGTTAGCCCACATATTGTATGCCTTGGCACCAGCACCCACAAACATGCTGTACACATTCACTCACACACACAGAAACAAATTCGTATTTAGTCACAACTGTAAAATTTACATAGTCACTATTGCCATTAACTTTGCCTAAACAGAGGCTCCAGCTTTAGGTATGAAGAATGAAGCAGGTCCCTCCATGGTTAAGCCTGGATACTGATCTAGTAAGATCTTATTTTAGTAAGCGCCTGGATTCCTATTCCTTAGCGCTGACAAGACTCATCCTGACCACTTCTAGTAACAGATGGGTAAACAGCTCTACAACAACCAATTTGGAAACAACTCCAAATGGCGAGTGAGAAAAATGAAAACTATTATTCTCTACCCATACCTTAAACACTTTTCAAAATGGCATATCCAGTACACCCTAGGCTTTAGTGAATCACCAGCAGTTCAAACTTCGATCTTTTGTTCTTTCCAAACTATACAGTTTTCCAGCCTGTCTTTCCCAACCAGGCTCCTGCCTAGGGGCTGTTTTCTATTTTTTTGAATTTCCAGCGTTCAATACCAGGTGCTCAAATAATTACCCACCACGAGGTAGGCCTCAACCTGACCTAGCAGGTCAGACATTAAACCGATTTGGGGATGGCAGGACCATAGTCCGGCCGTTCGGTCCCCTGAATGTCCGGAAACTGCGAGCATGTGGGGGAAAGTGAGCGGTCGGTCCCAGAACCTCCAATCTTCTAGGAAGAATGGAGCAGGCTACCTGGTCCGCCCAGGCTGCTATGGGCTCCAGACACAGAACATGATTCTTTACATCTTCTGAAGCGGAGAGGACAGAGGTTCTGTCCTGTCCCCCAAGCCCAACCATGACAATGACCCTTTCCTACCCAAGTCAGTCCCACAAACGCTCCACTCGGAAGCCCCAGTCTGGGCACCTAGAGCTCGGGGGCGCAGTGCAATGTGGGAGTTGTAGTTCCAAGGAGAGTTTCACATCCAGTCGGCCCTACAAACGGGACTCCTGCTCCCAGAAGGCCCCGCGCGGGCGCCTCGCCCAGCCCTGCCACCTCACCTGTTCTATGGACGTGACTGTTTCCACTGAGTCGTCCTGCAACCGCTCTCGCGCGTGCTCAGGTCTCAGACTGTACAGCGGTTCTGACCAGGCAGGGGAGGAAGATGGAGGACAATAGTAGGAGAAGGAACTCGAAGAAGCCATGATCAGGAGAGCAGCGAGAGCTGTATAGGACTCAGCTTCGTCCAGCAACAACGCGCATTGAAACTCGAGCGGGCTAAGGCGCTACGGAGAGTGGGTAGAGTCAAAAAGCTTTTGAACGCGAATCTCTCCTCCCACCTTCACATCTTCAAGAAGTGAGTTATTGGGATGCTGCCGCCCCCCATTGGGCAGATGAGCTGCTGCAAGAGCTCAGCTTCCTGGAGCGAGTAGGATGCATCGGTTGTCTTGCAAATATTATAAAAAGAACACTTCAACATTCTGCTCTCACCTAATTGTAATGCAGCAGTTTGCGATTTCAGCTGCTCAAGAACCCTACAAATGTAACTTGAAAAGCATTTCTTGATGGCCTCAGTCACGCTCTTACTAATAGAATTGTCATGCACCTTTGGGGTCCTTGACAGCCTCTTAGGAAAAGCCTGAGCTCAGTAAATGCCGGTCTCAGTACTCAGATAGAGGAAGGGAGCAGTGTAATTTTCTCCTACTCCCTTGGGGTTGACAGTGCAAAGGCAGAAACTAAAATACCATAGAAGAAATGAGTGTAAATGCAACAACCAAAGAAATAGTCAAATATTTGTGGGGCACCTGCTACTTGTACTGTGCTAGAGTCCAGGAATACAAAAGTAAACAAAATTACAAAATTTCATCCCTTGGAATGCATCTGAATTTCATTTTTAGGGACAGACAGAATTAAATAAAATAGCTGGGCAGTGGCAGCGCACACCTTTGATCCTAGCACTTGAGAGGCGAGGCAGACGGATCTCTGAGTTCCAGGCCAGCCTGGTCTCCCGAGTGAGTTCCAGGCAGGACAGGCTCCAAAGCTACACAGAGAAACCCTGTCTCGAAAAAACTGGCAAACAAAAATGAACACAAGTATTTGAAGACTTACAATTTTATAGTATGACAGAAAATAGGCAGGCTAGGAGAGGTGGCTCGCAGTTAAGAGTACTGGCAGATCTTCCAGAGCTTCCACCTGACAACTCACAACCATTTGTAACTCCAGTTGCAGGGACTTCCACAGTCAAGTGATGCAAAGATATACATGTAGGCAACATACCCATACACATTGATTTTAGTGTTGTTTTTTAAAATATATTTTTATTGAAAATAACTTTTCATGTCATGTATTCTAATCACTCAACACCTCCCAGATCCTCCCCACCTCCCCATCCACCCAACTCTCTTGAAATCAAAAAGGCAAACAAAAGAAGGAAACAAACCAGAATTAGAAAAAAATCAATGAGAAAACACAAGAAACACATATACACACAATTTTTTAAAAAAATATTTACTTATTTATTATGTATACAGTATTCTGTCTGCTTGTATCCCTGCAGGCCAGAAGGGGGCACCAATCTCATTACAGATGGTTGTGAGCCACCATGTGGTTGCTGGGAATTGAACTCAGGACCCTTGGAGGAGCAGTCGGTGCTCTTAACCTCTGAGCCATCTCTCCAGCCTCCCACAATTATTTTTTTAAGTATAACACATACACACACACAATTATTTTTTTAATTATAAAGGAAAGAAACAAAGTGTTTATGAGACTGATGGAATGAGTAAGGTTCATATAATAACTAGATTCAGTGGCAGACCCAGGCCTTTCTGAGTACATGACATTTAAGCTGAGACCCTACAGATTACAAGAAGACATCTATAACAATATAATGAGGGTCCTCAAGAAAAAAAAGACCTTCACGTCTGAAGGAACATGCCTCAAATACATTCATGCATGCTTGGGTTAATTCTAATAATTCTGTGGTGATTTAAAAGAAAATGGCCCCCAAAAGGAGTGGCACTATTAGTGTGGCTTTGTTGGAGTAGGTCACTATTGGGGTGTGAGCTTTGAGGATTATGCTCAAGCTACCCCCAGTGAGACAGACCACTTCTTGCCTGCAAGTCAAGATGTAGGACTCTCAGCTCTATCTCCAGCACCATGTCTGCCTGCACACTACCGTGTCGCACCATAATGACAATGGACTGAACCTCTGAAAATGCAAACCACCCCAATTAAATGTTTCTCCTAAGAGTTGCGGTGGTCATGGTGTCTCTTCACAGCAATAGAAACCCTAGCTAAGACATCTCCCACAAATATAAAGTAGGGATTTTAAGGAATGTCCTGTGGTACTGGAGAAATGGCTTAGTGGTGAAGCAACAAGAGCCACTTTTTGCTCTTGCAGAGGACTATTTTAGTTCCCAACACCCTCTCTGGCCACTCACAACATCCTGTAACTCCAACTCCAGTGCCCTCTTTGGACCTCTTAATAAGTGCACCTGCACTCATATGCACATACTCACACCCTGACAGATAAACATAATTTAAATCTTTTTGTTTTGCTTTGTCGTTTGTTTGAGACAAGGTTTCTTTTCTTTTTTTTTTCTTTTTGGTTTTTCAAGACAGGGTTTCTCTGTGTGGCCTTGGTCTTGCTGTCCTGGAAATTGCTCTGTAGACCAGTCTGGCCTTGAATTCACAGAGATCCACTTGCCTCTGCCTCCCCACTGCTGGGATTAAATGCGTATATTACTGCCTCCCAGAGACATAATTTAAATCTTTATGGGGCTAGAGAGATGACTCAGTGGTAAAGATCACTTGATGCTCTTGCAGAGGGCCTGGGTTGGATTCCCAACACCCACATGGCAGCTCACAACTGCCTGTAACTCCAATGCCCTCCCCCAGCCTCTGCAGGCTTCTACACATGCATGGTGCACATCTCTACACTCAGGCACATACATGTACACATAGGATATATTTTTAAATAAATCTTTAGGAAATCCCTACCACATTTAGACAACAATAAATGAGAATCTTTTCCAGGACTTACATCAAGGGCAAACATGAGGACAAGATTCCAGATGCACAGAAACCACATAAATGGTGGATGGGTATGTTTGTCTGTCTGAAATTTCAGCCTCAGAAGGGAGGACAAGACAGAAGGCCCAGAGCAAGATCACTAGCTGTGTGATCGAACACTGGGTTTAACTGAGAGACCCTGCCCATGAGTAAGGTGGAAGAGGGATTAAGGCTGATTCCCAACACTATCCTCAGACCTTCACATACACAAACAAATACTTACTCACACACATGCAAAACAAGCATACCTACCTATTCACACCACACACACACACACACACACACACACAGTAAAAAATAACTACGTCAAAATTATAATATTAAAACTTTAAATTAGTCAAAATTATAATATTAAAACTTTAAATTATTTAGGATGAGGGGTTGTGGGCAAAGATGATAGATGCCCTGGGGCTGGTAGCTCAGTGGTAGTGCATAGGCCTAGTATGTACAAGGTTGAGTTTGAGCTCTGACAATACACACAGAGCACATACACTCTACTCCCTCTGCCTACTCAACCCCAAGTCACACATCTCAGATCCAGGCCCTATGCAGTATTTCACAATTGGCCACCTCTCTGTTCTCAGGCGAGCAGATGTACTCAGATTCCAAGTATAAGGCTGAGGCTGGGTAGCACAGAGGCCCCATGTGGGTATGCATTATCGCATGCCCATCTTGGTGTCAGGTGAAAACCTGTGGCACCAGAAGATTACCAAATCTGGGACTAAGTGGGACCATGGTTAGGGCCATGGATATGGCTGTGAAGTGTCAAAGGATCTTATCATACTTACCACCGTATTCACATTTTCTCTTTCCCTTAGTTCTGCCGGGTTGGAATGTCTGATAAGGTCTGGGTTGTGGTCAGACTTCCTTTGTACCGCCAGCTCCCAAATAATGACACAGAGACTTCTTATTAATTATGAAAACTTGGCCTTAGCTTGGGCTTGTTCCCAACTATCTCTCATACTTTAAGTAAAATAGTTTATATTAATCTATGTTCTGCCATGTGGCTCATTACCTCTGCTCAGCACTGTGAGTCCCGATTCCTCCATGTCTGGCTGGCAAATACTGCCTCTCTCCTTCCCAGAGTTCCTATCTCTGCGTGGAAGTCCCACCTATCCTCTCCTATCTAACTATTGGCCATTCGGCTCTTTATTAAACCAGTCAGAAGGTGCCTTGGCAGAAACATATCTTCGAAGTGTACAAAAAAGATTATTCCACAACACTGGGTCATATCTAAGGACTCAGTATTTTATGTAAATTCATTGCTAGGAGCTAGAAACTTAACATTTCAATCTTTTTTTAATTTTATTTATTATGTATACAACATGCTACTTCCATGTTTATCTGCACACCAGAAGAGGGCACCAGATCTCATTACAGATGGTTGTGAGCCACCATGTGGTTGCTGGGAATTGAACTCGGGACCTCTGGAAGAGCAGTCGGTGCTCTTAACCTCTGAGCCATCTCTCCAGCCCCAATATTTCAATCTTAAAGGTGGAGTAATTGACAGAATAGATGAAAGGATTTTGTAGCACATTGTGATGGGGCACAGAGAGCAACTGCAAATTTTATTCTAGAAATAGAAGAGAGAGAGAAAGTGTGTGCGTGTGTGTGTGTGTGTGTGTGTGTGTGTGTGTGTGTGTGTGTGTGTGTGTGTATTGCTGATGGCTGAACCCAGGGTCTTGCAAGTGTTAACCAAGTGCTCTACTGCTGAGCTTCATCTCAGGCCCAGAAACCCTTTTCTGAAATCCAGTCTCCTATGCAATGATATCCAGAAAATGGTAATAGGATCCTGGCAAAGTCCCCTACAAGAGAGGTTGGTTCATTCAATAAAGATTTATTGAGTATCTGACTCGTGCTAGGCACTGCATTATTTGCTTAGGAGACAGTGCTGACCAAGCCAGTTGATCTTTGCCCTATGGGTCTCATGACTTATTGGAAGAAACAGACACTAAAAAAAGAAGAAGAAAAAAGCAAAACTGTTTTATTACAGTTCAGGAAAATGAGTGTGGCAGAAAGAAGCACAGAGTGCTGCAGGATTGCATAAGAGGTCCGACCTGAGGCAGGCTGGGGGAACCACAGACTCCCATGAGGGAATGAGCTAGCTAAACTAGTGTATAGGCCAGGCGGAAAATCCAATGACAACCAAAAGTCAAGAAAAAGCAGCAATGAAAACATGAAGTTTAGGGGCTGGAGAGATGGCTCAGAGGTTAAGAGCACCGACTGCTCTTCCAGAGGTCCTGAGTTCAATTCCCAGCAACCACATGGTGGCTCACAACCATCTGTAATGAGATCTGGTGCCCTCTTCTGATGTGCAGATATACATGGAAGCAGAATGTTGCATACATAATAAATAAATAAAATCTTTAAAAAAAACATGAAGTTTATAAGTGTATAAGCATCAAGCAGATCAGTAGATCAGTCAACCTTGGATCAGCAGCAGCTTCCCTCTGGGTTTAATAAATCTGCTAGCTCCTGAAGCAGAATGAGGGTCAATATTGTCATCCTTGAAGGAAATGGTGTACTTCCAAGGGACCATCTACGCCACGATAATTAATGGCAACTCCAATTTGGACTATATGCAGATGGTTTTGGTTCATTTTACTGAAATTCCTGCTGTTTACCTTTTTCCTTTCCTATGTTGAATGTTGAATCATATTTCTTAAAAGATAATTTTAAAATGTTGATGGTGCCAATTTGCATTTGGAAAAGCAAGAAAACAAGAAAAAGTTAATGATCTAAATGATCCACTAGGGGGCCTCTCTCTCTCTTTCTCTCTCTCTCCCTCCCTCTCTCTCTCTCTCTCTCTCTCTCTCTCTCTCTCTCTCTCTCTCTCTCTCTCACACACACACACACACACACACACACACACACATCAGGTATGGAATAAACTTTGAATGGACTCTAGGTACATTACTCATCCATGCCCTTTGTCAAGATGAAATTTCTTTTAATATCTTGTGAAACTATGTAATATATATATAGCAGAACATCTGGGAAATGGAAGAGCTCATCTGGTACCCAGCTAGGTAATTAGTTTCCTGCCACATAGTTATTCCCTGTCAGCTGTGCCCTCCTGCTCTGCAGCTCAGACCCCTGGCAATCCCCAGGATTGACAGACTGATAGAGGTGACTCAACCCACTCAAGGGACACCCCTCCCCCTTTTCTGGGACTCCCTCCAAGACTTGGAGTCTCATTCGCCTCTCCTAAAACATCAGCTTTCCCCTTTATTTGATAAAGCCTGACACGGCCAAACATTATTTTGGGATTCTCTTTGAACTCTCCTCCCTCTGTGTTTTTTTTTTTTTTTTTTCCATTGTTCATTTGCTTGGGCTGCAGATGGTTTGAGAGTTTTCACTCAAATACCTGATACTGTTTCCTCCTGAGTCAAAATGAGCAAACATCCTTGAAGAATTTAATCATCCATTAAACTCCAAGGGTAATTCTCAAGTCTTTCTGCTTGATGTCCTGGCAATATTTGCACAGTTGATCTTTACCTCGGTGAACCACTTTTTAAGAATCTTTATTTGATGATGATGATGGATGATGGTAATGAAGATGGTGGTGATGATGGTGATGATGATAGGCACGTGTATGGGAGGGACATATATGCCCTGGTATATAGCTGGATGTTTTTACTCTTTGCTCTTGGGGCCTGCCACCCAGCTCCCAAATAAATACATGGAATCTTATTCTTACTTACAAATGCCCAGCCTTAGCTTGACTTGCTTCTAACCAGCTTTTCTTAAATTTACTGTCTATGTTTTGCCTCTGGACTGTTTTGTTTTGTTTTTGTCATTTCGAGCCAGGATTTCTCTGTGGGTTTGGAGGCTGTCCTGGAACTAGCTCTTGTAGACCCAGGCTGGTCTCGAACTCACAGAGATCTGCCTGCCTCTACCTCCAGAGTGCTGGGATTAAAGGCATGCACCACCAACTCCCGGCTGCCTCTGGACTTTTATCTTTCTCTATTCTATATAACTTTCTTTACTTCTTACTCCATGGCTGGCTGTGTAGCTGGGTGGCTGGCACCTAGAGTCCTCTCCTTCTCCTTTCACTCCCCTCAATCTCTTCTGCCCAGATTTCTCCTTCTATTTATTCTGACTGCCAGCCTCTCCTATCCTTTCTTCTACCTAGCTATTAGCCATTCAGCTCTTTATTAGGCCAGTCAGGTGTTTTAGACAGGCAAAGTAACACAATTTCACAGAGTTAAACAAATGCAACATAAAAGAATGCAACACTCCGGGGAGGTGGTGGTGTGTGCCAGGCAAGTGGATCTCTGTGGGTTCAAGACCAGCCTGGCTACACAGAGAAATCCTGTTTCAAGAAAGACCAAAGGGGAAAAATGAAAGAAAGAATGCAACACATCTTTGCATCATTAGAAGAATATTCCACAGCATAAACAAATATAGCACATCTTCAACTAATATTCCACAACACTGGTGTATGTGGAGGGGGTTGCTTATTTCCTTCTACCTTTGTGTAGCTCCAGGAATCAAACTTGGGTCCTCAGGCTTGCATTGAAAGTGCCTTTACTGAGTCACCTAGCTGGCCCAAGGCTTCCTTTTCCTTTTCAGTAGAACTTTCCTGTTTGGGGTGTGTGTGTGTGTGTGTGTGTGTGTGTCCTATTTCCTTAGTACACTCCAGTGCACATACTGTAATTTGTGTACATGGCATGTTTGAGAACATGCGTGTGTGTGTGCACACGTGCTCACGCATACACACACACACACACACACACACACACACCTATGAGTATGTAGGTGCACCATGCCATACAGGTAACTATAAATTCTACCCATGGTTTGGTATCATCAATGGTACATTTAATAATAGATTTTTGGCTGGGTGGTGGCAGCACACATTTTTAATCCCAGCACTCAGGAGGCAGACACCGGTGGATCTCTGTGAGTTCCTGGCCAACCTGTTCTACAGAGTGAGTTCCGGGACAGCCAGGGATACACAGAGGAACCCTGCCATGAGAAACCAAAATTATTAATAATAACAATAATAATAATACAGATTCTCACCCCCTCTAAAGCTTGAGGTATATTTCAGAAAAGGGAAAAATAAAGTGTAAGAGCCAGAGAGGCAAGGAGGGTGTGGCATGCTGACATACTGGTGTGACATGGCTGTTGCTCAGACTCACAGCAGCTGTGATTACCTGCAAAAGACTACACAAAATGGAGCCTGCCAACCCCATGTCACAGAAGGAACAGGGGCTCCTCGCTGAGGACTTACACATGTACTGGGTGGTCAAATTGACACAAGCTAGAGTCATCAGGGGAAGGAGCCTCAGCTGAGGAAATGCCTCTTTGAGATCTAGCTGTAAGGCATTTTTTCAATTAGTGATCAATGGGGGAGGGCCCAGCCTATGGTGGGTAGTGCAGTCCCTGGGCTCCTGGTCCTGGATTCTATAAGAAGGTGGACTGAGCAAGCCATAAAAAGCAAGTCAGTAAGCTGTAGGGAGACAGCCTCCTAAGGCTGGCTACAGGTGTGCTTAACCACGCCTGTCAGGGCGTGGTCAGGAGATGTTCAGGATGACTCCTGGGGGTTCTTTTTTTTTTTTTAAAGATTTTATTTATTTATTTATTTATTATGTATACAACATTCTGCTTCCATGGATGGATATCTGCACACCAGAAGAGGGCACCAGATCTCATAACGGATGGTTGTGAGCCACCATGTGGTTGCTGGAAATTGAACTCAGGACCTCTGGAAGAGCAGCCAGTGCTCTTAACCTCTGAGCCATCTCTCCAGCCCCTCGTGGGGGGGGGGGGTTCTTAAGGTGCAGGAGACATGTGGGAGCTCTCTCTCTGGCCTCCCTTGCTGCCTCTGGGCAACGCTGGCTTGCGCTTGGCTGGTATTATTTGAATAAAGATATCTTAACCTACATCACATCACAGTAAGCAGCTGTCCTTCATAGCCTCTGCATCAGTTCCTGCTTCCTGGATCCTGCCCTGTTTGAGTTCCTGTCTTGACTTCCTTCAGTGATAAACAGCAATGCTGAAGTGTAAGCCTAATAAACCCTTTCCTCTCCATCTTGCTCTTTGGTCATGGTATTTCATCACAGCAGTAGACTGTTTTGTGTTGGTGGGGATGGAGAGAGATTTTCTTTAGTGGAGTAACTCCCAGAAATGCACACCTGTTCCTGTAAAAAAAAAAAAAAAAAAGATAACAAACAAACAAACAAAAAACCAAACCCTCCCATCCACCTACCGTAAACAACTCTAAGGAAACTCATTAGATCCCACACATAACAGAAGGCATGAGGATAGCAAAGGCAATAGTTGAGAAGGGGCTGATAGGTTTGAGGCAAGAGAGGGTAATGGGGGATATTATATACATGTATGCAAACATAAGGAAATCCACTACTATGTATGTAAAATTAATGCATACTAGTAAAAACTTTTAACAGCAACAATAACACAGATTGTCCCAGACACCACCAGCCCAATTACTGAATGAGACTGGCTGATATGGGTGGTTGGGTGCAGTTTTAAAGTACGTACAACTAGTGTTAACAGAAATGCTTACTGTTCATCAGAGTCCTACTCTCCTTCTAGACAAAAAGGGGCTCCTGGGAAGTGACTGCCCTACAGTCCATTGCACTTAGGTCAACAGAACACAGAAGCCCTGTCCATTACATCCAGGCCTGGCCCTTAAGATTCTACTCAGCTGTCTTCCAGCTGAATGCTGGTGCCTCTAGAGCAGCCCTCCACTCAAATGAACTTCAAGCCTCATGTTCTAGAAATTAAAACTCTCAATTAAGAAATAAGTGCCTTAGTGTTCTACTCCACTGGACAAAAGAGATCCCTTTGTAGATTACAAATTACTTTCTGGACAAATATTCTGATCCCTTTTTTTTTTTAAGATTTTTTTATTTGTATATAGTGTTCTGCCTGCAGACCAGAAGAGAGCACCAAATCTCATTACAAATTGTTGTGAGCTACCATGGGTTGCTGGGAACTGAACTGGGGACTCTGGAAGAACAGCCAGTGCTCTTAACCTCTGAGCCATTTCTCCAGCTTCACCCCCACTTTTTTTAGAGTGTTTTATCTTCTTCATGCAGTCTCTCTGGAGTATGTTGACCACAGTGGTGCCTTGTTCCCCTCCCCTGGTGACAGAGCCCTTCCTCTGTACTAATCTTAGGTGGATATACAAATCCACAGTGAAAAACATAGTCTGAAATATGGATGAGTTAGGGGAAGGCTCTCCTTGATTTTCTTTTTTTTTTCCTTTCTGTTTTTAAGATTTTATTTATTTATTATGTATACAACATTCTGCTTCCATGTATAATCTGCACACCAGAAGAGGGCACCAGATCTCATAACAGATGATTGTGAGCCACCATGTGGTTGCTGGGAATTGAACTCAGGACCTCTGGAAGAGCAGTCAGTGCTCTTAGCCTCTGAGCCATCTCTCCTTGATTTTTCGATGCAAGGTGGATCTTAATAAAGAGCAACGTCTTGCTTTTAAATTGAGTACGGGCTGGGAGTCCTTTCAGGTGCAGGTTTTCTGCCAACTCCGAACTTAAATGACCTTGTGGAGCAGAGTCCTACCCCAAATTGCTGTTCATTGAGTTTTTGTGAGAGGAAAATAGACCTTTAAGGTAGGAACCTTGGAATTTATGTGGTTATATAGCCCAGGATGGTCTTGAACTCTCAAGCCTCTTGCCTCAGCCCCTCTTAGAAATACACACCACTATGCCGGGCTCCTGGAAAAGATTCTTAGCTGCACATTGCATCTTGTTCCTTCAAACATAACTTTTTTTCCAGACAGGGTTTTATAATGTAGCTCTTGCTGGCCAAAAACTTGACATGTAGACTAGGCTGGCTTTGAAACTCAGCCATCTGCCTCTGACTCCAGAGTGTGCTGGGATTAAAGGCAGGCACCACCACACCTGGTTCAAAATTTATTATTTTGAACTAATTTATTATTATTTTTTAAAACTCAAGGACTTTTTTTTTTCTTTTGAGACAGGGTTTCTCTCTGTAGTCCTGGCTGTCCCTCTATAAACCAGGCTGGCCTTGAAGTCAGAGATCCACCTGCCTCTGGAGTGCTGGGATTAAAGGCATGAGCAACCATCACTGGGCACGATCAAGGACAATTTTATTAGAATTTAAAAGAAACAAACCCAGGACAGGCAAGCTGTAAATTTTAACAGCTGTCCAGTGGGGGGGGGGGGGGATGGAGAAGGAAAAGAAAAAGACCATGCCAGTTGAGTTCTGCCAACATGGAGGTCTGCCATATGGCCAGGGGAGTGAGGCTTTAGAAAAAGAGCAAGGAATCCCAAAGCATCAAAAAAAAAAAAAAAAAAAAAAAAAAAAAAAAAAAAAAAAGAATAGAAAGAAAAAGAAAAGAAGATAAGAAAAGAAAAAAAGCACAGTTAGTTCTGGCCAGCATGCAAAGAAAGGAAGAAAAAACAAACAGGAAAATTTGCACCTTCCAAACTCAGTAAGGTGCTGGACTAGCCCAGCCTCCTACTTCTGCTTGGCTCCAAGGGACTGCCCTAAGGGGAGGATTCTGGGAAGGGAAAATTCAGTCTGGAACTGAATTCTGACAGTAAGTATTTAAGATGTATATCTCATGGTTCCCTTTATGAAGCATGACTCATGGTTGCAAGTCATGCTTCATAAAGGGAAAGATGTCATTTCTGAGACATTCCCATTACAAAATCCTCCACGTGGAGGCCACCTGCTAGGAAGCTGTGAGAAGCGCTCCACAGCTCTCTTTTCCTGCTGTGAGAGAATGAAGGGATTCCTAAAACTCTGGCCACACAGGAAATTATGTGTGATGAGGCTTCTCTGGTTTGGTGCCTATTATGGGCTGAATGGTAGGTAGATTCTCCCCAAGCCTGTGTGGCCATCTAAACCTAGGACTCCTAGTCCAAACCCTATTCAAAATTAACGAAGAGGCCTTCTTTAATAGAAATTAAAGTAAAATGACTACAGGATGGTTTAAAGAACAAAACAACAGCAACAACAAATCTTTAGAGATGTCCTTACAGGGGGAAGTATTCTTTATTACTTGAGGAAACAAATCTGCTAGAAGGAATGATTTTTCTGGAATCTAACAATACCTTGAAAGGTTTGAGAACCCCAGCTGGACCAGTTTGAATGCCACTTGACCTGGGCATTCTAATGTACTTACGAATTTTATGCCAACTCTAGTTTATCTTGGGGTCCAACTGTGGGACTTGGTAAAAAAAGCTCGGGTTTACCTTCCCTCTGGGAGGCACTGGTTCTGCCTAGCTAAACCTGGGTTTCCAGACTTGCAAATATAATCTGCACCTAAATAGAGCCCTCTGGGGCTGGAGTCTAGCTCAGTGATTTCCTAGTACTTGGCTTTGATCCCCAACACTGCAAAACAAGATGAAGAAGAAACTCTGTCGGTGCTTTGTTTTAACCGTGTTTGTGGTTTCTTTGTTTATAATTTCTGAAGATACAGACTTTTAAAAGTGTAGCTAATGCTGGGTCATGGTGGTGCACACATCTTTAGTCCCAGCTCTAGGAGGCAGAGGAAGGCAGATCTCTGTGAGTTTGAGGCCAGCCTAATCTACATAGTGAGCTCTAGGCCAGCCAAGCCTATATAGACCTCATTTCAGAGCAGTGTGTGTGTGTGTGTGTGTGTGTGTGTGTGTGTGTGTGTGTGTGTGTGTGTGATAATTAATATAATTCAACATGGCTGGTACATTTTTATTAATATATTTTTTAAATGTATATGTGTGTATGTGTGTACAGGTGCCTATTCACACATGTGGTAGTCAGAGAAAACCTATGCAGAGTTGGGTCTATCCTGCCACTTTTATGTGGCTTCTGGGAATTAACTTGGGTTATCAGACTTTCGTGGCAAATGTCTCCACCCACTAAACCCTCTCACCAGCCCCCAGGTTCATACAGAAGAAAGGCTATCTGCACACAAAGATACCATCTACAAGGCAAAGGCAGAAGCCTCAGAAGAAACAACCTTACCCTCACCTCCAGAATTGTGGGAAAATAAATATCCATTCTTTAAGCCACTCAGTCTGTGGCACATTGCTACAGCAGCCCTAAGAGTAGTGACCAGGAAACTGAGGACAACTGGAAACACCATTTATTATTTTTATTTATTTATTTATTTATTTATTTATTTATTTATTTATTCAGCACAAATCACCACCACAATTATTTCCTTTGCTTCCCAGCCCTAAGATATCTGCATCTGTAAGAAGTTGTCTTCGCCGGGCGTTGGTGGTGCACGCCTTTAATCCCAGCACTTGGGAGGCAGAGGCAGGCAGATCTCTGTGAGTTCGAGACCAGCCTGGTCTACAAGAGCTAGTTCCAGGACAGCCTCCAAAAGCCACAGTGGAACCCTGTCTCGAAAAACCAAAAAAAAAAAAAAAAAAAAGAAGTTGTCTTCATCTATTTCAAAGTCACTTTTTTCCCATTGTAGGATCAGACCTGAAATTCCAACACAGGAGGTTTGAGGCAAGAAGATTGCTATGAGCCAGCCTAGGTTACTACACAAGTTCTAGTCCAGTCTGAGCTACAACGTGACACCCTGTCCTCTCCACCCTCTCCCCACCCCACCCTACCCCCGTTTCTCCTCCACACCTAAAGAAAACAGAAAGAAGCAGAAAGCGGAGGGAGGGTGGTACTGGCAGGGTGGTACTGGCATGGTGGCTGTGTGTGTGCACGGTTGGGGTGCAGTGGGGGTGTCTGTCATATTTTTTTTCTATTTCTGAACTAGAATCCTCCTGAAAGCTGGGCACTTCACTCACTGTCACAAAGCTTGGACACATGAGGATGAATCTGAAAGAGACTTTGCAAATAAAGCTAATGAAGAGCCTGTGGACCAGCTGTGTTGTCTCAGTGGTGGGTGAGCTACCCACCGAGCATTGCTCGAGCTATTCAGCTGTTGCTATGGCAGATCCCACAGTGGTGCCCTTGGGAGCATGCTCAGTGTAGCTGGTGTGGGGTGGGGGTGAGCTCAGAGTCTTGTCTTCCTGGTAAATGAGTCAGTATAATTGAGTGACTGATTCTAGAAGGCTTGTGGGATCAGCGATCATTTCAGCAATCATTCTTTTGATGTCTTTCAGCTACACTGGAACTTCTTCGGTCCAAGCTGAATACCAGTGGGGAAGATGTCAAAATATCCCACAGTGTTCCTGGGCAGATGGTTAAAGTCAACTTTGTTGCCTCCAATGGTCTTAGTAGTTATTTTGCTAGATTGTCTCAACGTCTCATCACCTCCATCCCATGATACTCACAGCTCTGGTTCAGGGTTGGGAATCTGGGGTTGCCTGGACTGCTGTGGGGCCCTGAGGAATCATGATCTTAACTTTACAAATGTACCTATGCAAACTCACACCTGTGGGACCCTCTGCACACTTATTGCTGTCTGGTCTAGGCCAGCTCACTCATCTCTCTAGCTTTGTCCTTTTTGAGAAAGGGTCTCACAGTGCATCCCAAGCTGACCTTGAACTCAAAACATGCCTGTCTTATCCTTTCCAGTAGCTAGGGTTATACCACCATGTCCCAGAACTTTCACCTCCTCCTCTTCCTCCTCCTCCTCCTCCTCTTCTTTTCCTTCTCCTCCTTTTCCTTCTTCTTCCCCTTTCTCCCCCCCCCCCCGTGTGTGTGTGTGTGTGTGTGTGTGTGTGTGTGTGTGTGTAGATAAAAGAACAACTTATTAGAATCACTTCTCCCCTTCCACCTGTGGTATCCAGGGATTGAACTCAGGCTATCAAGCTTGATGGCAAATACCATTCCTTCTTCTCCCCTTCCCCCACTGAACCATCTCACTGGCCCTTTTAAAATTATTGCTTATTTATTTATTTATTTATTTATTTATTTATTCAGTCGGGATTTCTCTATTAGTTATTCTGGCTAGAACTTGACAGGTAGAGTAGGTTAGCCTTGAAGTCACAGTGATCTTCCAGACTCTACCTCCCCAGTGCTGAGGTTATAAACATGTGCTACCATGCCCAGTAAATATAAAGCAACCTCAACTTTGAAATCCTCCTGCCTCATACTTTTCAGCAGTTGTTTACACAAGTGCACCACTACAGCTGGCTCCCTTCATTTTTAAAGATGTGTTAATCCATGTGTATGTGTGTGTCTCCTCCGTGTTTGTGCTCCAGTGTGCATGCATGTGTGTGAGCACACACACACGTGCCTATAGAGAACAGATGAGAGCTTCAGATCCTCTGGAGCTGGAGTTATAGGCAGTGTAAGCCACCCAGTGTGGTTCCTGGGAACCACATTCCAGTCCTTTGCTGGAGCAGGCAGCAAAAACCCTTAATCACAGTGCCTAAAAGGGTGGGCTGCCGGCAAGTTATGCTCTGTGCTCTTTGCACTAGTGAGTGGGGAAAAAACTAACAGCAAATTGGGCCTCCGATAAGCAAAGATATCCCTAGCGATCATTTGAGGACTATTTTTATAGCTCAGGGAAGCAGAAAGAAAACACTACTGGTGTTTTCTCTACCTCAGGATTTATTAAGTCAAAGACCATGAAAACAAGGTCCTTTCTACAGGCCACCTTATTTTTAACAATCCTATGAGATGGTTACCTTGAATACCCTTATTTTGAGATGAGGAAAGTGAAAATCAAGGTTTTAAAGCTGCTGAGTAGGGTACCTGGGAGAACTCATGTGTCTTACCCCAGAGCCCCCCAGAAGGCCTTTGAAGCCCAATGAAAACTCAGTGAAGAGAAATGCACCTGGGAATCGTTTTTTTTTTTTTTTAAATTATCACGTTTATTTATTTATTTATTAAAGATTTTATTTATTTATTATGTATACAACATTCTGCTTCCATGTATATCTGCACACCAGAAAGGGGCACCAGATCTCATAATGGATGTGAGCCACCATGTGGTTGCTGGGAATTGAACTCAGGAACTCTGGAAGAGCAGTTGGTGCTCTTAACCTCTGAGCCATCTCTCCAGTCCCCTACGTTTATTTATTTTTTAATTTTATTTTATGTGGGTAGGTGTTTTGCATGCCTGGTATCTGTAGAGACTGGAAGAGGGCATCGGACCCCCGGAACCTGAGTTAAGAAGCCTATGAGCAGCCATGTGGGTGATGAATTGAGAACTGAATCTCTGGAAGAGGAACCACTGAGCCCTGGCTCCAGCCCCACACCCGTGGGTCTTAATGGCCACTCTGGGATCTGTTCCTTAAGATCAAAGTAGTGATCCGGTTTGCGATCTGGTTTAGGGTTTCCCCCTCTTAAATACACATTTAGACACTTTACTTGAAATATAGTTCATTTGAAGACAATAAATAATCTTACCATTTCCCTCTCTCTCCCACTAGACTAGACTTGTTCTCCACTAATACTAGTTCTTTTTGTTTTGTTTTGTTTTGTTTTGTTTTGTTTCTTGAGACAGGGTTTCTCTATGTAGCTTTGAAGCCTATCCTGGCACCCGCTCTGGAGACCAGGCTGGCCTCGAACTCACAGGGATCTGCCTGCCTCTGCCTCCCGAGTGCAGGGATTAAAGGCGTGCGCCACCAACGCCCAGCAATAGTTCTTAAAATCAGGCAGTTTTCTGAATTTCAGAAAGGATTGATTTTCCTCTCAGGTGCTAACACATCTGGCAGTAGTAAACTGGGTCTCTGGAGAGGACCATTCATTCTTGGATACCATTTGTGTACAGAAATATTTAGTAATCTGAAAATTTATCCTAGCAACTTAAACCCAAAGAAGACTTTTGTAGGAATCTTCTCCAAATAATTTTGCATTAGGATTTTTTTAAAAAGTGATAATTTTTCTGTCTACCCTGATGTATTGAAAGGGGTCAGCGGGTGTGTGCCCCCCCCTTTTAAAACAGAAATAGGGGATGTGGGATGGCGAGACACAAGTCACTCTCTTGTGGGGAGGCCAGATGGCAAGGAGAGAAAATTCCGCAACACACTGGAGTGTTGGTGGAGGGAAGGCCTTCGAACCAGGGGTGACCCCAGGTGAGGACCTGCCACTGATGAGCTGGGCCGGGCCGCTGCAGGGGTCAGTGCCAGGTGGGGCGGAGTGACTGAAATCAGGCTTGGTGTGGGATTCGAGGAGAAGCGAAGGGACGGGGAAGTCAAGGTTGGCCAGGTGGGTTGGGTGAGCGCTTTTCTCAATTCCACCACTCAGATCGTGGGCGTAAAGACGCAAACGTTTCGCTCCCCGACCCTTGTAGGATCCCGGCACCCCAGAGCTTGGGAACCTAGCGGGGACCCCACCCCGGCCAGCAGCGGGGTCCCCGCCGCTCCCCTCCCCCTCTCCCCCTCTCCCCCCTCTCCCCTCTCCCCCTCTCCCCCTCTCCCCTGCGGCGACGGCGCAGGGGACGGGCGGAGGGACGGGCAGGGCGGCAGCAGCGGCTGTCCCCTCCCACCACCCGCCAGCGCGAGCTTCCCCGCGCCGCGCTCCCGCCGCAGCCGCGCTTCCCCGCTCCAGCGAGCGAGCGGGCGAGGCCAGCGTCGGGGCCGGGCCGCTTCCTTCTCGCCGCCGCGGCGTCCTGAGCTCCGGCAGCGATGGCAGAGGCTGAGCGGGGTTGAGCCCGCCGCCGCCTGCAAACCGGCGGGCCCCTTGAGTCTCTGCCATGGCGAAGCAGTACGATGTGCTGTTCCGGCTGCTGCTGATTGGGGACTCCGGGGTGGGCAAGACCTGCCTGCTTTGCCGCTTCACCGACAACGAGTTCCACTCCTCGCACATCTCCACCATCGGTAAGGGGCGGTGGCCCGGGGGCGCCCCATCCTCCCCTCCCGCTGGCTGCTTCTTCATCCCCAGCCCGGGAGGGATTATGCGCCCCTCAAGATACAGGCGGTGGCACGGGAGGCCATGGAGAGGGAGTACACCTAGGGGTGAGAGGTCCCCCGACTGGGGCCCTGAGCCTCGGTTCCTGCAGGTGAGGGGTACATGCTGCCTGCAATCAGAAACTAGGGGTGGGAGTTCAGCCTTCTGACTGGAGAGCCTTCCCATCCAACATGAGAAGACCGAGGCGGGTGTAGGCCAGGGTACCTTGAGCTGGGGCAGCGAGACTCAGCCAGTGAAGTGATATACCCACAGGGAGGAAAAGGGAATTGGGGTGGGGACCAGTCAGTAAGTCAGTGAGGTACCCTTGGGGGTGAGTCGATGTGGAGCCAGGATGGGAGTAGGCAGAGGGAGACATTGGTCGAAGGAACAGAGTTTCCAGGGCTGTTGTGAAGGTAAAGCCACAAGATACCTGGAAGAGGGCAGAGATACAACTGTTCAAGAGGAAATAGATAAATAAATAAATAAAAGCTAGCGGCTGTTTTCAAGGAGGGTAAAGGAAAATCGGGAATATTCATGCAGACCAGGGGGTCAGCAAGTAGACAGGACAGGACAAACCTTATTCCGGGACAAAGGCCTGGTAATACCCTGGCAAGGCCAGGAGGGTCACTATTTTGAGAGTAAGTCAGTGGTCTCTCCTTCATGGGCAAGGGAAGGAAGGCCCTCTCTTCCAGAAGTACTGACTTGAGGGGATTCCACTCATATCTGATTCCAGGGTACCAGACTTGATCAGCTCTGAAGTAGCCTTCTCATGGCTCCTGGCAGAAACAACCTGCCTGCCTGATCATCCAGTAGGAACCTTGCTGCCTTCCAGGAGGGCTCTAGCTCCCAGCTTCCTCTTTAAGGATTCTTTCTCTCCTTCACACTCCTCCCCCAACACACTCCTTGCCAAGAGAGAAGGTGAGGGTAATTGTAGTCAGGAGCAGAACCCTGTTTGTGGCTAAGAGGCAAGCATGGTCAGGCATACCAGGAGACCTCCCTTTGGGACAGCCTTGCCTATGACTTACACTTCTGAGCTTCAGTGTCTCATCTGTTGAATGGGTCTAATAGTGAGACATTCCCAAGGTGGTGTACAGATTAAATGAATGAATGCTTGTAAAGCACTTAGCTTGAGTGGGACACTGGTTGAGTGCTGGTTGTCCTTCTCATTGAGCTCTTAAGGTCTCCTTATGTGCTTTGCTCTCTAAGTCACTTGGAGCCAGAGAACAAAACTTGTCCATATTTCTCTGGGGCACTAAAGCCAGCTCCTAAGAGACCTAGGATCTGGGTTGGACCACTGTTTGAATAAGAACCATTTTTCAAGAGATGGGAAAGGGACAGACAATGAGCCTTGCCTAAGAGAGGGTTGCCTGCCTCTCTGGAGCCCTTTGAGGATGAGGCAGGTGTTGGGGAAAGTCATGGGAGTGAGGCAGGGAGTGGCTGAGGAACCAGATGGGATATGAGAGAGCTTTCAGGCTTGGGGACAAAGGGCAACAGGTTACTTCTATGGAAACTTGCCCTGAATATCCTTGACAAGGGTCTGAGGCCAGGAACTGTTGAGCTGTCTACAATGAGCCAAGGGCTGGGAGATGTGTGTGCCTGGATTTTGCCTGAAGAGCAGTACTTTGCAGCCTGGAGTCATGGTTACAAGTCCTAGGAGTGACCTGGAGTTTTCCCTTTGAGGGCTTGATTGGTTCCCATCACTACAGAAGACCTTGAGACTCCTGCCTAGTGTGTGAGGGGTTAGCTTCCCCCAGGAAACATGTGCCCCCTTCTTCAGCAGAGAAATGAAGGGACCTGTTTCTGAAATACTGAATGGCCCTGCAGAGGCTGCGCTTTCCATGAAAGAGAACCATCCTTCACCCCACATGTCTAACCAGTAACCCTTGTCTTTCTGCCTCCTAACCTCTCTCAGCCATCTTCTTCCAGCTGGTAGGGATCTCCCCGGAAATCCTCTGAAGTGCACTACTTCGGGGCAGTGGTGAATCAGTGAGTTGCTTGGCATGCTTCTGTAGCATTCCCACCCCAGCCTTGGCATATTGGCCTAAAACCTGTTCCTGGAGTCTGTTCTCTGCCATCAGAAGATGGCCAGGTACCCCTTTCCACATGATGCGCAGACACCCTTAGGATGCTGAAGTCCACAGAAGACAAAGAAATCTGTCATCCTTCACTCCAGCCATTCAAATCTGCCCCAACGGGTTTCTTAAGAGCTTTTTTATTTAAAGCTGATGGGAGGGCATGTGCTTCTCCCTGTCTTAGCCACATTTTCCAGCATTAACTATACTGAAGGGAAAGAATTGGATGGTCCAGAGAAGCTGTTTCCTTTGGTGATTTGGAAAGTTTCCCAAGGAAGGGACAGCCAGAAGACAAATCAAAGAGCCGAGGAAATGGGGGCACCAGCTCAGATTTGTAATTTATCCACTAAGAAAATGTGTGTGCCCTGTAGGGTAGGCTTGGGGGATTCCATACTGGACGTTGATCTAGGCATCTTTCCTCATTTGTTTTGTTTGTCTCACGAATGGAGCAAACAAATGATTGCTGCCAAGACAAGAGTTCAGATTCTTGGCCCATGTTGATATCTTCTTGGCTGATTCTTTGATAATTTCCTGTATATTCTCCATAAGAGCCAGAAACGTTCCATGAGAGAGCCAGCCAGGAAGACTGAGGCACCAATGCCCTCTCCATCTTTCAACCCTGAAACTAGGTCTGTGCCAGCTAGTCTCCTTTCAGTGCAGCTGTGCTCCCAGGCGAGGGTTGGTGGGGAGCGGAGCAGCCAGAGCATTAGTGTTCTGCAGTTTCCTGAAAAGACTTTCTCATCTGTTAATGTAATGGAGTATTCCCATGATGGACCATGCTAGGCATTCTAGTGACATTACAGTCTACCCTCTCCTGCCCACAAATGTCTCTGATCTAGTTGAGGAAGCAAGGCATGGGCAATAAAGAGCTATTGCCAAAATGAGATAACATCTGAAAGCACTTGGTAAAGCACCCTTTAGGTAGAAGGGGTTGACTACAGTTGTGCCACTGCTCCCACTAAAGGTCTTACAGTCCTTCTCCATGTAAGATGTGCCTGAGGTAGCCAATGAGATGTGAGGGACTCGATGAGAGTTGTTGTTGCTAATGGAGGTTAGAAAGGGAGAGGTCCCTGTGGACTCCATCGCACAGGGGATGCTGAAGCTGGGTGCTGTGGTGTGGGTTGCCTGTGGGTGGGTTCCTGCAGTGGAAGGAAACAGATGGAACAACGTGAGCACAGATAACAGAGGTGCGAAGTGAGTGGGTGTTCATGGGATGCTGGGCAGTCTGGCTGCTGCAGAAGGAGTTTTTAGGAGAGAGAACATTCCTCTGTTCTGCACTGTCTCCTAAACCTTAAGTAATTTGAAGGTGAGGCCAAATCATATGCTTCTTAATGCAAGGCCAGGCACCATTGCTACTCAAGGGCCTGGCTTGGGCCTAGCTATAGGAGAAAGGTGCCTTTTTTTTTTTTCTTTTTTTTCTTTTTTTTTTTTTTTTTTTTTTTTAAGCAAGGTACTAGTATGTGGAGCTGTAAGCCCAAAACTCAGGAGGCATAGACAGGTGGTTCTCTGTGAATTCCAGGCCAGTCTGGTCTATAGAGCTAGTTCCAGGATAGCCAGGGTCACACAAAGAAATCCTGTCTCAAAACACCAAAAAAAAAAAAAAAAAAAAAAAAAAAAAAATTAGAAGAAATGATGTTATCTGGAGAAGGAGGTGAAGACTGGAAGGCCCATCCAGGGTGAGCTGCTGTTGCCGTCATGAGGAGCCACTCAGTTCTTTTCCATTCCTCTGGGACCAAGCAGCTACCTGCGCCAACACCTTCGCCTTTCTGATTTGGTTTCCTCTCTTGAAATAGGAAGTGCCTCAAACCATGAGCCTGACACTTGTGAAAAAGTAAAGAGTATCATGTGACCTGTGCTATCTGATCAGGCAGGGACACCTCATCTGTGAATGTCTGTGAATGTCTGCATCCCCTTTATGGTGGCCAGACTGGGGTGTAATGCTAGGGGATTTCCCAGAGGTTGGTTCCTTGGTCCTCCTCCAGTAGACTCACTTGGGCCTTTTGTTTGAAAAGCCACCCTCAGGCTTCTCCCGCTTTTTGAGTGAGGAAGAGGCTGTGGCTTCTTTCTAGTTGGACTGGTCCAGCTGCTTTGGCTGGGGGTGGTTTTCTCTTGCTGCCATAGCTACCTGCCTTAAGGACCTGGATCTGACTGCCTAAGGCAAGTGTTTGTGGTGACTTGGGGGGACAGATGTGATGGGGGGATGTCCTTTTGTGTATGTTTATCTTAAGACTTATCGTTACAAAGGCGGGAAGAAGAACCAGGAGAGTTAGATCTGAGCCTGGACCTAAGTGACCTGACAGACACTGGGCAATTGTTTGGGTGCTGCGACCCCAGGATGTGCAGGTTTCTAGACTGAGAAACTGGGTACAAAGACAGTGTGACACTGGGAGGGCCAGAGCTCTTTGTGCTCCATGGCTTTGTCAGATTTTAGTAGATCTAGGGCAGCCTGAGACCCATCTCCCTCTAACCTGCTCCCACAGGCCTTGTAGAAAGGAAGGGAAAATAAAAAGCACTTGGTAGAATGGAAAAAGTGCAGGCAATGACCTGCACATTCTCCGCTGCCTTGCCTGCCCTGAGTCCTTCAAACAGTCACTTGATCTCAGCGCTTAATTCTGCAGTCCCAAACAGCAGGCAGCACAAGAACCTTTCTTAATGGTTGCCTGGGAGATTATGGAGGTTAATAGATATAATGCACTTGGGAGAGTCCTCCATAACGCTGTAGCTTTTGTCACTCATTGTCCCTATGTTATGGGACATTCAGTGATGTGCTATGATGTCATCCCGCCCATCACTCGAAGACTCAATCATGAGTGCTATTTTGGGTATGTGATATATGTACTGGTACCCATGCAGGCCAAAGGTCAACCTTGGGTGTCATTCCTCAGAGCTGTCTACCTTGGGGCTCACTGATTCAGGGAGGTTTGCTAGCCAGGAAGCCCAACCTGTCTGTCTCTGCCTTTTCAGTGCTGGGATTCCAGGCATGTGCTGCCACACCCGGCCTTTTGCCTGGATGCTGGAGATCGAACTCAGGTCCCCATGCTTGTGTGGCTTGTGCTTTACCAACTGAGCTATTTCCCTGGTCTCTCTGGGCACTATTTATTGAACAACCAACCATGGTATGTCAGGCATTATGCTCGGGCCGGAGATACAGTACTAAGTGAATGAGGAGGAATCGGGGAGCTGTCTGACATCCCAGAGGTGCAGGCTCGGTGTATTTTATCTCTGTCCCCTACTTCCAGCTCTAGTGCTGGCAGTGTCTCTGAAGGAAGAGTAGTAATAAGGGGGTACCACAGAGTTGGGTAGCCCAGGAGGACAAAGGTAGCTCTGCCTTAGGTTGGCATCACACACTCTCTCATTTATTCCTCCATCCTGTCCCTTCCTCTGTTTGACACAGGCACAGACCCAGTCTCCTACCCTTTCCCCAAAGGATAGCATCCCTGGAGGAACACAGCTAAGACCTGCAGAAGGTCTTGCTGATCTGCGTGTCTGTACCACACTCACAGATCTGCTGGATCACCCTTGGCTTTGAGCACCCCATTTCTCTCTTGCTTCCCTGTACAACCTGGTTCTGCCCCTTCCTTCTCTCCTCTGCACAGACAATTTGGTAATGAGGTTTGTCACGTAACGTGAAAGTCAATATTTGGCCATTACCCTTCTGTCCCGATTGCCAGGTCTCCTCAGAGGGCCTACTTCTGTAATCTAATAGTTGTGCCTGTTTTCCCTGTAAAACTGCTACTTTCCTGAACACGCCTCTGGCTTCTCCTTGGCTCTTGTGCCTGCTCAGTGAGTTCAGTCAAGGAGGGTCCAGGGCTTCTTCCACGTTCTGCTGGGGAGGTAGGAGCTAATCATCCACCCTATTTTAGAAAGATGCTTAGGGCAACTAGTGACTGCTGTCTTCCCTGTAGGTGAGCCATACTTGAACCATTCCCTTTCAGTTCTTCCAAACCGGCTCTGGGTAGGCCCTTCATCCCAGAAACCCCTTCAAAGACTACCAAAGGGAACCGCCCTCCTAAGCCAAAGGGTAGAGGATGTACACCTTCCCCACCCAAAAGAGAGCTCTGCTTCCTCTGCACATCCCTTGAGGGAAGTCCAGGGCTGAGGACTGTGGAAGCCAGATGGGACCCCAAGGCTACTTTTTTCACAATTTTGATGGAGATTTATTGATGGGGCACCATGATCTAGAAAGAGGCCAGCGGTTGCTTTGAAATGTGGCTTATTCCCTGACTGCTCTCCCTTGATTAAAATGGTCTCTTGGCTGCTCCTTGCTCCTGGCAGATACCGCATCCATTCATGGATCCATTCACTCACTGTCCCATTCATTTTTTTTTTTTTTGCATGTATTCAACTTCATTGAATATTATTTAATGAATCTCCCTTTCTGCCACGCAAAGAGAAGATGAACCAAGTAAGATGCTACTTTGCCTTCTAGGAGCTCACAGGGTCATTGGTAGCCAGGCTTCCAAACAACCAGGATGTTACCACGCAACAGGGATGGAATGTCCCAATGCTTTGAACTCACCCAGTGGGGAATTCCTCCTGTGCAGGTTGATAAGGCTTATCATCGATGAGTGACATTTGCATAGGATCTTGATGACTGTCAGTTCCTCGTAGGACAAGGGTCAGGGGAAGGTGCTAGAGGAAGCAGTGTGGAAGCTGTTCCTCAACTTGCTGGGACCAGCAGGACCACAGCAGAGCCCTTCCTGGCTGTTCCTGGAAGCCCTGTCCTTTTCACTGTGGCTGGATTTGTTAGGGTCAGAGCCTACCCCCCAACTCCCAGTATGTGTTTGTGTGTGTGTGTGTGTGTGAGAGAGAGAGAGAGAGAGAGAGAGAGAGAGACAGAGAGAGAGAGAGAATGAATACATGTGCCCACATGCATGTGTGAGGGTCGCCATGAGACCCAACAAGATGCAAGGGTCTTGCATGTTTTCTCACTTTGATAATAGAGGAAAGGATATTATTAGCCCCTATTCTCTTTCTTTCCCAAGAACTGCAACCTTGAGTTTGACCAAAACATATTCCTGCCTGCAGATGCTTGTTAATTCCTCTGTCTGGAGCCCTGATCCTTTAGCACTCTCTGTTGTACACCCTTGACACTGAGACCTCAACCCAGATACCACCTACCTTAGATCTTCTCTTAGCAACCCACTTTTAGTGGCTTATGTCACCTTCTCCCTCCAACCCACTCTGGCTTCTTGACCCTCATTACCCTCTGAAACGAAGCATTGGTTGACTTACTCAGCGTCTGTCCACTCTGATACAACGAGAACTCTCAGCGCTCAAGGCTGTATTCACTGCCTGTTTCAGAGCGCCTAGCTTAGTTCCTGACATACAGTAAGCATTTATGAAGTGTGTATTTGAACAAATAAATGAATGCATTTTCCCAGAGGACTCTTCCCCAGGATAGTCAAAGGGTAGTATTGGGTTTGCGGGACTCATGTGACAATGAGAAACTCAGTAGCCAGGCATGTGTCGGGCTATGAGAGGAGGGGAGGAAGACTTCTGCAAGGGATGAACTGTTTCCAGTAGCTTCTGGCTCTTTTGCTCAGATACATTCCATAGGAGAAATCAGACATATTAGGGAAGGAGGCAGTGGCTCCCATGATCTCCATGTGAGTGCAGTTCTCTGGGATATACAAGCATGAAGGGTTGGTATTTTAGTCATTGTTGCTTGTTAGGCAGGATTCCAGGGGTGAAGTGATGCCCATCAGCTCAATCAGGCTGCTGGAGTGACCTCACTAGACCATGTCAACAGCCAGGGAGCCCTGAAGTAAGAAGTTTCTTGGACTCATGAGGGTCCATGTTTGACAGGGAGACTTCCTGATAATAGATAGACTCTAGGCTCCTAGGTTCCCAAAGACTGAGCCTTTAAGCTTTCGAGTGATTATGGCCTAACACCCCTTTCTAATTTTTTACTTAATTTTTTTTTTCTTTAACAGCAGGTAAGATGGCTCAGTGGGTAAAGGTGCCTGCTGCCAAGTCTGCTGACCCAAGTTCAGTCACTGGAAACACACGGTAGAAGAGAACTGACTTGTGCAAGGTGTCCTCCAACTTACACACACATTTGAGTACACACACACACACACACACACACACACACACACAGATCCACACACACTCATGCATGGTACACATGGATATTCATACACACACAAAATAGTATGTAGTAAAAATTTAATCAACTACTACTGGTGTGTGCTAGAGGACACACAAGTGTGTGCATGTGTTTGAGCTTTAAAAAAGAACAGCTACACCAGGCGGTGGTGGTGCACACCTTTGATACCAACACCCGGGACGCAGAGGCAAGAGGATCTTTGTGAGTTCGATGTCAGCCTGGTCTACAGAGTGAGTTCCAGGACAGCTAGGGCTGTTACTAACTAAAAAAAAGAAAAGAAAAAAAAAAAAAGAGCTAGGGTATTGTTGTGAGACTTCCAGAACTTCCGGTGGGTATATCCTGGAGCCTTTGAGTCCAGTACTCTGAAGGTTAAAGCACAACCTTGGAGTGAATCAGGGGATCGGGATTCTGTCTAGACCAGGGCACCTTCTTACGTTTCTGCTTCCTGACACTTCCAGAGCAAGGTGATGACTAATGTGTTTGCCTTACGGGTCCGTGTGCACCTTTTCCTCAGAACAAAGCCAGAGTGAGGGAAGGTCTGCAGATCCACAGAGGAGAAAGTCAGTCAGCATGTGATCCAAGACAGTGAGGTAAGACTCACCAGACAGAAAGCAGAAGGATGCAAGTGACAAGTTGGGACACAGAGTTCTCACCCTTTCCCTGGACTGATAGTGTGCTTTGGGCCTTTGTCTTGAATCCTCTCTGGCTCAGCTTTTGGCTCTCCCTGTATGTGATTCAGGCCCCTCAGCAGCGTGGCATTATTAGTCTCCTGATAAGTTTTTTGCTCAGAGGAGGTTTTGGGTTTATTTGTTTGTTTGATTGATTGATTGATTGATTGATTGATTGATTGATTTGGTGGTGTTTTGGGGTTTTGTTTTTGTTTTTTGTTTTTTTGGGTTTTTCAAGACAGTGTTTCTCTGTGGTTTTGGAGACTGTCCTGGAACTAGCTCTTGTAGACCAGGCTGGTCTCAAACTCACAAAGATTCGCCTGCCTCTGCCTCCCGAGTGCTGGGATTAAAGGTGTGAGCCACCACTGCCCAGATGATTTTGTTTTTTGAGACAGAGTTTCTCTGTGTAACAGCTCTGGCTGTCCTGAAACGCTATAGACTAGGCTGGCCTTGAACTCACAGAGATCCACCGACTTCTGCCTCCTGGGTACTGGGATTAAAAGCACAGGTGTATACCACCACCAGCCAGCTGAGAAGGAGTTTTGAAATGGGGGTTACTGTGATGCCTGCATGGAGTCAGCCAGCCTCCTCCCCACTGAGTCTGCCTCTACCAAAAGCCTGGTTCAGTATTGATTAGGGTGACCTGTTTGGAAGTGACCTCCTGATGCAGCCTATAGGAGCTGCACATGCCCAGCACATGCCAGTTTCATGCCAGGGTGGAGAATGAGGACTGATGCTTGGTAACTGGAGCCAGCATGGCCCCAGAGATTGGGTGTCTGCCTTGGGTTTCAGTTGTATTAAATTGTTCCTTCTGTGGCTTCTCATTGCTAATGAAAGGCTCGGGTCACACTGCTGGTCCTTTAGGCTATGGTTGATCATGGCGATAACATTTGGCATCCAGAGACAGCCCTGTTTCCACTCAAGCATGTGGCATTGGTAGACAGGCAAGCTGGCACCTGATATTAACCCATGAGGTGCGTACTGGAGGGAGGCAGCTACTAATTACCCATAGGCACAGCTTAGCTTTATCAGACTCTGGGGATACCCTGGATTCCTCAGTTGGTAGTCTTTGCTTTTTTTGCTTTGCTGAGAGCTCTGCTCTGCTTTCCTTTTTCTCCCTAGCTTTCTAGAGTTCTTTCCATTGCCCAGGCTGTGACTCTTGGTTGCTGTTCTGCTTTGCTTTCTGTTACTGTGATGAAACACTCTAACCAAAAGCAACTTGGAGGAGGAAAGGGTTATGTGGCTTATACTTCCAGGTCACAGTCCATCATTGAGGGAATTCAGGGCAAGAACTCAAGCAGGAACTGAAACAGAACCATGGAGGAATGTTGCTTACTGACTGGCTCACTAGCTTATGCCCAGCTTGCTTTCTCATACAGCTCAGGCCTTTGCCTCTGTGTAAGTACTGGGAATAAAGCCCCTGTTCCAGAGAGTATAACAAAGGTCATGTATGCAGCCGTGACTCATGAACAGAGGCATATTTCCTGCCATCTAACAATGCCAGGCACAGGATGACTGTGGATGGTGCTGCTCTCACCATGTGACTGTGACCTAGGGAGCCTCAGGCCGCCTCTCTTCCTGGTGGGTCGTGGCTGCATGGCCTCTATCCCCAGAGCACCTGTCTCCACAGTACCATCTAGAGACTGCCAGGCCAGAGTGCGGTGATAGTACAGCCATCAACAACAATAACAACAAAAAAGTCTTAAACACAAAATATGTTCTCTGGCCCTTAGGTGTTTTATATTTAGCTAGGGGTTGAAGACAGCAGTAGGAGACAGTAAAGATAGGGAATGTTGTTTTTTAACTCATCTTCCAAATGTCGTGGTTGAAGCATTACCTACCAGCGTAGGAAGCCATTAGGCAGCAGTGAACAGTCACAGGCGGTGACTCCTTTGGAAGTCTTGAAACACTTGCAGTATCACTAAGCAAAGTGGCATGGCTATGCAGATACTCGGAGGCTGAACTTGGAGCCTGGTCTAAACTGATCCCAATACCACGATATAGCACCACTGTGTTGTCCCCCCCCCCCCCCAACATCTCTGCTCCTCTCTAGCTTCTTTTTGCTTGTGTTCCTCCTGCTAGGGCCTGGATAGGCCTTCTGCTTCACCTGGAGGAAGCTGGCTGGCTTCTTTCTTTCAAAGAGATTTCTCAAGAGTTGTGTTGTCTACACCATCCTTGGACTCCTGAGCTCAAACAATTCTCCTGCCTCAACTTCCTGAGTAGCTGGGGATAGTGTGTGTGGTGCTATACTGGTTTGGAGGGAATTGGCCTGAAGTTAGTGAGCTAACCCTCCTTGCTCTTGTTGGCCACCTTGTGAGTCACCAGCGAACCCACCAGTTGGTTCAGTCAGGAGCTACCTCTCCACAAAGAGCACACTGCACCCAAACCTAATTCCATGAGCAGAGGAATTAGCCAGGAAGCACACTGGCTGTGGTAGGCACCATGATGGACAGCAGCTTGCTGGGCTTTGAGAACTGGGTTGGGACAAGCCCCATCTACTTGACTCTCCTCCCAGGGTTCCCAGAACTTGGGCTGGATCTCTGCAGACATAGTTTGTTTCTTTACACTGCTGTAACCTATCTTTTAGGGACACAGAAGTATTTCAGTCAGGTTGATGAATTGGAGTCATTAACTGTCTCAAAGAACAAAGGGTTCCCTGAAGATATTATAGCGGCTCTTATTTATTTATTTATTTATTTATTTATTTATTTATTTAGTATGCAACATTCTGCTTCCATGTATATCTGCACACCATAAAAGGGCAACAGATCTCATAACAGATGGTTGTGAGCCATCATGTGGTTGCTGGGAATTGAACTCAGGACCTCTGGAAGAGCAGCCAGTGCTCCTAACCTCTGAGCCATCTCTCCAATCCCTATAGTGGCTCTTAATGAGGGGTGCTATAACAAAGAACATTTGACTGGTTATTTATTTATCTATTTATTGGTGTTTCGAGACAAGGTTTCTCTGTGTAACAGCTCTGGCTGTCCGGGAACTTGCTCTATAGTAGACTAGGCTGGCCTCAAACTCAGAGATCCCCCTGTCTCTGCCTCCTGAGCACTGGGATTTAGGGTATGCACCACCAGTGCCCAGCTTGACCAGCAATTTATAAACAACAGAAATGTATAGTTGGGGGATTGGGAAATCTAAAATCAAGGTGTGAGCAGCTGCATTGTCTGCTGAGGACTCCCTCTGCTACACAGATGGCTCCTCCTAGCTGTGTTCTCTATGGCAGAAGGCAAAAGGAACTAACAAACTTTCCAGGGTCTCTTTTATTAATATTATTTTAAAATTTATTTATTTATTTATTTATTTATTTATTTATTTTGAGACAAGATCTCACCATGTAAGCTTGACTGGCCCAGAACTCACTATGTAGAACAGACTGACTTCAAACTCATCCTTCATCCACCTACCTCTGATTCCCCAGTGCTGGGATTAAAGGCATGCACCACCCCGAGGTCTCTTTTATAAGGATACTAATCTCAGTTATGAAGGCCCTTGTCTATATGATCTCATTACCTCACCAAAGCAATGTCTCCCGGCATCATTGCATTTCAGCAAGTGAGAGGGAGGGGAGTGTAAACAATTGGACCATAGCAATGGGCTTGCTTCATGCTTGCCTACTTTAGACTATCAGTACGTGTAAATGAAGAAGTAACATGATTCCTTGGCCTCAATGAGTTAGATGCCACAGGCTGACTCGAGCATCCTGGGCAGATTTTAAAAGACAGGTTTTTCCAGTTCTGACTCAGCTGTAGGACATGGGGGCATGAATAGATTGATCTCTCTCTGTGCCTTACAATAGCTCCACACCTACGTCCTTCCCTGGGATTCTGTAGCTAAGAGACATGTTTTATAAAGACAAGTGTTGTTATTAAGAGCCTTGGGTGTGGTTCTGCCTGAGGATTGGCTAAAGGTTTAGCACATGTAAGATTTGTCAGGTCTAGGCCCTGAGAATTTGCATCTCAAAGCTCCTTCACCAGGTTTATGCTGCTAGTTCCTAAGGGTAAATGTAGCGGAGTTGCAAGGCTCTTGCTGGTGAAATCCCTTTTGTGTTAGGTTCTCAGTTTGGGGAAGGTAGATGTATCAGTAACTTTTTGGTTGCTGGGATTAAACACCATGACCGACACAACTTACAGAAGGAAGGATTTAGCTTATGGTTCCAGAGGGATAAAAAATCCATCACGGTAAAGGTAGCAGACATAGTGGCTGGAACAGAAGCTAAGGACTCATCTTGAGCTGCAAGCAGGAAGGAGAGAGAGAGAGAGAGCTCATCTATAATGGCACCAGGCCTTAAAACCTCAATGCCCACACCAAATGTCAGTATTTCCTTCAACAAGGCCACACCTCCTAAGGCTACCCTAACAGCGCCGCCAACTGGGGACCAAGCATTCAAACATCCGAGCCTGTGGGGAACATTGTCACTTAAATCACCACAGTAGGAATAGACACTGAAGTTTAATTATGTCCCACAGCAAACCTTAGGAGGCAAATGGTATTCTCATTCTACAGAAAAGAAAACAGACACTGGGAGAAATGACTTTCCTATAGTCATACATTCAGTGCCTAACTCAGGATTCAGACCCAGGTCTTCCAGGGCTAACTAATATCTTTTCCCAACATTATGTTCTCGGACTTCCCTCTAGCTAACTCTCTGTCATACTCCACACCAGCGCTTTCTCAACATGTGGGTCGCCACGACCCTTTCATAGGGATCACCTAAGACCATTGGGAAAATAGATATTTACATTACAATTTATAACAGTAGCAAAATTACAGTTATGAAGCAGCAATGAAAATAATCCTATGGTTGGGGGTCACCACAACATGAGGAATTTATTAAAGGGTTGCAGCAATAGGAAAGTTGAGAACCACTGCTCTACACATTGTTGTTAAAAATATAGTTTCCAGGTCTTATTTCCATTATGACTTAGTAGATTTTAGGCCATTTAAGGTACCTATATTTCTTTTTCTTTTCTTTCTTTTTTTTTTTTTAGATGTATTTATTTATTTTTTATATATACAGCATTCTGCCTGTATGTATGCCTGCAGGCCAGAAGAGGGCACCAGATCTCATTACAGATAGTTGTGAGCCACCTTGTGGTTGCTGGGAATTCAAACTCAGGACCTCTGGAAGAGTAGTCAGTGCTCTTAACCTCTGAGCTGTCTCTTCAGTTCCTTCTTTTTCTTTCTTTTCCTTAATTTTTATTATTTATGTTTTAAGGTAGCTGCATTAAAGTGAAAAATGGAAACAGTGTCCTGAGTAATTCTAAATTTAGCCAAGGTTGTGCAAAGTACACTTTGAGAGGGACTGCTCATTCTGCCTTCCTTGCCAGTCTGGTGCAAAGCTTTTAACCCACATGGCTGACAGACTTAAAATGTATGGGATCTCCTGGGAGCTTGTTGAAACAGGCTGCTGGGCCTCACAGCTCTGGAGCTCTGATTTTCCAAGTCTCAGTAGGTAGGACCTGGGCACCTACCTGCCTTTCTAAGTCCAAGATGATGCTATAAGCTGCAAGCCCAGAATACATACACCTCGAAGACTATTGTCCTAAAGCTCGCCAATCAAGTTACAATTCATGGACCCTGAAGCTTCATCTCACACCTCTGAATTCCAATCTGTGTGCATTGTAACACTGACTTAGAAAGGCCAGACAGGAGCAAACCCTGGGGTGGAGGTAGATGGAGAATATCCCTTCTTCCTTATTAGAAAACAGCAACATGTTAGGCCAAGAGACAGAAAGGATAGAGGGCTCTTCTGTGAGGACGGAAGAGAGATGGTAGGCCTGAGAGCTAGGCTGTGGAGAGGCATTCTGTTGATTGTCAACGTGAGGAGGGGGCATGCAGTGACTGAAGCCTTCGGTAGGGAGGACAGTCACATGAGGATGTGACAGATGAACACATCTGAGTAAACAGTTGGCTCAGCAGCCAATAGGGCTGAGGTAGGAAAGCTTGAGTCTAGGGGTGGGGGGGCTCTGTCAGGCTAGTGTTTTGATTCTGTCTTGCAACTGGAAAACAAAACAAAAAACCCGATAGCCATACAGGATAGAGCCAGGTCCCTCGGTCAGTACATGGCACTGAGACTGGGGTCCCATTGGTGGGCTGGATACGATGGAAATTCTGGGGTGTGTGGGAGAGGAGTGAGTACATGCCATTGGAGATCCTTGGGCCATTACCTCTTTTATATGTAAAGAAAAGGGTGGGGAAAATCCTTCAGAAGACATGGACTGTTCCTTCCTTCATACATGAGTGCATATGAATAGACCAGGCGGGAGTCCTTTATTGCTCAGATATATTAAAACAAATTTGGGAGTGGCTAGGTTGCAGTGCTGTCTGTGTGAGTGGAGATTGCTGGGGTCCCCAGAACTGCCCAGTCTTAACTCCTGCCCATGCAGCTCCGAAGTGAGGGAGCTGCTGACCCAGCATTGGCTCCTGTGAATCTCACAGCTGCTTGCCCCTTCTGACAGCTTTTACACCATTTTCTCCCTCCCTCTCTCACAAGGAAAAAGTCTCCTTAGTGTAGGAAGTTCCCCTTTTGGCGAGGCCCTTCCTTTCAAGGGCCCACAGGAAACCAGGAAATAAAGACTTCCTTTTCGGTTTACATTTATGGCACTCTGACAGGAATCACATGTTGTCTACAGGCAGGAAGCAGAAGGAGATGAATACTCCTGCCCTGCTTGCTGTCCCATTTTTATTCAGCCTAGGACCCCAAACCCCATAGTGGTATCACCCACATTTAGGGTGAATCTTCCTACCTCCAGTTGATGCAATCTGGAGACCCCCCTCACAGGCACTCCTAGACACTTGCAATTCTAGATCCTGTCAGGCTGACAATATTAACCATCACCACTTCCATGTGGAGTTCACACACTAACACATAACTCTCCCCTCACTTTCCCCAAGGAGGTAGCATGCATTCCAGTATCAAACAAGACTGTTTGAAACTTGATACATGCTGTGCCAACCTCAGGCAGGTTATTGGTATCTGGGCCTTTGTTTCCTTCCTGTAAGGAGAGGGGCCATGTGTCATTGTTGCTGTGCCCACATTGAGACAGAGTCCTGTGCAGGGCACAAAGGAAATTTTCACGGATGTTCAGGAATAGAGGCAATAAAACCATCTATCTCCCTTGTTTCCGGGGCTACTTTGAGCAAGGCATGTTCTTGTCCAGGCTATGAGGGTGAGCTAGATTTATTATAAAGGAAATTTCCTGTTCCTTCTTAGAAGAAGGTGCCATACTTTGAAACAACAAGAACTTCTTGATGTTGTTTGATGTCAGGCTCTGAGGGGAAGCCAATTCCTTGTAACCATTTGTCCAAGGAGGGATGAAGCAGGCTGCTGCCTCCCACCAGGGCCAGGTGTCCCTCTCCTTTCATCCTCTTCGTCACCCTTTCTCTTTACACAGGGATGAGTGCCATTTAGAAAAGTACAGCTGGGTAGATATGAATCAGCTCAGGCAGGCGACAAGTGATTCACATCGGACCAACTTGATTTAGTTCAGGTCTTCCATTCTGAAGCCTTTTCTCCCTTCTAATTAAACCATGATTGCTCTTGGTGGTGGGAGGGAAGAGGCTGACTGTAATGTCTGTATTTGTGGAAGCTGGGGACAGGGGGGATAATGGAACAGGCTTTCCTGTTTGGCAAAGCCCAGGAGTGGCCATAGCATGGCGGTGGTGCTGGAGATGCTGGCACCCATGGAACCTTCTGGGCCTAATGTGCAGCCAGTGATGGACAGTCTAGCACCTTTCCCGTTTTCTCCAGCTGAGGACTGTGGACTATGATACCCTATGACCTGCTTTCAGAAAATACACGAGCCTGTCAACTTACCCCATTAGACCCAGCTCTTGAATCACCGGGCACAGTGCCTGGGCACAGTTGGGGCCGGGAAAAGGCATGTTGATCCAAGCATCTCTCTTGTCCTGTCAGTGCACACAATTAAGGCTGTTGCTGCTGATGGTGTTAACTCCTCTTACTGTAGATTACCTCACATATTTCTGCTCTGGGTCCTTTGATCTGGTGTGGCTGGCAGTTAGCTCTTTAGAGGCTTGGGCAGAGGCACCTGAGAACTCTGGGCTTCCTATGCCTTCCCACTGCTTCCTTTCATCAGTTGGCAGGCTTTGTGCACCTGTGACATGCCACGTACTGCACTGGGTCAATGAAGGCTGCAGTCAAGTGTTGCAGGCCAGTGCTATGTCTCTCCAGGTCTTCTTAGCAATCCCTTTTTACTGCTGAGGAAATGGAAGGCATGAATTAAATGGACTCCCCATCCAAAGCTCTTTAGGGTGAGTTTAGAGTTAAAATGTTAGAGAAGGTGCTTGCCTCTGGTTGATTGTCTGTCACATGAAGTCAAAGTGAAATCCCTTCCACGTGAGTGTCTCAGGCCTTCTTCGAGGGAGTCCTTCCTAATGTGTTTGCTTTCTCCAGGTGTTGACTTTAAGATGAAGACCATCGAAGTTGATGGCATCAAAGTACGGATACAGATTTGGTGAGTTGGGCAGCATGAGGAGGCAGGTAAAGAAGAGGGGAACTCTGAGCTGTCCATGAGTGCCACTGTCTTTTGTAAAATCCTCTAAGCTTTATCTGGGATAACAGGGTGATAACTCTATGAAGAGCAAGATCAGAAACCCCTATTGCTTGTTCTATGAACCTTAATCTCAGCAAACTATGGAAGGGATGAGAAGTCACCAAAGGGAGGAAGTTAGAAGCCATTAGTAAAATAAGTGCCGTGGGCTTATCTCTGAATTGGGTGTTACTCTGGAGCTGTACCATTGTGGCTAAGCCTGGAAGGCTGAAAGCACCATTCCCTGGCTTAGATTGGGACTGGTTTTTGTTTGTTTGTTTGCTTTTTGTTTGTTTGTTTGTTTTCAGAGTGCTCAGTACTACATGGTGCAGTTTCCACTACTGGCCATCAGGGGCTGCTGTGGCTTTCTGGCCTAAAGGTCTTAGGAGCCCTTACAGTTATGGTAGAATGCCATGGGAACTGCCTTTAGCAATGCCCTGGGCACTGGGTGTGGGACACATCCTCCCATCTGGCCAAGCATGGCCACAGTGGCTGAGTTCTGGAGAGCTGTCTATGGTCTAGTCAGGTTGTGGGTCCTGAGAAGAGGCTAAGGCCCTGCAGGCCTTGTTTGTGCCCATACCCAGGACCAGGCTTGTCTTTCACTGCAGACTTGGGTGTGTTTGGATACTCCTGGGGATTAGAAAACAACTATATTTTCATCCTAAAATCCCCCAGCTTTTCCTCCTAGGGCACAGGGTATCCTAGCTCCTGCTGCTCCCTCTTCTGTCTGCATGATACCTTCTCTGAGCAACTGACTTTCTCTTGCAGGGACACAGCAGGGCAGGAGAGGTACCAGACCATCACAAAGCAGTATTATCGGCGGGCCCAGGTGAGCCACCATTTCAGGGTTAGCGCTGGGAAGCTTCCCTCCACACTTCTAGCACTGGGTGAGATGCCTGTGTCACTGAACCTTAAAGTAGGGCCCTCAGAGTGCCTACTGGGGAAACTATTTATTCTTCAGTTATTCACAGACCACTTACTGTAGCTGGGTTCTTCACCCTCACACACAACCTCCGCTCTTGACCCTTTTCACCAAGCCAAAGACCCAGGTCAAATCATGCAATACCTTCCTATCTAAGAATTCCATGAAGAAGCTGGTCGGTGGCGGTGCATACCTTTAGTCCCAGCACTCAGGAAGGCAGAGACAAGCTGATCTCTGCCAGTTCAAGGCCAGCCTGGTCTACTGAATGAGTTCCAGGACAGCCTCCAAAACTACAGAGAAACCCTGTCTTGAAAAAAACAAAACAAAAAAGAAAGAAAGAAATTCCATAATGGGCCTACGGAGTGGCATCTATGAACGTCTGAGGGAAAGGAAGCGTGTCTGTGTGTTGAGGGGTCCTCATTATAGGCAGGAAGGGAGGGTGGGCTGAACATATAAATGCCACTAGTCTGGCCCCATGACTGTACATTCTACTGGGTCTGTCTTTCTCTCTTTCCTCTCTTTCACAGGGAATATTTTTAGTCTATGACATTAGCAGTGAGCGTTCTTACCAGCACATCATGAAGTGGGTCAGTGACGTGGATGAGGTAGGAGATATCGCCTCGCCGATGGGATGGGGGAGGGGCACCATAGGAAAAGGCAAAACAATGGCCTTGGCAATAAAACAAGCTCTCAGCATTGGCCTTTACAACTTTGGGTAGTAGAGACCTTTGGGTAAGTCACGTGGAAAAAGCTGATGCTTCTGTACCCTTATGTGTTATACCCTGCTAGGATCTGGTAGCCATGTCTTTCTTGGACATGCATTAATCCCAAGACTTCCTCATGGGCAGCTTCTTTCTCAAAACCTCAGGTCCAGATGGAATTACAAGTCTGAGCTACTAGACCTGCACATAGTGGAGCCTTGGCAAGCCATTTCACCTCCTTAGGTCCCCAATCCCTCCTCTGTCAAGTAAAGGCTAAACAAAGTCCAGTGTCCTTTGCAGTTCCAACACCATTCGTTCAACCCAATGAGGCATCTGTGTTAGCATCTTCTCCCCTAAGCTGTCCTCGTGAAATCCTTAGGGTTAGCCATGATATTATAGTCCCCATGGCAGCCCATGCCCCATGGAAGCTGAGAAGTACAGACAGTGCCAAACCCTTTATATGTTGGCTTTCCCCAGTCTTGAATATCTGTGACAAAATATATAAATTAGACATGGTAAAAAAAAAAAAAAGAATCAACAGCAATAATAGCAAAATTGCAATGTGCTATAATATAAGTTACTTATGAATCATTTATTTCTGGAATTTTGTGTTTAATATTTTTTAGATCGAGGCTGACTGATGGTAATTAAATTGTGGGGATAGGGGTGGTTCCTGTATGCTGGGAGCCTGCTCTCTGTACCGAGTCAGCCTACTTCCTGAACTTGGTTTGGAAGCCAATGGAGACTGTATGGGGGAGCTGGGAATGAAGAGGCGCATTCACTTAGACCCGCCTCCATTTTGTCCTTAGTATGCACCAGAAGGAGTCCAGAAGATCCTCATAGGGAATAAGGCTGATGAAGAGCAGAAACGGCAGGTGGGAAGAGAGCAGGGGCAGCAGGTATGCTCACTCTCTGGGGCTTCTGTGGCACTTGCCAGCCTGTCCTGAGAGCAGTGACCCAGGAGTGCACTCACCATCATCAGGTCCTCTCACACATCCAGCACTGGGAAGCTGATGATTTTGACAGTTTGCTTTCTGATCCTCAGGACATGACCAGAGTCCACATGGCAGGGACAGGGTCGGGACTCTTAGGCAGCAGCTCTAGCAGGCCCAAGACCCCTTAAACAGGATGCTACTGTGCTCAGGATCATCTGTGTAACAGAGATGGGGAAGCCAGCTGCTGATATCTCTAACAGACTGTGCATAGCTGATCTAAGGAAGGGTCTCCCACTCCACCCCCTCCACACCCTGACTTCCGGACTCCACATTCGTGGAAAGTGTAGGAATGAAGAGTCCCCAGATAGACAAGCCTCGGGGCAGAGAAGGTCAAAGCATATCCAAGCTTGCAGGGAGACCATACTCCCACACAACAGAAAGATTGATACTCTGAGGCAAGACTCGTCCACCCACTCTGAACGCCTCGAGAGTTTTTCTCTTCCTCTCCAGTCAATAGCATTCCATTAGTCCTTAAAATAAAATTGATTTTTTTTTTGGGGGGGAGCATAGCAAATAATCTAATGGCATTAAAATGTGAAAGTGGAAACAAACCCTACAAGGGTGGCAGTTTTTATTGAGCATCACCCATGTAGCACTGTGGTACGTGCTCTTAGCCGTGTGACCCCATGCAATCATTTTATAACCCTTGATGCAGACGCTACCGTTCCCCTTTAATAGAGGGTGATGCTGGGACTTGGAGAGAATGGTGATAGTAACTTGTTCTGGGTCTTATAGCTCCTGGCGGCAGCATGGCACCTAGACTGGCTTGGTTGCACTCAAAGGCCATGTTTGTCATTTATAGGCCATATTCTGTTGCCTTTGTGTCCTGACGTAGTGGGGTGTGTGTGTGTGTGTGTGTGTGTGTGTGTGTGTGTGTGTGTGTGTGTGTGTGTTGAGACTTGGATGGAATAGGTGTATTGGTGGAACATCTTGTCCCATTCTCTGCCAGCCTATGTCTTAGAAAGAGCCCCAGTTTCCCATTCCAGTCATGGTGTCACTGCAACACGCATTGAGAGTTCTGTGGCAGAAGCACGTCCCAGGAGGTATGGGCCTCCCTTCCCACACTGACTGCCTTTCAGAAATATCCTTGTCTTGCAGCTGGCTAAGGAGTATGGCATGGACTTTTACGAGACAAGTGCCTGCACCAACCTCAACATTAAAGAGGTGAGAACACTGGGGACTGCTGCCCTGTCCCTGGCTGAGCCCAGAAGCGGGGAAGGGGCGGGGGGGGGGGGGGGGAGAGGAGATGGCAGACAGGAGCCAAGAGAAGATGGGAGAGAACCCCTTCCACCTCGGGCAGTTGCAGGGTTACCAGAAGCAGAGAAGGGGACACTGGACTAACTTGTGTTCCTCGGCTTCCCAGTCCTTCACTCGTCTGACGGAGCTGGTGCTGCAGGCCCACAGGAAAGAGCTGGATGGTCTCCGAACACGTGCCAGTAACGAGCTAGCACTGGCAGAGCTGGAGGAAGAGGAAGGCAAAGCTGAGGGCCCAGTGAACTCTTCAAAGACCTGCTGGTGCTGAGGGTCCTGCGTAGAATCCCCCCGCAACTCCCTTCCCTCAGGAGGCAGGTGGAAGCAGGGGAGCCTGGGCTTTGCCCACTTCTGTCGTTGCATTTGGTGACCCTGTTGAAAATCAGTAGCTGCTACTCCCCTGCCTGGCCCTGCGAGCAGCTCTGCTATGGCCTCTGAGCAGCCTGTGCCCCCAGCCCCTCTACCCTGGAGTGGTAACCTTCAGCCTGTTTCCCAGCCACAGGCCTGCTGTGATCCCAGAGCGTGCTGCGACCATCGCACCACCCCGAGCTCCTGGGACAATGGTCAAGGCTGGAGTCCAGGCCACTTAGAGACTCACTTCTTAGTGCATCTGTGTACTCTGCTTTTTCTCTTCTTTCTCCTTTTTCTCCATCTACTTTCCTCCAGTGTGTTCTGCATCGTGTCTCTCCTCCGCCTGTGTGTCCTGCTCTGTGGCTGCTGTTGCAGTTCTTCCCTCTTTCCCCACCCCATTTCCTCTCTTCCTGACTCTGCCTAAGGGAATGGACCCAGGTTCTGCCCCAGGGAGGATGACCCACCCTGCTCTGGGGTGGGCCTAAGGCTCCCGGTGCTCCTTCCTGCCCCCTCCCCACAGCCCCTCCTTGTGCCATGGGCTGCCTCCCCAATGACCTGGTTAAGTAGAACACTGAGGTGGGAAGGGAATACTACTACTCATTGGTCCTCAGGCCTGGGCTGGCCTTTGCCTTTTTGCTGGAGCTTTGGCCTTGCCTGGCTGCCTACAGACGTGTGAGGAACTGAGTCCCGAGGCAGGCACAGCAGAGAAGAAAACAAAAGGATGAGGGGTGGCAGGGACAAGTCACCTCTATTCTCTACCTCCCATGCAGAGTACATGACCTCTTCACCTGGATTCCTGAATTTAAAGAGGGGGATTGAGGCCTGAGGATGCTAAAGGGACAGGGAGTCCTGGGGCCAGACACTGTGTAGTCAACTATAAGCTCTAAAAAAGGGCAAAAGCAGTTGTGAAGGGCTCGCTCCTAGATGGTAGGGTTACAAAAAGGGCAGAGGGCACTTCACAAAACTGATTGCTGTGATGGCAGCAGGCCTCTTGTGTAAGAACATTTACCCAGACTCCCTGGCAAAGATGAGAAGTGACGTAACCATGTCACTATTCTTTCACTGAGCCAGGCCTTCAGAAGTTAAGGTTTTCCTGATCCCAGAGTCTGTGGGCAGCAGGCCTTACTTAAAACATGGGAGAGAGGGCAGCCGTGGGCAGAAGTACTTGGTGCCAGTCTGCTTCCAAGACTCCCTCCTCTTGCCCCATTACTCATAAGTAGGCTTGTGGCATTGTCGAGTAACTACCAAGGGAGGGAAAAGGACACCCTCCTCCAGAGGTCTATGCTCAGGAAGTTTCTTTAACCCTGTGGTCCAAGGGTAGTTTGAAGGAGGCCCCTACAAGAAGGAAAAAAACCCATGCTAGGGGTCATCCTTACATTCCCAAGGTGGGAGGAGCTCAGGTAAGAGAATAGTCCCAAGATGCACTGCCTGACTGGGGCTGGAGCCAAAGCCAAGAAAAAACTGGGCCCTGACTGAGCATTCGCCAACCAAGGACCTTTCAGATCCAGGGCACAGATGTGAAGACAAAGAGCCTTATACCCTTTTAGTCCTCCAAAACAGGGTGATGGGGATGGAATCACCAGAAATTTCTTCCTGACTTAGAAAACCAGGAAACAGGCACCAGGAGAGAGCAGCTCAGGCTTTCTGGTGGAGGAAAACAAGAGCAGGGCTAGTGTGTTGTTCACTGAGAAAGGTAGAGCACGGCTCTAAGATTGGACCATGACTGAGGTGGCTTCCTTGGGACTGACTCCTGGGTAGCAAGATTTAGGTAGCATCACACAGCAGATGAACAGACCTACTTCAGCCAGGGATCTGAGAGACTTTACCCAGGGCAGTGGTTCTAACCTGTGGCAAGTGTCACTGGCCTGTTCTCCCAGCCCCTCAAGAAAGTACCCTAAGGATTCTGGGAGGGAAAACATGGGGTCTGGATTCTGTGGACTCCGTGTCGTGGTCACAGCTCTGGCAGCAGAAGGATGGCTGAGATTTTGGTGTACACCTGTGCTCACTCCATTCTGGAGTTTGCCTCACCCTAACTGCTGGTCTAGGAGGTGGCTTGGGCTGTGTCATTGGCCTTGACTGTTCAGCAGGCTTTCCTGGCCTGTCTGCTCATTGCTGGAGATCAACTCACCCTGGTCCACCACCTGAGCCCCACTATCTCCCTGTGTGATGGGTGAACTTTGTGTACTGTGTCTTGGGTCCATTATATGAATTGTGAGCAGGATTCATCTATTTTAAACACAAATGTTTACAAAATAAAGAATATTTCAAACCACAGGTGTCTGTGCCTGTATGAATCTCCAAGAGAAGGTGTTAGGACCTTGGTAGTGACATGGAGGCACAGTGAAAGATATAGAAGAGGCCCTAGAATCTTAAAGCCACAGTAGAATGACAATGGAAATGGTGAGCTTGGTCTATCTTCCCTAGTGACACTTGAAAAAGAGCCCAAAGCAAGACTCCCACTGCCCCGCTGTGAGCTTACAAAAGCAGGGTTCAGACTTGGAGGAGGCTGAACATCAAGGGGGTCTTTAAAGCCCAAATGGTGGCCGTCTGTTGTTGATGAATCAGGAAGGTCCTTCCTGAAGGCATTAGGAAGGGTTAGATAATGTTAATGTTTCAGATTTGTCATTGGATACCCCATGGAGCAGAAACAGATTGGAACCTAGGAAGAGGAGGTGTTGGGGACATGGAGATAGATGATGGAGTATGGGTAGGAGGAGGAAGGCAGGAGTAAAACAGCAGGGCAGTGGTAATCCTGAATCCCCACTCACTCCAGAGAGCACTTGCTGTACTCCTGAACAAGTCACTGTAGGAGGGAGTGGTTACCTTCATGAGTTCAACAGATAAGAAGGAGACAGGTTCTTGGCAAGCTTTAAAGACTTGAACAAGGGTCCAAGAGAACAACAGTTATGACTAAACACCAGTGCCGTGCACTCTCCAGAGTCTAGAGTCTAAATGGAAAAGCTTTGGAATATCTATCTAGAAAAATTTCTATAAGCAATTCTCTTGCGGTCAGAACCGAGAACCACCCACCTAGGCTTTTCTGCTTACTAAGACTTAGAACAATTGTTCTGCTGCCGAAAGCCATAGGGGAGACTCTTTGTCAGTGTGTGCCCAAAGTTAAAAGTTCCTGGAAAGTGGAGGCAGTGTGTACACCTGGAGATAGTATTTTAGGGATATCTCACCAGTTTTACTCTACTGTGAGAAGTGAACATCCAGCAGACCAGTGAGGGCCCTAGATTTTCTTGGAGAAAATGAAGAACGAACCTATTCCTCACTCGGGACTCATGGCATGCTTGAAGAGGGCCTTCAAAGGAACAGCAAACAAAAGGCATCTCCCTCTTTGGAAACCCAGGCTGCTGGAGGAAGCTCTAGATGGTAGAGAAACCTGGAAAGTTAATATTAAGTTCTTATTTACATCATAGCCAAGTCCCTCTGACTCCATAGCTCTGTAAGGACATTTACTAGCTATATCCAAGGACTTCGTGCAGTCCCAGCAGAAGACCTAACATCTTGCCACCATCCCTGGTATCACAAGACTCTATTCCCATTTGGCTAATGGAAACTTTTTTTTAGGGGGCTGTCAGCTGAGACTGTGATTCCCACACTCTTAAGCACATGTAGAACAAGCTATGAGGCAGAATTGATGAGAACTCCTGGCAAGTAGTTTCTTTGCCTCTCAGCAAACCAAATTCTGAAAACTAGTTGCTCCAGCTCTGCTGACTCTGTTCTAGGAGACAGCTCCCAACGGATATGTATCTATGAAAATACCTTCTGGAGGCTGGGTGGTGGTGGCGTATGCCTTTAACCCCAGCACTCGGGAGGCAGAGGCAAGCAGATCTTTGTGAGTTTGAGGTCAGCCTGGTCTACAAAGCTAGTTCCAGGACAGCCAGGACATAAAAAGTAGTTGTCACCTGAGTCAGGTGGACATCAGCCCCAATTCAGACACTTCAGAGACTGATGCTCAATAAATGTTTTTAAGTTTTTAAATTTACATTTATTTTTGAGACTGTAATATAATTACAATAATTCCCCCTTCCCTTTTCCCTCTCATAACCATCTCACACGCTCCCCACTCTTTCAAATTCTTGGCCTCTTTTTAGATTAATTGTTATTACATGCATATATGCATAAATATTCCTAAAGATATATAATCTGCTCAGTCTGTGTAATATAATTTGTATATATTATTTCAGGGCTGACCATTTGTTGATGGAGAATCAACTGGTATTCTCTTCCTTGGGGAAAACCACCTCTTCTCCCAGCTTTCCTTAGTTGCCCGTAGTTCTTTGTATAGGGCTAAGGCCTCGTGGGTTCTTCCTGCACCAACTTTGGTATGTCCACTGGTATTGTAGTTATTCAGCTCACACTTGACCATTCATGTTGGTGAGATTTTATGGGCATATCTTCTGAAATAAATGCATTTTACAAAGGTCTGTGCCAGGTAAAAACAACTTGCTGGGGCAAATAGGAGTCAATCTTACATGCTCCCTCCCTTTTTTCCTCCCCATTTGACCTTTAAGGCTCTGGTTTCCAGCAAGGAGTGAATTATTCACATCCGCTCATAGATATCAAATTGGCCCTTTCCAGGCTGCCAGTTGGGTGGGACAGAAGGCGGCTTTGTTCAGAGACTGTAAATAGGCAGAGCCAGGCCTTGTTCAAACAGAGTGCAGGTGGGTGCCCGTGTTACTAAATCATCCTAGAAATGCTCAAGGGCACCTGGTGAAATCCTTTCTTGTCTTTCCTGGCTCCGCCCTCCTCCCCACCCATTCAACCACTTAAGTGGGCTCACACACCTGGGCAGGGCTCACTGCGCTTCACCATGGCTTACATCGCCAAGTCGTTCTATGATCTCAGTGCCATCAGCCTGGATGGGGAGAAGATAGATTTTAACACGTTTCGAGGCAGGGCGGTGCTGATTGAGAATGTCGCATCACTCTGAGGAACAACTACCAGAGACTTCAACCAGCTCAATGAGTTGCAGTGTCGCTTTCCCAGGCGCCTGGTGGTTCTCGGCTTCCCTTGCAACCAATTTGGACATCAGGTGAGGAGACCCTGGGGTTCTTCCCAAGGAGTTGACTGATGGAGCTTGAGGGAAATACAGACAGGGGTGAATGTGTGTTGGAAAATCTGGGATTGAAGGGCATGCTTCATCTAGGTCTAGCTGAGTGTGAAATACCATAGGGAAGTAGATATGCTCTGAGATTAAATATTGAGGGTGTAACTTTTTTGTTTGTTTTACTGTCTTTCCAGAATATCCTATGAAGGTTGCTACCAGGTCCCTCCATTGTTTCTTTGCTGGGTACCAGCAAAATGATTCATTAATTATTTGTTGAATGAATAAGTGGAGAAAATAGAAGATTAAGAATCAGACTAAGCTGGCATGGCAGAGCATTCCTGTAACCCTAGGATGGCCGTGGAAGGTGGAGGCACAGGATTGATGCGGGTTTGAGGTTAAACTGGGCTACACAGCGAGACCTCATCTCAAAAATCAGCCTGCTAATACAGCTCAGTTGGTAGAGTACTTGCCTAGCATTCACAGTGGGTTTGATCCCCAGCATTGCATAAACCGGCTGTGAAGGCTGGCCTATAATCCCAACACTTGGGAAACTGAGGCAGGGAAATGAGAAATTAAAGGTGAACCTCTGACTGCAGTTAGTTTGAGGCCAGCTTGCCCTGGAGAATTTGTCTCAGACAAACAAACAACTGGGATTAAGCTGATTTCTTGGGAGTCCTTAGTTCCTGCAGCCATAGCTCTACACTTTAATGGCACTGTTGCTCTTGAAGGATGCCCATCACCTCCCTAGAGGTGCCTCTGACCTTACATCTCCCTTGTAGCTGGCTAGCTGCTGGGCCTCAGAGATGGCAGGATGGCCTGGACTGTGTTAGTAGTGCTAATAGGCCAGAGGCAGGCACTTGCAGAGGAAGCTAGCTGGCTCTTAGCCGGGAGAGGAGGGTGAAATATAAAGGTTCTTCCTGGTATTTGGAATGGGGTGGGACACAGGTGGTAGTGGGGAAGGAAAACAGGTTCTGAGCTAAAGCATTCATAGCTGAGTACAGAGAATGAAGAGGAGGTTCAAGGGTCCTTTGGACAGCAGTTTAGAGATAAAAGGAGTAATTACATACTCAGTCTTTCTCGTAAGCACTTAACTGCTTAACAACCTCCCCAACCCCATTCTAGAGCAGTCACCTTCTATCCTTTGGTCACTAAGTGGTTCCATTAGAGCGCATTCACCGTTGTCACTAACTTTCTTTGCCTTAGTGGCGCCTACAACGAAACTCCCTTGGATGGGGTTTTTCTTCATCGAAATGTCCTCCTGTTTGCATTTTAGATCTAGGACAAGGAAGGAGGAAAGTTGGAAGGTATAGCTGTCACTCACCTGGGTCTTACTTTCACCCTTGACTCATGAGCTGCATAGGCACAGGCAAAGGATGCAGTCATCACACACAGAAGCAGAAGAGCAGAAGGGAGCAGAACCAGGGCAGAGGAAAGGAAAAAATGGTGGCAGGAAGTGTGTGTGTGTGTGTGTGTGTGTGCACATTTGTGGGTACACAGGTAGAAAGGCAGGTTCTTTGCATAAATTGAGCCTCTCTTCCTTCTTTTCCCTGCAGGGCCAAACACACTGTTAACTGCTCAGGGTGGATTAGCTTCAGAAGCAACTGTTCAAAAGTGATAAATCTTCAATTACATGGATTTATTTATTTATTTATTTATTTATTTATTTATATGTGTGTGCAGGGGTGTGCATGCGCCATAGTATACACGCCACAGTGCACATGTAGAGGGTAGAGGACAATTTGTGAGAGTAGGTTCTCTCCTTAAATTACGTGGAACTCGGGGCCAGAGAGATGGCTCAGTGGTTAAGAGCACTGACTGTTCTTCCAGAGGTCCTGAGTTCAATTCCTGGCAACCACATGGTGGCTCACAACCACCTTGAATGAGATCTGGTGCACTCTGCTGGCATGCAGGCAGAAGACTGTATACATAATAAATAAAATCTTTAAAAAAAAAGTTCAAAAAAAATTATGTGGTACTCTCTGTCCCCTGCAGTTTTGGACGTAGCCTAGCATACCACCAAACAACGGCCATGGCTGGTGAGGGGGCTCAATGGGTACAGGGACTTGCCACCAACCCTGATGACCTGGATTCAATCCTCAGACCCACGTGTGGAAGGAGAGAACCAAATTATGCAGGCTGTTCTCCGACCTCTACTTATGCAACACAGCGCTCATGACATGTACGTGTACACACACACACACATACACACGCACACACACACACACCACTATAAAATAGATGTGAAAGATAAAAAAATCAACAACACAATAGCTGGGGGAGAGTAAGGCAAGGCAAATGGAGAAGAAACACACACACACATGCAACACATGCTTGCACACACAAAGCAAAGAGTGACCTTAGGGAGGAAGAGTCGGAGAAGGAAAGACTTGCGCTGGAGAATCCCTGGTTTTCTCTTAATTTTTCCTGCTCTTTGTCTTCTCCAGGAGAACTGTCAGAACGAGGAGATCCTGAACAGCCTCAAGTATGTCCGCCCTGGGGGTGGGTACCAGCCCACTTTCAGCCTTACCCAAAAGTGTGATGTCAACGGGCAGAACCAGCATCCTGTCTTTGCCTACCTGAAAGACAAGCTGCCCTACCCTTATGATGACCCGTTCTCCCTCATGACCGATCCCAAGCTCATCATGTGGAGTCCGGTGCGCCGCTCAGATGTGGCCTGGAACTTTGAGAAGTTCCTCATAGGGCCAGAGGGGGAGCCATTCCGCCGCTACAGCCGCACCTTCCAAACCATCAACATCGAGCCTGACATCAAACGCCTCCTCAAAGTTGCCATCTAGATGTGAGCTGTTTGGCCTAGGAATCCCCCAATGTTTCCAGTCCCCGAGTATTCCTCCTCGGGACTCTGTGTACCCTCAGGAGACACTGGGGGACTGAAGCGTCCCCTTCGCTGGAGCACCATGCCTTCCCTGCCTGCCTGTTTCCTTTGGCTTTGGAAGAACCACTTGGGGCTCTAGGTCTGGATAGGCTCTGGACCTTCACAGAATGACGGCACCTTCCTAAACCCTTATGGGAGATGTTTGAGAAGTTGTGAAGCACCCAGAGCCAGCCTGCTATAGAGTTCAATAAAGGGCAGGTGTAGAAATGTCTGGGTCTTTGTATCTTCCTTCCTAAAAATTCCACGTAATTTATTTCACTGTGTGCGTGTGCACATGTGTGGAGGTCAGGAGACAACTTCAGGGAGTTGCTTCTGTCCTTCTACCTTGGGCTCCAGGGATGGAACTCGGGTCATCGGCTTGTGTCTTCTTTCTTGAGCGAGGCGGAGTGCTGTAAGAACTGTGGTGCGGGGGAGGGGCTGGAAACACACTACGGTTTGGGAGAGGGGGCTCTGAGCGAGAGGGTACCCCAATTACTGTCTGGACTAGGTTGCAGTCAAGGTGTGCGGTGATAGTTGGAGTTACAGTAAATGTGAATTTATCATTCCATGGCTCTTACAGAACCGAGCCAAAAGAGGAAGTAATAAAGTGGAGTAAAGAGAAGAAAAAGACAGCAGGCCCTTTGGCTGAGTGTATTGGCTGTTAGCCTACAATCAGGAAGACATCTCATCACTGTGGGTTCTAGAATAATTAAACGTTAACTGGGTGTAGAAAGTGCAGTTACCAGGAACACAAAAGGCACTTTGTCCTCTTCTTGACTGCTTTGTTGAATTTAAATTTTCTAAAATTTAAATTGTGTGTGTGTGTGTGTGTGTATACTCATGTACATGCATGTATATATGTATGGGCTATGGCATGTGGAGGGCAGATACATCGTGCAGTCTCCCTCCACCATGTGGGTCTGGGGATTGAAATCAGATCATCAGGGTTATAAACACAGAAGTTCATGTTCTGCCTTTGTTCTTCTCAAGCTTGTGCACTCACAAATCCAGACACAAGGCAAACAAATAGGGGCATGCATGAATTATTGAGTTAATGTCTTCCATGAAGGTAGGGAAAGAAGAGGACAGAGGCATGATTGCATTTACTTCCTCCGTGAGTATGGGGACACACAGACACACCCACCCCTTTAGAGCAGTGGTTCTCAAACTGTGGCTCTTGACCCCTAGGGTTGAATGACCCTTTCACAGGGATTGTATATCAGATATCCTGCATATCAGACTTGTACATTAAGATTCATAACAGTAGCCTGGTAGTGATGGCACACGTCTTTAATCCCAGCATTCGGGAGGCAGAGGCAGGTGAATCTGAGTTCAAGGCCAACCTGATCTACAAGATGAGTTCCAGGACAGGCTCCAGAGCTACACAGAGAGACCCTGTCTCTAAAAAAAATCATAACAGTAGCAAAATTAGTTATAAAGTAGCAATGAAAATAATTTTATGGGTGGGGGTCACCACAGCATGAAGAACTGAATTAAAGGGTCGCAGAGGTAGGAAGGTTGAGAACCTCTGCTGTAGAGATTGAGTTTATAATCTGTCCACGTGATTGGCACTCACTGTGAGGACAGGAGTGTCAAAGGGCTTTGTCAGGATGCCCAGTTCCTGGTCCAGTGCAAGCACATTCAAAAAGGACCAGCAGCACCACCAGAGTCAGGGGCTCTATAGGAGGTTCCTTTCTGTTACGTTTTTTCCCTTTGGCCACTAGATGGAACCACTCTGTCTTAAGCCTCAAGAACGGTTCTCCAAATCAGACACTCTGCTAAAGAGAGACCTCCCGTCAAAGCAAGGCTGCCCTCAGGTTGGCTCTTGAAAATTCTGCCCTTTGGATTGCTTATCTTAAAGCTGGGGTATAAATTCTTTTGCAGAAGGACCATGCTAATTTTAGAGTGGTAACGACTGAGACGAATGCTATCCCTGATGAAATTGGATAAGGCATTTGTGCGGGGTACTACTGTGGATTTTTTTTTTTTTCATCATCTTGATGGTGCCTGCTATTGTATCTGCAACAGACAGTTATCCTGGATGTCTGGCTAGCCTAGAGGTTGGCATTACGCCACTGACATTTTAAGGTGCGATATGCCAGCAGTGTGCTGCTTCATTTCTAGATGGTTCAAACTAAATGAGTAATTTAGGGATTCCAGAAGAATTAGAATTTTAGTCTAAATAATTTTACACAGAGTCAGGAGGGGCAAAAAATGGTAGGAAGTGGGCTCTTCACTTAGGCGGGGGTGATGCTGTTTGCTTCAGGCAGGATCTGACCAGTTTTTCTCAGAAGGGGACAGAGCGGCAGGATGACCTTCCATGATGTTATCGTTAAAATGAAAGTAAGGGTTGTTTTCCTCCATCCTTCATCTGCTTTGCCCATGACTTGTCCTCAGAAGTAGCAGCTTATGGCCATCATCAGCAGATAAGATCAAGATTTAATGGAATCTCCTACTTTCCTGAATAAACAAAATCTTTTAATTAAATTTTTCGGAGGATTCTCAGGAGTAGGAAGAAGTCTCATTAATAAGCTCTGGCAGAAGTGCTGAGGTAATGTTGCTTGATTTAGAGGAATGCTGGGCTGGCTTCCAAGGGCTCTCTACTGAGGAGCTCAGAAGTGACTTTAGGGGACCAAGATATATAGACTGAACTGGGTGACTGTGACTTATAATATTTATAACTATGTCCCACAGCTACATCTTTTTTAATGTTTTTTTTAATTTTATGTGCATTGGTGTTTTGCTGGGAACTTAACCTGGGTCCTCCTGAAGAGCAGTCAGTGCTCTTAAACACTCAGCTATCTCTCCACACACACCCCCATAGCTTATATGAACAAATACTGAGCCAAACTCTAGAACTTTCTGATAAAACACCATTAACCACTACAATCAAAATATCAGTATCCGAATCAACTATGGTCACATACTGCATCAAGAACTTTATGAGCATCATTCACATGGACTCCAAAGGAATTCTCTCTCTTTATAGACAGAGGGTAGCCAGATGGATTAGCTGCACTACAACCTGTAAGCCATTCTAATAAATCCCTTTCTCTAAATCTATAGACTCATTCTGTAAGTTTGTTCATCTAGAGAAACCCAAAGGCCTTTTGAAGACACAATTACAGTACAAATTACATGGCAGCAGCCTGGAGGGCTGGGCCAGGGTTCTCCAGAAGGTTTATAAGCTTTGAATCCAATATATGTCCAATATACAGTACCGTTTCTCCCATAGCCAGGACTCACAGGTCCAGGAATCAAGGGGGTGGAAAGGGGAATAGTTCCACTCACTTTCACCCTTAGTGACCCGTTTGGGATTTTTTTTTTGCTTCCTGTTCCAGCAACCTTAAGTTCTACTGACCTAGAAGTTTGGTTCTAGAGAAGGGAGTACTCCTGCCAGCAGCCACAACAAACATTCCATTGAGCTGGAAGCTCAGACTTCCTTCTGCTCACTTGGGGCTTCTGATACCCTTAAGCCAACCGGCTAAGAAAGGAGGGGTGTGACTGATTTAGATTACCAAGGGGGAATTTGGATTGCTTCTCTACAATGGAGGTAAGAAAGATTATGTCTGGCGTGCAGGAGAGCCTTTAGGGCAGTGGTTCTCAACCTGTGGGTTACAACCCCTTTGGGGTCACATAGCAGATATCCTACATACCAGATGCTTACATTACAATTCATAACAGTAGCAAAATCACAGTTATGGAGTAGCAATGAATTACTTTTATGGTTGGGGTCACCACAACATGAGGAACTGTATTAAAGGGCCACAGCATTAGGAAGGTTGAGAATCACTGCTTTAGGGAGTCTCTTGTCGATACATGTCCTGTGATTAAAATCAATGTTAAACCATAACAACCTAATCCAGGCATGATGACAAACAGCACAGATCTCTTCAGAAGTGAAGGCATGGGTCACTCCTCCAGAAAAAGAGCCAAGACCTGCTGAGGTGGAGGAAATACAGAATGGTGTCTTAGTTAGGGTTTCTATTGCTGTGAAGAGACACTATGACCACAGCAACTCTTACGAAGGAAAACATTTAATTGAGGTGGCTCGCTTACAGTTTCAGAGATTCAGTACATTATCAGCATGGCGGGACATAGCGGCATGCAGGCAGACATGGTGCTGGCTACATTCTTGATCAGAAGGTGACAGGAATGTAGACTCAGACAGTGGGCAATATCTTAAGCCTAGGAAAACTCAAAGCCTACCCCCACAGTGACAGACTTCCTCCAACAAAGCCACACCTAATAGTGCCACTCTCTATGACTTTATGGGGATCTTACATAAAACCACCACAAATGGGTAATAGAGGAAGATAGTTTATTAACACCAGCCAAGGTCATGCAATCACTTGCAGAAATCAGGAGTATAACTGACATGAGTGTTTGTCATATTTTGTTAGAATTCGTTTAGACAGATATTTGTTTTCTTTTTTATAGTTCAAATTACAAAGATTTTATTGTATTTATATTTTATTTATATGAATGCTCTGCATGTATCCCTGCATGCCAGAAGAGGGCACCTGGTCTCATTACAGATGGTTGTGAGCCACCATGTGGTTGCTGGGAATTGAACTCAGGACCTCTGGAAGAACAGTCAGTGCTCTTAACCTCTGAGCCATCTCTCCAGCCCTATTTGTGTTTTCTTTACTTGATAATCGATTTCTTTATCATATAATGTAGCAATTAAGAGGATATCAATGACTTTCGTGTTGGAGATAAAAGATAACAGAATGTCCTTCAAGGGACATTGCTACTTATTCTAAATTTATAATTGATTTTCAGCTGTATGAGGAAGTTATATCATGTAAAGGCATAATTATAATCTGGTTAAATCTATAACACAATTGCTATTATATTGGGGATAGTTACATCATGTTTAGGCATTATCGTGACATGGTTTTTGTTTTAATTTGGAAATTAAGCATGACATAAGGAGATATGACTGTGTGTCAAATTGACAAGGACGGACTTGTGATGGCTATTCTTGGTTGTCAACTTAACTGCATCTAGAATTAACTAAAACCCAAATGGCTGGGCACATCTGTGAGGGATTTTTATTTTTTAATTAAATCATTTGAAGAGGGAAGATACAATTCCAATCCAGATCTTTAAGGTGGGAGAATTCACCTTTAATGTGAGACACACCCTCTGCTGGCAGCCTATCTAAAGGACCTGGAAGAAAGAAGCTTGTCCTTGCCAGCAAGTCCACTCCTTCACTGACATTAGAGACTACTTCTTGGGGATTCTGGCATATACTGAAGACCAGCTGTGACATCCAGCCTCGTGGACTGAACAACTGCTAGATTCTTGGACCTTCCATTAGTAGACAGCTATTGTTGGAGTAGCTGGACCAGTCTGTAAGCCATTCTCTGCTCTCTCTCTCTCTCTCTCTCTCTCTATCTATCTATCTATCTATCTATCTATATATATATATATATATAATCTCTCTCTCTATTAGTCTCCAGAGGAGAACCCTGACTAATACACTGGGTAAGACATCTACTGAGGATAAAGCTAGTAAACAGCAGAGTTGAAAGCTGAAGTCTCCAACATAGTGAAGTCCTGGCCAAAGGGGATGAGATTCTGAAAAACAAAATTGTAAAAGCCATAGGAACAGGAAGTTTGCTGATAATGTGTCTCCCAGAAATATCAAAGATAGATTCATGAACTCTCATCAACATGGCTGCCTAAACTAGATCAGAACAGAGGCACCATCAAGAGACATGTTAACACAGAAGGGGAAGAGGCCTCAACCATAGACAAAGAACTACAGGCAACTAAGAAATGCTGAGAGTGGGAGAAACCATCTCTCCCAGAGGGCCCCAGTTGGTTATTCAGTACCAAATGGTCAGTCCTGAAATCATATACATGCAAGTAACATTACACAGACTGAGCAGGTTGTACTTCTGTATTTAAGAATATGTATATATATTTGTATATCCGTGTGTGTGTGTGTGTGTGTGTGTGTGTGTGTGTGTGTAAAACAACATAGGAAAAAGGCATGAATTTAAGAGCAAAGGAGGGGCAAATGTGAGGGGTCAAAGAAGGAAAATGATGTAATTATATTTGAAAGGCCAATTATGGAGGCTGGGAGGTTACCCAAGAGCATTTGCTGTTCTTTTAGAGGGCTCAAGTTTGATTCCTAGTACCCACATCCGTCAGGCAAGCTAATGGTCATTCTGACCTCCTTGGGCACACACAGAAACATTAAAAAATATTTAAAAATAAAAAGTTGCCAGGCATAGTGATGCACACCATTAGTATCAGCACTAGGAGGAAGGCAAAGGCTGGAGGATACTTGTGACTGTGAAGCAAGCCAGAACTACATAGTAAGTCCAGGCCAGCCAGGGCTCCGTGGTGAGGTCCTATCTCCAAACACACACACAAACCACACAGCTCAAGTCAGACAGGATTCCAGCACAGAGAAGAGAAGTGGGCACAAAGTCTTACCTCTCTAGCCACGTTGCTATTTGCAATGGATAGCTGCTGGGAGAGGGACGATCATTTGTCTTCAATGGAGTGTCACTGGGTAGTTACATCAACCACATTCCAGGGCAGTTGGCCAATATATTCAATCAGACTCCCTGGTTATTTTGTAGTTGTTTTTTTGTTTGTTTGTTTGTTTGTTTTTAGAGAAAGAAGAGGAAATCAGTTGGGTAGGGAGAACTTGGGAGGAGTTGGGGGAGGGGAAGAATGTCAACATTCTATATGAAATTTTCAAAAAGTAAATAAAAACATAAAAAAATACGGCTGGAGAGATGACTCGGAGGTTAAGAGCATTGACTGCTCTTCCAGAGGTCCTGAGTTCAATTATCGGCAACCACACGGTGGCTCACAACCACCTTGAATGAGATCCGGTGCCCTCTGCTGGCGTGCAGGGCACATGCAGACAAAAGACTGTATACTTAATAAATAAAATCTTAACAAAACATAAAAAATACAAGTAACAACACGTTAGAAATAAAAAGCCAATCAGGTAGATTCCTGATTGACCATCATAAGGTAAGTAAAGAGAAATTTACCAGGACAGCTGATGTTCTAATACCCAGTGACTTCCTTTCATTAGTAAAGACTAATAATGAATTTGTCTGGCTTCCTTTATTTGAACAGGAGAAACCATTGGAACTGGGTTTAAGACGTCTTTATTCCGTTAGACCCCCAGAAGAATTCCCCCAAACAACAGACTGGCTGAGTAATAGTGAAATAAATAGACAGGATCTTGTGTTTTGAAATTTTCTAAGCTATATCCCAAACAGGTGGATAACTGTGACAGATGAGGTGTCTTCAGCACAGATAGCATCATACTCATCAGCTTCAAATGACTAAGCCAGAAGTGTCAGACTCCGAGAGGGACCACTGAGAGGTTGTGATCAGTCACTGCTGCTATTTACAGAATGAAGTAGCTCTCTGCCTTTTGGATTCATTTCACCAAATGGATTCCTCCTCAGGTCAGATACAGATTTCTAGCAAAATGGAAGGCATTTTCCAGGAATAAACCAGCTGACCCTTCTGAAGCAGCTGACTTAACTTTGTGAATAATAAACCTTTGTCTGGCACGCCTAGGAGGGCTGTCACTGACACTCACAGCTGACCTCTTCCTAACCCAGCAAAGCTTTATACCTCATGCTCACCCAGCTGGGAGGAGGTTGTGGTGGTAGCCCAGTGACTTTGAACTGCTGATTGCATGCAGGTTCTTCCTGGCTCTAAAACCGGACTTACAAGGGCATCAGTCTCATGGTAGTGTACATAAGTGTGTTCAAGGCTACAAGGGTACAACTCTCATGGCAGTGTAAATAAGTGTGTTCAAGGCTGCAAGGGTACAACTCTCATGGCAGTGTAAATAAGTGTGTTCAAGGCCGGGCTTTGGTGGCGCACGCCTTTAATCCCAGCACTAGGGAGGCAGAGGCAGGTGGATCGTTGTGAGTTCGAGGCCAGTCTGGTCTCCAGAGCGAGTGCCAGGATAGGCTCCAAAGCTACACAGAGAAACCCTGTGTCAGAAAACCAAAAAAAAAAAAAAAAAAAAAAAAGTGTGTTCAAGGCTGCAAGGGTACCACACTCACAACAGTGTAAATAAGTGTGTTCAAGGCTGTGGCAATGAGCAACACTCAAATGTTGCTACTATTACTACTGCTACAGTATAAAAAGTACCCTTAGATACAATGAGGAAACAGTTTTGTTTTTTTTTTAAGATTTATTTATTTTTTTACGTACATTAGGGTTTTGCTTACATGTATGCCTGTGTGAGGATGCCAGATCCCCTGGAACTGGAGTTACAGACAGTTGTGAACTTCCATGTGGGAATTGAACCCAGGTCCTTTGGAAGAGCAGTTAGGGCTCTTAATGAACCATCTTTCCAGCCCCAACAATTTTATTTCTAATGCCTGTTCTCTTTAATTCTGGGTGTTAGACTAAAAACTGAAGGTACATCATTGTATTTAAAACTTTATAGGCTTTCTGAAGTATTTTACATTCATTAATTCATTTGGGTCTCCTAGCAACACTGCAAAAGGAGTACAGTATCACATTCTGTTAGCCCAGTTTTACAGAAATAGGATACTGAAGTCCAGAGTACTGCTCTGTTTAGTGGCTATCTGCTTCCAAAGGACAGTGTGGCCTAAATGCCAGTGTTATGACCACCAAGCCAGTGCTCTTTCAATTATGCACAAACACATTCTATGATCCCCTTGGAGTAAATGAATCGATCCTATAAACTTACATTACATCCTTTACTCCCACGTCTCTGGTTTCTCCTATGTGTACTTCCTCTAGGTCACATTACATTCGGTTACCATGCCTCCCGAGCCTCCTAGTTTCTCAGATGTTCCTTATTTTTGAAGACCTTGGTAGTTTCAAAAGACATTATCAGTCTGTAGAATTGAACTTACGTGTCGACACTATCAGTCTGTAGAATTGAACTTGTGTGTCGTTCTTATGATTATGCAGATTTTGACTCTATGAGAAGAAAACCACAGAGATCTTCACACTGTGTCATATCAAGGGTGCCAGATGTCAAGATGGCTTACCGATGGCAGTATTAACCTTGATTGCCTGGCTGAGCCAGTGTTTGTTAGGGTTCTTTTCCTTAAAGTCACTCTTTTCCCTCTTTCTACACGACTCTTTTGTTGTTGTTTTGGTTTTTTTTGTTGTTGTTGTTATTGTTGTTGTTTTTCAGACAGGGTTTCTTTGTGTAGCCCTGGCTGTTCTAGAATTAGCTGTATAGACCAGGCTGGCCTCAAACTCATGGAGATCCATATGCCTCTGCCTCCAGAGTGTTGGGATTAAAAGTGTGAGGCTCCACTAGCTGGCCCATGCTACTCTTTGGAAGGAAGTCACTATGCACACAGCCCACACTGACAAAGTAGGACCATGGGAAATCCATGCCCCTTCCTTTCTTTTTTTCTCCCTCCCTTATTATTTATCCATCCATCTACCCAATCATTGCTATCAGCATGGACCCATGGGTATTTAATATATACTCCGGGCTATAATCCAATACCAATTTGCTTATTTTCAAATTATTACTGCTGTGTTCACTGGGAGTTCTTGTCTGGCCATCCCTTAATCACTGTGGTTTTGTTTTTTGTTTGTTTATTAGCTTGGTTTTTGATTTTACCACAAAATACTCTAAGTTCACCCTGTAGAATCCCTGCCCCACTTCATCATTTACTTTTGCAAGGATTCCTGGATTCCTTTGACTAGAAACCAAGATGTAAGTGCATAGGTTCTGGTGTTTTCTAGCTAAATAACTCCTAGCAAAGATGTTTCACTCTGGCTGCTCTAATGTGTCCAGGGGACCTTGGAAGAGGAGCTCAACTCTAGGAAACAGCAATTCCCCAAATTGCTTTTTCTTCCAAGTGGGTAAGTCTAAGCAGGAAAAATACAAAGAACCCCCATTATTAGATAAACCATTAGGATTGCTATATTATAAACCAAGCCAACAAATCTACAACAGAACCGCAGGAAGCTTAGAATAACAGAGTCATCTGTCGGGGGTCATCGGGGAGAATACTGATAGTGTCTTCAGCTTTGCCACACAATAGACACAGCATGGTGTACTCCTAGAACAAGACAAGATGCAAAATTACCTCAAGGGACAGCAGAAAGATGCTCGATAAAGGATTGCTCAGGAAAGCTTTACTACCAATTGTCACGGATAATCCTGCTGCACAGCAGGTTAGTTCCTCAACACCTATTAGCAAGGCCCTACATTTATTACACACACTCCTGGAGCCTTTTGTTTATGTTATCTCTATCATGCATGTAAGAACAGCATTTTGAAAGTACATGGCTATTTCTCAGACTAACAAAGCATACATATTTTGTCTAGTGCTTCTATTTAAACTAACAAAGATACCTGGGCTGGGGCTGCATGTAGCTCAACTGGTAAAGACCTTATCCACCACCTGCAAAGCCCTGCTTTCAGTATCCAGTACAAACTGGGCATGGTGGCACACAACTGTATCCCAGCACTCAGAAGGTGGAGGCAAGAGGATCAGGAGTTCAAAACCAGCCTGGACTCCATGAGCCCTTGTCTCAAAAAGGTAAAGGGCATTTGCTCAAGCTTGGTGACCTGAGTTTGGTGACCTTAATCCCAGGAACCTACACAGTGGAAGAATAGACTCCCAAGTACTGTTCTCGGACCTCTATATATGTTCCACAGCAAACATACACATCACACACATACACATATACACACAGACACACAAATAGTAGTTAAATAAATGAACCTCTTTTTTTGAGACAAGGTTTCTCTGTATAGCCCCAGCTGTCCTGGAATTCCCTCTGTAGATCAGGCTGGCCTCGAACTCACAGATATCCACCTGTCTCTGCCTCCCTAATGCTGGGATTAAAGGTGTGTACCACCACTGATTGACTAAAATTAACCTCTTTCAAAAGTGAATGAATAAACAAAATAACAAAGCAGACTGGGTGTGATTTCTATGGAGAAAGTCTTATTCTTAGGGCCATACCTTTCCAGGATATTTATGCAACAGGGGGGAGTGGGGGGGGGGGAGCCCGCAGGGCGACAAAATACTCAAGCTGGAAAAGCTATCTTTATCAGCCCTAGGAAATAAAAAAGTATATTAAATTCACTAGCATGCCACATCTCATATTTAAATAGTTAATTGCCCAAGATTTCATCTACTTAAGTATCTAAGTTTTTATTAGGTTTATGTGTCTTGTGCTTAACAAATGTCTAGACTGGTGACAGAAGGAATTTTATTTTAAGAAAAATTCCTTAGGGCAAAGTCCTGTTCTTACAGCTGCCACAGATACATTTTCTTTAAACTTTTTATTTAAAATATTTTTGTTTTGTTTAGGAAAACAACTATCTATGTTGATTCTACTAATGCCTCCACACCAGATGGTGCTGCCTGGAATGGATCAGTCAAATAGTTTTCTTGGTCTGGACAGTCACTAGAGAGGACTGTGGAGCTAAACAGTGACAAGGCACAAAGTCCCCAAAGGAGACAAGTGCCTTTCCATTTCAACGGCAAGTCCAACAGACAGCAGACAGCCTGTTTTTGAAGACTGTTCTTGAATTAATCAACTGGCTAACTGATTGTCAGTGCTGGAGGCTAACCCAGAGCTTTGTGTATACTAAGCAGGCACACTTCCATTGAGCTACCTCTCTGTGCTCCTGATTTTAAAGTCTCTTCTATTCACCCAGTAGACATACATACAGGGTAACAACACTTAAAGAACAGATACTACTCATGAGCATACAATACAATAAAATCTACCCTCTACACAGTATCTACTGTTTGAAACCACCAGAAATCACTATTTTAGGAAAGGCAATCACTATTTAGGGAAGGCAATCTCTTACTCAAAATGAAGACAAAATGTGATGGAGAACACTTCTAATCCCACACTTGGGAAACTGTGGCAGGAGGATCAGAAGGCTGAGGTTGGCCTGAGCTACCTAAAGACCCTGTCTCAACATACACATGGCAGGGCAGGATGGGGGGGGAGGGGGAGAGGGAGAGAGAGAGAGAGAAAGAGAGAGAGAGAGAAATCCTTCAATGCTCTACAATGTGTTGTATGCAGGGGTCAGTCATGAACAAAGGAAAGAAGGCATCCTGACCTTTTTTTACAAAACTAACACCCTCGTCTTGGAGAAAAAAACCCAAAAAAACCTGATACAATGCATGATATAATCTGGTAAGATTATTTAATCAGTGAAACTGGTTATACTTGTAACCTTTGATTTATGAGCAGCCAGGAACTTGAATTTCATTGTAAGTCAATGATATGGAATTCCAAAGTAGTTCCCCATGGGAGTGAAGTATGTTATATACGTGGCAGTCAGATTCCCGGAAAAATGCCCAAGCCTTTAAATTTGTATTATACAAAGGCTGTGGAATCTAACCACATATTATAGTACTTCTGTGGGAAAGTTTGCCTAGATTCTAAGGTGAGATACTAGGGACACAGTTCCCATGAGATCAGGATACCTTTCACCAACCTGGCTGAGTGGGGGCCCTTCCAGGCCCCAGGCATTCATAGGGAGGTTCAAGGGGCTAAGGGGTAGCCATCTGGAGAGAGTGGGGCTGACAGAATCTCCCAACTGTACTGCCAGGTCCTCTGCTCACTCAGGGGCCCTTGCTCCCTACCCCACTACATTTTCTGATCCCATTCTTTTTCCTGGCCTACTGAAGAACAGAAGGCTGTCTCCTACACCTACCCAATACCCACTCACCCACATATTCCCTGAGGTGAACACACCATCCATTTAAGGGCTTTTTGTCAGATTTCAAAGATTACAATCATGTGTAATGTATTTCTGTTGTACTCTGTACTTCTCTCTCCATCTCCCCCCATCCCTCCCCCACTCCCCCACCATGGTCTTGCCATTAGAAAATAGGAAAGAGCATGAGAGAAAGAAGCAAAGAAGCAATTAAAATTTATTTTAAGACACAGAAAAAACCAGTCAAGCAGTACAGACTTCAAGAGAAAAAACACTTAAGGAACCCAGATCTGGAAAAGACATTGAGAGAGTTACAAACAGGCAACAGCACAGGATTCAGACAGGCTGCAGAAAGCCTGTGGGAGAGGAGTTCTAATAAAACAAAAATGAAGGCCATCTTACAGAGAGTTAAGAGGAACAGGGAAAATAGGAGAATTAGTTAAAGAGATATTCAAAACGGAGCATGGTGGCACAGGCCCTTAACCTTAGCAGGAGACTTTCCACTGCTACACACTGCTACACTCTCAAAATAAACCAAAACAAAACTATTCAAGCAAAACAGAAAGAGAAAGAGAGAGAGAGAGAGAGAGGGAGAGAGAGAGAGAGAGGCTTCCAGAATGGGTCACAGAAGCAGCTGAGTAGAACAGTAAGTTTAAATTATTTTTAACAAAATAAGAAGAACTAAGTATGTTTAATACAATTTTTAAAGTTTTTGCTTGTTTGGTTGTTTTTTGAGACAAGAGTTTCTCTGTGTAGCCATGGCTGTCCTGGAACTCACTCTGTAGACCAGGTTGTCCTGGAACTCACAGAGATGCACCTGTCTCTGCCTCCCACGTGCTGGAATAAAAGGCATTCAACACCATCATTAACATTTTTTAAAAAATTATGTGCACTTGTATGTGTGCTGCAGGTTAATATATGTAAGGGTGGCACCCACAGAGGCCAAAAGAGGGCATTTGGATAGCCTTAATATAAAATTTAACCTAGAAAAGATTCTGGAGACAGTGCCATGTGATCCCTCAGCATTCAAGAGGAGAAAGGGTAATCCTCTTCCAGGGTTAGAATGATACTTCCTATGGGCTGTGTATGGAAGAGCTGAGGGAAACGAGAGAGAGAAGCTGGGCCAGCTACAGCCTGGCGGTAAGGAGCCTGGACACTATGCTGTATCAGTGATGGCTGTGAAAGACCAACAAGGTGGTGTAAAGAATACTTTTTAAAGAGTCATCTGATGGCAGACGGTACATGTGGGCTGAGCAAGAGCAGGTGTTGGTAAAGTAAGACTGGAGGCAGAGCCCAGACTTGGACTTTGTTTTCAGGAGCACTGGTAACTATCTAGGCATTGCGACTGCAAGCCATCTTCCCTTTTCCTTTTCTTGTTTCTGCTCAGAGGTAATTCTGGGGGCTGTTTGAAGGTGGCTACATACAGTCATAAAGGAAAATGAGCTGGACTTTAGTCTCATGCCAGTGCTTCATAACAGCTCTCTCAGGACATAAGTGGGCAATTACAATGTCCATCCAGGGTTTCAAAGACCTCATGTGCACTTATGGATGACAGCTGTAGACAACCGTTTCCTCTCATAAAGATAGAGCCAGGGCTTTTAAGCCCATGAAATGCTCACCCTTCTTTGGCCACGACTATTCCCTGAGACCTTGGTTTTGTTGTGAGTTACACATATCATACAAACGTTTGAAGGCATAAATTTTGATGTTAAAGAGTTATGGTCAATACCCCTCAACTGAAGAATGGATAGAGAAAATGTGGTACATTTACACAATGGAGTACTACTCAGCGGGGGAAAAAAAATGGAATCTTGAAATTTACAGGAAAATAGATAGAACTAGAAGAAACCATTCTGAGCGAGGTAACCCAATCATAAAAAGACAAACATGATATGTACTCACTCATATGTGGATTTTAGACATAGAGCAAAGGATTACCAGCTACAATCCATACTGCCAGAGAAGCTAGTAAACAAGGAGGACCCTAAGAGAGACAAACATGGTCCCCTGGAGATGGGGAAAGGGTCAAGATCCCCTGAGCAAATTGAGAGCATGGGAAGAGGGGGGAGGGAGCTACGAGAATGAGAAGGGAAGAAGAGGAAGGATGCAGAGGTCATGAGGGAGCAGAAAGGTTGAGTCAGGTGAAGATTAGAAGAAAGGATATGTGATAGGTAGGGTTTTAGTTGGGGGGGTGGTAGGGGAGGACGGGAGGGAGAAGGAACTGGGATCGTCATGTAAAACAATCTTGTTTCTAATTCAAATAAAAATATTATTTAAAAAAAAAAAGAGTTATGGTCAAGATGTTTAGATTAACCAAAATAGTTCAGATCAGACCCTGACACATATGACCATGTATCTTCTTCCTGACATTTAAAAATATGAACAAGGGACTAGAGATGGCTCAGCAGTTAAAGGCTCTTGCAGAAGATCTGGTTTCAGTTTCCAACACCCTCATGCCAGCTCACAGCTGTAACTCCTGTTCCAGGGGACATGACACCTTTTTCTGGCCTCTGTGGGTACTGCATATACAAGGTACATAGACACACATGAAGGCAAAACGCCCACACACATAAAAGTAAAAGCAAAATCTCAAAAATGTTTAAAAATAAGTAAAAGTTCTTCCAGAGGACTTGGATTCAATTCCCAGCACAGACATGGCAGCTCACAGCTGTCTGTAACTCTTCTTCCAGGGGAACTGATTCCCCCACACAGACATACTTAAAGGCAAAACACCAATGTATATAAAACAAAACTAATTAAAAAAAATACAAGTGCTTCCACTTGTATTATGCTGCTGTGGCTGAACCATATTTTATTTTCCTAAATAAATACTTTTATTTTCCTAAGTAAATACTATCTAAATTTGAATGACTTGAAAAAATACCCTCAACTGTTTAAAGTTCTAACCTGATACTCTTATCTTGTGGATAAATATGTGATTCACACAAAGTCAGTCTAAAAGCTTGAAAGCAAGCATCGTGAGGAAGAGCCCTGGGTCCCAGTTTGTCCAGGGCTAGGTCCCACAGCTGTCATGGTTTTCTTCTTGACCATCAGACTTGCAGCTCTTCAGCAACCTTGGACCTACACTAGAAGCCAGAGTTCTTCAATGTTCTCCTGACTACAAGAAAGCTAATATAACAAATCCCTTTCTCTCTAGTGATACTGTTTTTCTCCTCCAACCTTGATGGACCTATCTTTCAATTTAGCTTAAGGAATTATAAAGAACAAAAGAACAAAAGCCTTACTATACTTGAGAACAATCAGTTGTTCAAATCCACATGCCAACTAGGGCAAACAAAGTCAACCTCCTTATCAGATTTTCATAACCACCAAGTGGATAGGACAATGCCTGGAACCCACTCTGTAGACAAGGCTGGCCTCAAACTCAGAGATCCACCTGCCTTTGCCTCCTGAGTGCTGGGATTAAAGGAGTGCACCGATATTGCCACTACTACCCCGCAGCCAACACTTAAATTAAGCCAACTGTGCCATTCCCATAGCAGATGAGAAAAGACACCACTGTAGGAATCTCATAAAAATCCACAATGGCAGACTAGAGATGGATCTCCAGTGAGGAGCATTTGCTGCTTCTGGAAAAGACCCACAAGGTGGCTCACAACCATGTGTTACTCCAGTTCCAGGGGATCGGGAGCCCTCTTCTGGTCTTTGTGGGCACCAATTACACACACACACACACACACACACACACACACACACACACACACACACATAAATATTTTCCCCCCCCCCTTTTTTTAAGCAAGAACCCATATAACAGGTTAATTCAATAAAATGACATGACTGAATATCATTTGTAAATCACACATTTTGATTTGTGATTCCTGGGAGGATGCACAGATGCAATAACATTTAAAGTTTTGCAGCTTACACAAGTAAAGACAGGGCTGGTCTCCTTTAATAACTGCTAGTATGTCATTACAAAAATTGTTTGTAGATGCTCGAGGGTACTTTTAGTCTTTGTCCCACCTTAATAATACACATATACATGTTTACCTGAAATTCATCCATGATACTGAATGTATACTCATGTCTGGCTATTACATGATGACAATTCTTGCATAGATCTGCCAAAACAAAGGCACGCAATGAAGTCTGAGGAAGTTTCTTAAAACAATGAAATTTCTATTCTTAACATATAATGTTTAAAAGGAATTTTAACTCTGTCACATTTAATACAACAAGAAACTCATTAGAATACTGACCTTTAAAAATTCAGATTCGATCTTTGTGTGCTCTCTCTCTCTCTCTCTCTCTCTCTCTCTCTCTCTCTCTCTCTCCCTCCCTCCCTCCCTCCCTCTCTGTCTCTCCCTCTCCTGTCCTGTAATAAACTGGTATCCAGATTAGGACCTGAGCTGGAAGGCTCAATGTGTGCATAGTAATTCCCACTTAAAGCTACCTACAGAAATCAATACACAGATTCTTAGATGTTATTTAGTTACTTCTGCTGTACAAGGAACTGAACTTATAGCAGGCACTCTACCTCTGACCTACATTCCCAACCTTCTTGTCATTTTTTTTTTTTTTTTGGTTTTGTTTCTTGTTTTTGTTTTTTCCTAGACAGGGTTTCTCTATGTAGCCACTGCTGTCTTGGAACAAGCTCTGTACAGCAGGCTGGCCTCGAACTCACTGAGATTCACCTGCTTCTGCCTCCAAATGCTAGGATTAAAGACGTGTATCGCTCTTGTCACTTTTTGGCTGAGGTCTTACTAAGTGGCCCAGGCTGGCTTTGAACTCACTCCATAACTTAGGCAGGCCTTGACCTTTCAGCCTCCGTAGCTGGAGTCAAGCTGGCAAGATTGAGTGAAGGTGCTTGTCACTAAGTAGCTGGGATCAAAGGCCTGTGCTAGCAAGTCTGGAATTGTGTTTCTTAAAGTGTGGCTATGCAAATGCTGTTATTCTCAGGAAAGACAGTAAATGTGCAGCTATACCCAGGCATAGCTAAAGTGAATTTGATGGTAACAAAATAATCTACTAGAAACAATGTAACAACAGTTAATAAACTGTGGTTAGTGTGTGCCAGGTACTCTGTTTTTAATTTGTTTGAAGATTTATTTATTTAGTTATCATGAATACGGTGTCCTGCTTCCATGCACACCTGCAGGCCAGAAGAGGGCATCAGATCTCATTATAAATGGTTAAGCCACCATGTGATTGCTGGGAATTGAACTCACGATCTCTAGAAGAGCAGCCAGTGCTCTTACTCGTTGAACCATCTCTCCAGCCTGTGCCAGGTACTCTTTAAACACTTCTTTTTAGCTATTCATGTACTCTCTAATTCAATGAAACATTAATATTATTATCACTTTGTCAGGAAACAAAGGCAACTGTGATTAAGTAAACCAACTACAGAGATAGGAGGTTTGGAGCCATAATTCTTAACCTAAGAATGTGGCCCCAGAACCATGGCTCTTACCCACTATGCCCTGTTCCCTCCAACAAAATACACCTTAAAGGAGACACAGACTTCAAAGGCAAGCAAAAACAAACAATAGATTCTCTGCACGTATCTCATTGATACAAAGTCTTTACAGCTGACTGGGTGTGGTGGCACATGTCTATAATCTTGGTGCTGAAGATGCAGGGGCAGGAAGATCACAAATTTAGGTTAGTCTGAGCTACATAGCAAGTAAGACCTGACTCTTAAGAAAACAAAAGAAGCCTATGAAAAATAATTTTTAAAACAATTCCATGCCTGAATCTCACACTTGAGTTATCTGCAAAAGTTATTCACAGTGGGTAAAAGAGGTCCTAACTGGATTTTCCCCTCAGAAACAAACAGGTAACAATGCTGCAACACAACACTGAATGTGCCCTTGGAACACCTGTTTGGCCAACCAACTTCTGAAAGCTGATACCCGCTAATGGATTTGCATCTCAAAACAAACTCTACTTACGGTCATAGGTAACTATTTCTTCTCCATCTTCCTCTTTCAGGGTTCTGTTTGTGATCAGCATAAAATCTAGCTTATTGCACACCGCACAGCCTATGAAGTTCAATAAGAACGATCCATTCTCCAGACAGGTGTTCCCCTAAAGTATGAGATAGGAATTTCCTTACACTTTGAAGTCTTTGGTGAGACTGACTAATTGACTCAAAACCTCTACAGAGAGAAAACACAGCAGGAACAAACCTACTTGAAGTACATTTGTAAGTAGCCAGTTTTCCCACAGAATTACTCTTTATGAATATGCGTGAAGTACCTGTTAAGTTCATAAATCTCTAAGGACTACGGTGTTTATGAGAGACAGGTAGCTGGGGATGTGGCTTAGTGCAAGAGCATTTGCCCAGCAGCTATCAGGCCTTAGGTGCAATCTCTGCAGCACATAGCAAACAAACATAAAGAAGAACTAAGTCCAAATATTTAGAAATAACAAGGAAAAACAACATTCAATGTGAAAAAAAAAAAAACCACTAGAATTAAGAGCCAGGCAGTGGCGGTGCACACCTTTAGTCCCAGCACTTGGGGGGCAGAGACAGGCGGATCTACCCACGAGTTATTTCTAAATATGTCTTCTCGATTCCATTTAATTCTTTCTCATGACAGCCCTTTATTTAAAACAGAACAAAAGCAGGAGAATGCTTCAGAATGGCACTTTCTAGGTTTTCCAGAAACTTTTCTGTCCTTCACTTATTTTGACAGTCTCTCTTTTATTACATCTCTGTATTTATTTTGGGGGTGCACACCTGTACCACATGTGGAGGTCAGAGAACTTGCAGGAGTTGGTTCTCTCCCTCTACCATGGGAGTCCTAGGGATGGAACCTGGGTCGTTGGGCTTGGCAGGCAAGTGCCTTGAGGCACTAGCCATCCTGCCAGCCCAGTGCATCTCCCTTTTAATCTGTACTATCCTTTTACCCTGAATAAAGTTGTCCTGCTACTTCCAGGGGGAATCTCAGGTGGGGCCGGGGGAAAGAATAAACCAAGAGTCTCATTTTTAAAGATTAAAAAAAAATTTAAATTATATGTGTTCTTTGGCTGTTTGTGGGGGTGTGTGCATAGTGAATGCAGGTACCTGTGGAGGCCGGAGGAGGGTACTGGACACTCCCCACACATACCGGGCTGCAGCTGACCCAAGTGGTGGGAACCAAAATTGGATTCTCTGCTACAGCATTAAATGCTCGTGACTTCTGAGCCAGCTCTCTAGCCCCTAACCAGCTCTGTTAAGAAACTCCACAGAGAACTCTCCCTCACAGGCCCCAATGTGCAATGTTCATCATTAAGACTCATAAGGCCTCTTTCTAGATATTAAAACATACACTAAAACATAATATAGAAAAATAATAAAAATCAGAAACATACAGAATAACAAATAATTACAAGCAAACTGCAGAAACACTAGGCAAGTCAAAAAACACTTCTTACAGTCCAGAAGCTTCTCCCTCATTCTCTTTGTTTAAAGTTTTGTCTTTACGTATACGAGTGCCTGCCAGTTAGTCATGAAAGCCAGAGAGGAAATTGGATTCCCTGGAACTGGAGTTATAGACAGCTGCTAGCTGTCACGTGAGTTCTGGGAACTGAATCCAGGTCCTTCAAAACAGCACCAATCACTGAGCTGTACCTCTGGCCCTTATAAGGCCACTTGTGAGCATCTTCTGTTTAGCAGCCATCAATACACTGACTTTATAGCAACTTCTTCCTTTCCAATCTGGTTTTACTAACCAGGAGAATTCTTACTGTATTTTAGTTGGCTTGGTTTAAAACTGCACTTTATTTGTTCTTGATCAACACTGTCAGACTAAAGTCACATCGCTGTATCTAATTCTAGTGCTTTCATTGCCCTAATTCCGAGTTCCTCAACCTCGGCATTACTGACACTAGGACACACAGCCCTCTGTTTTGATAGCTGTCCTGTGTATTGACTGCAGCAGAACAGTTGGTCTCTACCCATTGGATGTCCAGTAGTTCCTTCATTGTGACAATCAAACATGTATCTAGCTGTGTGGTGGTGGCACACGACTTTGATCCCAGCAGTTGGGAGGAAGAGGCAGGCAGATCTCTGTGAGTTCGAGGCCAGCCTGGTCTACACAGAGAAACCCTGTCTAAAAAACAAACAAACAAACAACAGAAAAAAGGTCTCTAGATAACTGCCAAATGCCCCCTGGGAGGCAAAACTACTCCCACTTGAGAGCCACATAAAGTTAATTCCATTTCCTGACTCTACTTTTATGATATTCCCTTTTATGAACATGAGTTTTGCTCTACCCTACTTACAAATATGATCTTAGAAACATTCTTATAGATTGCCAGATGTGCATATACATTTTTCTAGAAGAAACACTTCTGCGTCATTTCAATGCACATTTAAATTTGATAATAAATGCTAATTCTTTATTTTTATTTTTATTTATTTATTTATTGTTTTTTCGAGACAGGGTTTCTCTGTATAGCTTTGGAGCCTATCCTGGCACTCGTTCTGGAGACCAGGCTGGCCTCGAACTCACAGGGATCCGCCTGCCTCTGCCTCCTGAGTGCTGGGATTAAAGGCGGGTGCCACCAACACCCGTCACTAATTCTTTATAAACCAAAGCAGTTGTACCATATGAAAATTTGTTATATAACAATCTCAAAAGACTTACAAATCTAATATATATATATATATATATATATATATATATAGAGAGAGAGAGAGAGAGAGAGAGAGAGAGAGAGTTTGCTTGTTTTTAGAGACAGTGTTTCTCTGCCTCCTGAGCGCTGGGATTAAAGATGTGTGCTATCGCCGACAGCACCACCCCATATCACACTCACAAAATAGTAAGAGAAAGAACTATGAAGATGCTTTATTTCTCAACCAACGAAAGAAATCCTTCATCTTGCTATTTTCCCTGGGTTTCTCTCTCCTCGAACTTAATCACAATCACCCAGAAGCCATCTTATTTGGATGGAAAACACTTCAATCCTATTCCCTGTCAGTCTTCCCTTTCACTAAATTTAAATTACATTCTGTCAATCATACTCCCTCTCATACCGCAAGTTCTTAAGCAGCTCGGAAGCTGCGGGCCTTTAATACAGTTCCTCATGTTACGGTGACCGCCCCCCCCAACCATAACATTATTTCGTTGCTATTTTATAACTGCAATTTTGCTACTGTTGTGAACCGTAATGTAAACATCTGCGTTTTCCGATGGTGGTCTTAGGCCACCATCGTGAAAGAGCCGTTAGATCCCTGGGGTCGAGACTCACAAGTTGAGAATCACTTAGCCAAACAATCTGCCTATGCACATCAATGTGCAATCAGTATCCCCTAAAAGAGTGAGCAAAGTCGAGTCTGAGAGGAACAAAGAGTTAAGGGCTGGGGGTACACATTTGTTGGTAGAGTGCTTGCCTGGAAGGTACGGGCTCTGGGTTCAAGCCTCAGTACCGAGAAGGAAAGGAGAAAGGAAAAGACAGAGGGACAGGAGGGGAGCTTCTCAATCCAGACAGTTCCTCTCCGGATTCTACCATCTGCAAATGTGGGCTTGAACAAGAGGCTGGGGGTGTGCGTGTAGCTCAGCTGGTGGAACTTGCCTAGCATGCACCAAGCCCTGGGTTCCATTGCTAACACCATATAAACCGGGCCCGGCGGTGCACGCCTGTGATGCCAGCGTTGAAGAGGTAGAGGCAAGAGGATCAGACATTAAAGACCATCCTCGGCGACAAGAGACCTGTCTCAAAAAAATAAAATAAAATAAATGGGCTCTAGCATGGCCCCGGAGGTTCATCCAGAGCCAGAATTAGATAAAAGAGTTCCATCAAATCGAGCTGGAGGATGAAGCCGGGACGGCCAAGAGGGACGGAGGGGCTGATGTCAACCCGGGTGGGGTAGCTAAGGGTGTGGTTCCCCGGTTGTCTATAGAAACACAGGCGAACCGGAAGGACCGCTGACGTCAATCGCCGGGGAGGGGGCCAGCCGTCCGGAGATCAGGGCCACTGCGATGACAGGACCGCAGAGGGGACCCTGGCCTGTGTAGGAAAGTAGGCAGAGGACCAACCCCGGGAGGCTCTCCGCGCCCACTTGCTCTCACCCGATTGGGGTACTCCTTCTTCACACAGTCCACACACATCGCCACACCGTCTACGGAGACTGTGCCCCAGCGAATCCCGGAAGACGAAACCTCGCGAGAGCTGAGACTTCTGTTGCCGCAGGTGCCCTATCTACGCCGCGCTTACTCGTAGTCTCCGCCCAATGCAACGTTTATTAGGCGGGGCGCACTACGGTTTCCCTGCCACGAGGCAGAGACCGGGATTGTAAGAAAAAAGATCTGGCACTGAAAAGATCTGAGATCTGCCCTGACATAGGGACATTTGCACCCCAGTGCTTACTGCTGCATTATTCACGATAGCAAAGAATTAGTTGGCCATCAACAGATAAATGGATAATAAAAAATTGAATAAGCTGGACCGTAGTGAAGACGCACGCCTTTAATCTCAGCACTCGGGAGACAGAGACAGGCGGATCTCTGTGATTTCGAGGCCAGTCTGGGCTACAGAGCGAGTTCTGGGACAGCCAGGGCTACACAGAGAAACCCTGTCTCAAAAAACAAAAAAGGATAATGAAATCACGAAGTTTGCAGGAAAATGAACGGACATACTATCAAGCAAGCTAACACAATCTCAGAGGGAGAAAGAATTCTTCTCCATGATATATGCAGAATCTAGCCACACACCACACACACACAATATATATATATATATATATATATATATATATATATATATATATATATATATATACACACACACACACACACTCACACACGTACATTGCAGTATTAAGTATAGAAAAGAGAATAAGAAAGGTTAACTATAGTGGATGAGGAAGGTCTGAAAGCAGGTGATGCGCTATGAAAGAGGATATAAAGGCTAGTCCTAACTATCATGGAATTTTCACTCTTGGTAGTAAAATGCATAAAGTATATTCGACAGTCAAAGTATAAAGCCCAATGTGAAGTTCCTTAGCAACTGTTCCTAATGACTACTCAACTGTGTAGACAGACCCTGTCTCAGAACCGAGCCGCAGCGGTTACATAGATATTCAGATGGACAGTTCGGGGGTGTTAGGCTTTTGTTCTTCGGGTGGTAGAGAGCCATTGAAGATGAGGGGAACGTGGCGCTGGATTTGTGCTTGAGGATTGTTTCTGCAGCTATTTGTTGAGATGGAACTGGGAGAAGTTGGAGATGAGAAAGACATATACCAAGAGGAACCACTAGGGGGAGATATGTAGCTTTCTGTCTCTACGTGGTCAGTTATGGCCTGTACAATACAAAACGACACGTAAAAACTTGTCCCCAAGCACATCCTTTGGCATGAAGTGGTTTCATGTTTAGGAACATGAAAGACATTATACGAAATTAAAGGTGTCTGTTTACTTCCCCAGAATGGCATTATATCTGGTTAAAATGATTAACTTGGAGTAGGGGGTCTTCTTATAGAGGATATAGATCTAAGAGCTGTCCATCAAGGCCCTCCTTTCAAATGTAGTCATATTCAGGAAGGGAGATGGTAAGTAAGACTAGAATGGGTACGGGTAGGTGGACAGGACCAGAAACTCAAGTGTGATTATGGGAACGGAGACATAAAAACTAGAACTGAGGGGGCTGGAGAGATGGCTCAGAGGTTAAGAGTACTGACTGCTCTTCCAGAGGTCCTGAGTTCAATTCCCAGCAACCACATGGTGGCTCACAGCCATCCGTAATGAGATCTGGTGCCCTCTTCTGGTGTGCAGATATATATGGAAGCAGAATGTTGTATACATAATAAATAAATAAAATCTTTAAAAAAAAAAAACTAGAACTGAAAGTGGACTGTGGAAGAAAGGAAAGAGAGGCAACATAACAGGAGTATTGTAACCAAAGTAATCAGCAATTGTGATGTTGATGAGCAAATGATTGAAGAAAATAAAATCCTTCTTTTTTCCCATATACATACATAACTATATAAATCAAAGTTTGCAGAAACCATTGGTTTCTATCTCATAAAGAATTTCTTCCTGGGATACCACCCTACTCATGTTAATCTTTTAGAAATATAATGTCAGTGTTGTATGGCAAATATATTCAGAATCTTCTGTTTATGAATGAAATTTTCTTCTGGTAAATGGAATTGATTTAGGCAAATCTAAATGTTAAAAGTTTTCTGGTTCAACTGCTAAACTACACCTCTGAGACAAGAGTAAAACTCTCCCTAAAGAGTACAGTTGGAATCTCCTTTTACATTATATCTTATATTTGGTTTGTTGAGCCTGGGTGTCAGTCTTAGCCCAGGCAGGGCTGGAGCTCAATATCTCACTAACTCCCAGTGATCCTCCTGCCTCAGCCCCACATGCTCAGGTATTACAGGTGTGTACACCCGGATTTTTTTTAAATTTTTAAATAGGAAAACAAACAAACAAAACTTATCACATGCCTAAGGTATAGGAGTATCAGACTTCTGAATCTCCTTTTTTTTTCCCCCTAAGATTTATTATGATGTCCAAGGCCAGGAGGTTGAAGGATTCCATAAATGCCAATGGTGTCTGCCCTCTCTACAGTTTGTTTAAAGGGTTAAAGAAGCACCCCACCCCCAAGGCTTCACAGTAACATTTGTTACGCTAATTTCACGGGTTAGAAGGAAGGCCTATGTCATTCTTTCCATTCTCTCAAGGAAAGTGTGAAATAAGAGCCCTAGCTGTCCTCATCTGGTATCACCTCACTGTGGTGAATGACATAGCAGTAGGTCTAGATGAAGACAGTAAACAGGGGTGGCCTGGCTGAGGGCAGGAACAACCAAATTCCTCCAGCTGGCAGCCTCAGCCTGGGGTTCGGCTCAGGAGTGGAGGAGACTGCAGGGTATGAGCTTTTCTCCAGCACCAAAAAAGGTAGGGTTAGGTAAACAACAAAGCAGTTTGGTTCAGTTTGGTTTCTTCAGCACTGAGGGCTGGCTGTACATTCTCTTCCCCTTTGAGGCCGCCTTGGACTGCTTCCTCTACTCAGATGATAAACCACAGTCTTTCAGACACACGAGTTTAGGGGACTCTGCCCCCATTTCCTTTCAGGTCCATTTTCTTCTGTTATCTTCGTTTTCTTTCAAATATAGTGATCACTTCTATGTAAAAATTTCTCCCAAATTGTGCTTGAATTGGAGTGGATTTAATCAGCAAAACACAACTGGGTCTTAGTGGGATTTTATTTTGTGGGTTCCTGCTGCAAAGTGTGGGACACAGGAGTCCTCAGAGTAGGTTTTTTGTTTGTTTTAAAGATTTATCTATTTATTATATGCACAGAGCTCTGTGCTCTGCCTGTGTGTTTGCCTGCACACCAGAAGAAGGCTCCAGCTCTCATTACAGATGGTTGTGAGCTATGTGGTTGCTGGGAATTGAACTCAGGAACTCTAGAAGAGCAGTCAATGCTCTTAACCACTGAGCCATCTCTCCAGCCCCTGCTTTTTTTTTTTTTTTTTTTTTCCTGTCTGTATTGACTCTGAGGGAAGAGTTTGGAATTGTTGGAGAATCTGGAGGTGTAAGAATCTGGGAAAGCAAAGCTAAGAGGCTCTGGTTCACCAGACATTAGAAGTGCATGCCTTTAATCCCAGCACGGGGGAGGCAGAGACAGGAGGATCTCTGTGAGTTCGAGGCCAGCCTGGTCTACACAGCAAATTCCAGGACAGACTCCAAAGCAATACAAAGAAACCTTGTCTCGAAGAACAAAACAAGAGGGCCAGCGGTTAGAACTTTCCTCCAAAGTGACTTCGGCACAAAATTAAAAAGAATCTAGAGGTGAGGGTGGGGTAGAAAAGAGTGGTTTTGACTTCAGCTGGAGAAAGGTGCATGTCTTTGTGAAAAAATGTGATATAGAGTTAGTTTATTTTTCTTCAGATTTGTTCTCTCTCCTCTCTTCCCCCCTCCTACCCCTCTGTCTCCGTGTGTGTGTGTGTGTGTGTGTGTGTGTGTGTGTGTGTGTGTGTGTGTGTGCACGGACACGGACATTTCTTAGAAGGCCAGAAGTGATGTTGGATCCCCTGGAGATGGAGTTACAGGCAGTTGTCAGCTGCCCCATGTGGATACTGGGAAGCAAACTCGGGTATTCTGGAAGAGTTGCAATAAATCAAGTGTGAGCCATTTCTCCAGCCCTCAGCTGTACTACAATAACAGGAAAAGTATACTCTTGTTTAGAGGTTGAGCTCATTATCTTGTCTGCAAAATTATCACAGTAATAAATGGACCTTCCTCTCAGAGTTATTTTATAAAAAATGATTCACAATGTTTTAGGTATATGAGAATCTTCATGTGACTCATAGGTATTAAGAACTTTAGTTTTAAGGTTGAGGTGATTAAAAAGAAAAGGGAGGCTAGGCTGGGTGCTGGTGCAGGCCTTTAATCCCAGCACTCGGGAAGCAAAGGCAGGCAGACCTCTCTCGAGTTTGAGGACAGTCTGGTCTACAGAGCAAGTTCTAGGACAGCCAAGGCTACACTGGGAAACCCTGTCTCAAAAAATAAAAAATAAAACCAACCAACCAACCAAACAAACAAACAAAGAGGCTAGTAAGTTAGGGAAGGGAACTGATAATGTTACAGCCTGTAGCAAGTGGGACTCCATGTCAGATAGACATGGATGATAGGGGATGTGTTCCTTGAATAACTCTGTGCAGGTGGATCGTGAGAGTGAGCATGTTGAGAGGATGCTAGGGAAAGAGCAAATGGCTGTCCTCCAAGACATGGCCTTGGAAAGTTACCTCAGGCCCAGAGAAAGCAGAGACCCTTTGCAAATGCTACTTGGGGTTCACAACTATCCACAGATTCACAACCCTGCTCCCGGCTCTTTGGGTACCTTTCTGCTGTGAAATAATCCTTTTGTACACTGTGAAGATGTGTTGCTCTCATTGGTTTAATAAAGAGCTGACTGACCAATAGCTACGCAGAAAGAGGTTAGGTGGGAGTTTCAGAATGAGAGGACACTGGGAAGAAGACGGGCAGAGTCACCAGCCTGATGCAGAGGAAGCAGGATGTGTAGAAGAAGAAGTAACAAGCCATGAACCCAGTGGCAGCACTTAAATTAATAAATATGTGTTAATTTAGGTTATAAGGGCTAGTTATTAACAAGCTTAAGCTATAGGCTGAGAAATTATAATTAGTAATAAGTCTCTGTGTGGTTATTTGGGATCTGACTGGTGGGGCAGAAACATCTGTGAACACCTTTCTCCTGATAAAATCCTCCTTGTGAACCAGAGGGAGTGCATGGCCAGGTTTGCAAGAACTAGCATATTGTTATGTAACTGTGATGGACAGTGCCAAGAATGTAACAATGAATCTCATTGTCCCACCACTTTAAAATCCCATGGTTCCCTATTCTGTTAGGGTAAAGATCGAATTCTTTGCTACACATTTAAAGGCTATTAAGATGTGGTCAGTTGCCAGGTGGCAGTGGTGCACATGTTTTTTATTCCAGCACTTGGGAGGAAGAGACAAGCAGATCTCTGTGAGTTTGAGTCCACCCAGGACTACCAAATGAGTTCCAGGACAGCCAGGGCTGTTAGACAGAGAAACCCTGTCTCAAATAACAAACAAACAATAACAACAATAAAAATAAAAACAAAACAAGACTTGGCCAGTCTACTTCTGCAGCCCCATGCCTTGCTGTTCCACACTTCTGTTGTATTGCTGTGAAGAGATGCTATGACCACGGTAACTTCTTTTCTTTTCCTTTCTTTTCTTTCCTTTTCTTTTCCTTTTGGCTTTTTGAGGCAGGGTTTCTCTGTGTAGTTTTAGAGCCTGTCTTGGCACTTGCTCTGTAGATCAGTCTGGCCAGACATAGATCTGCCTGCCTCTGCCTCCCAAGTGCTGGGACTAAAGGCACATGCCACCACTGCCTGTCCAAACATAGTATCTCTCCCTCTCTCTCTCTCTCTCTCTCTCTCTCTCTCTCTCTCTCTCTCTCTCTCCTCTCTCTCGGATGTCTTTTTTAAGATTTTATTTATTTATTATGTATACAACATTCTGCCTCCATGTATGCCTGCAGGCCAGAAGAGGGTACCAGATCTCATTACAGATGACTGTGAGCCATCATGTGGCTGCTGGGAATTGAACTCAGGACCTCTGGAAGAACAGTCAGTGCTCTTAACCTCTGAGCCATCTCTCCAAGCCAAACATGGTAACTCTTATAAAGGAAAACATTTCACTGGGGCTTGTGCTAATCCTGTCTATTGAGAATAAAACTACTACCACAGTTTAAAGCCAAACTGATGTAAGCGTTAATTAAATAGTGGTCAAGTGGATGGCTCTGGCCAGGAATATGGCCACGTTCCTGGGAAATGGACCAGAATCAAGTATGACAAGGGCTTAAGAAGGAAAACCCATAATTCATTGCATTTCCCTTCAGCTCCAATCAGGGGCAAGCATATATCCTGACATATTTCCTGCTTGGGAACCAACCTGCCCAAATGTGAGCAAACAAATCTGATGTAGATGGGTCAAACCAACTTGTTTAGGGGAGTGAAAACATGTGGCTCGTTATCTCCATAAGCAATAGCCTCCAGCGTTTCAGGAACTAGCTGTCCTTGGGCAAGGGGCTTGCAGATCAGAGGCATTTTTGTTTTATGGATCTCCTTAAAGCATAACATTGACTTTCACACTTGCTTACAGTTTCAGATGTTTAGTCCATTATCAGCACAGTGGCAGGAAGCATAGTGGCAGGTGAGAAGCATGGTGGCATGCAGGCAGACATGGTGCTGGAGGAGCTGAGAGTTTTACAGGCTGCAGGAAGGAGAAAGACACTGGGCCTGGATTGAGCATTTGAAAACCCAAAGCCCACCTCCAGTGACACACTTCCTCCAACAAGGCCACACCTCTTACATACTCACTGATGGCCTATTCAAACCACCATACCCATTTTTTGCTTCCAGTCCAGCAAGTTTTCTCATGGCCTTAACCACACCAACTGCTTACAAGTCTCCTTTCCAGCCTTGTATACACCCTTCCCTCTGCATAGAACACCTACCCAGTCTCGAAGGCTCGGCTCAGACATCAGCTCTTTCATACAGATGGGGTTTGAGCATCCAGGTCACCCTGAATGATGCACGACACTTTGTTCACGGTCCTATTATGGCATCATGCTCAAGGATTAAGTATGAACACTATGAGAATGGAAGCTTGTTTCCCAGCTCTCCCCTGTATTTCTGACACATACTGAGTACTCAGTAACTGCTTTTTCTCATTGTTTACAAAAGTGGAATATGGTTTCACACATCCTACTACCATGTCTCAAACTCCATAGCTATCATTCCGAGTGTCTTATTCAGACTTCACTCTAAGTCCTTGTTTTCAAAGTGGATTTGAATTTTAGAAGGAAAATAAAATTTAGAAAGCATTTAGATAATATGCATGCATGCATGCAAGCATACATACATATGTACATACATTTCTTGAGGGAACTGAGAGATGCTTCAGTGGGTAATTAGCCATGCAAACCCAATGACCCGAGTCCCCAGAACCCACATAAAATTCCAGATCTGTGGAATCCTAGTCATCCTCCAGTGAGATGAAAGGAGAAACTGGAGAACCAGCTGGAAGCTGGCGTGGACTGCACAGCACCAGCAGAAACAAGAAAAACTGCCTCAAGTAGAAGGCAAGAACTTGTGAAAGCTGTTCTCCGACCTCCGCATATGTGCTACCCCACATCTGCACCCACCCCCCACAATTAATTAATTTTATAAATTAATAAAAGATTTATTCAAATGCTTGAGCCCAGTGGTGCATGCCTTTAATTCCAGTATTCTCCAGGCAGACGTAGGTGGGTCTCAGAGTTCAAGGCCAGTCTGCACAGAGAGTTCCAGGGCAGCTAGGGCTATTACACAGAGAAACCTGTCTTGAAAAACAAAACAAAGCAAAACACCAAAAAAAAAAAAATGCTTGAGCTAGGCATAGTGGCTCATGCTTTTAATATTAGAACTTGAGGGGTCTGAGACATGGTTAAAAGCTGGAGGCTAGCCCAAGTCACATAGTGAGTTCCAGGTCAGCCTGGGCCATCTGTGAGACTCCCATCTCTAAAAAAAAAAAAAAAAAAAAAAAAGCCTAGCAACAAAAGACTAAAGTCCAATGAGACTTCAATAAATCACTGAGAATGAGAATTTATTGCTGCTATGCCTTCATGCTTTACTTACTCAAAGGAGGATTCTATCTAAGGCAAGGGACCAGTAGTGCTGCAATCTCATGTGATGTCACACCTTATCACTCTCTAGGAGGTGATCTATAAACCTGGAGTCTAGCCTGTCACCTCATTCCTGGAAGGTCGGCAACACCTCCTGACTTCAATTAGTCCCAATGTGGTGATGCTGAAAAGGAGGCAGGATGTGTAAGAAGCCAAGATGGGCAGAAGGTAGGTCATTAGAGCATCACCTTTGGAAGGCAGGGTTCCCGTGGGACCCTGCTAGCAGGCTGTTCCTGGCCCCTGGGTCTCTTGCTCCCTGGGTGGTCATGAACTCTCCCTCTTACATACATTCCCACAATGATGGCATCTGGCATGTTTTGATGTAGCCAAAAGGCCCACCGTGGAAACGAATAGATAACCAGAGCCCCGTTTTTGGATCTCCAAATAAAGCTCTCTCATTTAAAGTATCCAGTCTTGGGTATTTTGTTAGAGCAACAGATAACAAAGAAAAACCATCTGTTGCTTTGGGCCAAAGGAGTGTTGCTGACTCTCCTCACAGTGACTTTTCAGTTCTCCCTTACCAACCAGTTAATATTCGAGTTGCATTCACCAGAGAGCCTTCCATTTCAAAAATAGATGGTATTCAAAATATAAATACACATGGAAGAAGTAATATGATATTAAAGCTTGGGGCTTTAATTCAAATAATTTGTGTTTGGGGTTCTGTCTTCAAGATCAGATGCTAGGGAAGGGGCAGAAAACCCAGAGATCACAATATGTAGAGTGAGTGATTTTTTTTTCTTCTTTTCAAAACAGAGTTTCTCTGTATAGCCCTGGCTGTGCTAGAGCTTGCTCTGGAAGACCAGGCTGACTTTCAACTCAAGAGATCTGCCTGCCTCTGCTTCTCAAGTACTGGTTTTAAAAGAATGTGCCATCACCTGGCTTAGGCATAAACTTAAAAGTATCCTTGGCTAACTTTGAATTCCCTATACAGCCAAGGGTAACATTGAAGTTTTTTTATTTTGTTTGTAATTTTTATGAGTGTTGGTGTTTTCCCTGCATTTAAATCTGTGCATTGTGTGCCTGCAATACCCAGAGGAGCCAGAAGAGGACACTAGATCCCCTGGAACTGGAGTTAATGTCGGTTAGTTGCCTTGTGGTGCTGGGAATTAAACCTGATCCTCTGGAAGAGCAGAAAGTTCTCTTAATCTCTGAGCCATCTTTCTAGCCTAACCTTGAACTTCTGATCTTCCTGCTTTGCTGCCTGAGAGCTGGAATTACACGCATGTACCACCACCGCCAATTTATATGGTGCGGGGGCTTGAATCTGAGGCTTTCTGCATGCTCTACCAACAGAGCTACAACCTCGACCCTCAGATTTAAAAAGAAAAAGCAAACATTTTGTCACAGTAAAATCCAATGTTATATTAATAGTCACCTTTAAATGGTAGTAGAAAATACCTAAAGTCTTAGTTTGCTGTAATTAAGCAATTATGTTTCAACAACAGACAACAGCATGTGTAGTAAAGATGCTGCAGTCAGTAACCCACAGCTGTGTTTCAGGCAGTGTTGGTGCAAACATGCAGTCTGCAAACTGAGAACCAGGAAGGCAGTGATGTCACATGATAGAACCCAGACAAGCATGGCCAACGACACCTCAGACTCCTTAAACGTTTGATTTTGAGTTAAGAGTTGCTCACTGCCTACTCAGAAACGCTTTTGTTGCCAAAACTTTTGTGACCTCCAACAATCGTTCACACAGGGCCACAGTCGAAGAGGCTGGTGCTTAGACTATGTGACTGGATTGGTGTGTTTACTGAGCCTGATAATGTTGTGAAGCTGTATCACACACAAATAAAAACGTTGGGCCCAGTGTTTACAGAAGAAATCTCTCTGGGAACTAAAGTCTAGAGGAGTGGAAAGCAAACATCTGTATGTTGTCCCCAGGAAAGGCAGATGAATGCTGCCAATGCTCCTTAGTCATCTGCCGAAGAAGAAGGATTCGGGGATGCTAAGCCATTGCTAGCCCGAACAAAATGATTGTCCCCCTAGAGTTCCATCTTGGCTTACCTTGTGTCAAATTTTGACCTCCTGACCCTCTCATTTTCCATTGAGTATCTGCCCCTAAGACACAATTCTCCCAATTATCTCTTTTCACCGCTCTTTTCTTTTCTGGTTTGTGTTCTAGTCTATTTTCAGAGCCTACAATATTCTGTCAGCTGTCTTTTTATCTCTGTCCTTCTCTGCTTACTGGTATTTTCGCAGGAATGACACTGAGCGGGGGTCAGATCTTAATTAAGCAAATTAAAGCCATGCAAATCAAAACTTCCCAATATTTGGTTTGGGATTCATTAGCTACACTAGTAGCATTTCCTTAGATTTGGTTTTATTTTGATGTGATTTACATAAGCTCCCAGGGTGGAGCCGTCATTTGCATTCAGTGTGACCACAATGGGAACAGGGTGCTGTTGAGACAGAGAGCAAGGATATTACTAAGTAGCAAAGCAGTAGAGCAGACCACATGCTGGTGGCCTCAAAAAGCTGAGGACGTTTTCTTGTGTCAGCGTTTCTAGGAACACAGGGTTTTAACTTCCTATCAGCATGAGAATTGGGTGGTGAATTTACTGCTTTTGAAAACCCATAACTCACGTTGTCATTTCTAAATATAGACTCGGGACATCATCATAGGAATAGTTCTTAGTGTATCACACCTGTAAGACACTGGACAGAGACTAGGAAACAGGGAAAACACATAGGTTGGATTCAGGTGATTTACAGCCATGAGGAGGAAGGGTGTGCACACTTAAATACATACATGTATTTTAACAGACCAACAAAAAATCCCAAATAACACTCAGACTGGGGGCTAGAGAGATGGCTCAGCGGTTAAGAGCACTAGCTGCTCTTCCAGAAGTCCTGAGTTCAATTCCTAGCAACCACATGGTGGCTCACAATCATCTGTAATGCGACCTGGTACTCTCTTCTGACTTGGGCAGAACACTGTATACATAATAAATAAATAAATAAATAAATAAATAAATAAATAAGTAAAAAAAATTTAAAAAATAACACTCAGACTGGTAAATAAATACTATACAGGTAGGGTGATCATATAGCCATGTGTGTCATGTACGTTCCAAGTTGATGGAGGTTTTGGATTAGGTATAATTGTGTCCTCTTCAACGCTTCACAAACACCACCATCTAGGTGATAATATATCACATGCTTACCGCATGTACAGAAGCTATGTTTAGAAACTTAGGGTCGAGGGCAATTCTCTGTGGCAAGGGCACGTGGTGGAGAGTTTAGGGACCTGGAGGAACTTGAGTCAGTACCCGAAAGAAGAGTTAGGGTGTAAGCTAGAAGAAAGGGGGGAAAAAAAAGAGAAGAAAAGAAAAATGTGAGGAACAGGAATATAGCTTTCAGGGAGCTATTAAAAAGATATGTAGGGGGAAAAATCCGGGCAGTGGTAGCACACATCCCAGGCACTTAGGAGGCGGAGGCAGGCTAATCTCAGTGAGTTCGAGGCTACAGAGCCAGTTCCAGGACAGCCAGGACTGTTTCACAGAGAAACTCTGTCGAAAAGCAAACAAAACAAAACAAAAAGATATGGGGGGTTGAGAGGAAGGCTCAGTCAAGTGCTTGTAAGAATGAGACCTGAGGCTGGAGAGATGGCTCAGCGGTTAAGAGCACTGGCTGCTCTTCCAGAGGGTCCTGAGTTCAATTCCCAGCAACCACATGGTGGCTCACAACCATCTGTAATGAGATCTGGTGCCATCTTCTGGTTTGCTGGCATGCAGGCAGAACACTGTAGACATAATAAATAAATAAATAAATAAATAAATAAATAAATCTTAAAAAAAAAAAAAAGAATGAGACCTGAGTTGGACCCTCAGAACCCATGTGAAAATGACGTGTGGTGGCATATGGTCGCAATTCCAACACTGAAGAAGAGGGGTCAAGCAGATCCTTGGGGTTCACTGCAGCGAGTTTAATCTAATCTGTGAGCGCCAGGTCTATGAGAGACCCCTCCTTAAAGGAGTAGATTGCTTTTCTGAGGACCTTGCCATCCACGGTTGTCCTCTGGCCTCACACACATGCATGTATTTGTGTACTCATTGCACAGAAAATGAGGAGGAGGAGGAGGAGGAGGAGGAAGATAACGGAGGAGGGGAAGGCATAGGTTACATTATGGTCTCCCTGAGTGTAAAACACTTAGTGTGACTGTGACTGTGAGGGCATGATCTTTTGGGGCCGCAGTTGAAAATGACTAGCCAGGTGATGGTGACTTACACCTTTAATTCCAGCAATTGGGAGGCAGATCTCTGAGTTCGAGACCAGCCTGGTCTACAGAACAAGTTTCAAGACAACCCTGTCTCAAAAATTAAAAATAAAAAATTATTTTTTATTTTTCTATTTGTGTGCATGGTGTGCATGCCAAGGCCCGAGGTTACTGTTCAGAATCACCCTTGATCTATATTCCACCCCACTCTTTGAGGCAGGCTCTCTCAATGAAACCCAGAGCTCCCAGGTATGGCTAGCCTTGCTAGTAGCTTGCTCTGGTGAGTCTCTGGGGCATCCTCTCTCTGCCTGTGGAAGCTGAGAATTGCAGGCAGCCCCCCAACCCATTCACATGGGTTTTAGATCAGAACTCCCATCCTCATGACTGCACAAGTGCTTTAACCATTGCCCCATCTCTCCAGAACCAATGTTTTATTTATTAAAGACTTATTTTGGCCAGGCAGTGGTAGCACACGCCTTTAGTCTCAGCACTCGGAGGGAAGAGGCAGGCAGATCTCTGTGAGTTTGAGGCCAGCCTGGTCTACAGAGTGAGTTCCAGGACAAGCTTCAAAGCTAAACAGAGAATTCCTGCCTCAACACAACAACAACAAAAGACTTATTTTTATTTTATTTGTATAAGTGTTTTGCCTGCATGTATGTAAGTGTGCTTCATGGGTGTGGTACCTGAGGAAGCCATCTGATCCTCCAGAACTGGAGTTGCAGTAAGGCAAAAAGTGGGCATGGGGAACCAAACCCATGGAGGTCCTCGGCAAGAGCATCAGGACTCTTGCCCTTAGCTGCTGAACAATCTCTCCATTTTTATTTTCTATTTTATTTATTCAGTTTTCTTAAAAGATTTTATTCATTTATTATGTATACAGTGTTCTCCCTGAGTGCTAGAAAAAGGCACCAGATTTCATTACAGATGGTTGTGAGCCACCATGTGGTTTCTGGGATTTGAACTCAGGACCCCTGGAAGAGCCGTCAGTGTTCTCAACCTCTGAGCTTTCTCTCAAGCACCCCCTACCACCACCACCACTTCTTTAGACATGTTCTCACTTTGTAGCCCTGCCTGGACTAGAATTCATTATGTAAACCAGGCTACCTCAACCTCACAGAGAGCCACCTGCTTCTGCCTCCCATTTACTAGGATTAAAGGCGTGGGCCACCTTTTATTTATACTGTAGTATTGGTGTCCCTTTTAAGGCTCTAAGAATAGTATGTGTTAGGGCTGGAGAGATGGCTCAGCAGTTAAAGAGCACTGGCTGCTCTTCCTCTGGAAGAGCAGTTTAATTCCCAGCACCCACATGGCAGCTCACAAAGGTCTATAACTCCATTTCCAGGGGACCTGATACTCTCACATAGACATATATACAGGCAAAATACCAATGCACACAAAAATAGCAATAAATCATTTTTTGAAAAGAACAATATGTGTTAAAAACCCACTACAGTGGCACATTCCTGTAATCCAGTGCTTGGCAAGTTGGAGAGGGAGATTTTGAGTTCAAAACCAGCCTGGACGATATAGTAAGATGAAACAACAACAACAAAAAACAAACAAACAAACCAAAAAACAAAAAAACAAAAAACAAACAAAAACCCATTATGTGCTTGCTACAAGTTGCTAGGGGTAGGCTCTCTTTACTATTTAACCTAGTTTATTAAATGCTCAATTCACAGATGTTGATACATGTTTACAGCAATGTTACTTAGTTCGTTTATGGGCTGTTTTATCAATCAAGAGTTTTTTTTTTTTTTTTTTTTTTTTTTGTTTTTTTGTTTTTGAGACAGGGTTTCTCTGTGACTTTGGAGGCTGTCCTGGAACTAGCTCTTGTAGACCAGGCTGGTCTCGAACTCACAGAGATCCACCTGCCTCTGCCTCCCGAGTGCTGGGATTTTTTTAATTTTATTTATTATGTATACAACATTCTGCTTCCATGTTTATCTGCACACCAGAAGAGGGCACCAGATTTCATTACAGATGGTTGTGAGCCACCATGTTGTTGCTGGAATTGAACTCGGGACCTCTGGAAGAGCAGCTGGTGCTCTTAACCCCTGAGCCATCTCTCCAGCCCCCCATTTTTCACTTTTTTGAGATGGTCTCAAAGCCCAAGTTGGCCTTGATATGATGGCAACACTACTGAATCCTCCCAAGTCATGTGATCACAGCAGGAGCCACCCTGCCTGGCAGATCTTGGGAGTTCATAAGAACAACTATGGAGCTGTCTGCATTTTTTGCTTACTGACTCCTTGGAAAGGAATCTTTCTCTTCCACAACAGAATCAGCCACAGATGGAATCTTCCAAGCTAGTTTCTAATGCTCTTTCCAAGTCTTTACCCCCACCCCACTCATGTCAAATCTTGCCTTTTGCTGGACAGAATGACATCACCCAGCAGCAAAACAAGGGTTTATGAAGACCTAACACTCTGCCTCCTACATCCCTTTCTGCTCTCCTCCATTTAGCATCAAGGACCTCTGCTGATTGCACAGGAAGGAGTCTTCCACCCAGGTGCTCAGTGTCCAAATTCTGTAATGAGCGCTTTCTCTCACCAACACTCCGGTACCTCTCACAGTTACGAGTCTACTTTAGGAAGAATGACAGCGCTTCCTGCAGGACAAATTTTGGAACCTGGAGGTGAACTTTAGGGCTAGAATTGAACTTATAGCTTATTGTTAGACATCTCCTTTTTGGTTATGTTTCTGCAGATGTTCTCTCTCCCCCTCCCTTGCTAGTTATTAATGTTTTTTTTTTTTTCTGTATCTTTTTATCTTATTCCCTTTGGAGCCAATCCTCCCTAGTGACTTAGTTTAGTTAATGTTCTAATTAGTGCAACTTCCACTCCAGCAGACTTCCACAGCTTTCACAGCAGAGCTTTTTCCATATGAAAAACCCCATTAACAAGGCTCTGAATGGTAGGAAAAGGAAGCAGTCATTTAATGCAATTGGCACTACCTCATTTGCCCCTGGTCCTTTTGCTTCAGCTCTCTTGGCTATCTATCCTGGAGCTTCCTCAGCAGGTAATTTCATGAACAAAGAATTAGGGCTGAGCTGTGGCACCAAGGCTGCTGCCTGAATAGGCTCATTTTCTAGTAGGTTCCTTCATATCATCACTGCAAATTAAAAAATAAATAAAAGAGTCATACCAAGGAAAACATCATCCTAAGGAAGGAAAATGATACCAATCTCCCAGTAGTGATTTGATTTGCCCCCATGTTCATATTTTTCTCTCAAATCTTCAAAATTTATCTAGGTATAACTGGGCATATAGTATAATCTGAATTATAGAATGAAAGCCCTAAGTGACCCACCATAGACTATTTGACCTGAATTTTAAAGCAGTGGTTTTTTGTTTTGTTTTGTTTTTGTTGTTGTTTTGTTTTTCCAGACAGGGTTTCTCTGTGTAGCTTTGGAGCCTATCCTGGCACTCACTATGGAGACCAGGCTGGCCTCAAATTCACAGAGATTTGCCTGCCTCTGCCTCCCAAGTGCTGGGATTAAAGGCGAGCGCCACCAACGCCCGGCGGCGAAGCAGTGGTTCTTTTTGTTTGTTTGTTTTGTTTTTCAAGACAGGGTTTCTCTGTAGCTTTGGAGCCTGTCCTGGAACTTGCTCAGTAAACTAAGTTGGCCTTGAACTCACAGAGATCTACCTGCCTCTGCCTCCCAAATGCTGAGACTAATGGCGTGAGCCATCACCACCCACCTAAAGCAGTGGTTCTTAGCTTGACTGCACACTGGAGCCAGGAAGGGGCTCCCAAACACTTGGTATGTAGGTCTTCCCACCAGGGACTCTGATTTAACTGGTATGGGATTCAGCACAGGCTGCTAGAGACCTTTAATAAGCTACTATAGCTGTAGACACTGCTCTAAACATCCACAAAGCCGAGCATCAGCCACTGTGAACATCATCATAATACTGTCAAAAGACAGTAGAGGGCAGAGTTGACTTAAATTTATGTAGAGATAAATTGTCCTTGATAGGACATAGCAACTAGTCAATAAAGTATTCTTCACGTTGTACTGAGTGGTTGTCTTTTTGTCAAAAATGTTTCATTTATGACTAAAGCCAGCTCACTTTCTGTATACAAAAATTTACGAGGGAGCCTCTGGGTGGCAGCTGATAGGCAAGGTCATTATTATTATATCACACATTTGAGAGTGCAAGGCAACACTTGAAGATTATGTAGGAATAGCAGGGGCGGACCTGGATGACCTTGGGCAAAGGGTTTATTTGGTCACACTGTGGTCACTGTAACATGGCTTGTGTTGACATTTAAACTCTCCAGTTTTATCTTTCTGTATGTCCCCTATCGCTGTTCACCACCATACCAGACACTACGAGAGCCACAGAGAAGAAACTTAAGACAGACTTTTAAGTGTTAACATTACAAATAAGCCAACTGAGAAAGTTGGTTCAGGATTTTACTCATAAATAAAAGGTAAAAATTTCCCTTAAAAGCCTTTCAGAGAGCAAGATAAGACACATTGTAAATAAAGATACTGCCATATATATAGGCTGTCTTTGACTTATTATGCCTTGTTTTTATGTCCTGCCATGATAAGCTCTTAGTACTCAGTGCCAGTAGACTGCCTGAATCTTAGAGATTCTCCTTGTAGGCATAGCTTCTTCTACAAGACCTTTCTCTAACCCTGTAGAGCTGATAATCCCCAAATGAATGAAGGTATTTCTTCCAAAATGGAAGGTGTGATGCAATTGGTAAAGAGCAAACACCATAGAATGAATAATTTAAGTCAGCCACAGAAGTATCCCCCAGAGCACACTAGAAACTTAGCCACATAGAGGTCCGCTTACAGGGTATTGCAACCATGTGTCACAATTTTTGAATGACAACTACAGAAGTGGCTATATTTAACTATGTCCCCGACAGGATCTCTCTCTCTCTCTCTCTCTCTCTCTCTCTCTCTCTCTCTCTCTCTCTCTCTGTGTGTGTGTGTGTGTGTGTGTGTGTGTGTGTGCGCGCGCGCACACACAAGTTTATACATGTGCATGGAGGCCAGATAAGGGCGTTGAAAACCTTACAGCTGTTGTTAGAGGCACATGTGAGCTCTGGTAAACATGTGAGCTGGGGTCCAAACTCTGGTCCTCATGACAAACATTCTCAACCACCAAGGCATCTCTCCAGCTCCCACTTGGAGCCCATTTTAAAAAGTTAATAACATACCATGACATTTCCCCTTTTTAGTGATTATAAAACTACACCCCCACCTAAATTAACTTTGCTTTGTGTGTGTACATGTGCCGTAATTGGTTTTAAAAGGGAACTTGTGTAGACCAATTAAATTTAGTAGAGTTCATCAGTGCATAACAAAACAAAATTGATCCACAAAATCAGGCATCTCTAAGGACCAGAGAAGGTTCTGAGAATCCAGCCAAAGCTGTTACCCAGCAAGTACAGGGGAAAAAAACGCAAGCATAGAAAACAACTTACCAGCTACAGCTTAGTCACTCAGCCAGGCAATGGCTTAATTTAAACTAATTTATTCTTTACAAGGCTTCCTGCAACTAGCCAAAGCTGTTGTGCTATGATCTAACTCCACATTGGTTAGACTGCCAGGCCCTGTACAGGTATCCACTCCAAGGTTATAGGCTCCCATGGATTGAATTTAACATCATTTTAACCAATTTTGGTTTCATTTTTTTCCACTTTGATCCAATTTTTATCTCAAAATTCCATTTTGAATAATATTGACATTGCTTATACTATACTTTTTCATTATTATCAACAATTTCACTGATAAACATTTCATATATTTTTAGTATAGGTGTAAAAAACTGAAAGCTCGATCAAGCTGGAACAGTCCTCAGAGTCTAAGGAGTTCAATGATATGATTTTGTGGCTGAGAAATTTAGGCATGAAGAGCTTGAGGGGAGGCGGGCCCTTTGAGTCTTCATCTGATACTACTCTGATACTGAACATAAAATGTTATTAAATGATAAGTATTGCTGAGTTTTCTTTCTTATTCCTATACCAAAAGATTGAACTTTAAAAGCTAACTCCTTCCCAAGGTCATTTGCCTCTGAAGGTTTGTTTTTATTTATGGAATGAAGTATTGTAGGCTTTGGGATGCCAGCAGATCTACTTATTTCTGGCAGTACTTGGTGGAGGTGAAGGGCAGTCAAGAAGATAGGTCAGTGACTGGGTCAGTGGTGGAATACCAATGCTTATTTACAGCTTCCAAGACCTTCCAAGAGAAGGGTCACAGCTCTGAATTGGTTTGTCTGGAAGGTGTGGTGCTGCCTGCTGAAGGACGCACATTTGGACAATTTCAATGGTGGTGGGGAAGAGTTGTTACCGTGCACATGCTTATGGATGGAAGTTTCTGTTCCACCTGGTCTGCCTCAGCCCCTTAGTCCAAATAAATACACAGAGGCTTATATTAATTATAAACTGGCCTATGGCTCAGGCTTCTTACTGGCCAGCTCTCACTTAATTATTAACCTATTTCTATTAAGCTAGTATTGCCACAGGGCTGTGGCTTACCCATAATGCTCCGGCATGTTACTCCTTTGGCAGCTACATGGTTTCTGCCTGGCAGCTCCTCCCTGCCTGTCTCTTCCCTCATTCTCTAGTCTAGTAGCCTCACCTATACTTTCTGCCTGGCTACTGGCCAATAAGCATTTTTTCATCAACCAATAAGAGAAATATATATTCACAGCATACAGAAGGACCTCCCCCATCACATGCTCAGCATAATTTGGGGCTAAATTCTTGAATGAGCCATTGACTTCAAGTAGGAGACTATAAAATGGAGCCTCTAAATGAAGTACCATGAGAACCTATTAATTTAAGACTCTAAGTCACATGTGACACAACATCTATAATCTTAGTAGGTTGGGAACTGAGGCAGGAGGACTACTGTGAGTTCCAGGTCAGTCTCAATGACAGAGTGAAACTGATCTCAAAAAAAAAAAAAAAAAAAAAAGAAGTGAATAACTCTAATAAGCATGAGATTTGGAGTTCGAGTTGTCTTTGGGAACTTACTTAAACTCTAAGATTCTTGACCTAAATATGAAGATAATAATAGAAATTTATTTATGAAATCAAATAAAATCATTTGACAGAGCCGGGCAGTGGTGGCACATGCCTTTAATCCCAGCACTCAGGTGGCAGAGGCTGCAGGATCTCTGGTAGTATGTGGCCAGACTGGCCTATAAAGCTATAAAGAGAAACCCTGAATCAAAAAATCAAAAAAAAAAATTTTTGACAGAAAGAAAATGATAAATTTTTAAAAATATATTTTAAAGGCATTTTAATTTATTTTTATTTTATTTGCATTGGTGTTTTGCCATTGGTGTCAGGACCTCTGGAACTGGAGTTACAGACAGTTGTGAGCTGTCATGTTGATTCTGGGAATTGAACCCAGGTCCTCTGGAAAAGCAGTCAGTGCTCTTAACCACTGAGCATCTCTTCAGCCTGAAAATGATAAACTTTTTAAAAATGGAACTTACTGCCAGGTGGTGGCAGCACATGCTTTTAATCTCAGAACTAGGGAGATAGAAGCAGGTGGATCTCTGTGAGTTCAAGGCCATCCTGGTCTACAGATTGAATTCCAAGATAGCCTGGGCTATACAGAGAAACCCTGTTTTTAAAAAGCAGAGAAAAACAAAATAGAACTTGCCCATGGTGTGTGTGTGTGTGTGTGTGTGTGTGTGTGTGTGTGTGTGTGTTTGTAATCAGGGGTTCTGGCAAGAACCAATTATATCCTGTATGTATTCTATAAACCACATCATATTTAAGCTGAATTATAGTTTCTTACAGACTTCAAAACATTGAAGAAATATTCAAAGAGAGACTGAGCAGCTGTAGAAATAACCACAGAATAGAGAGTGAAATTAATTTGCAGAGGTAATGGAGCTTTTTATGGCTGATTCTATCCAAACTTTATTGAAAATTTCCCAAAGGTCTTGGTTAATATTATGGAAAAAAATGCTGTGAATTTGGTAACTGCTTACTTGCAAACAAAACAATTAACAAGATCATTTATGTTGGCAACAATTACCACATATACAGAAAATTGTTTAATTAGTTGAATTGTTAGAACAGTAGGGTAGCTATCATTCTTTATTATAAACTCAATTGCAATTTCTTTAAATTTGTTTATTTTATGTGATCATGTATGGTTGGTGCCCTTAGAGGTCAAAAGGAAACATTGGACCCCCTGGAACGGTAGTGAACCACTATATGGATACAGGGAAGGAAGCCTGGATCCTCTATAAGAACAACAAGGGCTCTTACCTGCTGAGCCATCTCTCCAGCCACCTCAAAGCCAACTTTTAAATTATAAATTTTCTCTGTGGTCTGAGTTCCTGTCTGATAAATATTAATAAAGGATGAAAACATAGGTTTGGGGATCAGGCTCTCCTGGTTATTCACATACAGAATATCTACTCTGTGGAATAAGCAAGATAGTCAATATCAAAAAATTAACTCATTCCTTATCATGTATTTTGAACTATGTTCCTGTGGCCTTGATCTTGTGTACTCAAGATCTAGTCATGTTGGAGCATGGGGACTGGAATGGGGTGACTATCTGAGGGCTATGGCTGAAGACGGTAGAGCAATAAGAGACAAAGGCCACGGGAACCATCATTGTTTGCTCTACCTTGCTATCCATGAGAACACGGGAAGAGAAAAGTGGGTGGTAGTAATGAACACAAGGGCTCTTTAATTAATTAACTAGACCCTGTTCTCACTCACAGATAGTAAGTTAGGTGTGGATGAGCCGAAGTGGTGGGGAGCTGGTAAAACTCAGCCACAGTATTGCCAGTTACATTTCAGAGAATGTGAATTCCTTAAAGTAAACTTATTTGACAGAAAGGGAATCTCATGAAAAAATCATTTTATATATATATATATGTGTGTGTGTGTGTGTGTGTGTGTGTGTGTGCCAGGGCATAGGGGGAGGCACTTTTAATTACTTCTAGGGTTGGTCTTCAAGATTGCAAACTCTTTTGGTTTCTTGATTTATTCATTTATTCACTCATCATATGTTTACCAAGCTTGTCTCATGTGTTATGTACTATGCTAAGTGCTTAGGACTATATCCTGAAAGTTAAAATGGCTTGATCTGATTTCCTTCTTAGAGTAGAATTTGGCTGCTGTATGGAAGAACTGACGGAGCATGAAATGAGAGAGCAGTTAGGTAACCACACAGGCAACCAGGAATTCTGATTGAGGCATCTGAAGGCAAAGGCTGGACGCCCCCCTGCCCCCCACTCCCCAGCCCACAGCATGTCTTGATTCTCAATGGTGCACCTTTTGAATTAGCCTTACCGCTTCGTTGTCTTTGTCCTTTCTAATACAAATGTTCATGTTTAATTCAAAGTAGTTTATTTAAATAGCTTTGGTTTTGTGATTCAATAAAAATGGACTATTTGGGCAGCACAAATTAGTCTTAAAAGGGTTGGGGGAGGACATGAAATTGGGTGAGGAGGGAAGGGGGGATAGATCTGAGACGAGCTAGGGAAGGAGGAGTGAATATGATTATGATCCAAACATGTAAGAAACTCCCAAAGAACTCAGAGAGAGAGAGAGAGAGAGAGAGAGAGAGAGAGGATATGAATGATGATGAGGATAGTGGGAGTTCCCCTGTAGTTCGATGCCTCTAGTGTCCTTACTTATCACTTACATCCTCTCAGCCTCACCTATTGCTTTGAGCTAGAGCTGGGTATAGTCTCTGAGGCTCCCTCCCACTCCTTGGCTGACAGCTTCTACTATAGTCTTAAGTGTAGGCTTTCCCTTCTGGTTCCGGAACTCTTCCAAAGCTGTAGATTAACTTGGAAGCTTGGAAGGAGGTACAAGGTGTCAACCCAGGCAGGGACAATCCCTTGGCCAATAAAGATGAGTGTCCATCCTTATTTCATGTGGAGTATTCTCACAGATATTCTGTATCTCCCAAGAAGATCCCTGAAGGCTCTCCTTCTCAATCAGGACCTTGATAGTGAACTGATCTATCAGTGTTCCCTGCCCGCCCCCCCACAGTCCCGTATTGGGCGATGCCCTTTCTCTCTGCACCTCTAAACTTCCTCTCTCACTGAGTTCTGATTTATCATTTTACTGTAACTCTATTAGCTGGGATGCATTTGGGGATGTTAGGATAACAGGATCTGCAGCAAATGAGGTTGTATTGAATTATTTATCATTCAGCTAAAGTGGAGATAGATACTGTAGACGAGCTGGTTTGTAAAATCTTGGGGTAATCTGCCTGCTGCTTTGGAGCTTTCTTGATATTAATTTTTTTCTTGTGGTTGAAAATTATAAATTTGAATGCTCCAAAGGAAAATATGTGTGCAACCATTCAGTTCTGAGCCACAAACCTATAGCTAAGAATTATCTGTTTCCTGTAATATACAATTATATAGCAGCAAAGCTGCAATTCTGGGATTCATGAATTTATTTAATAAGTTTAGTCACACAATGTTTAAAATATAAATATATAACTTCCTTTTTTTTTCTTTCAAAAATAGATCAAGGATTTTTACTTGTGATAAGTCTCAGCTTTTGAAGTTGGCCTGCATTTGTTTGTTTGTTTCTGCCAGAATTTGATTCTTAAAAAGACAGTTTCTAACCCAGTAACAAGCAAAGCAAATTATTTGGGATGCTGGGGAGCCCCAGGGCCTTTGGAGTGTTAAAAGTGGGCTCTCCTGGAGAGCTACAGCCCCAGCTCCATGCAAAGGATTCTAGAATTTATCCAACTGTGGGGAAGGGGGAGGGAAATCACTGCTAACCTCTTCCTGGTAAGATTAGTGCCATTAGGGAAATCGGTTTGTAAGAAGGACTCAGGCAAAAGGGAGTGGAAAGTCCTGTGGCTTTGTCATACCTGTGGATTTTATCTTATTTGGGATTTCCTAATGTCCAAATACCTACTCCCCAAAAGTGTGACTGAAGCAGTTAGTTAGATATCTTTTGCATACCTTTACTACACAAACTAAGCTTGAACATCTGGCAATTGAACACCCTTTGCTGATGAATCCCAGAAAACAACATAATTATACACCCAAGCAAACAAGCCAAGAGTAGGGCTGTTTCTTCTTAAGAATTTCTGGGAGCATCAAAGTTAAAACTCCCTTCTGCATCTATGCTCTTTTTAATCGCCACTTCTGTCTCCGTTACACCTGTGATTACCTGAGTTGATGGTCCGCGAGAGATCATCCCAGGCATAGTGTGTGGAGAAAAAAACAAAAGCAAAAAATGACGAAAGGTACAGAAAGGAGCGCAGCAAGCCTTACAGAGCAATGACCTTGTATTGTTGAGAAGTCAAGGAAACAGCTGCCCTGCAAGCCGCCCATGTTCGTCTGTGTCCCTCCCTCTCCCTAATCCCTTACGGTTCTTCCTAGGCACCCTTGCTTTTGGCCTACTGTACCCCACTCCACCAAAGCTTGCAGTTAGAAAGCCGGGTCCTACCCGGAGACCCGGGTTCACAGGAAGGTGCAGGTGGGCCCGCTTGCCTGTTGATTATGGCCCCTGCAATGTGCGACTGCAGGCTGCGCGCCACCAACCTGCATAGCTTGGTTTCTCCCGGACAGTACTAGGCTTGAAAGCTGGAACCGCGGCCTGGAGCCCGCAGGCTGGGGGCGGGGGCCTCGGCCCAGTGCCCACCCCCTGCTCTCCCAGCGTCTGCTCCTACTACCAGCGGGTTGTAGCCGGCCGGGAGCGCGCTTTCTAATGCATCCAGCCCACGGGAACAATCTGTCCCTTCCGACCTCAGGAGGGGCGCAACAGCTCGGGGGCCCTCCTCACCCACCCTATGGCCTAAACGGGTCTTTAGGTGTATTTTCAAAACCAGATCGTAGGCTGCGGGGACGCAGGGCGGGAAAGGCTGGGAGGACTCCTTTTCGCCGCCAGGCTTGCAGCTCCGGGCACACGAATTAGGCCCGAGCTGCAGAGTCGAGCTCTTTTCCCTAGGCTAGGGGCTCGGGGAGTGTGGGATCAGGGGAGGTGAGCGAGGACTGGGGCGCCCCTGGTCCAGGCGGCGGCGGCGCTAGAGGCTGGGCAGGTGCCCCCGGGCGCGCAGGCTGATTGGCAGGTGCACGAGTGGGTGGGGAAGGCGGGCCTGGCGCTGCGGGAGGCTGCGGCCCCGCCTCCCCGCCCCCGCCGCGGGACTATCTGGTCCCGGCAGCAGCGATGTCCCCCGGCAGGAATGTCCCTCCTCAGATAATGTTATTTATATCTCTGGGCGGGTCCGCGGCTCCGCAGCACCAGGCGCCCGGCGGCCACTGTGCCAGGAGCCCCGTGCTGCCCTCCTCCCCCTGCGCCGCCGCCCCCGGGCTCGGGGTGGCCGCCGCTTCAGCCCCAGCGCAGGTGAGTCCCCGAGGGCCGCGCGGCGGGAGGGAGCTGGGTGCCCCGGAGCCAGCGCCGGGGAGCACGGGGCCCAGGGGGCGGGTGACGCGCCGGCCCTGTGGGGACCTGGCCCCGGGTGCCAAGCTTGGAGCGGGAGGGGTGCGGAGCCTGGGAGGCCCTGGCGGCTGCGGCAGTCGTCACCCCGGGACGCGGGAACCCGCGTGGGCTTCGCAGGCGCTGGGCGAGTGGGGCGCTAGCTTTGGGAAGCCGACTAGTAGAGTGTTGCTCCGGGGCGCTGGGAGTGGGTTTGGGGTGTGTGTGTTCTCCGCCGCCTCCCCCAGGACCCTCGCCTGTGAGCAAAGGGGCGCGCGAGGGGGTGGGGGGTTCTGCCTGTCACCAGTCTGACGACTGCCCGCGCCTGTGCCTCTCGTTGCCTGGCTTCTCAACCCCCGGGCGTGTCGGATCCTCTTCTGGAACTTGGCTAGTTCCCTCCTGGCTGCCCAGCGCCAAGGCTGGGAGGACAGTTCAGGGCAGCAGAGGGGGCCCGGGCCTCTGGATACCGGGCAGGACGTGCAGAGTGGCCCTGTGTAGACCGAGAAGAGAAAGATGAAGTGTCCCAGAACTATATTTCAAGGACCCCCTCCCCCCCAATCCCATTCCCTTTGAGTTCCTGTTCTCCAAGCGTCTACTGCCCACTCTACTCATACCCTTCGTGCCAGTTCCAACAACTTGGCCCTAAGAAATAGCAGAAAGTGGAAGAAATAAGAGCTTCAACACAATCAACTTGGCCCTAAGAAATAGCAGAAAGTGGAAGAAATAAGAGCTTCAACACAATCAACTTGGCCCTAAGAAATAGCAGAAAGTGGAAGAAATAAGAGCTTCAACACAATCTTCAAGTCCCACCAACTTACCCAGACTTCCCAGAAGCGAAATAGCTGCGAGGCTTGAGCACAGTTTCCGTGACAACAAGACTTAGGTAGGGCCTTGATTTATATAGCCTATTAATATCCAAACCACTGTTTTCAGTGAACAATTAGAGGTGCTAGGAGTTAATAACACCCTTAACTCACTGAAGGAAAATGGAGAGCAGCCACTGTTTTAGATGCATCCGGCGCGGTGGGATGGGATTATATACTAAGAACTTCAGTGGGGAGAGGATATGACTGTCACCTCCACGCTTCGAGGCAGCCACGCAAAACCCCTGCCTGTGGCAATCAGGATGTATATAGTTCAGTTTCCAAGGGAGGTGATTCAGACAACTCCAGAATGAGAGGAGCCTTCAGAGAAAAGAAAAGGGAAAAAAAAAAAAAAAAAAAAAAGGCACATCATGTAAGCTTTTTCTCTTAGGCTACCCTTAGCTTCACAGATGGCTTAGAATTTTATTCTAGAATTCTCTTTTTAACTGCTCTATGACTGTGACCTAGGGTAGTCATTTCCTATTTGGGGATCAGACTTATATGCTTTTCCTATGAGCCCTAGGAAACTCTTACAAGTGCAAAACATCGCTTAATATATGTGTTGAATGCTCAGACCCCCCAGAGGCTTGGGAACTAGCTAACAAAATTAATAGTAAACTTAGAACAGAGAACAGCCCACCGACCTTGAAATGAACTGACTCTAAAGGCCGGCCATGTATGCAAAATGTTAGATTCTACTGTTGAGTAAAGCACAGTTGAAAGGAGTAGACAGACCCCTTTGCTCTTGTGCCTCCATTTATCAGTGGCCCAGTAGTGGCTGCGAATGAGCCAGTCCTGTTAATCTTGAGTTCTCGGAAGGCATAGAGTCCACTCATGGAATTGAAAGCACCCAAAAACTCCCAGGCATTCAGGCTGCGCCTTGCAGCACAGGCATATCAAGTTTTCCCGAGTGACTTGCCCAGTGGAGAGCTAGGATACCACTTTTGCTCTGGTCATTGATTCTTCCAAGTGTTGTTGTGAAGGTGTCCGGTAGTAGAAGCAATACCTGTTGGATTGTTAACTTGGGGATATAGGCATAACTTGGAGGCTGACTCCCACCTGCAATCACATTTGACAAAATAAATATGGCTATTTCAGGCAAACTAGGTGTGAGTGAAAGCTTTGAACTAAAGTCAGTCTGCCAGTTTTGGAAAATAGGTTTTTGGTAAATAGAAAGAATAATAGCTTTCATTTTGTCTGTCTTTTATGTACTTGTGGCTGGCTGGTAGAGGATTCTCTGTTACCATTTGTTGACTGAATAAGAGAAAGAATGACCAGAGATTTCTTTATATCATTGTATTAATTGTCAGCTCTGTGTGAGACCACTCATATTATCCTGGTTTAAAAAGTGAAGAGACAGGGCTGGTGAGATGGGTCAGTGGGTAAAGGTGCTTGCTATACAAGCCTTGTGATGGACTCCACAGAGTTATCCTTAGACCTCCACAAGTGTCCACATGTGCACACCTACCATAATAGTACATTTTTTAAAGTGAGGAAATATGTTCAGGGAATTAAATAACTTGTTTGCATCACGTAGATAATGAAAGATGAGGTGAGGCCAGGATTCAGGCTCCATTGCTTGCTCTGTTATCTTTTTAAGATTAGACACTCAGCAGGGGATGTGGGATAGCTTGGGAAGATTTGCTGTAGCATAACCTTTAAGTGTCAAACTCTTCACTCCTTGAGCCTGAAATCATAATTGCACTTATATTGGAGTTCAAAGTATATTACCTCAAGGCAGTATTGAGCATTTATTTGCTAAAAGTTCTTTGACCTGGCCTATTATTTTCAGGTCATTGTTTCAAGGACAGAATTATGATTTTGGCAATAGTCAAAAACAGATAAAAACAAAAAAACCAAAAAACCAAAGCATAACAGATTTTCCTTCTCGTCCTGGAAGTGGCCAGAAGGACTTGATGATGTACAGGAACAGTGTGACAGGACAGGATGACTATAAAAAATTCATGAGGCCAACTGGATTGGGCTTGGAAGGGACCTTGGAGGTCACTGAATCTAGCCTTCTGTTTATGTGATCACTTGCTTAAAGGTGAGACTTAGCCGCAATTTACCTTGTCATTGATATTACTTCCTTACTTTTTTGTCATTCTAACCCATTTCTTCCCTGTAGTTCTTTCTCTCCCATGGCAAATGAAGTTTCTTTCCTGCAGTTCTGTCCATTCAAACCACTGAGGTTTTCATTCCTTAGGGGAAGATGAGCAAGACCAAACTTTAATATCCAAGACTTACAGCTTAGTAAATTCAAAACCAGGAAAGAAAATGGAAAAGTACTAGGATAGGAAAAGGAGAGTATATTTGTGGTCATTAAATGCTAACTTGTCCTCTAATTTCCCCATTGCTTGTTAACTATATAGATGTATATATACAATATCCCACAAGAAGCTATGCTCATTACATTACCTACAGACAGTACACATCTCAAGGCAACTATTTTGTAGCATTTCTGGAGGATGAGAAAGAACTATTGGGATTGTCAGGTACCTGTTTGGGTATTTTTGTTAAAAATTTTGTTTTGCATGTATATGAATATTTAGCCTATTTTAAATGTATATATGTGTATATGTGTACCACATGTATGCCTGGTATTATAGGGGGCCAGAAGAGAGCTTTGGATCCCCTGGAACTGGGTTACAGAGGATTGTGGGTCTCTTTGTGGGTGCTGGGAACAGAACCTGTGCCCTTCAAAAGAGCAGTACATATTCTTAACTGCTGGGTCATCTCTCCAGTCCCCAGATACATATTTTAATCTAACCTAATCACCAAATCACTCTTGGAGAATATTGTTTCAAAATCAAGCTCTCTACCCAAGACTTGAAAAGGCAGAAAACATGACCAATGGGAAATGTGAAGAAATATGAAATACATCTGTTCATTGTCTGATGCTTTCTTCATCCCCCCTACCTTAAGATTAACACTTATCAATTTATTTGGGAGCATCTGGAATGAAAATAGCTGTTATGTGGGCTGATGAGACATTTGCTTTTATAATGATGGTTGGCAGGGAAGTCCATGGATACTAGACTCTGAAGCCACGCAGGCAGATATGGTAAGATAAAAATACGGATGAGGATACTTGTGTATGGGTGTTCTGTCTATAGAGTAGTTTGGACTTTGGTCTTTAGGGGCAGATGGTTTTGGTTACTCTATTGTAGGGAAGGAACCTGGGAGGAAGAGTACATGTGTTGGTCTGTACACTAGATCATAACTCTGCGTTTGTTGGCATTATGAGACACATGCCTCTCTTCTGGCAGCCCCAGGAAGTATAGGTCTCTTGACTTGGAATGTAGGAAGCAGTCAGGGGACTCCACTGCCAGAGCTGGCTCCTTCCACTAAATAGTCAACTCCCGGTGGTAAATATTTAGAAAATGTCATAGCATGTTTCCTTTTGTTGCACTGCTTATTTCTTAATTCACAGCCGAGCAGTCTGAGTTCTTCCATTTTCAGCCAGCCTTAGCTGAGCAGCAAATCACCAGGGGATCACCAGCTCGCTGCATTTAAAGGCTGAAGTTACAGACACACAGAATGCTTTCTCAGTGAATTGTTTGGCTGGCTTCTGACATCCCCAGACCACCTCTCATCCTGTTCTTTCCTTCTGGTTGCAGGAAATATTACAAAGCTGTCTTCTTGCTACCTCAGCAAGGCCCTCCCAGGCTTTGCTATAATGCTTTATTTCCATTATATCGGTGCAGACCTGGATGAGGGTATAATTAAAGGGCAATTAAAACTCAGACATATATCATGTTAACAGTGGGGCAAAAGCAGGTTCCCTTTCTTTCATTTGAATGCTGTAAATTTAGCAAATGAGTAGGAACGGGGCTAGGGAAAAATAAAAAAGACTTTGCATTGAATTGGCCTGGGATCCTGCAGGATATTTATGAAAAGAGGAACAGGGCACCTTGACAGTCAAAGAACAATAATTGCTTTGAATTATATTCAATTCTGAAGTTTTCACTATTGTGAACGAAGCAGAAACTTGGATGGTCTTGAAAATAAGTAAGTTAGAAATCTTTTCTGTTTGTACCAGACATAAGTATGGGTGTGTCTCCTGTGAAGATTCATAGAATTTCAGATGAAGCGAGGTGCATTTAAAGTCATAACTTAGGAGGATGGGAAAGAGGTCTGGGACCTCATCCTGTCCCCATGCTCAGCTCTTGACCCTTAGGAGTGATGAATCGGCTTTGTCTTCCAGCATGGTTCTTCAGGGGCACAAAGATAAGACAAGACCTTTCCTAAGCCTGAGTCAGAAGTCATGGTAACTTCATTGGGAAGGCCTGAGAAAGCAATTTAGATATATTAAAGGAGAGCAACTGTAGGGTAGGTACTATGCGCCTCACACTGGTATATGCTCAAGGACACAGACAAGGGGCAGATGGAGGCCCACTCACTACTAGGAGGCAGAACTGGGAACAAGCGATGACACATTAGACTGCTTGGGGGAAAATGGTGTTTCTAGGCAAAGGCAAGGGCAGCAGGATCTGACTCAGGTTGGGGTGTTCAGGAAAGCTTTAAAAAGGGCTGCCAGGTGGTGGTGGCCCACATCTTTAATCCCAGAGGCAGGTGGATCTATCTCTGTGAGTTCGAGGCCGGCCTGGTCTACAGAGTGAGTTCCAGGACAGCCAGGGCTGTTACACACAGAGAAACCCTGTCTCAAAAAACCAAACAACAACAACAACAAAAACTGTCAAGGGCTACAGGAGAAGGGAGGCTGGGAAGGGCATGGTGCAGGGTTGTAGGATATGGTGCCACACAGATGGGCAGTGGAGCATAATTACATTCCAGAATGAGTAGTTCCATGTAGCTGGAGTGTGACCACACAGTGAAGATGGTTTAGGGTCAGTTTAGGTCTTCAAATAACCCATAAAGTGGACCCAAGCACCATCCTACAAGCAGAAAGTATCAGGAAGGCTTTGTGACTTGCTGGCTCCTCTCCTGTTCCTGCATCACTGTGTTGTTGAGAACTTCAAAAGTTCGTGTTGAATTTAGTGTATGTTTTTAACTGGAGATATGTGTGTCAGAGGGACCTGACCAGATCCTTGTTTGGACAAAGCTCTTTAACAGTGGGAAGAGAAAGTGAATTAGAGTCCGGTACACGGTGCACTTATCCTAAATCAAGGGAGTGAGCACTCAGACAGTGTTTAGTTCCTTCAGTTTTTAGGATGTCACTTCATTTTATCTTACAATGACCACACAAGAAGATCTCATTATCCTTCCTTTAGAGTTGGGGGACTGAATTAGAAATGTCTCGAGTGGTTGACAGCCGAACCTGTCTATTGCCATTTCCTGGTTCCATTGCTGGAGTCTTGTCTAGGTTCCTTCCACAGGAGAACTGAATATTCTGGACCTTCTGGCCAAGGGTAGTTGCTTTCTTTCTGCAACAGAACTTTCCTTCTGAGTTTATTGGTTTTGGAGAGAGGCATAGAGAAGCTGGTGGCAGTATTTACACTCTAACATACCCACAAAACCTCAAGAATGGCCTACAGAATATACTGTAATGATGGGGCAAAGCACGAATTAATGGATTAGCAGCAGATACCACAGATAATAAAATAATGGGTTTCTATGTTTGTCAGTGCTTTGGCTTTTCCAATCTCTTATCCCAAGTTTGCTATGCATCTTTATACTTCTGCCACATTTGGGACATCAGACAGTTGTTTTTCCCAGTGATGTCAGCTGCTTTTGTCTTGTACCTCCCCCAGTCTCAAAAAAAAAAAAAAAAATTAGTGAGTTCTCATTTACTTACCAAACATATTCTAGGCTCAGAGGTACAACAGTGAATATGGAAGGAATAAAAATAGTCTGACATCATGGAGCACATATACTCAGTGGGAAAGACAAGTAATAAATTACACCAACAAACGGGTACATCATAATACTGGGTGTTACAGTGGTAAATTAAGCAACATGAAGGGAACAAGAGGTGGCTCTGTTGAGCCGGACAGTGTTTGGCCCACGCCTTTAATCCCAGCACTGGGGAAGCAGAGGCAGGTAGAGATCTCTGTGAGTTGGAGGCCAGCCTGGTCTGCATAGAGAGATCCAGGACAGCCAGAGCAGCACAGAGAAACCCTGCCTTGAAAAACCGAAAGAGAGAGGGGGGAGGGTTCTGTTGGGTAGGGTGGGTAGTCAGCAAAGGACTCTGATGAGGTTTCATCCCAGCAGAGATCCAAATGAGAGGAGAAAGGAGGTCATGGGGTATTTGGCAGTGGGGATTCAGGTATTAGCTTTAGTCCCAGTGAGACCATTGTGAACAGAAAAGTGACCTGTTCAGGTTTGTATTTAAAGAGGTTCTATTTGGCATCCAGAGGATCGATTGTGGAAGGTGGGAGCAGGGAGTTCAATGAAAATGACTGCTGCCCAGGTGACAGATTCGGCATCGGGGTGATGGAGGACGAATGATGTAGTTGGAACCTGGGTGTATTTAGAAGATAGGGTTGTTGGGATTTAGATAGGGAGGGTAAGAGAAAAAAGACTAAGTCAAGGGTGGTGCAGTTGTTTTGGGCCTGAACAAATGTCAAAATAAAAAGACCATTTATTGAGATGGTGATCCATTTTATCAAACATACACACATCTATTATTTTGGATTTCTGGTTTCATCCAGCAGTTGACGCGCGCGCGCGCGCGTGTGTGTAGATTCCTGCACAGGCCAGGAGAGTGTTGGATTCCCTCATGCTGATGTCACAGGCAGTTGGGTGTGGAATCCTACACTTGCTACTTGTGTGATTGACTTGAACATAACTGCAGACTCCTTTTGTTATTAGTGTTTAATTATGCTCAACTAAGCAATATGCTCATTTGTTTATTTGGGATTTGTTTTGTTTTTATTTTTAAACTTATTTGGGTGTGTGTGTAGAGAGGCATACATATGCCATGCCATGGCATGAATGTGGAAGTCCGAGGATAACTTGGGAGTCAGTTCTTCCTTTCCACCATGTGGGTCCTGGGGATTGGAATCAGGCTGTCAGTCTTGGTGGCAAGTGCCTTAACCCACAAAGCCTTTGTTTCTTTAAGACAGGGTCTTGTTATGTAGCCTAGGCTGGTCTTGAATTTGTGATCCCTCTGCTGCAGTTTCTCCATTGTTGGAATTGCAGGTGTGTCCCACTATACTTGGCTGCTAATAAACTCTTAAGGGAAGAGACTAATGTATGAATTGCAGTCCTGGGTCTTAAAGTTCCGACTAATGCTTTTGGAAGCAGAAGTTCCATTTGTAACTTTAAAAAAATGCCTATTTATTTATTTATTTATTTATTTATTTATTTATTTATTTGTTGGTTTTTCGAGACAGGGTTTCTCTGTGTAGCTTTGGAGCCTATCCTGGCACTGGCTCTGGAGACCAGGCTGGCCTCGAACTCACAGAGATCCATCTGCCTCTGCCTCCCGAGTGCTGGGATTAAAGGCGTGCGCCACCAACGCCCGTCGCCTATTTTATTTTTACTTTACAATTTTTGTGATTGATCTAAGTTTTATACTGACTAGTCACTTTTTTTGACTAGTCACTTTCTAAAACTTATTTAAATTTACCTTATGTGCACTGATGTGAAGGTGTCAGGTCCTCTGAAACTGGAGTACAGACAGTTGTGAGCTGCTGGGAATTGAGTGCAGGTCCCCTGGAAGAGCAGCCAGTGCTCTTAACTGCTGAACCATCTCTTCAGCTCTGTTGTTAGTCATCTCTCCAGTTCTTACTAGTCACTTTTGCTTGTGGTTTTGAGACACGATCTCATTATGTAGCCCAGGGTGGCCTCAAACTCAGTCTTCCTTCCTTTGCCTCCTGTGTACTGGGTTATAGGCATGTACCACAACATTCAGCTGCTAATTAGTAATGTTTGATAGATGGTGCTGGTACACGGGGTTAGAGTAATTGAAAATTGCCAGGTGATGGCTACCCACAATGCTCCCTTTTTAGTGGATTACAAAGGTGTCCTTTCCCAGGGAATTGTAACTGGATGCTGTTCCTGTAGATCAGTGGTTCTCAACCTGTGGGTCACAACCCTTTTGGGGGGCCAAGTGACCCCTTTATGGTGATTGCTTATCGGATACCCTGCATATCAGATATTTACATTATGATTCATAACAACAGAAAATTACAGTTATGAAGTGGCAAAGAAAATAATTTTATGGTTGGGGTCACCACATGTATAACTGTGTTAGAGGGTTGCAGCATTAGGAAGGTTGGGAACCTTCTGCTATAGATAAAGAGCTTTCTGATATACCCAGATTCATGCTCTCCACACATCTCTTCAGGTAGCCAGGGATGGAACCCAGGGCCTCATCCTTGTTAGGAAGAACTTCTACCCCTTTGTCACACACACCTCCAAGGCGCTATATCTGCTTGTCAGAAACAAAATTAGTTTTTTTTGTTTGTTTTTGTCCCTACATGATGAAGAATAGTTATTTCATGGGCATGGCAGCCATGCAATTAAAATGTTTTTTTTCCAAATAGTGATAAATATGCTTGACATGAAATCTGTTATTTAAATAACTTTGAAGTATCAAGTTCAGTGGCAAAATTACATACACATTGCTCTCTAGCCATCACCATCATCCATCTCTAGAGGTCTTTCTCATCTCCCTAAACCTGAAAGCACTGTATCCACTAACTCCCATTCTCTCTCCTCCCCATCCACAGACAGATGCTTGGGTCACTTCCAACATTTACCTAATGTAAACTACACTTCTGTGAGCATGGTATCACTGTGAAAAATGCATATATCTCTACACGATCCTGTTTTTCCTTTTGGATATATATCTAGAAGCATAGTTGCTGGGTCATCGAACATTCTGTTTTTAAGGAACCCATCCATCAGTTTTAATATTCCCTTCCACTGTTTAATATCTCCAAAGGGAAGAGAGAAAATGTATTAATATCTCACAATTGGTGTCCACACTGAACCTAAATATTATTTGAGATCACTACCTTTGGGGAATTACTTGTCCAAGCTCCCAAATGTGTCCATAGATCAGTTCGTCTATTTTTAGATTGAAGACACTTAGAGGACAGGTAAGTGTTTACTTTGCTTCATAGATCATGCAGCCAAACTCAAGGTAGGGAAGGTGTAAATATTGTAGGAAGATGTACGTCAACCAAGAAGTCTCCTTGAGCCGGATGATGAGCATCTGGGCAGATTCCAGCTCTTTTCTCTTTCTGTTTGCCCTTGGGCAAGAGCTCCCTCTTCCTCTGACATTCCCAAGGCGTATGTGTGTGTCACCTTAATAGTTATTATTACCCTCAAAATTTTCCTTGCAGATTCTTTTCAAGCTTACACATTGCCTCATCTTGATCACCTTGCTGGTGGCCCCTTCCCTCTCTAGGGCTTAGGGCATCACCCAGTTGCTTACTCCTCATTTCCAGGGTGCTTTTCTCATTCCTTAGCTACAGGGTGAATCATGTGCCATCTGAGTGTCAATTTATCTTCTATACTGTTTGGCCAAGTTTCTTGGGATAGCATACTGAGCTCTATTCTTTCGTACTCTTCTTTCTCTCTCCCCCTTCCTTCTTTTCTTCCCTCCCTCCCTCCCTCCTTCCCTCCTTTCCTTCCTTTTTTTCCAGTTTTAAAAGTATCTCTAGCACCTAAAGCCATGGTTGGCACATAGAAGGGAATGGTTAAGAATTTTTTATTGACTAAAAAAAAAAAAAAAGACTAAATGTTTGACATTGTGAGTGTGTATATAAATTTTATGTATATAAGTGTTTTGCCTTCATGCTTGCCTGTGTACCACCTATGTGCCTGGTGCCCATGGAATTTCAGACAGTTGTGAGCCCCATGTGGGTGCTGGGAATTGAACCTGAGTCATCTGGAAGAGCAGCCACACTCTAAGCCAATCTTTCCAGCCCCAAATTAATACATATTTTAACTTGGAAATGAATTTATAGTAACAATAAGTCAACATTCATTGAAAACTTATGTGCTAGTCTAGGCACTATGCTAAAAGCTTTCACGTGTATTTATAATATCATATATGTACTGTTACTATCCTAATTCAACAGATTTAAAAAAAAATCAAGCAGAGAAGTTTATTTACCCAATTCTCTACCCCCTAGGTTAAGCCAGACTCGAACCCACTTACTTGTAGTTATTCCAAACTGCTGGCTTTGAACCATTGTGCCCTCACATATTTGGGTGGAGGTTAACCTTTCAGGACTCTCAATTTCAAGAATTCTTTTAAGTCTTGCATTTGTAATAGTCTGAAATTAGATAGGTAATTAATTGCATACGTCTGCTTACTGCTTTATATTTGCAAGGATTTAACCACATAGGCCTGAATTCCTTTATTAGAGTTTAATAAATAATTAATGTTCTGAGTCCTACTTCCGACATGGTTCTTTGACAACTGAGGATAGAGATGTTGATTTGTACTGCACAATATGCCCATGGTTGTGAGGCAGCGGCACTAAAGCTGCTTTAGCAAAAATCAGAATCATTGTTCGGCAGTGGCCCCCAGACACCTATAATCTGTGAGCATTCTCACTCTGAAACTAGACCCAGACTTGGGCTCTGACACCAGGTTGGTTCCTGTTCCTCCCTTATTATACTTAATTTTTTTTTCAAGACAGGGTTTCTCTATGTAGCCCTGGCTGGCCTGTAACTCTACAGACCAGGCTGGCCTCCAACTCAGCGGTCCACCTGCCTCTGCCACTGAGTACTGGGATTAAAGACATGTGCCACCACTGCTGGGCTCTCATACTTTTTTTTTTTTTTGGTTTTTCGAGACAGGGTTTCTCTGTGTAGCTTTGGAGGCTGTCCTGGCACTCACTCTGGAGACCAGGCTGGCCTCGAACTCACAGAGATCCGCCTGCCTCTGCCTCCCGAGTGCTGGGATTAAAGGCATGCGCCACCAACGCCCGGCTCTCATACTTACTCTTAACATTTTTTTTTTTCTTCTTGTTCCTTTCTATGAGCTATTAATTGTTGAGGTTGCCAGTGTGTCTTCAGCCTGATTTAGCCTCAGCCTCCATCCTCAGTCCCGGATGTGTACCATAGCCTTCTGGCTGTCATCAATTGCTTGTACTAAGATGTCTCATTCTCCCCATCGCAGAGGCATCTCTCTGCTTCAGTCCCATTCCTGCTCTTCTGCCTTTTGTTGATGGCTCCTTGTTTTCCCATCTCCCCAGATGAAAACCTCAGCAGCATATTGGCTATTTCCTCCTTTGAAGCTTTCTCATCCACCTGGCTGCTGCTGACACCGCCAACTTCTGTATGGTTTTCTTCCAGAATTTCCAAATTAGTTTCTCATAGTGTCCACCATTATGTTATGTTTGAATAACTGGCTTTCCGACTTTATCTCTTCAATCCATGCCATACCCTGACCTCGGAATTATTCTTAAAACTAAGAGTCTGATCAAGTCATTTAACTGTTTTTGTTTGTTTGATTTGGTTTTTTGAGACAGTGTTTCTCTGTGTAACAGCCTTAGCCTAGAACTTGCTTTGTAGACCAGGTTGGCCCCAAACTCACAGAGATCTGCCTGCCTCTGCCTCTGCCTCTTCTCTTGAGCAATGGGATTAAAGCGTGCACCACCACATCCAGGCATTTTACTGTTTTATAGTTCTCCATTGCCCCCAGATACAATTTAAAGAGAAAAAGCTATGGCTATAGCTCAATAATAGAGACTTACCTAACATGAATTCACTCCCATTGAAGAAATAAAGTTGAGTGGACCAACAGGGCCCTTTACAGTCTGTGCCTGCCTTTCCCAGATTCATCTCCTCTCATTTTACCCACTTTGGATGCCCGTGACTATGCTTAACCTGAGATGTGTTTTCATACCTCTGTGCCTGGGTTTCTGCTACTATCTGTCTAGTTCTGGAATGTCTGTCCATCTTTTGTCAGCTACAGACTCTATGTGTTGTGTACCTGAAGACCCCACTCAGATAAAACCCTCAGGTAAAACTGTGAAAATTTCCTGAAATCCCTGTCTCTCTGCCCTAACGTGGGGACATGTTTTTCTCCTATGTTGCTTCTTACACAGCTCGGTCATGTGTAGGACTCTGTTAGGTGACAAGTTCCTTTATAGAATGGACAGTTTCTTGTTCCCATGGAGACTCCCTGGCTCATGGGTGATAGTCTAGAACTACTGACTGAATTGGGTAATGGAGGAGCTTTCTGGAATATTCAGCACTGTGCTAAACCAAAATAGGCTCCCAGAGGAGCCTCTGAAGAGGGGCTAATGAAAGATCCTAGCTGTTCATGAATGAGGCTAAGGGTGAGGACTGTTGAAGACCAGAGTGGGGGCTCTTCCCACCTCTGCCCCCTCCAGCTGCTTTTCCACTTAGTGGAAGGAAAAGTAGCAGCTGATTTTAACAGGCATCACCAGAACATGTCTAGTGCTAGAAAAATATATACATACAGTCTCTCCCATTTCATTTCTCAGTGGATGTTTGGTGCTGACCCTCAGAATGCAATGATGAAAGGCTCTTTGAGAGTTGCTGCAAATGCATCTATATACGATTTGCCTTACAAGGGGAGAGAGTTAAAACATTTCAGGGGAAAAAAAAGCCTCTCCAGCATTCCTGTGTAGAAGTTTTGATTCTCTGGGTACATGTAACCTGCTTGGCTGTTTCTGGTCTGCAGACATATGAAGTGGACGGAAGCTATATTGTGTGATGTTGTGGTGCTTATTGGTTGGTTGGTTGATTCTGCTATGTCTGCCTTCCCTGTGCAAAATGAGTTTCACCAATGGCTGGACTTGCTAGCATTCCGCTTGCTCAGGCCTTTGAGTGTGTTTTGTTTCTTTCAACAAAACTCTTTGTCATGGGCACACTCCCACTCTTGCCCTCTTCTGTGTCTGGTGATAGATAGGAAGGAGCTGGTGTTTGAATGCCTGAGTCGGTGAGTGGAGCTAGGAGGCCTTTGTAAAAAAGTGTAGGGTCTGAGATGAACCGTTCAAGAGAAGGCCCTCAAAGGCTTTGGAGAGATATCCTCAGAATAAAGAAAGATAGAGGACAAAGTCAGTCTTTGTGATGGAGTCCTGAAGACAAGAGAGGTATCGAAGGGACTCAGCCAGGATAATTGGATAGAATCTCAGTGTGTTCGGAGGGGCATAATAGTGAAGCCAGTAGTAAATAGTGAGGCCGGCAATCAACACACTTAACCAGTAAGAGTAGACTAATCCCAAAACATCTTCTAGAGGATCTATCAAGCCATGAAAACCAGCCATCATCCCATTGCAGCACACTAGGTGCCACAGCAGAGGTCAGTGATGGTAGTCTGTCTGACTGCTCTTGGCTCAATTGTATGTCTTTTGAGGGACCAGTCCTTTTCATGCTTGAGGATGGTTCCCATTGTGTTCTGGCTGCTCTCTGGTCTCACTTCTCATATATTTCTGGGCTCCTACATACAGAGTTAGTAGATCAAGTTCTGTCTCTCTGTATGGAAGAGGGTCTTTCCCTGTGTGGAGTTGTGAGGAGAACGGAGATGTTTACAGGTGCAGGGAGTGAGGTACCATCCTAGAATCCGAGCCAAGAACTCTGGGAAAGGAAGTGAGTATCCTCCAAGACAGAAACTCATACCTATGAGGACAAACCAGGTCATTTGCATTGCAAAACTGGGTGAAGTCACTTTGCCCAGAGACTGGAAAAATACTCAGTTGGTCTGGTCCAGCTGGGCTCTTCTCACCAGGGTTGCTTGAGCTCAGGGGGTGTGTATAGTAGGGAAGTTAACACAGTTCCGCACTCTCAACGTAGCAATTCCACCGGCAGCCTGGGCTCGGCTGCTCGCACTGCTTCTGACCCAGAAAACACTCAGAAAATGACTGCAGTGAAGCACTCATCTCAAGGTGAAGCTCCCAGTCCAGGTGGGGGAGGAGCGCAGACTTGCTCCCCAGGGTTGAATGCTTCCTGCCTCTGCTGGGAGCCTGCTTTGTTTATACTGTGACCCAGAGGAAGTCATTTTACTTCTCACCCCGGCTTCCACCAGTGAAGAGTGCCTTCTGGTTGTTTTGCATAAGCCTTGCGCCTCCTCTGCAGAAGAGACAGGGAATGAATTGGGAGCTCAAAACTCCTGGCAGTCGTAGTCTTTGCAAACAGCAGTCTAGTGAGCAGTGCATTTGGTTGGCAAGTGATCATCTCAAACTACACTTGATTCTCTGTCTATAAAACGGCAGGGAGGCTTTCTCATTGAATTGAAGAGGATGGAGATGCAGTTGCATCTGCACTTCCTCTTTCAAAACCTGCTGCGTGTGGCATCAGAGCTCAAAGAAAGATGTTCTCAAAGCACCTTGCCCACTTACCATTAACCTCAGAACCAACCCTGGAAAACATCTGATTCCACTCTTTAGATTCTTTTTGTTTGTTTATTTTGTATGTGTGTGTTTTAAGCTTCTTCTTCTTCTTCTTCTTCTTCTTCTTCTTCTTCTTCTTCTTCTTCTTCTTCTTCTTCTTGTTTTTGGGCAATCGTATTTTTTTGAATTTTATGTGAATGGGTGTTTTACCTGCATGTGTGCCTGTGTAACACATGTGTACCTGGTGCCCATGGAGCCCAGAAGAGGGTATCAGATCTCCTGGGACTGGAATTCCAGATAGTTGTTAAGTTGCCATGTGGGTGCTGGAAATTGAACCTGGGCACTCTGCAAGAGCAGCCAGCGTTCCTAACTGCTGAGCCATCTCTGGCTCCTTAATGTAAAATTATAAAATGTTTAATAAAAAGGGAGCTAATTTGCCTGAAACTGCCAAACATCCAAACATGTTAGTTGTAGGGCTTTTTCTTTTTCTTTTCTTTTCTTTTTTTTTTTTTTTCCGGTTTTTCAAGACAGGGTTTCTCTGTGTAGCCTTGGCTGTCCTGGAACTTGCTCTGTAGAGCAGGCTGGCTTCAAACTCACAGAGATCCACCTGCCTCTGCTTCCTGAGTGCTGGGATTAAAGGACTGCACCACCACTGCCTTTACAATTTTTAACATGCTTGTTCGTGTGTGTGTGTGTGTGTGTGTGTGTGTGTGTGTGTGTGTGTGTGTGTGTGTTGGGGGTGTTGCTCATTGTTACTCATGCCACTTTGCTCATGTGGAGGTTGGAGGACAACTTCTAGGACTCATTTCTCTGTTTCTGTTGTGTGGCTCCAGGAATCGAACTCAGATGGGTCAGTCTTGGTGGTAAGTGGCTTTATTTACCTGCTGATCCATCTCTTGGGCTCTGTCTCGGACCCTGCCTTTACAATTTTTTTAAACTAGTTTTTTAAAGAAATGATAACATGAGCAGATACCCCTGATAAAAAGAAATCAAACTGTTAGACCCCCAGAAAACTCAGGTATCTGGAGTCCCAGGCCATGACCACGGTCACCCCAATCACCAGGCGGATTCGAGAGCTTGATGCAAACTGCATGAGGCTTTATTGTAATTTAACGAGCTAACCCCATGCTAGCTCAGGTCTTTCACCCACCCGCCAAGGCAGATGGCTCGCAAAAGACAGCTCCTAGGGGCTCCCGAGAGATCTTATAGGACAGAGTAAGGGGAGTGTCTAGGGGTACGCACAGGCTCACGATTGGTGTGCCTCCAGGCTTGGAGGGCTTGCCCTGTGTTGATTGGTCAACTGGTTGTTATGGCCCATAGGCCCTCCCAGGGTGGTTGCTATGCTCTCTACGTCATTGCTGTGCGCTTGTCCATAAAGCACACCCAGGGTCGTAAAGCATAGCGCCACCAGCTAACTTCTGATTGGTTCCTTGTCACAAGGCAGGCATCTGACTTTCTAGTGTCTAGGACAAGGTCATAGAAGCACGTGTTCGGCTGCTATGACTGCCGAAAGAGAAGCTGGTCCCTTCAAAACAGTGCAGAATAGTGCAAATGTTTTTCTTGATGTGACTACTCCTAGCATTTTCTTGTATTTCCTTGCTAAGCATATGCTCATAGCTACATATCTGTAAGTATTTGTGTAGGTAGATGTCTGTGTGCACATAAGTGTGTGTGTGTATTTGTATGCATGGTTTTTTGTTTTTTTTTGTTTTTGTTTTTTTTTTTTTTGAGACAACATCTCATTGTGTATCCCTGGTTGGCTAGAACTCATTCTGTAGACCAGGCTGGCCTTGAACTCATACAGATCTGCCTACTTCTTCCTCCTGGGTGCTGGAACTAAAGGCATGCACCAACCTTAGCTCTATATATTTATTCTTAAGAGGTACATAGTACTGTTTCTTCATAATAACTTTTATAACCCTAATCAGGACTATAGAATCTAAGTCCCAGATTCATGATGTTGAAGTAAGAATCTCTATTTTTAGAAGTATCCAAGAAAGATACTTTTGACAAGGTCATATGGCCCACATGGTTAGAGAACTCTGAATTTCTGCTTTTATTTGTTTCTGCTACTAACTCCTAACTCATGAGCCTGGGGACTGCTAGGAGCTTCAAGTGCCTTGATTCCTTAGTTCTCAAGACAGTCAGAGAATGAGGTATCATCACCACCATTTTACTGATGGAGAAGCTGAGTCTAGGTCAAGCCAAGTTTACTTGAGGTCACACAGTCAGTTGAATGCCAGACTCCTGATATGCAAAGAGCAAAGCATTTAAGATCTAGTTCCTTAGTGTTGGTTGTTTTAAACACCGCTAGTAGTTCACCATGAATACAGCAATGACATGGAAAGCTAAGTAGCAATGGAGCCAAGACAGATGTGATATGCTGGGATGTGGTAAAGGAGCAGCTGTTCTTCAGACACATTATCCTTTGGTATGCACTAGGCCAAGTGGGAAAGACAGAGGTGGCTGAGGTACATTCCCTGCTCCTGAGAGGTTTGTGACTGAATACAAAGCAGAGTCAAGTATTGTGGCGGAGCTATAGCATACTAGGGCTCTAGGAAGCCAAGACTGATTTGGGCTAGGGACTCTGAGGAGACAGCTTTTGCCAAAGAGAAGCCATCTGCACTGGCCTGAGAAACAAGTAAGGGAGCTGGCATTTAATGGGTCAGATGGAATCTGGTAAGTTTGGGGTGACATTGGCAAAGGATGAATGGCAAAGGCAAACGATGATGGAGGAATCCAAAGTTATGTTGAGGCTATGTCAGTGCCCAAATTCTGAAGAGACCCATTCCAATGCAAAAGCAAAGAGTCTTTTATTGTTTAACGAGTTAACTGCCTTCACTCGGTTCCCTTGTCAGTCCATCACAGTGGTTGGCATGAGAAGGACCCGAAGGAGCCTTGAGTCTAGGGGTATGCAACAGTTTCTGGATTGGTGTGCTACCAGGCTTAGGCAACCTGTCCTGTGTTGATTGTTCAACTGGTTGTTATGGCCTATAGGTCCTCCCAGGGTGGTTGCTATGCTCTGAACGTCACTGTTAAGTCACTTTTGCCGTAAAGCACATCTGGAGTCCACCAGCTAACTTCTGATTGGTTCCTTCCCACATGGAGGGTATCTGACCTCCTAGTGACTAGAGCGGGTCCTGCAAGCTCAGATATGTGCTGAGTCGGGCCTACATCTTGCTGGGTCTTTTCTGCAGCCTGTCATGGCTGCTAAAGCAGAGGACTGGGTGAGGGTCTGGTCCCTTCAGCTAGACTGTAACAGTCCTTGACATCAGGATTGACCATGAAAAAGCTTCCAGATCCTTGGGGGTAATTTTGAGAGCTTGGTGTTGAGGCTTTAGCAGAGGGACATGGTCACTCGTACCCTTGACTAAAGAGTGACCTCCTTTATCAGGGAGGTCATCTGCTTCTGGACCTGTGAGGGAGGAAGGAGACACCTGCATAGCCAGCAAGAGCAGTGGAGTCAGCTCTGATGATCAATGGAGTGACAGATGTCACAGTCAGAGCAAACCCATGCTCTGCTCCACTTGGCAGGGAGCACAGTAGTAGGAAACAGCATGTGGTAGGTAGGTACCACGGTTGGTAGCAAAGTGGTGTGGACACTTACATTCAGCTGTGGGCTTCAACAGACACTCAAGGGTGGGGACTTTTTGTTCCTTGTTTCTTCTTCATGGCCAGAGGCTGTATTTGTCAACAGCCAATGGGCTCTCATTCTCAGCATCCTGGGGAAGGCTTCATCCTTTTCCTTTTGATGGCTCCATTGTGAGGCATATGAAAAAGAAGGTACTGTGTTAAGGTTGTTACGAGGCGAACAGTTTTCCCTGCCACATATCCGCACCAACCTAGGCATCCCCCCCCCCCCCCCGGGATCCCTCTCTTCCAGTTCTGTTTCTCCTGAAGCTGTGGACATGTCTGTGTTTTTATGGGGACTCATCCTGAGCTTCTCTGTGTAAGCAGAATAATATGTGATGATACTTTAGGGGAAACAAAGGGGCTCATTCAACCAGTTGGTGAAAGATGAGTCTTCTGCTGGATGGTGATAAGAGAAGATCCTGTTTCCTCTCTGGGTGTGAATGCACTTTCTTTTCTTGGCTCTGCCACTGGAGGAGGATTTCCCTCTTGCCTAATGAACAGGGGGGCTCTCTACTAAGAAGCCCAGCTCCTAGGAGTCACCCCAAATTCTGTTCTGGGGAAAGAGAGGAACCCAAGTATCAGGCCATAGTTGATGTAATTATCTTAGTTTCTAGGAGTTGAAAGTGTTTTGTTTGTGGGAAACATTAATTCCTTTAAATTTGAGGCTATTTTATTCTTTTCTCATTCAGATGAGGTTGAAGTTACTTCCCCCCCCCCCCCACAGGTTTCTCTGTGTAGCCTCGGAGTCACCTTTTTTTTATTGATGACTTTTTCAGGGATTTTTTTTTTTTGACTCCTAATGTAATTCAGGGTTTTACTATTGTAAAATACTAAATACTACATATATAGAGAGATCATAAAAAATGAAAATTGGCATCATCTACCTTCCCTATCCCTAAATTATTGACTATGCCTTGATATTTATTCTTATAATACTTTAGAACAGATATTTATAAAACAATTGCTACTCATTTTTACAGCAAACACTTTAATACTACATACTTTTAAACAAATATTTGTTTATTTATTTATTGTCAAGGCAGGATTTCTCTGCTCTGGTGTAAGCCTTGGCTGTCATGGAACTCACTCTGTAGGCCAGGCTGATGTTGAACTTACAGAGATCTGCCTGCCTCTGCCTGCGGGGATTAAAGGCGTGTGCCACCACCATCCTGCACATTATTTTATTTATCATTGCATAAAGGTCATCTTTCTACCTGTATGTAACTATAGATCTACTTATAGATCTACTTTATACCAAATTGTTCGGTTGTGTAGAAGAAGCCATGCATCGTTTAGCCAATGCTGAAGTGATAGCTAATTGGATTGTTTTAGTTTCATTTTGGTTTGGTTTTTACTGAGTAATACACAGCAGGCTTTTGGTTGATAGGGAGGGATGTGGTCTGCCTGGCCTAAGAGGTCTTAGCAAAATGTTTTATTGAGGAAGGAGAAGGCTGGTCTCTACCATTCTGCCATTCTCTCCCCACAGGCTAATTAAAAAAGACTTTTCCTAGGGCCCAGGGGACTCCCTGCCCTTTCTTCTAGGCAGGAGCCAGGCATGGACATTTTCTGGTAAAGCTTCCTTAGTCCAGGTGACCTCATTTTGCCTGGCTTTCCAGCCCTCCCATTTACTTGCTCTTGCTGACTTGGTGTCCCCTGCAGCTTTCTCTCTAGCTCCGTCCTCATCCCCTAGTCACCTGTGGGTGTCTGTCCATCCCCCAGTGAGACCACTGCCCTGTTTGAGCTCATTTTTACCTCTGCCTGTTCCTTTTGATTTCTGTAGATGGTGCCCTTGATAGAAACTGGTGGCTTCTCCCTCAGTCTCCTCTGTAAAACACATTAAACCCACTGCTTGCCCACATCACCCGCCCGCCTGCCTTTTAAAAGATTTAAATAAAAGTCCCGCTAACCACAGCTACCCAGCAGCCTCCTTGTCTGATGTCACTCAGCCCTCATCGCCCTCTGTCTGTGGTACACGAGTAGTAAATTTCCATTCTTCCTGAGACAGTAGAAGCTCCTGCCTTGTGGCATGGCAGAAAAAGTACCTATATTGGCTACAGTCTCAGCTGGCCTTGAATCACAGGTTCTGGCACTTGCTAGCTGAGTGGCCAGAACAGGCCATGTGGTTTTTTGAAAGCTTCATTTTCCTTCTAAGTAAAATGGGGGACTAACACTATCCACCTGGCAGATAGGTGTGTGCTATGGTATGGATAAAAAAGCCTGCCTAGCACATGGTCAGTAAGCCACAAATGCTAGCTGTTGTTGTCCCTGTAGCTTGGATTTTCTTTTTAAAATTTGCTAGCGTGGAGCTCATGTCCTGTGTTGTAAAGGATCGAAAGCTCAGCATGTCCAAGGTCCTTTGCACATAAACATTTTGACAACTAATACGTCTCTTATTTCTGGAAATAGTAAATAAAATGGTTAACAAGACAAAATTTAGAATGAGAATTCAGATATCTGAAGTCCCCTGTGTTTGTGTGTGTATTTTTTTTTTTTTTTTTAAATCTTTAGACAGCTTTACTATGTAGCCCTGGTTGGCCTGGAATTTACTATGCAGTCGGTGCTATCCTCAAGTTCAAGATAGTCCTCCTGCCTCTGCTTCCACAGCACTGGAATTACAGGTGCCAGCCACAATACCCAGCAATAAATTGTAATGTAGAGAGATTAGCTTTTCCTTTCAGACTCAGTGGCTCCCAGAATCTGAGTTGGGGTTTTTGGTTTTTGCTTTCTTGTTTCTCTTTCTAAAGTCCAACAGTTGTTAGAAGATGCTCTTTGTGACTTGATTACGGTCACAAATGTGCACCACAGAGCTTCTAAGCAAAGACTTGACTCTCTCATTTGAGAGTTTGTCATAGATTAGTATGGCCTTGGTTGTGTGTATGTTGGCTGCTTGCAAGAATCATGCTGCACGCTGGGATTTCATGCTGGGTGCCCTGAGTTACTTGGTTGGCACTCTAATGTTTGTTTCCTGGTTTCAGAAATGAAGAATTTTGTTTCCTACACACAGTTGTCAACATGTCAACAACAGCTGCAGCTTGTATGTGATGTTTTTGAGTCAGTGACCTCTGACAGTAGCTCTGCAGTGCTGGAGGAGAGTCGTCCTTGCTCTGTATATGTGTGAGTGTGTGAGTGAATGTGCTGTGTGTGTGAGCGTCATGTGTGGTGTTTGTGTATGTGTGAGTGGTACGTGTATGTAGTGTGAGTGATGTGTGTGTGTGGTGTGTGTAGTGTTGAGTGTAAATGTGTGTGGGGTGTGTGTGGTGTGTACGTGTGACTGTATGTGTATGTGTATTTTTATTATGTATGTATGTATGTATGTATGTATGTATGTATGTATGTATATATGTGATGTATGTATATGTACAGATATGCTTTCCTGTACAGGCATGTGTAGAGGCCAGAGGCTGATGTTGGGATGTTTTCCTACATTACTTCTCTGCTTTATTATTTGGGGAACTTGGAACTCACCAGAAGCCCCTGGGATCTTCCTGTTTCCATTCCCTCTCCCACACTGATGGGGTTACAGGCAGGTTCTGCCATGTCCAGCTTTTTATGTGGGGGTAAGGGATCTGAACTCGGGTTTTCGTGCTTAGACAACTTTGCCCACTGAGACATCGCCCCAGCCACACATGCCCTCTTCAGAAGGCCTGGACTTGCTGTAGCTGAGGATGACTTTGAAGTGTTGGCCCTCCTGCTTCCACACCCCAGTTGCTGAGAACCCAGTTTGTGTGATGTTAGGGATCGAACCCAGAGCTTTGTGCAAACATTGTACCAGCTGAGCTAATCTGAACATTTGCTTTTTAACAGAGCCCCACTCATTGGCCAGAGCCCTGTCCCCCCAGTGTTAGAGACTGAATGCAGGATTTTGCATATGCTAGGCCAGCACTCTACCACTCAGCCACATCCCTCCCTGCTGGAGGTATCTTAAACCCATGATCAAGGTGGGCATTCTGTGGAATAGGTAATTGTCCAGCATAGAGAATATATTTTGCTTGGGAGGTGTTGGTAACCTCAAGGCATATGGTTTGCAATGTCTGCTTTTGCTAATGGCTTGGGGGCAAATTGGGTAGTAAGGTCCCTTTCTTCTCGAATAGAAGGCTTTTTGGGTGTGTGGAGTGATTTGCCCAGGGGATGGATCCCAAAATTATTGACTAGTCTGAATTTTCCCTTCAAAATCTTGGAGCTCTTGCCTTCTTGCTGCACCTGGCTAGGCCACCCGAATACCACTGTGTTTGTGCTGTAAAAGTTGGACTTCTCATGAAAGGGAAGGAACTTGGCTGTGGTTGGGTCGGCAGGATGTTCCCTCTCAGGTGGCAGGCAGCTGGAAAGAGTCCTGGTAAGGGAGGGTAGGAAGGACTCTTGGTCCGACCTTGTAGACTTTGTGTCAGGAAGCTTCCTTCCCTAGGATGGAGCTTCTCACTGAAACCACAGCAATGCTGTCTGCCCCAGCAGTGAGATGCCTGGAGAGCCAGCCTTCTGCTTTTACCCAGTTTCCTTTCCCACTTAAGCCAGTGGAGTTACAGACCCAAGCATTAGCACACTTCTTTCTTTTTTGGAAATGTGCTCTATTCTTTTCTTCACTGCTTTCCCTCTCATTTCTTTCCTCCCCTGAACTAGGCAAGGAGGCTCCAAGGCCAGCTGGGGCATGTGTGTCCTTGCCATCTGCCAGGTCTCCCTCCTCGGGTTGGGGCCTGGGCGGTGGCCAGTGTTCCTGCAGCTCCGTGTCCCAGCCTGTGAGCCTCTCTTGGTGCACTGAGCAGGTGTCCTCCTTGGGGGCCTGACACCCTGAGATAACCCCCGCTGCAGAGCTACAGGAGGCACTAGGTGGGTCCAGGACCTCCCTCCCTGGAGCCAGGGAGGATAAGCAAGTATGTCTCCTCTGTGGGTGCCCAAATATACCTTCTACTCCTGCCTTCTTTAATGTATATCTGGCTTCATGGGTTTTGTGACTCCAATATCTCCAGGAATTGTGTGGAAGAATTCAAGTCTGGAGGCCACCGAGAAGTGGTCTCATTTTTTTTTTTCCCAGGCAATTGTGTTGAGCCAGAACTCAGGAGTCTATAATATTTGAGAAATATTTCATCCAATGCTATCACGAAACCCTAAAGAATAACTAGTTAGTGGTGATTAGGAGGGTTGGGGATGTAGTTCAGTTGGCAGAGTGCTTGCCTGGCATGTATGATGTCATGGGTTTGATCCCTAGCAGTGAAACACACACACACACACACACACACACACACACACACACACACACACACACACAGAGAGAGAGAGAGAGAGAGAGAGAGAGAGAGAGAGAGAGAGAGAGAGAGAGAGAGAGAAAGAGAAAGAGAGAGAGTCCATATTTCACAGGGAATCGTATTAGAATGTATTTTCCTCTGGTGCTGGTCCAAGATCTCTATGCTGGTACCGCTATTGAGCCTTTTTCTTTGTATAGATGCTTTGTTGAACTTTTTTTCCCTCCCTTTTATTTGCCTTCTCTTTTTGCTGCTCTTTGATTTGATGCATTGTTCCTCTGATGACTTGGAAGCCCTTTACCTGGTAGGTAGAGAATGTTGCCTCCCCTTCTCCTTCCTAGAGCCAACTGGTTCCAGGTGTCCCTGCTGTCATTTGACCAGAGTGGTTGTAAAGGGCACCTGCTTTCTGGAGGGTTGCCCTAAGTTAAAGGCAAGGGACCCAAGGATGATCTCATTCAGGTTCCACTTTCGGAAGAGATGGCTGAGGAGCCAATTCCATCCTAGGGACCCCAGCAACCCTCTTGGCCAGCCTCTGTGTGCACACGGACCCATTTTCAGGAGAGTTTCTGGGGTGAGATACTGCTACTGTTTCTTTACCAGGAAATGGCACCAAATTTCTCAGTTTCTCCCTTAATGAAATGCAGTCTTGAGCTGGAGTCAGGTTAGGCCTCCCAGCCTCCTGGAGAATGGGCTGGGGAGTAATTTGAGGAGATAACCTCTCGCCCCTGTGGCTTTCTCGTTAATTCTACGAAGCCAGCTGAAGCTTACTGAGAGTTGAACCCTCTGAATCATCCCCACCAAAGGCTCTTTACCACTATGGCACAGTTTTGCCAAGACTTTACATTTTCTTAAGTACCCACTCTGTGAGATTCTCGGATAGTAAATGTAAGAGCCACCCACAAACGCTTCAGGCCTGACACACAGACTCAGCTCTTCAGTCTTTCCCTCTGACTTGCTATTTTCCTCTCATCTTTAGACAGGGCTAGTTTTGTTGTTTTTGCTGATGGTGATGTTGTTTTTTTTTCCACTGATAGAAACTATCGCTTGTTCTCATGTCACCCACCATCTAGCCATCCTTCCATACTTGCATCAAATGTTTTGAGGGAATGGGCTGTGTTCACTGTTCTGTTGTTACTGAAACCACTGGGCTTCTGTCCACATGGTTTGTTACGGTTACTGTGGTCCCAGTTGGGAATAGATCAGACTCTCTGGGACATTAGACACTGTTGTTTGCCCCCTGGGGCTGGAAGTCTCTTTCTTTCTTTCTTTCTTTCTTTCTTTCTTTCTTTCTTTCTTTCTTTCTCCCCTTTAAATATTTACTTATTTTATGCCCATTGGTATTTTGGGTTTTTTGTTTGTTTGTTTGTTTTGGTTTTTCGAGACAGGGTTTCTCTGTGCCTTTGGAGGCTGTCCTGGAACTAGCTCTTGTAGACCAGGCTGGTCTCGAACTCACAGAGATGTGCCTGCCTCTGCCTCCGGAGTGCTGGGATTAAAGGCGTGCGCCACCAACGCTCGGCCCCACCCATTGATATTTTTCCTTGCATGTATGTCTTTATGAGGGAGTCTGATCCCCTGGAACTGGAGTTTCAAACAGTTGTGAGCCCCCATGTGAGCTGGGAATTGAAGCCGGGTCCTCTGGAAGAGCAGCCAGTGCTCTTAACTGTTGAGCCATCTTTCTTGATGATATCCTCTCTTGCCTTGTTCTTCTACGAATTCTTTGGGATAGTCTAAGGGAGAAGTTCCCAGAGTCTATCCTCAGCTGCCATCCTGGGCATCCTGCGCCTCTTATGGAGCAAGATGGCCTACGTTGGGTGTTTCTGCTACCCCCTACTTAGTGACAGATGACTCTAATATCTCTAGTCTTCAGCCATTTCTCCAGGCTCGAAGACTTGGATAGCCAGCTGCAGGCTAAACATTTCTACCCAGACGTCCCACAGAATGTCCAAGACGCCAATTGTCCATCTTGTACATGCTGCTTCCCCATTCTTTGCCTGTCCAACACTTAGTGATTCCACAGGTCTCCATTTAAAGGCCACTTGCCCAGGGAAGCCTCCTCTATCCCCAGGCGAGGGGAGGATTTTCAGGTAGTGTTCACCTAATACCCGTGCATATCTGTGGCACTCCACAATTGGTAAATTGTCAATCATTTCTAATAATTCTTCGTCTGTTAATCTCCATCTTTGGACTGAAAGCATCATGAAAACAAGGAGTCTTTGGGAATAGAGCTCCACTGCTCCATTCCCAGCACCCAACTCCACTTCTTAGTCTCATCATCCCTTCCAGTAAATGTCTTCCTTTCCTATAATCTCCAAACTGGTGATGGAACCACCAGCTGCTTAGTCCCCCAAAGTGGACAAGTCATTCATCATTCTCCCCTTCCTCTCTCTTGCCATTTCCAGCCACTCACTAATATTCTCAACAGATTTGTAAGCAGCCTTTGCCTCATTGGCTTGCCTTTACCATCTCATCCCAATGACCACACTAGTCTCTTTTGTTTGGTTGTTGGTTGTTTTTTGAGACAGGGTTTCTCTGTGTTGCTCTGGCTGTCCTAGAACTCACTCTGTAGACCAGGCTGGCCTTGGACTCAGAGGTCCTTCTGCCTCAGCCTCCCAAGTACTGGGATTAAAGGCACGTGCCACCACTGTACATCAAAAGTATAGTAATCTTTGTAACCCCATGCTTAGCAAAGGGCAAGATGTATCACCCCTTTAAAGAATGAATGAATGACCTGCCAACCCCTCCAACAGGATCAAAGCATAGACTCATACAACGACTGTATTGATATTAACAGGTATTTGTCATTCTTTCTAGCTCTCGGGCATTAGGCTAGGCATTTACGTATGTGAAATCTTTAATCTTCACAACAATCCCACAGAGTGGGTGATCTTCATAGTCTCGTGTCATAGATGAAGACGCCAACGCACAAGGGGATTAAATTCTTTGGTTCAAGCTCTTACAGTTTATAAGGACAGAGCTTCAATTTGAGCCCCACAGTCTGCTCTGAGCATTGATTCTTGGTCCTTTCACTATGTTTCCACTAACAGTGATGATAGACATAAACTTTTAAAATTATGCATGGAACTTATTTCTTTGTGTCCATGGATCTTATTGGATAATCTGCCCTAGGAGAGTCAAAATCTAAAAGTAGCTACTGGGTCTCTCTGGGCGTTTCTCTGCCTGTAAAGCTGTGTCAAGTTCAAAAAGAATATGACATGTAGGTGGATAGAAATAAGAACCAGACTGGAGTCAGCTCAATACTTCTACCTCTAATGTCACAAAAACCGTATTTAGTGATCTGGTCCTTCAGCTGTCATCCCGTTGATGAGGATGAGAACATGTCAAATTGGCTGTCATCTTGACACCCCAATAACCAGTTTGTTGGAAGAAAAAGGAGTGAGGAAGAGAGCAGAAGGAATTACTGAACCATCAGGAAAAGGAAGAGATGGGATGGTGAAGAAGGGAGGTTATAGGGGGAGCTGGGGTGGGGTAAATATATTCAAAATACATTGAATGTAATTCTCAACAAATTAATAAAAAACTGTTTAAAAAAATGCTTTAGCTGGGCAGTGACAGCCCAGGCCTTTAATCTCAGCACTCGTGAGGCAGAGGCAGGTGGAGGTCTGAGAGTTCAAGGCCAGCCTGGTCTACAGAGTGAGTTCAAGGACATCCAAGGCTACACAGAGAAACTCTGTCCCCCCCAAAAAAATATATATAAAAAATATTATATACAGTGGCACAGGCTTTGCACTCTATAGGATATTGAGGCATGCTTGAGGCCAAGAGTTCAAGTTTAGTTAGGGCAACATAGAGACCCTACTAAGAGGGAGGGTCACTATAACAATATTTCCTGCATAATTTTCACATTGACAGAAATGCTAAAGAATGGGAGGGCCCGTGAGATGACTCAGTTGGTAAAGGAACTTATCAAATGAGACTGGGGACCTGAGTTTGAGCCCTGGATCTGATGTAAAGGTTGAGGGGGAAACCAGCTCTGCCAAGTTTTCCTCTGACCTCCACACATGCACCCTGGCACACACCCACACCTACCCACCCTTACACATCACGCACACCCCCAGTATAATGATTTGTAATTAAAATTGGGAATTAAAAATTGCAGACATTCTGCTATTCCGCTTCTCCTACAGCTTCTTCTAAGAACCAGGCTGTTCACTTGGGAGGGCGGAGGACTAGTGAGTGCCTTAGTGAGTGCAGGCTCTGCCTGTGAAAGAAGCTCCAGGGTGGGAGGGAGGGAGGCCTTGTGAAGGGTCTGAAACTTCAAGAAATTTGCGGATGCTTCTTTGCTGACATAATGGGGTAAAAGGTACTGTAAGAAAAAGTGGGCTGTTTTAAAAATAGCTCTGAGATCAAGTCTACCAGTTCTGAGATCCGGTTGGAGATTTTCTAGGTGGCATTCCAAAGAAGCCATCAGTACGTTGGGGTGTCTGAAAAAGTCCTTCTCTCTCTCTTGTTTTTTTCTTTCTTTCTTTTTTTTTTTTTTTTTTTTTGTTTGTTTGTTTTCGAGACAGGGTTTCTCTGTGGCTTTGGAGGCTGTCCTGAAACTAGCTCTTATAGACCAGGCTGGTCTCGAACTCACAGAGATCCGCCTGCTTCTGCCTCCTGAGTGCTGGGATTAAAGGCATGTGCCACCACCTCTCGGTGAAGTCCTTCTCTTATCACTGCTCTGGAATCACTGCCTACCCATCTGATGTCCCCCTGTTTTCATCCCACTGGTGGTGAGCCGTGTATGCAGTTACACAGTTTCTGACCCTCCATAGGCTTCAGACAAGTAAAGAACCAGGGGCTAGCAAGCCTTTCCTGTGAAGGGCTGGAGAGTACATCCTCATATGGTCTCTGCCAAATATTCTTGTTTATTTTACAGTCTTTTAAAAATCTAGAATCTGGGCACGGAGAGATGGCTCAGGGATTAATAACACTTGTTGCTCTTGCAGAGGACCCAAATTCGGTTCCTAGCAACCTATATTGTGGTTCACAATCACCCATAACTCCAGTTCCAATGGGATCTAATACACATACACATAGGTGGGCAAAATACTTATACACATAAATAAAATAAATATAATAAAAATAAAAATCTTGATCCGGGCGGTGGTGGCTCAGACCTTTAATCCCAGCACTTGGAAGGCAGAGGCAGGCAGATCTCTGTGAGTCCGAGGCCAAAGCTACACAGAGAAACCCTGACTCGGAAAAAAAAATCTGTACAGCTTCTGTGGGCTGTACAGAAGCAGGCTGGGCACTGCCATTGGGTGACTCTGGATTCAAAGTCATCCTTCCAACTGTAGCTTCAGGCTCCACCATATGCAAAGTAAGGGATCGGTCTGGCTTGTGCTGTACTTCAGTGTTAAATACTGAGCACCTGGCATCTGTGGCATGAGAATGGAAAAACTCAGGATGAGCGTTCTCAGGCTGCAGCACCACCAAATTTGGAGCCCAGGAACACCTGGCTACACTTGAGGTGAACACAGCCCCTTTTCTAGACCTCTTGTCTACAGTGGATACAAAGGTTGAAAATAGAAGATATTCTTCCTTTATTCCAATGATGCATTCACTATATGAATACACACACATGCACACACACACATAGATAGATGATTGATAGATAGATGATATATGGATGGATAGATAGATAGATAGATAGATAGATAGATAGATAGATAGATAGATTGTTGAGGTCCTGGAGGGATGGCTCAGCTTGCTACCAAGCCTGAAGATGTCAATTCAATCTTTCTGACCCAGAAAACAATAAATGTAATAAAAAATTTATAAAAAGAAAATGGTGGAACTCCTCTATAATGTATAATTAAGCCAAAAAACAACTTTGATGGGTCATGGGTTGGAGCATGGTAAATACATTAAAAGCATTTGGAATCCACGTGTTGGTGAGTGAAGGGATGGATGACTTGCTCCCTGGTCAAAGTATCATGTAGTTTTCCAGTTCATCACTGTAATGTGCATAATAAGTGACTTAGAAATACTGATAAAAATGAAAATCAAAAAGGGGGTTTGTGCCATAGTTCTACTTGTTCAAACCAGCAAATGACCAAGTGATGTGATGGACAGTATTGAAAATGGTACCACATTTTCAATGGAGAGGTACAGTGAGGTCATCCTCTCAGAGCATCCGGCCTGTTCTCTACATAGATTGGTCTCATGAGGGAGCTCCTGCCAGAGAGAATTAAGGGGGATTAGGAGTTGGCGCATTAACAAGAGTGGAGAAATTGTAATGGGATCCACAATAAGAATCCAAAGGCATATGGGAGGGGCACTGAATAATTAACAATCAGATTCCGATTTTTGTTGAAGGTAAAATGGGAGGAACTATCCTTATCTTTTTTTTTTTTTTTTTTTTTGGTTTAAATGGCGGGGAAGGAATGAAAGCCAAATATAAAACATTAATGTGAGGACTGTGAGTCACTAGAAGAGATTATCAAAGGGAAGCATGGGTTCCTCTATTCTCAGACTATATTTAAAAGTGACCTTGGATGATTGATCAGTGTAAATATCAGGAGACGAGAGGGAGAAAAGCGCTTCAGAGTTGATCGCCTGGCTTGGGCCGCCTGTGGATTGTGGAGGGAGTTGGTGTCGGGTGAGGGGAGGCTCCTTCCCACACCACAGAGTGCTGGGGTGGGGGTGATGAGAATGGAGGAAACAGGGCATGCTTCTTTTCAAGAGCTGGTCTGTGCTGGCTGCTGCTGCAGCCAAGGGAGGGATGCTCTCCTCTGCTCGGCATAGACTCTGCAGTCAGTTTCAAGTGGTTTATTTAGAATCTGCCCGGAAAAGGAAGGCAATACAAGAAGTCAGCAGTTCCACCAACTGGCGTGGTGTCTCATGGTGGTAAATGCTCTCATCTCAGAGGTTTCTGGTGTTCCGATTGCTGTTTGGGAGGCGACCACTGAACTCTTCAGCCATCTACTCTGATGTGTAAATCTAGAGGTCTGAGGCATGGCCACTGTGGCTTGAGTAGCAGCCAGCCTTGGAAGGTGTCTGAAAGATAGATGGATAGACTTTTTTGTTCTCCTTTTTGGGATCCTCATAGCCCTAGAAGCTATACTGTGCTTGGGGGAGAATGCCTATTAATACTGACTGCCCGGTGGGACACGTTCTCATATGGCTGGCACTTTGGACTTGAAGGCTTTAGGAAGGAGAATCAGTAGTACAGTTATGCTTCTTCACTGGTCCATTGCACTACTGTTTCTTAATGAAATTCTGTTTTAGTTTTCTGGGGCTTTGAGGATTAAATACAAAACCCAAACCTGATTAGGCTTCATGCTGCCAGGCGTGGGAGAAATTACATCCTGAAGTGGCTACACATACAGACAGATGATTTTATGATTGTTAAGCAATATTAAGGAGATGGACTGGAGAGATGGCTCTGTGACTAAAAGCATTTGCTGCTCTTGCAGAGGACCTGAGCTGGGGCCTCAGCATCCTGTAAATCTAGGATCTGATGTCTCTGGCCACCAAGGACACGTGCATGCATACGCATACACATAATAAAATTAATTAAATATTTTTGAAAGAGAAAGAAATATGAAGATAGCCTAGCATGGTGGTGTACCTGTAATTCCAGCACTTGGGAGGTTGAGACAGGCAGAGAGTAAGTTCTAGGAGAGCCTGAGCTATGATATAGAAAATTCTAAGGGAGCCTAGACTACATAACAAGACCCCGTCTCAAAACATGTACAAACACATCAAAAACACTAAAGTCAGAATCAAAAATGGAGAATTAAAAGGATGGAGGCATGTAGGTGGGTGTTTGGCTCCTGATAGTTCAGTGGGCTGTCTGCAGACCATTCTCCACCTTAACATACACACCGTGGGTGGAACCCCCCCCCTGAGCCTGTGGGGGAGCCCCTGATGTCCCTTTCACCTTATCAGCAAAAATGCAAGCCAGATTGGAATCTGCTGGTTGAGCTGACTTCTTTCTGTTGTCACTATGCAAGAATGTGAAGGATCAGTGGAACCAAGCCTGCTTCGGACATATGTTTAGACCCATTTGGAAGGAGTCATGAATATGGCTCACACAGGACCTGAATAGACCCAGTCATAGCCTCTCCCTGCCATTGTCATTTTATAATGAGTCTGTGAGTTTATGAGGGCACAGGATACTGTCTACTTTTGCCCACAGCGTTCCATCCTGATCTTCACAGGTGCTCAATAAATATTAATTGAATTAATCAGCTGCTACAACACAGGTGCACACATTCCTCTGCTTTTCGATTTCCATGCAGTTAACAAATACTGATGACCTGCACCTTGCAGGAACCTGGATCTGCCTCTTTTTGAGACTGCAAAGTTAATGCAGCCGCGTGTTGTCTACTACAAAGTAGTCTTGTGCCAATAGCCTGGGTTTTGAGGGTCTTTCTAACTCCTCCTGCCTCTCCCACCCCTGATGTTTACTGACTCTTTGAAAGGGCGACCGGAGAATGTGGTCCCCTCCCTGCTCCACTTCGGGCCAGGGTGTTTAATTACTGTGTAGTCTTTGTTCTGTGGTTGAGGTCAGGCTTCTCTGTGTAGGGAGAAGGGAATTCCAGTCTGCCTGCTGCGTTATAGTCAAGTTACTTACCACAAGTCAGGAGTAACAGCTCTCTACTTTCATTCTGATCACAGGTGACACAGGGACGCAGCATCTAGTGTTTCACGAGGGAGCTTAGGCTGTGCTTGCGACCATGCTTTACGGCGGTGGCTTTCAATCTCCCAATGATCAGGAAGGCATTATGTGTCTTATCTACATTCCAAAGTGTACCTACTTCATGCATAAAATGTCAAGTGCGTTTTTAAAAAAATCAATATTGGCTCCAATGTCTGGCCACGAGTATTTAATAAGTAATTTTCCTGCATTAGAAATATAAATGATAATTTTTAAAAAAGACTTAAAAGCAAAGAAGGCAGATGAGCCCCTGGCAAGCTTATTATTTCACAATGTCAGAAACACACGTGAGAACTTTTAAGTCTTAAAAAATATCATTTCATGTTATCAAAGGCTGCTGCTGCTTGGCAAGCCTATAAGCTCAGAGATCCTGCTGTCTCCTAATACTAGTGCACAAAAGGGCTGCGGGAAGCCTTTGGTTTCATCTCTAGAATCCTACAGTTTGGTGAAACTTCCTATGTGGGAATTCAGCACAGTGCTTAGAGGATATTTATGGAATGAATTAATATCACTTAAAGCCTAGTGAGCTTTGTTTTTGTGTTCTAGCTCTCTGGCATAAGGAGAGTGGCAGGCATTTTAGGGAAAGGCTAGGACTATAGCTTTGTGAGTAGGTTTGCAGCTTCCAATGCCACAAAGCTACTGACGTTCTGCCATCAGCATTTACTCTGTATTCCCCGGCTGCATGTTTGTTCACAACATATGTGCCAATAGGCAGACACAGAATTATCAATCTTTTGGCGGGCTACATAGCCACTCGTGCTTAAAAGCACAAACTAGTTCTCTGGATATTTGCTGATAAAGATGTCTACATGTAGTGGGTGTAGCAAACCGTGTGAGGCACAGAGAGATAAGCAAGGGGAGCAGGCCAGCTCTGCCACGCCTAGATAATGGAGAGGGCTCAGGAGAGGCTTAATCCATGTCCACTGTCCTACCCTGGCTTTGTTAGTGGCCTGGCTAGGGATGGCTCAGACCCTTGGGTTCCCGCTGTTGTATTTGTTTTCTGTGACTCTGTCCCTTTAACAAGAGGCATGTGGCGTGAGAGCAACAGTTCAAGGGCACAGACTCTGGGTCTTATTTCTGTTGGGCTAATAACATGAATCATCCTGGTCTTTTAGGAACAACTGCTTTCCCTCTGTTTCTGAAGTAGCATTCTGTGGACACCAAAGGAACTGGGCACCTTTCCCACTGCAGAAATGAGGTGGAGCTCCTGATATTATTTAGATGTATTTTAGAAACGTTTGGTTATTTTTTATAGCAATGGTGTTGGGACAAGGGAGGAGAAGAATAAGTCTAACTTTTATACATAGGAGATTATAGTGAGATATCCACCCCGCCCATACCTACAGCAGACACCAGTATCCCTTTACATTTCTTGTCTATTAAATCCCTGCTAAGTGTTAATGTGAATTATCGGGCTGTCAATAAAACTGAAGTTTACCAATAGAGTCAGTTCATCCCAAAATGATTCTGTGAGACAAGCAGCAGTGGGTGGAGGTCACACTTCACCCTTTCCTTCTCTTACTCATGCGGCCTTGGACAAATTCCTTAACTTCTGTAAGCCTTAGTTTCTGTGTGTATAAAATAGAACAAGTGAAAGGCACTCTTAGGGACCGGGATGTGACTCAGTTTGGTAGAGGGCTTGCCTAACATGCATGAAACCTGGATTTGGTCCCTAGGTTAACTACATAAACTAGGGGTGTGGCGGTACACATCTATCCTCTCCACACTCAGGAGATAAGGCAGGAGGATCAGAAGTTCTAGGTCGTCCTCCTTTACATAGTGAATTTGAAACTGGCCCGGGCTATGTGAGACCCTGACTCAAAACCAGACAAAAGCCACTCAAAGGAGTGCACCAATAGTGAAAATAAAATGTGTTAGGCGTTTAGGGTCGTTTCACCCATACACTAAATATGAGTAGTATTGCTCTCAGTGATGTATATATTCTGTAGCTGTCAGTGATTGGAGATCAACTTCCTGTTGTGTACTGGGACTCAATCCCTTCAGGCCTATGTGGATAGTTTATGACAGAGATACCCATCCGTTTATTGGCGGTATAATTGGAAAGTGTAAATATAAAGACAGAGTGGGCTTTCCAGCTGGTCATGTTTATGCCATGACTCTGGCCAAGCGGTTCTTGGAGAGAAGGGCCATCCCTCACTGTTCATCGTGTGGATTTGCTCCTCAGCGGGGAGGCCCCATTCTGAGTGTGGCTAGAATCCACTATTGTTGGATCTCAACTGCAGCCTTTTTTGGTTGGGGTTTTCAAAGGGCTTGGCATGCATCACATTTGTAATTAAAAAAAATCTAATAAAATATATTAGGTTGGCAGGAAGGAGATACATCAAATTAACTGTTCCTGTATAAACAGACTAAACAGTTCTGTTCTGGAACAGGGACCTGGTGGTGGTAGCTGTGTATAGAGTCCTAGCAAAGACTGGGAAGTCTGTGAGTTTTTTGTTGCTTGTTTGTTCTGTTTTTTATTTTTCTGAGATAAGGGCTCAACATGAGCTTCCTACCTGACCTCCAGAGTACTGGGTTTATAGGTAGAGCAACTTCTAAACGGAGCTTGGAAAGCCCACAGCTGATGCCAAGGAGAACAGTGATGGTTTCTCTGGGGCCTGTCAACTGGTTGATGGGTATGATGCTGAGGTGAGCCAGGTAGCATCTCCCCGGCAAACCCCATCCTCCCTCAGAACCCAGCTTTTATGGTAGACTTTGTCTGAAGGGAGCCACCCAGCCCAGCCTGAAGCCTGGACTTCCTTAGGATCAGGGGCTACACGTTGCAACGGGAATGGAGCTGTGGTGGTGCTATGAGCAAGTAGATGTGTGAAGAACTGTGGCAACATTTGGATATTGTTTCCCTCTAGTATACTAAAACCAAGTTTTCTTCTGTCAGATGGGAAGAGAGGTTAGTAACAAACAATCTTAAGAATCCTGGAGGGCTAACTACAGGACTTGACACTTTCCCTAGTGTCTCTTTTAGGGGCTTGGCTCAGACAGCCTGCTGGTGACATGATGCTGCCACATGCCTGTTCCCAGCACCACAAAATCATGAGATGTGCAAAAGGATAGATGACCCACTTAATGGGAATCTGGCCTCTCGAGTTTGGGGCTCCCCAAAGACACCCAGACAGGGCAGGGTGGCAGTGCCTGTGCAGGTACCATGTGAACAAGATGATAAGTTTCTGGTGATTAAAGAAAAAAGCGGTAGACTCTACTTTGTATGTATTCTCATTTGAAGCACCGTGAACAAAGGAAGAATAGTTACTAAGTGGAGAAACTGAGGTACAACGAGGGGCTGACACTCAGTTCTGAAACAGAGCAGTGTTAGCCCACTCGTCTTGTGTGCCAGATGCCCAGACACTCCATCAAGGACACATTGACTCGTCTGGTGCAGGCAGCAGTGCTGGCTGATGATGCCTGGCATTAACTCCTCCTTATAGACGAGGAACTATAGAGGCTTACAGAGTTTAAGCAGCCTAAGGCGGCACAGCTAGTGAATGGCTGTGTCCAGTTTTCTCCAGACAGTCTACTTCCAAATATGCCTACCCCCCACCACACACACACACACACACACACACACACACGCACACACGCACGCACGCACGCACGCACGCACGCACGCACCCACGCACCCACGCACGCACACACGAGCACACACAGACACACACAAAATACTGTCTGGTTGACAGTACCAGGTCAGAGTCACCTTTATCTGTAGACTTTCTGGTCCTAAATCCCTCAGATACTTCTCTTTGGCTCCTTCTGGAAACTAGCTCAAGCCCTTCCTGAATAGAAGATTCCTGTTGCCTTGTGTTTGGACACTGACGCTTGGCTGGTGTTTGGGGTTGCTTGTACATTGTTTTAGCAGGACATTTCTCCATACTTTACAAATGACCTAGCCTGGCTTATGTGTCTACCACTCTGGCCACACCCCCATGCCTCCCCGGGAACAGGTGGCCCTCTGCAGTCTTGCAGCCATTGCTCCACAGGAGCTATTTGGAATCAGGCCACTTTAAGAGAAGAATGTGGTCTTGGGTCCTTAGCAGGCAGCTCAGCCTGGTTATGTGATAGAAGCGGTGCTGATGTGAAGTCAAGTGCAGGGAAGTTCTGGGGAGCCCATGTACTGTGCTCAGAATTAGGGGGAGTCTTGCTCCGTCTGCTCCCAGGTGATAAAACTTGCCGCGTTCTTTAATAGATATGGGGAAGCCAGTATCAAACCACAACACCTTGTGAAGCCTTCTGCTGGAAGCCCTCTTGTCCGCCACACGCTGGGGTTTCCCTCCTGCAAATAGGTGGATGCATTCCTTTTTTTTTTTTTAAAGAAGGAAAGGAAGGAAGGAAGGAAGGAAGGAAGGAAGGCCTTTGAAAACACAAGGCAGGACTTCAGATGGG